>NC_064928.1:206193719-206805125 GCF_023897955.1 Schistocerca gregaria | reverse complement strand
GTGTATCAAGCACTGATATGGTCATGTTACACATCGCCACATTCCAGGCCAAAGTCCGGAACCCTCTAGCGGGAGCCCTCTAGCTGACTTGAAAAATAACGATGTAGATTATTAACACCGTTTATTTTAATATCACTTCTCTTCAAGACTACCGCTGTATCATTGATATAGCAACCGTACCAGATATTTGCAAGAGAAAAAGCAGTCTTTTTTGCACAAGACAGGCTTATTTAACCTTCACATGTGACGCGTTTCGCCTTTTCTAGTCGACATCAGGCAATCTGGTAAAAATTCTTGCAAATCGTGACCGAGGGGTGGAGCGTAATTAAACGTCCGGTACAACTGGGAAGCAACAGCGAGATAGCCACTGCCATTGCGTCATTACATCGCCGATAAAATTTTCCCTACTCTTAACCGAGGCGTCCTGCCGGCATGGTAGTGCGTGTTCATCGTATTTGTGTTCATGAGGTGGTTTCGTCATGGGTAATGTAGTGAAGCGTTGACAGTGATTATCTGGCTGTTATCTAGCAGTTCTATGGGAAACTTAATTATGTTCGACTTCTCGGTTACGATTAGCAAGAGATTTTATCGATTATCTGATGATGCTTATAACGGGCGAAACGCGTCACATGTGATGGTTAATTAAACCTATCTTGTGCTACCAAGACTTTTTTTCTGTGTATGAAGTTGATACGTGTTACAAACCGGACACAATGAGAAGGACCAGGCCGCTTTGCCTTTTTCTTTTATCACTCGTTTATTACATCGGAGGAAAACACATTTTAAGACAAAATTTAACTATAAGAAATATTGCTCCCACTGAAAGTTAACATAAGCAGTAACAAAGCTTAGTTGTCTTAAGAGTTTCTGCTGGCAACAAATTTTAAGGAGGCAATGTAAGGTTTATATCAATTTAGCTCAAACACGTAGCTAGTGATTGAATCACGACACCGACACTTCAACAATTTCGGTAACAAATAAATAGCGTGAAATTGTACTCACAGTAACCAACTAATCAACAGCCTTGCAATTGAATAAATAGTAGGCCATTTGGAATGAATTAAGAACACCCCGCAACTAAGGGAGTTAATACCAACAGTCTTTAAATGTCTTGCTCCCCATTAAATAAACAAACTTACAGTAGTTAAATGAACAACAAACCAAACACACTACGCTCCCCTCGAACTCTTCAGTGGAAGCCACGCCAAAATGAAGATTCCACAAACTGACTAGCACTGAAGTCACACTAAAGCGCATCTCTGTGTTCCAAGACACACATGGGGCAAACTTATACAAGACGAGATTTTGAAGGGAGCACATCAGTAAAACCGGTAGTGGAGCTAATTCGTGCCACTGAAAATTAAAGTACTAGACAGGGGCACAAGGTGGTATACAATGAGGTTGACTTAGTGCTATACGGTGCTCCAAAATATTAATTCAAATGGCCAATTCAAAAATTAAGTCCACATAAGCCAGCATTAATTAACGAGGAGTGACACCAGGTCGCTCGAACGGATGACAACATTTAATTGAAAAGAAGAATGCCGGAGGCGGCAGTAGGATCAAACACCTTCTCCAAGTTTTAACCAGGAGTCACTTCCAGCTATACAAGTAAACATTTAACCAAGCACAAAGAAGGAACCCCAAAGAGAAAATTCAAACAAAAACCCCAAAAGATTATTAGGACAGGAAACCCCAACTATTTAAATTTAAAAGAATTAGCTTTCCCTAAAGGAAGTGTAAACACGAAGACGCCACCAAAATTGGTTACAAAAGGTCTCATACATTTGCTCCTTTTCTTTAAAGAAACACAGGGCTGAATAACTTCTCCTCGCTTCTGCTGGACGTCCGGTATGGCTCGTGTAATACACCAGTCAGCAACCCAAGATAGGCGGTCGCAAGGCAAAGCGAGCAAAATCAGGAGAGTAAACAGGCAGGCAGCCAACACACATCCTCCATGCTGAACCGGCTGACTGCGTGCAACCAACTCCACTTACACGTGGTTGCTTCCACTTCGTAACCGAGCGAAGTGGGGCAGTGGTTAGACACTGGACTCGCATTCGGGAGGACGACGGTTCAATCCCGCGTCCGGCCATCCTGATTTAGGTTTTCCATGATTTCCCAAAATCGCTCCAGGATAATGCCGGGAAGGTTCCTTTCGAAGGGCACGGCTGACTTCCTTCCCCGTCCTTCCCAAATCAGATGAGGCCGATGACCTCGCTGTCTGGTATCCTTTCCCCAAAACAACCAACCAACCAAGCATCCACCTCGTACCTCGCGGCGTCTCAGCAGGTAGACCGAGCAAACGTCAACTGCCACTCGCCCCAAGAATGCGGAGAACAACACGGCAAGCAAAGATAAGAAACATCGAAGAATCGATAATGGACATCCAAGAGACAGGCGCGCCAATAACGAGCGCCACGGCTCAAAAGAAGACTTACGAGTTTTCAGCTAAGAAATTCGGAAGCGTTACTTTCCTGCGTATAGTTATTACCATCATTTTAACCGTTGTTGCGGTTGACAGCATCATTAAAGACGTGTTGTGGTTGACAGCATCATTAAAGACCTTGGACTGAAAAGTGGTCAATTTAGTTCGGTAGGTGAGAATATATCGTGGATTCCACTGTTGCATCGCATGCGATTTTTGCCAGTAGCGAAGCTGTGGGTACATTGCAGTAATACGAGGAGTAACGCGACGCGCGGGCTAAATGCATTAGCCAAGTGGCTGCGGCAACTCTTGCATGCGTCCTCAATTACACAGAGTTAAAAAAAAAAGAGGACGAAAGAAAATAATAAACAGAATAACAACAACGAGCGCGCGAAAAACACAGAGAAGGGTTAGCCATTACAGTGCTGGAGATTATTTTTTAATTTGGCCTGTAAATTACTTACATGCATAATTAAACAGTCGCGGGGGACCGTCTGGGCTTAAAGAAACATTAGCATTGGGACAAAGCCAAGCCAAGCACAAGCGGAGCAGCTTCTGGACGCGTTTCCTGCTGCTGCGGTGGAGAAGGCACGCGGGTCGAAATTCCCCTTCAGCCAAGTCTGAGTAACGCGTTCCCAGTTTCCACAGCTTAAGATGCGCACTTGCAGCTGAAACCGGTGGAGAATTACCGTCAGCAACACACATTGGCCATGTTTTACAACAGCATGCATCTCCAGTAGTGTTGTCTGCATTGCTGCAATGTGTCTGCAGGACAATATCAATGGGCAGGACCGATTACGGAGCATACTGTTGGCAAGGTAGTGCCGAGGTGTCGCCAGCTTTGTTCACCAAGAGTGGAGAATATACTACTGGCCATTAAAATTGCTACACCATGAAGATGTGCTACAGACGCGAAATTTAACCGACAGGAAGAAGATGCTGTGATATGCAAATGATTAGCTTTTCAGAACATTCACACAAGGTTGGCGCCGGTGGCGACACCCTACAACGTGCTGACATGAGGAAAGTTTCCCACCGATTTCTCATACACAAACAGCAGTTGACCGGCGTTGCCTGGTGAAACGTTGTTGTGATGCCTCGTATAAGGAGAAGAAATGCATACCATCACGTTTCCGACTTTGATAAAGGTCGAATTGCAGCCTATCGCGATTACCGTTTATCGCTTCGCGACATTGCTGCTCGCGTTGGTCGAGATCCAATGACTATTAGCAGAATATGGAATCGGTGGGTTCAGGAGGGTAATACGGAACGACGTGCTGGATCCCAACGGCATCGTATCACTAGCAGTCGAGATGACAGGCATCTTATCCGCATGGCTGTACCGGATCGTGCAACCACGTGTCGATCCCTGAGTCAGCAGATGGGGACGTTTGCAAGAAAACAACGTTTGCAAGACTGCACGAAAAGTTCGACGACGTTTCAGCAGCATGGACTATCTGCTCGGAGACTATCCTCTTACTTATGAAGAAAAGTGTATCTACAGCAACATATGCATCCAATACCAAGTGAAAAATTTATGAAATTTCACATGTGAAAAAATTTTGTTTCTCTATGTTTTTGAACTGCCGATGCTATGAGTGTGGATCCTGAATCCTTCCTGGTTATGCTAACAAAGTTTTATAGAATTAATTGTAAAAGTATATGTCCTGTGGTGCCTCTCCTGCCCCAAGTCGGCCCGTTTCACATCCTACCCACTTGAGGAAAAAAATATAGTGTTCTACGATTTCGAACACAGTATCACGAAGTGGACCATCTACTGCATTGTCTGTGGACAATGATAATAATAATAATAATAATATATACTATCAAGTACAGGAGTCATACTACACAATATCCACTTTTACATCAACGCAATACAGCTACATACAAACGTATATATAAACAACTACAGAAATCGGTAATAATTGATACATGTTCAATTACCCGAAAGTTCCTAAATGCAATGTAACGTATACCGTACAGTTAAAAAGGAAGTCACGCTTGATCAAGGTCGGTGTCATTTTCCATTTTTAACCAGACATAACGTCTGAGAAAGGAAAGAAATAATAATAATAATAACAAGAATAATAATTGTTTTTTGCCGCTCGGGGTAGCCGTGCAGTCAGGGGGCGCCTTGCAACAGATCGCACGGCTCCCCCCGTCGGAGGTTGGGGTTCTCCCTCGTTCATGGGTGTGTGTGTTGTCGTTATATTAAGTAGTGTGTAGATTAAGTAGTGTGTAAGCCTAGGGACCGATGTCCTCAGCAGTTTCGTCCCATAGAACTTACCATAAATTTCCAACAATAGTTTATACCACATTGATATTAAAGGGAGTATTTTCAATGGTCAAAACACTCGTGCTGTCATAAATGAAATTTGTGTCTTTTGAAGGAACTGATTCGGTTTACGTGTGCACCCTAATCAAAGATATCAGTTCATTTTCGAAAGCGAATCGGTTGTCTAGAACTGTTAATGAGCATCTTTGGTGGCAGCCGCTAAACAAGGCAGCTGTACGAAAGTAATGAGAGGAATCCATACTTATTAACGAGCGGAACTTTAAAAGACTTGTATAACCCCAAATACAGACTAAAATTAGTTCAAAGAGCGGAAATTATCAAGAAATACTGACTGCAGTAACACACAGTGTTCTGTCACCTCGCTTTCACGTATCTAGACGAGATGAAGCATACTGACACCTTCGGTGATCGTAGAAGTGCCCGTAGACAGCAATAAGAGACGTCACAAATTGCGCCAATCGTTCGGCTCGAAGGTATAAAATAAACAATGTACAATTTATACGTGTGGTTTTGTGAATTGCTTAGTGGCAAGATACGAATGAAATAACTATTCGTGAAAACTTTCTCATCTTACATATTCATTGTTTTCGATAAACTGCGCTCGGCGTGACAGGAAGGAAGTAATACAATGAACTGAAGGGGTACACGTTGTGCATAGAGTGCACACATACATGTGTTACAAAAGATACAAATCTCAAGTACGTGTCGAAATAATTGACACGGAGAGTTTGCCATAATAATTTGAGTCAAACTCGTTGTTGTTGTTGTTGTTGTGGTCTTCAGTCCTGGCCGGCCGGAGTGGCCGTGCTGTTCTAGGCGCTACAGTCTGGAACCGAGCGACCGCTACGGTCGCAGGTTCGAATCCTGCTTCGGGCATGGGTGTGTGTGATGTCTTTAGGTTAGTTAGATTAAATTAGTTCTATGTTCTAGGCGACTGATGACTTCAGAAGTTAAGTCGCATAGTGCTCAGAGCCATTTCTTCAGTCCTGAGACTGGATTGATGCAGCTCTCCATGCTACCCTATCCTGTGCAAGTTTCTTCATTTCCCAGTACCTACTGCAACATACATCCTTCTGAATATGCTTAGTGTATTCATCTCTTGGTCTCCCTCTATAATTTTTACCCTCCACGCTGGCCTCCAGTGCTAAATTTGTGATGCCTCAGAACATGTCCTACCAACCGGTCCCTTCTTCTGGTCACGTTGTGCCACAAACTCCTCCCCAATTCTATACAATACCTTCTCATTAGTTATGTGATCTATCCATTTAATCTTCAGCATTCTTCTGTAGCACCACATTTCGAAAGCTTTTATTCTCCTCCTGTCCGAATTATTTATCGTCCATGTTTCACTTCCATACATGGCTACGCTCAATACAAATACTTTCAGAAACGACTTCCTGACCATTAAATTTATACTCGATGTTAGCAAATCTCTTTTCTTCAGAAACGTTTTCCTTGCCATTGCCAGTCTACATTTTATATCTTCTCTACTTCGACTATCATCAGTTATTTTGCTCCTCCCTAGTCATTAAGATGTGATTATAACTTTCCCTTATCGGCATTGTTGTCTTTAGTGTACTATTTTTTCTGCTTGTGGGTTTGTCATGTTTAGGTATAAGTTATTACATTTATTGCTGCTTGCTACGCTTACTTGCATTTTTTTTGTCATTGCTGTTTGTGTTAATCGTTTTGTGCTGCTGCATTGCCTCGTCCCTTAGTTTAGTATCTGAGCTCAGTAGATTTAAGTTAGCTTAAGAGAGGGTAGACTATATAAGAAACTAACTGTGATGAATTGGAAGAAAAGCATTGAGAAGCTTTAAGAAAATGGTTTGGCCAAAAAAGTAGTGTACCGTGGAGAAAAACTATTTTTCAAAGAGGATGTGAACAGAATACAGAAAGCAGGTTTAGATAGGACTTTTAGGAAATAATGATGAACTAAGGGAGATCTCTATGCAAAATAATGCAGTAAAAACAAACCCTGTCCTTTCCTTGTGTTATCCCACTATGTGTTTGTGTACCCTTGTGTATTTGTTTTGTTCCTGTCTCTGTGTGCTGTTTCATAGAATTTTTTCTCTTCTAATACTAAGCTACATTCACTATGATGAGGAATACTGTTATCCTCAAATATAATTTGCGTTAATAACATGTTATTTACTTCGTAAAGATGTTTACAGATTATTTATTCTGTTTTGTTCTAATGCTCATGTGTGAAGTTGATGTTTCAAAAGTTATTCTGATCTTTTATGTATGTACTTATGTCGTAATTTTTGTAACACTGATGTATTTGGTATTTCGATTCTTTTGTAAAGCCTGTACTACTGCAAATGTTATCTGTATTGTTATATTCTTTAAAGATGTATTTTGTACCTTTGTTATTGCATTCTTATGTTATAAAATTGTAATTGACACCAGTTCATCAAATTAAGTGACTTGTAAATTACATTTCACTGCACACGTTTCTGTTGGTCATAGTATATGGACAATATGTGAGAAGTAGGGCCATATAGTGTTTGCACGTGTGTTAATAATTCAGTAAGGGACTGGATAACAGCATTGCTGGTTCTAAGGACATTTCAAAAACAATTTTTGTGAGTGGACAAGTGGTGGTTTATGGACTTGCTGTATTCTCTGCAAGCCTCTTCAATGGTGATTGTGCACCTGCACAGTTGCAACAGATGGCTGCTGGCCGTCTCTACAAGGCTACAGTGGGTCTGCACCTTTGATGACCCACCAATACCATTATTTCTACAAGGACTGCAATGGGTCTGCACCTCTGGTGGCCCACCAATACCGTAATCTCTACCAGGACTACAGTGGGTCTGCTCTGTGATGACCTACCTACCGATAGTCTTCAACGTCGACTGACTCTGTTGTGGCCTATTACCTGTCTGCATGTCAAGAGTCAGCACTGTCTTTCGTTGGAAGGACAACACTACTTCTTCAAGACTGCTTAGAAATCGACTACTTCCAAGTGCAATTTCTTTTATTGCTCAGACTTTGAAAAAAACACTGCAATTTTACTATGATGAATGATCAGGACTGTCTTTATGGACTGTGAGAGAATTTTAGCTTCTGACCAACATTGTATCAATAAGTGTGTGCATTTGATATCTTTGTTATAGTAATTATGAAAAATTTTATCAAATCATTATTGGCCACTGCCCAAAACAATTTGTAAAAATTTTTTGTGGGGAGCATGGGGGCTATGTAAGTAGGCTGTTTAGGTTTTCTTATTGGTAACGCCACATAGCGTTCGGTATGAAAAAATCACTGGCTGTGCCGTGTGCAGTCTGTGTTTAGTCTGCATTGTTGTCTGCCATTGTAGTGTTGGGCAGTGGCAGCTGGATGCTAACAGCGCGTAGCGTTGCGCAGTTGGAGGTGAGCCGCCAGGAGTGGTGGACGTGGGGAGACAGATGGCGGAGTTTTGAAATTTGTAAGAATTGGTGTCATGAACTGCTATATATATTATGACTAGTGAGGTAAATACATTGTTTGTTCTCTATTAAAATCTTTCATTTGCTAACTATGCCTATCAGTAGTTAGTGCCTTCAGTAGTTTGAATCTTTTATTTAGCTGGCAGTAGTGGCGCTCGCTGTATTGCAGTAGCTTGAGTAACGAAGATTTTTGTGAGGTAAGTGATTTGTGAAACGTATAGGTTAATGTTAGTCAGGGCCATTCTTTCGTAGGGATTTTTGAAAGTCAGATTGCGTTGCGCTAAAAATATGGTGTGTCAGTTTAAACACATTCGTGTATAATTGTTCAAAGAGGACGTTTCACATATACCAGTCTTGTATAAATTTTTCTAAGGGGACGTTTCATTATTACTTAAAGAATTAGATATGTAACTATTAAGAACCGAAAAGGTAGCAGAGGCTGTAGATCGGTGGCCTCCGTAAGTGTAACGTAATTTCCAAAAATAGACGATTTGATAAAGTTGTCACAGAAGAACGCTACAATAAGTTCGATTCAGATGCAAAATTTCTATACGATAATATTCCGTCAAATGTAGCTGTAGGGTAGATGATGAATTGAAGAACTGAACCTTAAGTAGGCACATAAATAGAAGCAGCTGTGAAATGTTGTCTGTTTTGTGAAATAGTTAGTCTTTATAGTCTCTCCAAAAACTGTGACAACGTAGACATCATGTAGATTGATTCAGCTGAAAATTCTGAAAGGTGCCGAATTAGAAGTAACAACGTCGGGATGTCGACATCCTATATTGATTCAGCTATACGGCCTAACACAATGTGTAAACCTACAAATGAAATGAGAGTGGATGTTTTGTTTGAGTTTTTAATTAATTCAGAGGGCGAAATATTTGAAACTAATCGGCAATGGTATCAAGAAGACTGAGAATACAAGGAAGAATGGGGTCAGAAAGACCGAGTATTCAAGGAGAAAATCAAGCAGATGATTGTAGCGTTAGACGCTCAAGATACGGAAAGATACGAGAGGTTGGCTAAGGAACTAAAGAAAGTCAGACTGAACGTAAATTTAGCAAGTAGTAATAATGATACCTTACAGGTATCGGTAAATACTTTAGAGAAGGATTGGGAAGAGACACGTAAAGAGCAGAGTTTCAGGATAATAAAGAAAATTCAATCTCATGAAATACCGCTTGCCAGAGTCAACAATCTATTATTCCTTATGGAAGGCGAGGTAATCGAGCTGAAATCCCTAGATACACTGTCCGATCTACGCTCACCTATCAATCCGAAGATAAAGGAAAGGAGGTTGAATGACTGACGGGAGAAATCGCTTAGCAGTAGCGAAGCTTCAGATTACGGGAATCGGCGGTTTGACCATCGAAGGGCAACTTCGTCTGCAAAAGTGGAAAATAGTGTATTTAAAGCCAGGTAATTCCACACGTTTTCAACAGAGGAAAATTCCAGCCACCTTTTGGTGTTCATAAAAAGTTTTCAAGTGTGCTTCCGAAATCCTTGAAGGAACGGGACAAAATTCAATTTACAGTGTCGAAATCCAGTGATGAATTCTAGGTATGTGCACATACGATAGCAGAGAGCTGTACAGTATTATATGAGTTTGAAAAACTATTTAGTGCGAAGTACGAGTCGAAGAGTACACAAAATAAGTTAGAAACGAGATTTACATTCCAAAATTCCAGTCAGTAATAGACTCGGTAGATTTGATCCGCGAGGACGCTAGGTAGTTCGGAAATCATGATACAGTGAGAATCCGTACAATGTATACCATGGTCACTGTTGCAATGAAAACCATCGAAAGAGAAAATTGCAACAAAATTACGGCAATACGAATAATCGGAATTCCCACAGTAATAATCAGTGAAATGTCGATGATTCGTGAAATAGAAGGTCCAGGTCACATGATCGTCCGCCGTGTCAAGGTAATAATAACATTGGCGCTATTCACAATAACAATAATAGGCATTATGACCAGAGAGCGGGCGACAGTAGTAGTGTTCAATTCAACCACACACAGAAGCGAAAATACAACGATCATAATATGCCATCGCAGAATAGTAACGTGATACACTCCAATGGGGTAAACAATCGGCCGTTCCATGGACGGTGACTGAAAACGTAATAGAAACGTCAGGGCAATGATAAACAAATGAAAGTAGGCAGTGTAATCAAGACCGTGAATGTGCAGATCAGAAGTATGACGTACGAGTGATAGCTGTAGAGAAAGGGAATAATTCTCTACGGGCGAAACATAGTACTGTTTTAAATGAGCCCCGTGTCTTTTGAAGGAATTAATTTGGTGTACATGTGCATGCTAACCAAAGATAAGAATTAATCTTCAAACGCCAATCGCCCGCCTAGTAACTGTTAATGAATATCTTTGGTGACAACTACTAAACAAATCAGTTACACGACAGCACTAGTTACAATTTAAGCATATTACCAAAAGAGACTTCAAAAGATTTTTGTAGCCCCGAATACAGTCTCACATTAGTGCAAAGACCGGACATTAATACAGATATTGACTGCAGTAACATGTAGGGCTGTGTCGCATCGCTTTCACATATCTCGACAAGAGGACGAGTAGTGTCCTAGCGATTATAGCGATACACTGTTGTGATTTGTTTGTCTGAGGTTCATAGTTTTTGTACCTTCTACGATATCCCCTTGATTTTCCACTGGAGCCAAAACACAGGGGTTTACGTTGACTGTCCTGCGGGGGAAAAAAACAAAAACAAAAAACGCAGAGAAGAGGTTGTGGGCACAGAAATGAAGAAATGGTTAATGCAGCAAAAGAACTTTACCCACGTTGCCTTACTTAAGCAGCTGGGATTCGTAAGTATTTAAGAGTAAATGAATGAAGCATTTCAGAACTACTGAGTATTATCAAACCATTCTTAACGAAATTATCCATGAGAGAGGCTGTAAACTGCATGGAGACACTGTTACCTACATTAGGATTTATCACTAGTGGCAAAAGATAAGAAGACCTCAGATTCGATGTATTATCACCACAATTATGAACGAAAATGATCCCGGAAACCTCCAACGTCATTTACATTTGACTGAGGATAAACGTCATGGTAAGGCAAAATAAATAATTTAAGAGACATTCACGTAAACGTTATTTATTTATGTATGTTACATAAAATATGACCCCTAAGTTTAAAGAAAACGTTTCAGATTCGGAGAAGAAAGACTACACATGTGGGTAATGCAAATCTCTAAAAAATACAGCAACAAATACATAAGAAATGAAGCGCTGATCAACTGTTCGCTCTCTAAAAAACTCCGCACTACACTTTTCACAGCACAGGGCTTCGATATGGTCTGGAATTTCTTAACACTTATAACAATGAAGCAGGTATAATTCATAAATTAATGTCCATATCATGTCAATATTTCGGTATGTTTCATTTGAGTCACCTGTCTTCTCACTGGTTTGAGCTGCTCGCAATGAATTACTCTCCTGTGACAAACTTATCAGCTCGCAGTAGCAATTGCAACTTAATTACTTGCTCGATGTTTTGTAATCTCCGCCTTCCTCTACAGTTTTTACCCTCTAAAGATCTCTCTAGTACCATGACAGTTATTTAATAATGTCAGTGTTTTCAATATCTTCTTTTTCTCGCCGATTTTGCTAAAAGCTTCCCTATTCCTTACCCTATCAGATCATCAAATTTTCAACATTCTTCTGCAGCACCATGTCTCAAATATTTTTACTGTCTTCTTTTCCGGTTTTCCTACAGTACATGTTTCACTACCATAAATCTCTGTGCTCCAAACGTAATTCTCAGAAATTCATTCCTTAAATTAAGATCGATCTTCAAGACTAGTATATTTTTCTTGGTCAGAAATACTCTTTTTGCCAGTCTAGACCGCTTTTTATCTCCTCAATGCTTCATTTGTCATGGGTTACTTTGCTGCCTAGAGAATAGAATTCCTTAATTTCAACTACTTCGTGAACAACAATCCTGATGTTAAGTCGTTCACTGTTATCACTCCTGCTACTTCACATTAACTTAGTCTTTCTTCGATTTACTCTCCATTGATATTTTGTCTCATTACACTGCTCATTGCATTCAGCAGATACTGTATTCCTCCTCATTGGCACTCAGGATAGAAATGTGGTCAGCGAATCTTATCATTGTATCATTTTACCTTGAATTTCACTTCTAGTCTTGGACGTTTGTTTTATTTCCGCCACTGTTTCTTCGATGTATAGAGTGAACAGTAATACTACACCCCTGTTTACACCCTTCTTTATCCGAGCACTTCGTTCTTGGTCTTACACTTTTACTGTTCAAAAATTGGTTCAAATGGCTCTGAGAACTATGGGACTTAACATCTGAGGTCACCAGTACCCTAGAACTTAGAACTACTTAAATCTAACTAACCTAAGGACACCACACACATCCATGCCAATTACAGGATTCGAACCGGCGACCGTAGCAGTTGTTCGGTTCCAGACTGAAGGGCCTAGAATTGCTCGGCCACACCGGCCGGCTCACATTCTGCACACGAACGTCGAAAGTCTTTCTGTTGCCACTTCCCTCAATGACTTCAGAAATTCAGATGAAATGATATCCATCCCTTCTGCTTTATGCGGTATTAAGTCTTGCGGCGCTCTTTCAGTTTTTGATTCTAATAACAGATCTCCCTATTTCTTCTACATCGATTCTTATTTCTTCCTATGTCACATCGTCAGTAATCCGCTCATAGTGGCCTTCAGTATACTAGTTTCATATACCTGCCCTCACCTCTGCATTTTCCAGTGGAATTACTACTGCACTCTTAATGTTACGGCTCTCGCATTTAGTTTCACCGAAGGCTGTTCTCACTTTCCTGTATGCTCAGTTGTTCCTCCAGACCATAATTTCTGTTTCGAGCTCTTCATGGTATTCAAGCAGCCATTTTGCCACACCTTCATTGCAAATTCTATTTATCTTCTTCCTAATAAAATCATACTTCTAAATTCCTTAATTCCCCTCAATATTTTCCTTCTTTCACCAATCAACTGCAGTATTTCTTCTGTTACCCATGGTTTCTTCCCAGTTACCTTCTTTTTACTGTCGGTTTGCCTTTCAGCTTTGTGATTGCCCTCTTTAGAGATGTTGATTCCTCTTCAACCGGTCTTCCTAGTGAGCTATTCCATGTCGCAGTATGTATAACCTCTAAGAACTTCAGTAATACCTCTTCATTCCCTAGTACTTCCGTATCTCATGTCTTGGCACATTGATTCCTCCTGAATAGTATCCTAAACTTGAGCCTACTCTTCATCACTGCTGAATTGTGATCTGAGTTTATATCTGCTCCTAGGTACGCCATACAATCCACTGATTTCGGAATCTCTGCCTGGCTATAATATAATCTAACTGAAATATTCCCCTATCTCTAGGCCTTATCCAAGTATACCTTCTCGCCTTGCGATTCTTAAACAGAGTATCTGCTATTACTAACTGAAATTTATTGCAGAATTCAATTCATTTTTCTCGTCTCTCATTCCTAGTACCAAACCCATATTCTCCCGGGATTCTTTCTTCTACTCCTTCCCTACAACAGCTTTTCAATCCCCTATGAGCACTACATTTCCATCTCGCATTACATACTGAACTGCCCGATCAATATCCTCACAAATATTATCTATCTACTCATCCTGTGCTTGCGACGTTGACATGTGTAACTGAACTATCGTCGACGGTGTTGGTTTCCTGTCGATTCGGATAAGAACAGTCCTAGCACTGAACTATTCACAGTAACTTACTATACGCTCTTACTACCTATTCATAATTAATCCTACCTCCCCAATACCATTTTCAGCCGCTGTTGACGTTACTCTGTATTCATCTGCTAGAAATCTTTATTTCCATTTCACTTCCCTTACACCCACTATATCTAGACTGAGCCTTAGTAATTCCCTTTTGAGATTTTCTTGGTTCCCTACGACGTACAAACTTGTGACATTCCACTCCCCGACTCGCCCCCCCTTGACTGTCTCCACTCAGAGATCCGGATGGGGGCTATTCAGAAATTGTAATTGTTTGAAATTGACCATTACATGCCACATGGACTGAACATCATTGTTAATAAGGTCCGTCCTTATAGTTTTCCCCACGACCTTACATCGGACGTGTTGGTGCTTCGTCTCTATGACGTAGGGGGGTCGAATACTTTTCAGGAAACAGTAAACGTCCCCCGTCGTCATATGAAGTGTTGCCGCCGAACACAACTAAATTTGACGCAACAATGTCTAGATGGTGACTAACTGAAAGTCTCAGCTGCCGACAGGTGTTGTTGATATACCTCGATGTGGACAGCTGAAAATGTGTGCCCCGACCGAGACTCGAAACCGGGATCTTCTGCTTACATGGCAGATACTTTATCCATCTGAGCCACTGAGGACACAGATGAATAGCGCGACTGCTGGGACTTCTCCCTTGCATGCTTCCCGTGAGACTCACATTCCCAACTGTCCACAGTTCTACATATGTATTGTACCTTACAGACATTTGCCCACTCACTCATTACTCGCGCACGCTTTGACGATTTCTGTAAGAGTTTTGGCAACCTGTGCGCATTCGCACGGAATAAGGTCAATGGGTGGGTAGCCTTTAACTATATATACGAATACAGTAACTTGTTCTCGAATGAACAGTTGCTGTTGATGACGGTGCAGCTTTACCCTGGAATAAATGATGACTAACTGAAAACCTCAGCTGCTGACAGGTGTTGTTGATATACCTCGACGTGGAAAGCTGAAAATGTGTGTCCCGACCGGGACTCGAACCCGGGATCTCCTGCTTACATGGCAGACGCGAATGCGCACAGGTTGCCCAAACTCATACGGGAATCGCCAAAGCGTGCGCGTAATGAGTGGGTGGGAAAGTGTCTATAAGGTACAATACATACGTAGAATTGTGGACAGTTGGGAATGTGAGTCTCACGGGAAGTCGCAGCAGTCGCGCTATTCGTCTGTGTTCTCGGTGGTTCAGATGGATAGAGCGTCTGCCATGTAAGCAGGAGATCCCGGGTTCGAGTCCCGGTCGGGGCACACATTTTCAACTGTCCACATCGAGGTATATCAACAACAGCTGTCGGCAGCTGAGGTTTTCAGTTAGTCATAATGTATTCCAGGGAAAAGCTGCACGGTCATCAACAGCAACTGTTCTTTCGAGAACAAGTTACTGTCTTCGTATATAATGTCTTAGATGGTGTAAACTGGGAAGGACGCTTCGTGTTGTTACCGGGAGTGCGAGAGCAGATGGTGTAAACGATTCCAGGAGGAGGCCCATCAGGCCTTGTGGACATGTCTCCCACAGCTTGTGTGTTCAGGAAGAGCGCCGCCCCCCTGTGATGGACATGATCGAGCCCCTCTCGCTTAGGAGGGTCCGTAATTATCTTGAAAAGTATGCCAGTGATAACGAAGGATCCGACGCTGTTAACGAACGTTGTACAATCGAGGCTGGCATAGGTAAGATATGGGCCAACTGAGGTAGACGGGAAAGCAGGTAGGTGCAGACAAAGTGTGTTCATTGAATGATGTCAATGGCCCACATGGGGGGGGGGGGGGGGACATGCAGAATGCAGTCCCGCCCCTACATACGTATGTAGGGGCGGGAATGCATTCAGCATGTGTCGCCCCCCCCCCCCCCCCTTTATGACACAATGAAGTAACTTTGCTTGGAATTCAGCAGCGACATACGCCGCGCAGCGGCCCTGACTTTCGGCTGCTTCTTCAACACGTCCGAGCTCACTTCGTCGACCTATGTTTCTACATTAAGGAAGACATACCGTACTTACGTATCCAATCCTGTGCGTTAGATACTTCGACGTTGTTCTACATCTACGTGATTGCTCTGCTATTTACTGTAAAGTGCCTGGCAGAGGGTCCAATGAACCACCTTTATGCTGTCTCTCTACCGTTTCACTCTCGAACGGCAGGTGGGAAAAACTAGCACTTAATTTTTTTCGTGCGAGCCCTGATTTCTCTTATTTTATCGTCATCATCATTTCTCCCTATGTAGTTGGGTGCCACCAGAATGTTTTCGCAATCGGAGGAGAAAACTGGTGATGGAAATTTCGTGAGAAAATCCCGGCGCAACGAAAAACCCCTTTCTGTTAATGATTGCCACTCCAATTCACGTATCATGTCTGTGACACTATCTCCCATATTTCGCGATAATACAAAACGAGCTGCCCTTCTTTGTACTTTTTCGATGTCATCCGTCAGTCTCACCTGATGCGGATCCCACATCGCACGGCAATACTCTAGAATAGGGCTCACAAGCGTAGCGTAGTGTAAACAGTCTCTGCCCGCATCTCGTGGTCGCGCGGTAGCGTTCTCTCTTCCCACGCCCGGGTTCCCGGGTTCGATTCCCGGCGGGGTCAGGGATTTTCTCTGCCTCATGATGGCTGGGTGTTGTGTGATGTCCTTAGGGTAGTTAGGTGTCAGTAGTGCTAAGTTCTAGGAGACTGATGACCATAGATGTTAAGTCCCATAGTGCTCAAAGCCATTTGAACCATTTGAAACAGTCTCTTTGGTAGACCTGTTGCACCTTCTAAGTGTTCTGCCAATGAATCACAGTCTTTGGTTTGCTCTACCCACAATATTATCCTTGTGATCGTTCGAATTTAGGTTATTTGTAATTGTAATCCCTAAATATTTAGTTGAATTTAGAGCGCTCAGATTCATGTGAATAATCGCTTAATCGAAATTTAGCTCATTTCTATTAGTACTCGTGTAAATAACTTCGCACTTTTCTTTATTCAGGGTCAATTGTCACTTTTCGCACCATGCAGATATCTTATCTAAATCACTTTGCAAGTCGTTTTTATCATCTAATGACTTTACAAGACGGTAAATGACAGCATCATTTGCAAACAATTTAAGACGGCTACTCATATTGTCTCCTATATCGTTAATGTAGATCAGGAACAGTAGAGGGCCTATAACACTTGCTTGGGGAAAGCCGGATATTGCTTCTGTTTTACTCGATGACTTTCCGTCTATCACTACGAACTGGAGCGCAATCACTGGATCGTCGACGTAGTATGTACATCGAAGCGCAACCCCACGGAACATCGTGCCCGTAATCTCCTAGCGAAGGCTTTTTTTTTTTTTAGTCATCAGTCTCTTCATCTCAGAGTAGCACTTGCAACCTACGTCCTCAATTATTTGCTGGATGTATTCCTATCTCTGTCTTCCTCTACAGTTTTTGCCCTCTACAGCTCCCTCTAGTACCATGGAAGTCATTCCCTCATGTCTTAGCAGATGTCCTATCATCCTGTCCCTTCTCCTTATCAGTGTTTTCCACATATTCCTTTCCTCTCCGATTCTCCGTAGAACCTCCTCATTCCTTACCTTAACAGTCAACCACATCTCAAATGCTTCGATTCTCTTCTGTTCCGGTTTTCCCACAGTCCATGTTTCACTACCATACAATGTTGTACTCCAGACGTACATCCTCAGAAATTTCTTCCTCCAATTAAGGCCGGTATTTGATATTAGTAGACTGCTCTTGGCCAGAAATGCCTTTTTTGCCATAGCCAGTCTGCTTTTGATGTCTTCCTTATTCCGTCCGTGATTGGTTATTTTACTGCCTAGGTAGCAGAATTCTTTAACTTCATTGACTTCATGACCATCAATCCATATGTTAAGTTTCTCGCTGTTCTCATTTCTACTACTTCTCATTACCTTCGTCTTTCTCTGATTTACTCTCAAACCATACTATGTATTCATTAGACTGTTCATTCCGCTTAGCAGATCATTTAATTGTTCTTCACTTTCACTCAGGATAGAAATGTCATCAGCGAATCGTATCATTGATATCCTTTCACCTTGTATTTTAATTCCACTCCTGAACCTTTCTTTTATTTCCATCATTGCTTCCTCGATGTACAGATTGAAGAGTAGGGGCGAAAGGCTACAGCCTTGTCTTACTCCCTTCTTAATGCGAGCACATCGTTCTTGATCGTCCACTCTTATTATTCCCTCTTGGTTGTTGTACATCTTGTATATGACCTGTCTCTCCCTATAACTTACCCCTACTTTTTTCAGAATCTCGAACAGCTTCCACCATTATATATTGTCGAACGCTTTTTCCAGATCGACAAATCCTATGAACGTGTCTTGATTTTTCTTGAGCCTTGCTTCCATTATTAGCCGTAACGTCAGAATTGCCTCTCTCGTGCCTTTACTTTTCCTAAAGCCAACTGATCGTCACCTAGCGCATTCTCAATTTTCTTTTCCATTCTTCTCTATATTATTCTTGTAAGCAGCTTCGATGCATGAGCTGTTAGCTGATTGTGCGATAATTCTCGCACTTGTCAGCTCTTGCCATCTTCGGAATTGTGTGGATGATGCTTTTCCGAAAGTCAGATGGTATGTCGCCAGACTCATATATTCTACACACCAACGTGAATAGTCGTATTGTTGAGACTTCCCTAATGATTTTAGAAGTTCTGATGGAATGTTATCTATCCCTTCTGCCTTATTTTACCGTAAGTCCTCCAAAGCTCTTTTAAATTCCGATTTTAATACTGGATCCCCTATCTCTTCTGAATCGACTCCTGTTTCTTCTTCTATCACATCAGACAAATCCTCACCCTCATAGAGGCTTTCAATGTATTCTTTCCACCTATCTGCTCTCTCCTCTGCATTTAACAGTGGAATTCCCGTTGCACTCTTAATGTTACCACCGTTGCTTTTAATGTCACCAAGGGTTGTTTTGACTTTCCTGTATGCTGAGTCTGTCCTTCCGACAATCATATCTTTTTCGATATCTTCACATTTTTCCTGCAGCCATTTCGTCTTAGCTTCCCTGCACTTCCTATTTATTTGATTCCTCAGCGACTTGTATTTCTGTATTCCTGATTTTCCCGGAACATGTCTGTACTTCCTCCTTTCATCAATCAACTGAAGTATTTCTTCTGTTGCCCATGGTTTCTTCACAGCTACCTTCTTTGTACCTATGTTTTCCTTCTCAACTTCTGCGATGGCCCTTTTTAGAAACGTCCATTCCTCTTCAACTTTGTTGCCTT
The DNA here is from genome assembly GCF_023897955.1 of Schistocerca gregaria. Taxonomy (NCBI): domain Eukaryota; kingdom Metazoa; phylum Arthropoda; class Insecta; order Orthoptera; family Acrididae; genus Schistocerca; species Schistocerca gregaria. The sequence goes on along the minus strand of NC_064928.1, from coordinate 206,785,918 downwards.
CTGCGCTATTCCTTATTGCTGTATCTATAGAGTTAGAGAACGTCAAACGTATCTCGTCATTCCTTAGAACTTCCGTATCCCACTTCTTTGCGTATCGATTCTCCCTGACTAATGTATTGAACTTCAGCGAAGGCTACATAACAGAAGTTCAAGCACCAGTGCGTGAAGGAGTGTTGGTAACTGGCAACCCTGCCTGCGACATGAATAGTGTAAATAAGGAGGCCGTTGATCAGGATTTTTGGGGTCGCCCTTCAAAAGAGGCATATGACCACGGTAAAGAAGAGCTGTTGGTACCCCATGTTCAGAAGAGAGGGTGTCAAGTAAGCACGGTCGACGCTGTAGAGGCTCTGTCTAAGAGACCAAGGATGCCACAGCACCTGGTAATTTGTGCGTATTCGCCAGGACATCACTTAACGATGCTTCGTTGTACGAGAAGAGGTTAAACAGTGTCCGACGAACTTGCCGTGAAGAGGCAAGTGAATATTTTCATGTCACCATTACGAAGTGTTAAGACACTCCGTACTCCACCTGCCGGTTTCGGGTTGGGGATGATCATCTCTTCACTGGAGGTAGCAGGAATTGACGTCTCCGGAGACAGCAGATCTTGATAGATGGATGGCCAATACTGTGCGAGTAAATACTGGACAGTTCGATAGAACTCCAGAAGGAGTCCGTCGAAGCCCGTGATCTGTGGTTCTCACCTTTAATGACCGCGCCGCTCTTATAAAGCGGAAAATTCGTACACACTGCTTCACAAGGGCAACCACAGGCGAAATATTTCATGATGTGAATAAACAATCCGGTGTAAATGGAATCTTTAATCCTTTGGCTTTCGGTAGCAAAAATATGCAGCCAGCCGCCGACATTTCAATCAAGGCATCTGGTTATTTAATGTTGGCGATACTCTGCCTGCTCGGCTTCCCGCATATGCCTCGCTACAGACATAAGTTTATTGGCGCCGGAAACAGCTACGCTCCCTCTCCAGGCTGTCTTAAATGTAGGGTGGGGATGGTCTTAGCCTCTATTACATATTATCGTGGACGCTGGCACATTCGTGAGGCAGAAGTTGTAAGTAGGCTGTTTAGGTTTTCATGTTGGTAACGCCACGTAACGCTCTATATGGAAATTATTGACTGTGCTGTGTGAAGCCTGTGGCTGGTTTGTATTGTTGGACTATTTACTATTGTAGTGTTGGGCAGTTGAATGTGAACAGCGCGTAGCGTTGTGCAGTTGGAGGTGAGCCGCCAGCAGTGGTGGATCTCGGGATAGAAACGGCGGAGGTTTGAGAGCGGATGATCTGGACGTGTGTCGATCAGAAAGAATAAATTTGTATGACTGGATGTCATGAACTGATATACAGGGTGATCAAAAAGTCAGTATAGATTTGAAAACTATAAATCGCGGAATAATGTAGATAGAGAGCTAAAAATTGACACACATGCTTGGAATGACATGGGATTTTATTAGAACCAAAAAAGTACAAAAGTTCAAAAAATGTGCGACAGATGGGGCTTCATCTTATCAGAATAGCAATAACTAGCATAACATAGTAAGACAAAGCAAAGATGATGTTCTTTGCAGGATATGCTCAATATGTCCACCATCATTCCTCAACAATAGCTGTAGTCGAGGAATAATGTTGTGAACAGCACTGTAAAGCATGTCCGGAGTTATAGTGAGGCATTGGCGTCGGATGTTGTCTTTCAGCATCCCTAGAGATGTCGTTCGATCCCGATACACTTGCGACTTCAGGTAACCCCAAAGCCAATAATCGTACGGACTGAGGTCTGGGGACCTGGGAGAACAAGCATGACGAATGTGGCGACTGAGCACACGATCACCACCAAACGACGAACGCAAGAGATCTTTCACGGGTCTAGCAATTTGGGGTGGTTCTAATAAAACCCCATGTCATTCCAAGCATGTGTGTCAATTTATACCTCTCTATCTACATTATTCCCTGGTTTATTAAGTTTTAAAATTGATACTGACTTTTTAATAGCCCAGTATATAATATCACTTTTGAACACTATCAAGGTAAATAAATTGTTTGCTCTCTATCAAAAATCTTTCATTTTACTAACTATGCCTATCAGTAGTTAGTGCCTTCTGTAGTCAGAATCTTCTATTCAGCCGGCAGTAGTGGCGTTCGCTGTATTGCTGTAGTTCGAGTAACGAAGATTTTTGTGAGGTAAGTGATTCATGAAAGGTATAGGTTATTGTTAGTCAGGGCCATTCATTTGCAGGGATTTTTGAAACTCGGATTGCATTGCGCTAAAAATATTGTGTGTCACTTTAGTGTTGATCAGAATAATTACAGAGATTAATATCTAAGTACGTTCAGTTTTGCTCAGCTGTTTGAAAATCAAATAACGTAGAGGTGTATCAGCACAGTAATTCATTAACTTTTCTAAGGGCACGTTGCAAAGTTTTCAATACCTGGATACAAATTTTGGGAATGCCTCTATCCGGTTTACACAGAATCTTTAATCTTTTGATGTGAGGCACCTGAAGACGCTAATTTAATTTGTTAAACCGGTCATGTTCTCCAATAGAGAATTCTAAAAGTCGCAGCTGCTTTATTTTCTTAAGTCGGGAAATTCAGGTTCAAGTTCCATTCCGGCACGTATCTTCATTGCCGTTATTTCAATACGCAGCTGGAGGTGGTCCATAACGCAACTGCGGATACTTTTCCTGTATTTATTGTCGTCTGTGTCTGCTGCAGAGCCTGTTCCATCAGACATGCATGCATGTCCCAAAGAACGTTGCATCGTACTGATTAGTAAGAGATGAATTGCTATTTCGTATTTATTCTCTAATACCAGGCTCTCGACTCTTTATAAATATGTCCTTCCTGAACGGGAATATACGTACCGTGTGAGAGCAGGTTACGACTCATGTATCACGTCATATAGAAGTTTAGGTCTGTCAATGATTCGTGCTCGGATGGCCCAAGCGGTTAAAGCGACCTCTCTCGTAAAGCGAACAGTCCGGATCAGAGTCCTGATCCGCCACCTATGTTCGCTGTTGCATTCCAACATACAGCCAAAAGTGCTTCATAGTCGCAGATGCGAATGTATTTCCTGTTTCTCCTGATGGCTGCCTGCATGCATGGATTCATGCATGTCCGAAGGAATACTGCACCTTACTTTAAATAACACAGGCACCTCTATTTCATAATAAGCCATTATTGTAAATTATTGATGCAAATTATTTACGGAGAATAGAATAACTAGCAGAAGCAGATCTCGGAACAGACTCTTGGATTCCACTTATATGACAGATTGAAGAAAGGCAAAAATGGTGTTGCAGAATCTAGATGTGAAAGAAGCTTTTGCCTATAGTGGCAGGACTGCACTCAGTTACCTTATAAAGATTTGATTTTATTTGATTGTTTAGCGGAAGAGACCAAACAGCGAGGTCATCGGTCTCATCGGATTAGGGAAGGACGGGGAAGGAAATCGGTCATGCCCTTTCAAAGAAACCATCCCGGCATTTGCCTGGGGCGACTTAGGGAAATCACAGAAAACCCAAATCAGGATGGCCGGACGCGGGATTGAACCGTCGTCCTCCCGAATGCGAGTCCAGTGTGCTAACCACTGCGCCATCTCAACCGGTAACTTATAAGGGTAGCAATAATAAAACATAGAAAGTTACGAGTTATCTACAACGTATATAAAAATCACATTGGAATTATAAGATTAGTGATGCATTATTTGGAAAAATAGTGAGAAAGGGATCAAGTGTAAGTCCAATGTTATTCGATATGTACATACAGTAACGAATAAAGAAATCCTAGGAGAAATTTGGGAAGAGAATTAAAGTTGAAGAAGAAGATGTAATAGCTTTTGACACTGCATTTCCGTCAAAGACGATAAACGAGTAGGAAGAGTAGTCGAATGAATTAGACAGTTTCTTAAAAAGAGGTTGTAATATGAAACCTACAAATGTAAAATAAAGGGAGTGAAATGCAGTCTAGCTGCATCAGGCGTTATCTAGCGAATTAGATTAGCAAGTCACTCATTCCAAGTAGTAGGCAACTTTTTATGCTTTGGGTATCAAGTTAATTGAAATGACCGAGGTAGGGAAGATATGAAACAGAGACTGGCTACAACAAGGAAGTTGTTACAGTAAAAGATGAATTTAGTTCCGTCGAATAAAAGGTGAATGTAGTTACGTTGAATGTTAAATTAAGTACTGTAAAGTTTTTTTCTGAGCGTATTTATCAGGACTGTAGCCTTATACGAAAATGAAGCATATATACGAGTAATTAGCAGCTCAGACAAGTAGAGAATGTAATCTTCCAGAATTTTGTGTTGCTGACGAATGATGAGGGGCAGATGGGTAGATCGAGTTACTAGTGAGGTACAAAATCCAAAAGGGTAAAAAGGAATTTGCGACAACTTGACTAAAAGAAGGGATCGTTTGATACAACCATCTTGAAGCATTAGTAAATCGTCAGTTTCGTAACGGTAGTAAGTCTAGGAGACAGTTAAAAACGAGGCTCGAATACAGTACGCATGGTCGAACGGATGTAGCTTGGAACAGTTATGCAGAAATGAAGGAGCTTTCACACGACAGACAAAACTGGAAGTTTGCACCAAGCCCATGTTTGGACTGAAGTTCACAACAGCTGCAATACCTATAATTACCTGATTAGGATTTCAGCCAATATTCGTGGCAGCAAGAAGGAGAGTAGGTCATCGATATTATCAATTGCTCACAGATAAGACAAGATGGTTCCATGTAATATCATGGCAGTACTCGTTTACAGATAGGTCAACCCGAGTTGACACTGTACTGCGAATTATTGAGTAGGTTGGGAACCTTTACCTGTGTTAAGAGTATATATTTTACAGCCTCTTAATTGAAGGTGAATCCTAGGTACCAAACCTGATTTGAACAAGAAGACGAAAAACATATTTGCACGGCTCAAACGATGGGCTATTCCATCGCGGCTCAGACGTACTGAAATGGTTACCTGGAAAGGCTTCAGTTCAGATCAAAGAGCTGGTTATTAATTCGAGTCTAAGAGAATTCCTGCCCAGCGTACAGCAGTGATGGTGAGAGACATTTTCGACACAAAAGGGCGCCACCTTTAATTACGTGCAGGTAACAATAGACAGAAATGATAAATGTCCGTCGGCGAGGCAGGAAAGGGGGTTACGTAAATAGCAAAACATGAAGAGTACTTTGATGTTGTTTGTTGTTAGGCTGCTGTCAAAACCGTCCACGCGGCGATAAAAAATCTGCCTCGCTTCAGATTTAATTGAAATATTCATTCAGCGACTGATGAAAGGGATATGACATGCCACGTATATGCGTAAGAGTTTAATCCACTCTATTCGCTAGTGGAAAAAAGCTTACTACTAGTTACACACTTGCAGTGGGCGTATCGACAAACTATTCTAATCTTCGCAGGTGAGCGTGAACACTGCTGGGCTTCAAACTTTCAACTCCATGAAAGATATGTAACGTCCACGTGATAAATTTTTGGCTACAGTGCGACGAGAGGAAAATTATGCCTCTAACAGTTATAAACATTATCTATTCGGCGTATGAAAAGCAGTGAAAACTTAGCAATATTAATTATTTATATAATATTCTATGATGTAATTTGACATATCGCTATGTTTCATACAAAGACAATGACAATTGTCCTTTTATGATCTGCGTTTGTCTTCCTTTGTTTTTACCTTTTGTTAGTTGGCTTTTGTAGATTGCGGACGCATATCAAACAGAGGTCTGTCAAGAAATTGTAATAATTTGTTAATTATTACTTGAAAATATTCATAAATATGAGTGAATAATTATTTGTAACTTTAATTCCTCTCTCAATAAGCATGATCTGTGTTAATTATTTCTTTCCGCTTCAAGGAGCGCAGCCATTGATGATAGCGATTTGTATCGCGTTTTTGTCTGTGTTTTCCTTAGAAACAAATCAAATGTTGGCTTGATGAAGTCTAAATAGTGCACAATACGAGTTTCTGTAAAGTTTAATAACCATTTAAAATACTTCTTTGCTCTAACAATAGAAAGTCTCTATCAATTGTCTGCCGCCATCTTAACAATTGTCTCAGCGGCAAACTCAAATTACGCAACTCTGCAGACATAAATGCCGAACGTAATACAAATGTGTAAAAATAAATGTGCACCGGTGGTCTCGAACTCATTTGAATGAAAATGATTCGAATCAGATTGGTTCTTTAAAAACAGTGCTCAAAGCACGATCGTTATAACAAACTTTTCTAGCTGATGTATGGACCCGAAATTAATTACGCACGAGTTGCGAAGAATATTGTTTCAGGTACCATACGTCAGTGTTGTGCGCAGCTGATATTAAGTGGTTTTAATGATAATTTTGCTGAAGATAACTATTTCCATCATAATCAATATTTGTATAGAATCTGTTGTATGAACTGTGATTTAGTGACTTTTACACACCTTACAGACAACATTTTTACACGACGTTAACTTGGAGTTCTTTAGCAACTTGACCAAATCTTTAGCCGGCAGAAAAATTATTTACTAATTACTCAATGTAATGAAATAAGATTGTCATTTTCATTTACAAATTAGTTAAATACCAAACCACTGAATAACACATCGAACGCCACAGATAGCACATAGCGAAATTATACCTAATGCGTCTACACAGTGTAGCAGGAGTAATGCATCATTAGATTTGTAGCTTAGATGGGGCTGTCAAGGTGAGGCATAGCGCCATTACATCGCGTCTACTTAGTCCAGTCAAAGAAGCAAAATCCTGGGGAAAATCGTGTAGTAGTGAATTTTTGCACAGTGTTTGGAGGGAGTGTCAGGAAAGACGTTCTATGTATCCTGTCCTGTGGTGTGTGGGCGTTGGGTTGGGGAGGCTTGAAGGTCGCTTTCTTAGGTTTGTCTCGAACAAATCGAAAATTGTAGCGTCTAGCGAAAACATTTCCCAGTTGAAAAGAAACAACGTGAAATTTCCCACAAAAAGGTAACATTTAATTTGCCTCTAGGATTACTAGTTTCTGCCTTTAGGGGACAGAATAATCGCAATCAAAAATATTGTTCTCTCCAGCCGAACAGGCCTCTTACGGCCCTACGGCGCCGACCGACCTTCGTGTCGTCCTACATCGATAGTTGTTACCATTTCGGCACCCGTGTTGGCTAAAAAGTGTTCTAGCCGCACAGAATTAATGTTTTTAAGGGGGGCAAGACATCAAACGGGCCGACTTGCAGCAGTAGAGGCACCACTGAACATTTTAATTTCCACTGTCTATACTTTTACAAATAAATTCATAAAACTTTGTCAGCATGACCAGGATGGATTCAGAATTCACATTCTTAGCAGTGGAAGTTTGAAAACATATGAAATACCTTTTTTACATGTGAAATTTCTTCATTTTTTTCACTTACTAATGGCAGCTTTTGTTGCTGTAGGTGCACTTTTCTTCGTAAGTAAGAGAGATTCTTCGATGAATTTTGCACAGCGTACAAATCATGCTTAAAAGTGTATGAAACAATAGAATTTTCCAAATGTATAAAAAACTGTGGTAAAAATTGAGGTAATTAACTATAAAATTTGTGTATTTTCTAAACATGAAGTTTAAAATATAACAGTTCATTCGATTTTTCATAAATTAAATAAATTCTAGAGTTTCATACACCTGTGAGTACGGTATGTATGCTGTGCAAAATTCATCGAAGAATCTCTCTAACTTATGAAGAAAAGTGTACCTGTAGCAACAAATGCAGCTATTAGTAAGAGAAAAATGATGAAATTTCGCAGGTAAAAGAATTTACTTTGTTTTGTTTTCTAACTTCCACTGAAATGGGTGTGAATCCTGAATCCTTTCTGGTGATGCTGACAAAGTTTGATGAATTTATTTGTAAAAGTATAGACACTGGAAATTAAAATGTCCTGTGATGCCTCTCCTGCTCCAAGTCGGCCCGTTTGACGTCCTACCCCCCCCCCCCCCCCTCTTAAAAACAGGGACTGAATGTATGTACCACATCTTGGGCAGAAGAAGCGTATTAATGGATATATTGTATATCAGGACTGAAACAGATTGGTAGGGAGACATGTGTAACTAGAAGTGAGAGGGAAGGTTGCTAGAAGATTGTATTCATGCACTTCCCTCTTACATAGGTCAGCAAACTGAAGGTCAAGGTGGCGATATCCCATTGTGTTTATCCTCTACGTCAGAAGAAGTAACTATGGGGTATTTCACAAAGTCCCTCATGGTTCACTGGCGACAAACTTCACAGACATGCACAAGGAGTATTTTGAACAAAATATAACAGTTCATGGAAAGCAGATATGAGTTACTAATAACGCTAACTCAAGTAATGCATATGGACAGAGACTACGTAAACCTCTGCTCAATCAGCCCTTAAGGCACCTGTAGTTTTCCTCCAGGAAAACCAACTTCACCTCACCATTGGCAGTCCGTTAAACAAGGTGCCCAAAAAACAGTCCAATATATTGAGAGGTAGTAGTACTCATTTAGACAAGAAAAACAGGTCAAATATACGTGGATCCAGAAATGCATCCTTTCTGAGGTAAGTCCATTCATGATGTGAGCTCTATTCTCGACGGTGCACCTATCTGTCCTCCAGAGTAACGAATGACGCAAAAATTGAAGTAAACCCGGTTGTACCTGCTGGCTAGCGTTGAAGACGCGGTCCTAATAGTGTCAGCACATTGAATGGTGTAGCGTAGACAAATTCCATCAAGTGTCCCCATACCAAAAAGTGTAGGGAACTGAGGTCTGGGGAACGAGCAGGCCGAGATGTCTCCCCCACCGTCCCCCCCCCCCCCCATTACGAACAATCAAGCTGTCCTGAAATGTCAGTGTCAGATGTTCGCGCACACTGTGATGAAAGTGTGCTGGTGCGCCATTTATTGCTGTAATGGCACAGTCTCCAGCAAGGTAGGTGAAGAATACTCAGTATTGTAAAACACTCAGTATAATGTCATTTATTGAAACTGAACTACACTTCTCAAAATATCACTGTACACACACAAGGAAAACAAATAAAATGTAAACAACTATTCATTAAGAGCGTCGGTGAGGTCTGTTGGAGCTGGTCCTAGCTAGGCAAGGAACTGGCTGTACTGCTGCTGCGCTGGCCTTATAAAGCCGGCGGAGGCCGTTGGAGTACTCTAACTTTCTCTGTGTCTGTGAGGCGACCTCGGCAGAAAAAGGTTCGGATTAGTCTCTAGCAAGTTCTGTTTATTTTGAGGAATTGTTTTCCTCTTGGTTGCGCCTGCAAATGCTTATGTACGTTACATGGTACACATGGGAGTCTTGAGTGTAGTCTGCTGGCAGGGGCCGTCTGCGGCAGACGTAACAGTAGGCGATACGTTAATGAGGAAATCCACATAATGCACCCAAGTTGACCTCTGTGGTAGCATGTATGGCTCTCTTAATCTATCGCCAATTACGCCTACCCGTACTTTGACTGGGATTCGGTATTGATGTCCACTTTCCTGAATTACTTGGGGATTTACATCTGCCCATACATGCAGGTTATGAAAAGTCATAGCACTATCTCTTCTAAACTCTGCCTCATGGATAAATAAAATCTTGGATGTAAAAAGTGGATCTGCGTCACTCATCTGCAACAGCCATTGATCCGGCCTTGTGGTCGAGTGGTTCTAGGCGCTTCAGTCCGGAATGGCGCTGCTGCTGCGGTTGCAGGTTCGAATCCTGCCTCGGGCATGAAAGTGTGTAATGTCCTTAGATAAGTTAGACTTAAGAAGTTCTAAGTCTAGGGAACTGATGGCCTCAGATGTGACGTCCCATAGCACTCAGAGCCATTTGAACCATTTGAGCAGCCATTGACAAAATGGCCCTTAGTTATGATGAACGTGCGGCCTTAGAGGCTGAAGGTACTGATGGTGATATGGGTACGGCAATTATTCATGAAGCTACCTACCGGCACTTTGGAGGAGGCACGGTGCTTTGCATTTGAATAGAAGTCGGCTGGGACATGTTGCATAGTCAAAGGTATGCATACTGGGAAGCCAAATGCAGCTGCACGTAAAACGCCAGCATTTGTCTGCTTCGAAAACGCCAGCACTGGTGAGTTTCTTTCGCAGCACGGGGAACAGAACACCAAAGCAAATTTCATCCAGTTACAAACGCTTTCGAAACAAAATGCTTTCAGCCTTCCAGCTAATACATCTTTTTAAAAAATAGCCAAGCTTCGCCAAATTAGCGTCCCCTAGAGAAATCATTGCAAGTGTCATAGTATCGTAGAATTCGATCCTTGGACTGATAATCAACTGCATTAGGTTACGAGGTGAGTCGAGAAAGTTGTACAGGTGCGTCACGTCCTGGTCAAGCCACTGGTTGGGAATTTCATTGCGCAGTTATGGGGAGCTAAATTCGGCGTTTTACTCGCTTTTCCAACATGTCCCACGTGTTTTGCGTGGGGTCCGCGTCAGGTGATTTCGCACATGACCCGAATTGTAATGCGGTGGGGCAGTGTTCAGAAAACCAGTCACATATTCTTCAAGCTCGATGAACTTTGCTGTTGTCGTCTTTATATGCCTGTATGAGAAATGGTCTCTTTCGAGGCTCGAAAATGGCTCTGAGCACTGCAGAACTTCAGAGGTCATCAGTCCCCTAGCACTTAAAACTACTTAAACCTAATTAACTTGAGCAAGTCACACACATCCATGCCCGAGGCAGGATTCGAACCTGCGACCGTAGCGGTCTCGCGGTTCCAGCCTGTAGCGCCTAGAACCGCTCGGCCACTCCGGCCAACTCTCTTGCGAGGTGACCGACAGAAAATGTTAGCAGTATGGAGTTCCCCTCATAATGCTGCCTGCTAAGTGGTGGAGATGGACCTTCATTCACTACCTGCTGTAATTACTGTAGGGTCTCGAAGCGATTTTGATTCAAAATCCGCGAAATGTGTCTGGGAACCCTCTCAGTCAGCATCTTTTCTGACCTCAATTCTGACGTTGTGTTTCGCGATCACATGTTTTGCACCACTGCTTCTAGACCACTAGAACAATCCGCCAGCATACACCAATGAATCCCGCATCTTGACACACTGGATGGGTGTGACCACGGCGAGATACGGTTACCCCCTATTTCCCTCTTGTCACGTCCTTACATTTATCCATGTTTACCTAAAACGTCCGCTTGAGGCATCCGCTACTTCCTGATGCTGAGGCAGTCCGCGAACGGTTGAGTACGTGACTCCATCGCTGAGCCATCAGTAAAAGCTTAACGATTCATCTGCTTTTACGCACAGGGATCACAAACGTTTTGTTACTCTAAGTACAAGATATCCCAACGGCCGTTCAAATGGTCCAGATTGCTCTGAGCAGTATGGGACTTAACATCTGAGGGCCCCTAGACTTAGTATTACTTAAACCTAACTAACCTAAGGACATCACACACGTCCATGCCAGAGGCAGGATTCGTACCTGCGACCATAGCAGCAGCGCGTTTCCGGACTGAAGCGCTCAGAACCGCTCAGAACCGCTCGGCCACAGCGGCTGGCCCCAACGGCCATACCCGTAATAAAATATATTAATTACGCTACTAGTTTCGTTACTATGCTAGTGTCATCTTCGGGCCCCTAAGCAAACCGAACACCAAGCCTCGGTGCTTAAGGAGGGGTCTCATGTATATTCACTGCCTCCCAAGTTTGTATTTATACGCTGCGTGTACTCCAGCCGTGTAGTAACATCTGTCACACCTCTATGTCAGGTATCTCGACAGTTGTTGTTAGACAGCTGAAGTGTTCACATCGTGTAAATGGAAATCCGTGAGACCAGTATACACATGGTACCTCTCCTAATGCATCGACGAGTGGATATCCCCATTCAGTTTGCGTAGGGGCCTTAGGAACACAATAATGGAGCGTCGAAAGTGGTCGGGGAATCAATAATCAATATAATTTTTAAAAAGTACAGCTCTTGATACTCCTTATTTCTGCAACTTTATGACCAGCCGCAGTCACATGTCCATTTCAGTGACGGTTCATCTAAAGCGTTTTTGTAAGGTGAGCTTATACACAGCAGTTGAATGAAAACGAGACATATGGAAAAAAGGAAGAAAATGTTTATTATTTAAGAAGCAATCGCCAAAGCTTTTAGTACTTTTATCCCACTGTGAGTCCAGACTCTCATTGCCTTCATGGAAAAATATTTGTGGTTCCAACAGAAATATGATTAAACTTGTTGTACCTGGGATTCACAGTCATAAAGAATATTTTGAAGGACATTATCCATCCGTCAGTGACTGTTGTAAGTGTATATTACACTATTGCAATTTCGGCCTTAGGCCATTATCAAGTACTGATATAATGGCTTTAAGCCACGTCAACGTAATGTAAGCTGACAAATTTTTATGTCCGTTGTTTTTTCCTTTATTGAATTTCGATTCCCACCCACCTAGAAGGGTCGGGATGACAGCAGCTTAATGCGCTGCTCTACAACCGAGAGAAAAATTAAACAAACAATGGAGAGAGAACAAACAATATAAAAAGGCGATAAAATGGTTGTCAATAACAGAACAATGGCGGAAAGTTGCGGAACTTAAAATACAAAAATACGGCGTTAAATGGTGCGGACGAAGACACAGGAAGGAGACGTGCACAGTTAAAAAACACGGCGACAGTCTGGTTTCAGTTCGCATGCTATAGAAACACAACTAGCGACAGTGGGGTGGCTTTTTTATGGTTTCAGGGCACAAAACTGCTACGGTCATTAGCGCCCGGTCTGTGACTTAGGAAAAGGTAAAAAAAACGGAACTGGAAACCAGCAACAATGGGAACGAAACTCCAAAAATTTGAGAAACTAATTATAGAAGGAAAGCTTAAAAAACCACTATAGAAGTGGATTGGTTGTCCCCAAAAAGAGCTTTAATTGACTGACGTCATCTCACTGACACCAATAAACTCGAGAACGCGATCGGCTGAGCGCGTGTCATCTGCTAAAATGGAAGACAGCTGTAGACGGGCGCATAACAGAGTAAAATAGGGGCACTCGAGTAAAAGGTGTCTTACCGTCCACAGCTGAGATCAATGAGGACAGAGTGCGAGAGGATCGCCACTTAAAAGATGTCGATGGTTAAAAAGACAGTGCCCTATCCGGAGTCTAGATAAAATCACCTCCTCCCGACGACACGTTCGAGAGGAAGAGGTCCAAGCACAGGGAAGAGCTTTCACGTCCCGAAAATTATTATTGCGAAGTGTCGACCAACGTGCGTGCCATAAAAAAGTAACATGACGACATAAAACACTCCGTAGATCGGCGAAGGGAATCGTGCGAATAGCTGGCTGAAGAAGAGAGACTGCAGCCTTGGCCGATGTACCGATCGCCTCATTTCCACAGATATCAACGTGTCATGGGAGCCAGAGGACCAGAGTGTGGACAGGGTACTGATCTATGTGACTAAGAAGAGAGCTGAGAGAATCTGAACAGATAACAGACTGTATCTGCTGATGGCGACGGATGTATTGGTCAGCCTGGAGAACAGCGTAAAGCTGCGCAGTATAAACCGAACACTGGTCGGGAAACAGAAATCGATTTGGGGTGTCGCCAACAATATAGGCACTCCCTACACCAAATGATGTTTTTGAGCCATCAGTGTAAATAAATGTGGCGTCTTTCATTTGTGCACATAGAGCAACAAATGCCCGACGATAAACAAGTGAAGGGGTACCATCCTTGGGAAATTGATAAAGGTCACGGAGCAGGCCGATCAGGGGACGGAGCCAAGGTGGTGCTGTACGCCAAGTTGTCAAGAAGGTTTTAGGAAAGCAGAAGAAAAGAGAATGGAGCTGTTGACGGAACCGGAATCCCGGTGGTAGTAGGGAGGAAGGGCGGTATGCATACCCTAAATCCAAGGAGGCGTCGAAGAAAATGTCATGGGCCGGATTAGCAGGCATGGAAGATAGATGGCTAGCATAACGACTCAGAAGGACAGCTCACCGATTAGACAGCGGAGGTTCATCAGTCTCAGCAAACAGGCTTTCCACAGGGCTGGTGTAAAAAGCTCCAGACACTAAACGTTATCCACGGTGGTGGATAGAGTCGAGACGCCGAAGAATAGACGGCCGAGCAGAGGAGTAAACTATGCTTCCATAGTCCAATTTCGAGCGCACTAAGGCGCGATAGAGGCGGAGTAGTAACACTCGGTCCGCTCCCCAGGATGTACCATTCGGGACACGGAGGATGTTGAGGGATCGGTGACAGTGAGCCGAAAGATAGGAAACGTGGGAGGACCAGCACAGTTTTCTGTCAAACATAAGACCCAAGAATTCAGCGACGTCCGAAAACGGAAGGCTGACTGGTCCTAGATGTAAGGAAAGTGGAAGAAACTCCGTACGACGCCAAAAATTAACACAAACGGTCTTACTGGGAGAAAAGCGGAAGCCGGTTTCGATGCTCCAAGAGTGGAAGCGATCAAGACATCCTTGAAGACGTCGTTCAAGAAGGCTGGTCCGTTGCGAGCTGTAGTAGATAGCAAAATCGTCCAAAAAGAGGGAGCCCGAGACATCAGGAAGGAGACAATCCATAATTGGATTTATGGCAATGGTGAACAATACAACACTGACCACGGAGCCCTGAGACACCCAGTTTTCTTGGGAGAAAGTAAGGGAGAGAGTAGTGTTCACCCGCACTCTAAATGTGCGCTCTGCCATAAATTCGGTAAGGAAAAAGGGACTGCCGACCTCGAAAGCCCCAAGAGAACAGTGTGCGGAGGATGCCTGTCCTTTAACAGGTATCGTATGCTCCCTCCAGATCAAAAAATATTGCTACTGTTTGGCGTTTCCGGAAAAATGATGTAAATGGAGAGAGCAACAAGATGGTCAACTGCAGACCGATGCTTTCGTAAACCGCATTGGGCAGGTGTTAAAAGACTGCGGGACTCCACCCACCAAGCTAAACGTTAATTCACCATACGCTCGAAAACCTTAGAGACACTAATCGTGAGAGAAATGGGGCGATAGCTAGAGGGGAGATGTTTGTCCTTTCCAGGTTTCGGAACAGGAACGACGGTAGCTTCCCGCCATCGCCTGGGAAAAGTACTGTCGGTCCAAATTCGATTATAAAGGTGAAGGAGGTAACGCAGACTATGGTATGATAAATGCAGCAACATTTAGATGTGGATACCATCCGGTCCGGGGGCGGAAGACCGAGTAGTAGAAAGTGCATGTTGGAGTTCCCGCATTATAGCTTTCGCGATTTTGAGAGGGGAAAGCAAGTGGTTGCACTTCCGCTGCACGTTTCTTAGGGAGAAACGCTGGCGGGTAATTTGAAGAGCTCGAAATCTCATCAAAGTGTTAACCCAATGGGTTAGAAAATGCGACGGGGTCCACTAATGTATCATGCGCGACAGTGAGCCCAAAGACCGGGGAGAAACTAGGCGCGCCAGAGAACCGTCGAATCCGACTCCAAACTTCCGAGGAGTGAGTGAAGGTGTTAAATGAGCTAGTAAAGAAGTCCGAGCTTGCCTTCTTGCTATCGCGGATGATGCGACGGCATTGCGCACGGAACTGCTTATAGCTGATACAGTTGGCCAAAGTAGGATGGTGGCGGAAAACGCGAAGAGCACGCCGCCGCTTACGTATTGCGCCACGGCATGCCTCGTTCCACCAAGGAACTGGGGGGCGCCAGGGCAATACGGAGGTGCGAGGTATTGATTTTTCCGCAGCTGTAAGAATAACGTCTGTAATGTGAGTGACCTCATCGTCGACGCTAGGGAAGTGACGGTCATCCAATGTCGCTAGAGACGAAAAAAGTGTCCAATGCGCTTGGGTTTACTTCCAGCGTCGCGGGCGCATATATGATAGTTGTGGCTGCAATCGAAGGACACATGGAAAGTGGTCACTCGAGTGTGTATCAGCAATGGCGAACCATTCGAAGCGCCGAAAGGTCCAACTGAGAAATTTGTCGTGGAGGCAGACAAAAATGTAGGGTCCACAGTGTTGAGGCAAAACAAGATCCGCTTGGTGGAAGACGTCTATCAATAGTGAGCCACACGGACAAGGATGTTGAGATCCCCTAAGTGGGTGGTGGGCATTGAAGTCCCCAACCAGCAAATAGGGAGGTGGTAGCTGAGCAAGAAGATGAAGGAGATCAGATCGTGCCATTGGTGTGGACGATGGAATGTATGCAGTACAAAGACAGAAGGTGTATCCAGAAAGGAAAAGACGGACAGCGACAGCTTGGAAGGAAGTGTTTAAGGGGATAGGGTGATAAAGGAGAGTATCATGGAGAAGAATCATGAGTCCTCCATGTGCTGGAGTGCCTTCAACAGAGGGGAGATCAAATGGGACTGACTGAAAATGGGGGAGACGCTGCTTTGTTTCCTAAAGACAGAAGATGACCGGCGAGTAGGATCGTAAGAGGTTCGACAATTCATCCTGATTTAGATGAAGGAGGAACCGATGGTTGTGAAGTTGGGGTACATAAAAAATCTTCACGAGTAGGCTCTTTTTTGGAAGTCCGTGTGTCTGACTTTTGGGCTCGAGATTTAGCAGAACCCGATGAAGGGTGAGCCCTAGAGTGAGCAGGCAAAAGTGGGTAGGTTGAACGGGCGATCTTTGCCCTGGCCGATCTGACAACTGTGGCACTAAAGGTGAGATCACAAGTCTACGTGGCCGCCTCCTTTGTCGGCCGAGGAGAGGCAAGGACAGTGCTGTATTAACCTGTCTGAGGCACAGTGGGCTTTCGACTGGCGAATAATGTTCGAGCAGCAAAGGTAGACACCTTTTCCTTCACTCTGATTTCCTGAATGAGCTTTTCGTCTTTAAGAGGAAGCAGCGTGGTCACCCATACAATTGATGCAACGAGCGGATGGAGGTGGACAAGCCCCCTCATGGGCATCCTTGCCACACGTAACACATTTGGCAAGATGGGGACAGGACTGGCTGGTGTGATTGAACCACTGCCACCGATAGCAACGCGTAGGGTTTGGGGTGTAAAGGCGAATGGAAATTATCTCATAGCCCGCTGTTATGTCCGATGAAAGTTGAACTCTGTCAAATGTCAAGAAGACAGTACAGATTGGAACGATGTTCTTGTCAACCCTTTTCATGACTCGATGAACAGTCATTACGCCATGGTCAGACAGGTAGTTTTGAATTTCCTCGTCGGACAATCCGTCGAGGGAGTGTGTATAAACATCCCCACGTGATGAATTTAAAGTGCGGTGCGCTTCCACCCGGACAGGGAAGGTGTGTAGAAGTGAAGTATGCAGCAATTTTTGTTTGGAACAACAAGGTGCCATTTCGTGATCGGGAACAAGACTTTACAGGACCTGCAATTGCGTCAACACCTTTCTGAATAATTGAAGGGTTGACTATGGAGAAGCTGTGACCTTCGTCAGACTGAGAAACAACAAGGAACTGTGGCAACGATGGAAAAACTGTCTATGGCTGAGACTCATTGAACTTACGCTTGTGAGCAGACATAGTAGAAGATGGGGAAACCATTGCGGAAATATCCCCCATGATTACCGGCGTCTCCGATGGCGCGCTCCTCCCTTGTGGGGGCCCTCTCCGAGGGCACTCCCGCCTTAGGTGATTGTTCACACCTCCGGCCACATCTCCCGAGAAACTGACGGAGGGACCAATCGGCACTTCCGGAAAGTATCAGCTCGGGTAATCACCCCTCCCTGTGCCTGGCCATTACTAGGGGGTACGTACGTGTCCTACCTGTCTACCCTGGGCGGGGAATTATGCGTTAACCTGTCACCGGCTAATAATGGAAATGCGTGGGTCGGCCTTCAGACATGCACAGTGAGGAAAAAAGAGAAAGGGACAAACAAGGAAAGGGAAAGGAAAGAAGAGATTTCTCAAACGCTACAGTGGAGATAAAGGTAAAGATAAGAGGTAAGGAAAAGAGAAGGACAAAGGAAGGACAAAGGAAGGACGAAGACTTGCAAGCAGAGAAAGCGAAGAATGTGTTACATTTTTTAGCATCCGTCTCCAGACATAGG
Organism: Schistocerca gregaria; assembly: GCF_023897955.1. NCBI lineage: Eukaryota > Metazoa > Arthropoda > Insecta > Orthoptera > Acrididae > Schistocerca > Schistocerca gregaria. The sequence goes on along the minus strand of NC_064928.1, from coordinate 206,767,955 downwards.
CACAAAACATACTCCCAGAGGGGGAGAAAGGGAAGGAAAGAGGTGGAGGTGAGGGGGTCGGGTGAAGATGGTGGATGGGGAAGGATGCGGAAAAGGAAGTTACGCAGTCCGGAAAGGAAGGAGGGCCACATTAGCTAAGGGTCCTGTACTCGCTACGCACGTATCCACAAAAGAGTTGTGGACCCCCTGGGGGGAGTGGGGTGGCTGTTCGCAGCACTGACAGGGGATGAACAACACTGAACACTCAGTTAAAACAGTACTGTAGAGGTGACACGGCGGTAGCCAGCAGCTGTGGTCTAATGCGTTTGTATACCGAATATGTGCACTTACAGATTATGTTATTTGCATACATGTGCTCGCAGTGTGTAACAACGTCACCAGTGTATTTAACAGTACTGACAACGACATACAAATCGACTTCTTTGTCACCATTTATGTCCGTCCTATCGCCCTCACCCCCACCCTTAAGTACCTTGGCGTCACCCTTAAGTACCTTGGCGTCACCCTTGACGGTCGCCTCTCCTGGACCCCCAATCTTTGGACTATCCAAGCCAAGGCACACTCCCTACTCCATCTCCTCAAGCTCCTTTCCGGCCGAACTTGGGGTCTGGACCCCTCCACCATCCTCCACACCTATAAATCCCTCATCCGCCCTATCCTCTGCTACGCCCACCCTGCCTGGATCTCTGCCCCTTCTACCTTTTACAAATCCCTTCAACTCCTAGAACGCCATGCTCTCCGCCTCGTCTACTGCATCCGTCTCCTGTCCTCCACGCGCATCCTGTATGACGTTATTCCATTCCCACACCACCTCCTTTTCCTCGAACGGATACCGATCCTCTACACCTCCCGTAAACTAGATCCCCCTTACCTGTGTGTCTCTCCCATCCTCTCCCACCCCCATCCGCTGCAGCGCCTGTATTGTCACAACCCAACTGCTCTCCATCTCTCCACTCTCCTAAGGTTGCTTCCACCAGCTCCCCATCCCTGAGGATGCTCTCATTCCCTCCATCTACCCCTCCTATCAACTTTGATCCTCCTCTCCCACTTCCTGTGTTTTTTCCTCAGGGAACCTTCTCTCCCTTCTCTCCTTCCTCCCTTCCTCACCCCCCACCCCAGGCTCCCCCTAGCCGCCATACCTTTTTTACTCCTCTGCCCCTGGCATCTTCACTCTCCCTTCTCCCTTCCCCCATCTCCCCCACCTTCTTCCCCTTTGGCCGGTCCCCGGACTCGCACACATCACGTGAACATTAGCGTGCCGGAGATCATGGCCATCAGTTTTAGTTTGTGTGCCGTCGTGTTTGTGCTTCAGTGTTTTTCGCCGTCCACGCTCCATCGTTCACGTGTATCATCCCCATGAACACTGATGACAGTCTTTTGTTTTCTTTTACGTGTGAAGAGCTTCGTGTTTTTTTAAATTATTGTGCCTACTGTTTTTCAACCATCGATATGTTCTGTTACGTATGTGTCTTCATTGTTTATCTCTATCTGTACTGCCTGAGGCTGAAGAGCGGCGTAAAATTGCCGTTGCCAGCCCACCTTCTATGAGGTGTAAAATTACAAGAAAGGAAAAAAAAAGACACTCAAATGATTCAGCTTACACTACGTTGACATGGCTTAAAGCCACAATATCAGCACTTGATAATGTTCTAAGGCCGAAATTGCAGTAGATTGAGACAAACTTGTAACAGTCACTGGGCCGGCCGCTGTGGCCGAGTGGTTGTAGGTGCTTCAGTCCGGAATCGAGCTGCTGCTCCGGTCGCAGGTAGGAATCCTGTCTCGGACATGGATGTGTGTGATACCCTTAGGTTGGTTAGTTTTAAGTAGTTCTAAGTCTAGGGAACTGATGACCTCAGATGTTAAGTCCCATTTTTCTTAGAGCCATTTGGATTATTTGAACAGTCACTGGCGGAAAGACCATTGTACCCGTACTTGCACGGCTTCAGGTCTCCAGAAACATGTAAATCACACGGGAGACATCGGGAATTTATAGAGGGTGTCTAAGGGCTTGCGAGCGAAATATCTACAACGTAGTCGAAACAACTTTGGCAGCACGTGGACGTCCATCAGACCGGAACGTCGCCTGTAGTGGGAGGATCCTCAGAACAGGTTACAGCCTCGCGCTCCGCAAAAAGAGACCAGCGGCGTGACTCTTGCGAGATGGCCCCATAAGTCGCGCCTCGGCCGGCCAGCCGCCTGTGAAGGCAGCTAATTTCACGGTAGACGTGCTCGGCGGTGCTCACCAGTAGCAGACTGTCCCACGGGTAAGAGCGAACGAAGAGATGTCGCAGCGAGGGCCACTACTCTGCACCATATGCAGTGGGCTTACAGGTTGACACCGTGCCAACATCTTGCACACGTTGTGGCGGGCGGCAGTAACTCAAGCCGCATTGCCGCACATTATTGCACGACTCATGAGACAAAAAGCAAAACCATGTTTCATGTCAGAAGCTGCCTCAGAGACTACATCCCCGGCTCATTCGACTCCTGTGCTACGTTTTCTGCGCGGTAGCGTTAAATTTGAACCAAAGAGTGGTCTAATAAAAAGTATCTAGAGTGTACTGAAAATTACAGGAGATGGAACGTGCAAGAAAGAAATTACAAAAGTAACCGTACACGGAACCGCAGAATAAAATACGAAATTGAGTGCTAACAAGTGAAGTTGAGAAGTGCATTTCAGCGAGAATGCTTTTGTCTGACCAATAAAAGGAAATTGGCTTCTCGCATAATTTGATTGACAGGATAATAAGGCAAGAATTTTGGAGCCTCTCCAGATAATAGGGGAGCAAATCCACATGTGGAAAACATTGACAAGAAGAAGAGGCATGGTGGTAGGAAATCTGTTAGGACATCAGGGAATAACTTTCAAGGTAGTAGAGGGTAAAAACTGAAGAGTAAGGGAGAGACTGGAATAGAGCCAGCAAATAAATGAGCTCGTAGGTTGCAAGTGCTTTTCTGAGACGAAATGTTGGCGCATATAAGGAATTCGTCGCATTCCGCATCAAAACAGTCAGAAGGCTGAAAGAAACAGGTACGGTCTGCATATGAAGGGACCAAATTCATTCTCTATGTGACGTTATCAAGCCGAAGAATGGCCAGCTCACTAGATAACTATCTTGTTATTTCACTAACGAACACTGAGGAGACTTCTGTAGTACACCAACCAATGATCATGTTACTACGGACCTGATATAATCAAAGTCTCCGTGAAACGTCAACTTTATCTAAAGTAATGATAGAAGCTGAAGAAATTAATTAAACTTTGTGTCGTGGCCAGGACTCGAACCGACATATCCTTGCTTACTAGGCAGATGTGATAGCCATTACAAAAGCGTGGCAGTATAGGACATCGGCCTAAGCTAGTCTGAGCATTGGTATTGTGTACGCCGCTACACTGGTGTGATGGCTTGCACACCTACCTAATAACGAAAGAGACCTCGGTTCGATTCCTGGCCAGCGAACCAATTTTAAAACATTTCCTCAGACTCTAACAGTATTGTCATAAAATTATTAATAAGTATACTTGTAAATTCGGAAATTTTATTCTGTTTATGGAAAATATCATTTATTAAATTTGTTTTAATCAATAGATGACACATAATTCTTTCTACCAAATGCGTTCGTATAAGTACATGAACGTGTACGTTTAACATTGCAGCAGTTTGGCAGCGGCCTGAAAGTCATATTATTCTTTAAGTATCAAGTTTTCCAACATCGCTAGCAATTCTGTTTCTTACTATGACCAGTTTCAACATATCCACGCTATCACCATCAGATCTTGCAACATTTTTACACGTACATGCTTGTTACAATTTTGAAAGCCGCACAGTGATGTAGCGTTAGATAAAACACGGTAGGGAACATAACCATGTCACAAATCAAATAATTCACAATTAGAACATACAACGTATTGTGCTAATGTCCCAACTTACAGCAGCATGGAGTATCTACTTGAGCATCTACAGAACATGTTGAATGTTTTAATTGTGTATTATTTCATTTGTGACATGGTTATGTTCACTGCCAGATTTTGTTAACACAACATCACCATGTGACTTTCAGTATTATAACAAGCACCTTCATATAATAATGTTAAAAGAACTAATGATGACATCATCTGTCGAAACAGGTCTTGGGAAAAATAGTTAACGCCTTCATTGGACATTCTCGTAACATTACTAAATAAGGCACCAACATCTGCTGCTAAATCTCCTAATACACTATTCCAATGGCCTTCTTCAAATATTCATCTCCTCCACCATCGTTTTCTTTTCCATTCATTTTCGTTTTCGTTGTTACCTGCATGTGCAATGACCCAGTAAGCCACGGCTGAAATCATTTGACCACCCATTCTCCTGGAATACGTACTCAGTGCTACACAAATCCTATTGCTCTGGCATAAATGCTGAAAAAAGATTTGCAACCAAAGCGACACACAGCAGACTTACAGTTCTAGATGTTAATCACGTCTTGTGCAGTGGGTCCAAATGGGCCCCATTCCAGTTCCTAAACATTTCTGCAATATCCACAAAATCCCATTGTTTCCAGATGACACCACATCGTTCTAGTGCCTAAGCTTGATCACTAATTGGCAGCACCAACAGGAACATGAATAGACACAACGTTCCTATCATCTTGTAATCAAGTGAATACATGGAGTTACTACGTCAGCAGACCTCCTAATGAAGTTAGCTTATTAGGTAAGTATTAGTTATTTTTTATTTTTAAAAATATGTAATAAGAATGAATGAAATGCTTTTAAAACTGTATTCTTACAAGGAAATATGTCTATTACTTGCAGTATTGCCAGTGAGCAAGTAAATGGACCCATATGGACCTGTGGGAATATTAGTATCCTGAGGTAGGTCTACAAGTCAGGTTACGTAAGAAAGCATTCATGTGTGAACAAACCACTTTTATGTCCCTTTGCAGATTTATAAATTATCAGCTGACGGAAAGAGCAGACGGTCAGTAAAACATAACGAATTTCTTACTGGAAACCGACCTGATTCTGCTAGGGAGTACAACAAGTATACAGGTGGAGTACAACTTTTGCACTTACTTCTTGCGCTTTACCAGATAAAACATGGCAAAATGTATTCTCTTGACATGGGTTTTCGCCAGTCATTTCTTTATAATCAAATTAATCCGGGTAAAGGAATGGCGTATGCCGTTGGTGCAATTCCGACAACAAATAGAAACGCAGTAGCACATCAAATGAAGTAGGGACCTTGGAACATCCAAGGGACCGTGCTGCTGATCCAACACCTATCGACCATGTTAGGTTCGACCAGACTGTACACTCTTCTTTGCATAAGAAAGATGCAAATTATCTATACAAGTTGAAACACGCATTAGATGCGGAAAATGTGACTTGAAGTTATGTTTCCATGACAAAGAGAAGTGTTGTGAACGAATTCCCACTAGCGAACATTGTAACCTCCGTCTTGTGGGTCCATTGTTTGTCTTGATTATTATCATTTTTTCCTGTTAGTATATATTATAGTAGTATAGTAGTAGTATATAGTATTAAGTATTTGTTTGAAAATTTTAAAATTATGTTATGACTGTTACTGACTGTATTCAAATCACGGTTCACATTAGAAAAACTTGTCCTATTAAAAAATGTATTCATGTTTAATGTGTTGCTACAATGGAACAAGTCAAAAGCAACGCTTCAATTGATTTTCTAGTCCAACGTAAGATTTGGGCTGGGCAGGATGAATAAAAGTGTAAGGTAGTGTGGGCCAAACAACAACATAAAGATTTTTAAATGAAAAAGGTATTCCTATGGTTAAACAAATGTAAGCTGTTTTCATATCAAATGTAAAATGTAATAAGAAGAGAAAAAAGCATACAACAGAAACGTAAATTTTACTGTGGTAAATAATAGTTAGGTTTTCCTCACGATCCAGTTTAGCTAACTAATTCTTCTCTAATTTTCAAAGTTGAAAATAAAAAAAATATTGTTTTCAGTGTAGTGCAACGAACCTCTATGTCTGCCAAGACTGAAGTGGTCAGTCCTCCCATCTTTCACAGACACTGGATGCAGTAAAAATGTCGTGTGATTAGAGCCTCCCGTCGGGTAGACCGTTCGCCTGGTGCAAGTCTTTCGATTTGACGCCACTTCGGCGACTTGTGCGTCAATGGGGATGAAATGATGATGATGATTAGGACAACAAAACTCCCAGTCCCTGAGCGGAGAAAATCTCCGACCCAGCCGGGAATCCTACCCGGGCCCTTAGGATTGCCATTTTGTCACGCTGTCCACTTTTTTTTTACGTGGTAGACGCTCTATCCATCTTTTCTTTATTCTTTTTCTCTTTTTATTCAGAAAATTGTACACAATAACACAATGCATTAATCATATACAGTGGTTGGCTGTTTTTTGTGAGGTCAGGGCGTGGTCCACCCCGCAATAGCAGTGGGGTCTCTTCACGGCACTGCCAGTGCGTCGAGGCCCAAACCCCTCCCACCCCTTTTTTCATGTCCCCTGTTGTTTCATAGCACTAATTGTGCAGAAATCTTAACACAAAACCCCCATTCTCCGATGTAACAAAGACAAAGAAACCTCTTCTCTGAGTAGAAATTGAACACTGATAAAACTTAACAATTGTTCTTGAATCACACAAATACTTTGGAAGTCGGACAAAATGTTTTCAAAAAACTCTTCGTGTAACATAGAAGTATCGGAAGCAGGGTAATAGTAAATAATAATAAGAAGTGACTTTTAACTATCTTCTGTTTCTTTCTCGTTCAGGGTGTTGTAGTGGTTCCACATATCTAACCGACACTAATTTCTTTCAAAAATGATCTTCAGCATGTTGTCGTAGTGCTTCTTGTGGTTGCGATACGTGCTGATTTTTGCGTATTCACGCTTCATGTAAACGCGGAATTCTATCTCGTTGTCCGACCCAAGTTTGTTCATGACATACCATTTAAAAAAAATATAGGCAGTCAGTAAAATGATCTTAAGGAACAACGTTCATTAGACCATTCAGAGCAGCACATAATTTAGACAACTGTGATATCACAACGGATAACAATGAAAATTACTTAGAGTCGGTCCACGGGCCACAAATTTCAACGCATGATTTCAGTGTGGAGGTTATAATAGATTACATAAGAAAATAACTTCGAACGTATGAAAAATAACAAGCATTGTTATTCATCGAACAGCGGTTGCAATCGAAACTACAACAATTTGGGACCTTCTGCTATAACATTCCGTCCAACCATAACCTGACACTAGCTACAGTAAACCAGAGGTATTCTAAATGACTGTTCGAGTTACAGTAAGAAAATACGCAATTATTTCCTCAGCATTATTAATATGCACACTAGTTATGTACCGATTCACATCGAACAAGTACAAACTTTAACGACCCGGTGAACTAAATTCATAACTGTCTGGCCAACTCAATGAAAGAAATCACAATACTCGTAATAGTGACAATAATTACAAAATACATCTCGAAATACGATCATCATTAAAAACATGAAAAGCTGACGTTATGTAGGTTAATGACTTATTAGATTTGGTGCCTTGTGCATTAACAACTACCCACGATTAAAATATTTTCTTAAATAAAACCTCCAATGTTCAGCTAATTACATGTGAAACCAAAAAAAAAAAAATCAAAAAGGAGGCGCCAACTGTGAGTTCAGTATGCATAGCTTGCGTATCCGAACAGTGGAATTCGCCAGAATGCGTCACCGCACTTCAAGTGACTGACAGTGTATGTATCTCAGGCAGCATAAATAACAGAGCGCAGATAGCGGACGAGATAAATGTTAATAAGCCGCCGGTAAGTCAGTTTCATTGGCTATCGAGTACCTGAGCACGTGAAGGCATTAATTGCACTCCTATTTGCAGGAGACCACTGACTTGTATGAATTCGGGAGAAACATGGTATAAATCGCAGTACTATTAGATAAAGCATTCAGAAAATATAACAACAGAGAAGTACTCTGAAATCAGAACAGAACACGAGGGCAGCTTCCACTTACATAGACATGTTTGAAAAATGACATATAAGATGGACAACGAGTTAGGACCACACAGTACTAACAGTGGACACATGGAGGAGGGGGAGGGGGTAAGTACTGAACCACAAGAACTAGGTTGAAGTAACAAAGACGGGTGGCAGCATTCGGTAGGCCCAGCCAACTGGCTGACATAGCTGCTGTCCAGTTGCATCACGAAGTACTCACCATCGCCAAACGGCAGAAATGGTGGTAGAACCAAAGTGACATTACTAATCTCTATCAAAAGTAAAGAAAAGTTAAAGTCTACTGGAGCATGGCCATGCATGCCTATAGCCAAGACACGGTCAAGGCCAATGCAACATCTGGTGGTCCTGTCCGGGAGATGTTCCAGAAGGCTCTGGTGCGGCGGCGGACAGGGGTCTGTTATCTGGCCATCACCTCACACTAGTGTACCCACCCTTGAAGGAAGTTAAATCTGGTGCAACTTGCTGGGAGGTCAAGCATCTAGCTCTCGCCCTTTTTCCTTACTTGCCACAGCCTCGTCCGTTGGAACGGCTGACTTTCCTGTATTCGTGCGCTCCTCAAGACTAAAACAATGCTCCATTGAAAGTCAATTCTTTTTAACGGCTGCGACCTTACCGAAAAAATTATTATCTCATCTGAAAATGATAGAAGCAAAAATCTGTTTACAGATTTCAGTTCCTCTGTATGTAGGGTAAGGGTCGTTTCCTCTCTGTAATTACTTTCATGCTTTTATTCCCGGTTCAGTATTTACGTACTCAGAAATAATATTGATATACAAATTATGGATACGGCAGCGGATTCTTTCTTAACAAAAGTTCGCGAATCGTTCACCTGGTTTAATATTCATTAATTATTTATCTGCTCCTGATTTTTTTTTTCAAGGCCTTGTGCAGCTGTCCACTAGCTTTTCCCGGCACTTGGCGTTCTAGGGAGGATGTGTTATAAAATGCAGTCACTGAAGTGATGGATGATGAAGTCCCACACCCCGTCACGTAGCATAGAGGACGATGCAGGAGACCCGCACCGCCGTAGTAGGCAAGGCCCTAATGAAGGTGGTTTACCGTTGCCTTCCTCCGACTGGAATGGGGATGAATGATGATGATGAAGACGACACGACAACACCCAGTCATCTCGAGGCAGGTGAAAATCCCTGATCCCCGCCTGGAATCGAACCCGGGACCCCGGGCTGGGGAAGCGAGAACGCTACAGTGAGACCACGAACTGCGAAGTGAGGATCTGGGTAAACCAGCACTCGAGTTCAGTTTACCTTAGTCAAGCACTTTAACTCTCTGAGAACATGTACCGATAAATTTACTGTCCCTTGCACAGCCATGGATCTAGTCCCGGAAGTTTAGCTGTGCTATGGAATGCTCTACGGTGTCTACATCTGCATCTACATCCATACTCCGCAAGCCACCTGACGGTGCTTGGCGGATGGTACCTTGAGTACCTCTATCGGCTCTCCCTTCTACCCCAGCCTCGTATTGTTCGTGGAAGGAAGGATTGTAGGTATGCCTCTCTGTGGGCTCTAATCTCTCTGATTTTATACTCATGGTCTCTTCGCGAGATATAAGTAGGACGGAGCAATATATTGCTAGACTTCAACAAAAGCCCGTACCAAACTACTGAGCGTCTCTCCTGCAGAGTCTTCCACTGGAGTTTATCTATGATTTCCGTAACGCTTTCGCGATTACTAAATGATCCTGTAACGAAACGCGCTGCTCTCCGTTGGATCTTCTCTGTCTCATCTACCAACCCTACCTGGTACGGATCCCACACTGCTTCAGACAACTCTGTTACCAACAAACGTTGTTGCAGTATCATGAAGCCCCTTTACTGTATGCAGCGCCGATCGCAATTGCAACACACCTCCTGCAGCCACGTCGGCTAATCCCGCTGCGCATTAGTAGCTCATGACGAACTCTACTGTTGCACGGTTCACAACACAATGCCTGCTCTCTCTCCCTCCCTCTGCCCCCCCCCCCCCCCCTCTCTCTCTCTCTCTATACCTTCGGACTCCACCTCCGCAACACCGTACCGGTGGTGATGTCACTGCTGTGAATAAGAGACTCGAATTTGCCTACAATTCCCAAACAAAGAAAAAAGGAAAAGTGTTTTGTAATGTGGCCCATGCGAGACGGGTTTAGTAGAGGCGATACTATGCGAGTGACACAGCACATTAAAACATGGCGTGAACAAAAACGACCTTGAGTGAGAGGGAGACAACAGAACCTAGATGGGACGCTGTCCTAACATAATACAGGTACTACTGTGATAATAGCCTTTACCATCAGTACCCCTGAAGGATCGGCAACCCTCCGAACCGACAGGCGTCGCCTTCCAGGACTTCAGCGATTGGTGACTGCCGTACTGAAACCAGTGGACGGTGGAGCAAACAGCAATGGAAGTCGTTGTCACAGGATATCCACTTCCCTCCACCAAGTCACGTGCGCCGAAATAGATTTACAAGTGTACCTCGGTGCACCGGGTACTTACAGCGGTGCAGTTCCACTCGTCGGCAGTTCTCCGTCGACGAGTCAGGCCGAATCAATTGTCGGCTAATCCTAGTCCTTCAACACAAGCTGGGTAGGAGCCACCTAAGCGGGACTTCGGACTTTTCTGCCAGCGCCCCCGAGAAGTATTTCTGGCCAGCCTTCGCTGAGTACTCTGTACTTTCTTCCTGTGGTAAATTTCGTGGCATTAGTCTCTACGTACCGTTATCTTAATTCACTTTCGTGTTTCCGAGGCGCACGCCTGATATAAGACTACGAGAGTTTTGTATTAATTTTTGTGGAAAGAAGCTTCTGTTTTGTTAGTGTCCTGTTGTTTAGTTAATAAATATTGCTCATGTCGAACATGTTGTCTCTTCGGCGTGTCACTACGAGAGGTATAGCAATTATGTTACTTCTACTCTTCAGCCGGTAATTATACCATTCATAAGCTTAGCATCTCATATATATATATATATATATATATATATATATATATATATATATATATATATATATATATATATACTACTACTACTGGTCATTAAAATTGCTACACCAAGAAAAAATGCAGATGATAAATGGGTAGTCATTGGACAAATATATTATACTACAACTGACATGTGATTACATGATTACGTTTTCACGCAATTTTGGGTGCATAGATCATGAGAAATCAGTACGGAGAACAATCACCTCTGGCCTTAATAACGACCTTGATACGCCTGGGCATTGAGTAAAAACAGAGCTTGGATGGCGTGTACAAGTACAGCTGCCCATGCAGCTTCAACACGATACCACAGTTCATCCAGAATAGTGACTGGCGCACTGTGAAGAGCCAGTTGCTCGGCCACCATTGTCCAGACGTTTTCTATTGGTGAGAGGTCTGGAGGATATGTTGACCAGGGCAGCAGTCGAACATTTTCCAGAAAGGCCCGTACAGGACCTGCAACACGCGGTCGTGAATTATCCTGCTGAAATGTAGCGTTTCGCAGGGATCGAATGAAGGGTAGAGCCACTGGTCTTAACGCATCTGAAATGTAACGTCCACTATTCAAAGTGACGTCAATGCGAACAAGAGGTGACCGAGAAGTGTAACCAATGGCACCCCATACCATCACGCCGGATGATACGCCAGTATGACGAATACGAATACACTTTTCCAATGTGCGTTCACCGCGATGTCGCCAAACACGGATGCGGCCATCATGATGCTGTAAACACGAAGCTGGATTCATCCGAAAAGATGACGTTTTCCCATTCGTGCACCCAGGTTCGTCGTTGAGTACACCATCGCAGGCGCTCCTGTCTGTGATGCACCGTCAAGAGTAGTGTAGGCAGCCTCCTTAGTAGGTCTCTTACATATTCTAAGTGTCCTGCCAATAAAACGCAGTCTTTGGTTAGCCTTCCCCACAACATTTTCTACGTGTTCTTTCCAGTTGAAGTTGTTCCTAATTGTAATACCTAGGTATTTACTTGAATTTACGGCTTGTAGATTAGACTGATTTATCTTGTAACCGAAGTTTAACGAGTTCCTTTCAGCACTCAAGTGGATGACCTCACACTTTTCGTTATTCAGTGTTAACTGCCACTTTTCGCACCATACAGATATTTTTTCTAAACCGTTTCGAGGTATCGTTTATATAGATAAGGAACAGCAAGACGCCTATAACACTACATTGGGTAACGGCAGAAATCCTTCTGTTTTACTCGATGACTTTGCGTCAGTTACTACGAACTGTGAGCTCTCTGAAAGGAAATCACAAAGCCAGTCACATAACTGAGACGATATTCCATAAACACGGAATTTGAATACGAACCGCTTGTGTGGTACAGTATCGAAAGCCTTCCGGAAATCCAGAAATCAGAATTGGATCTGATATCCCTTGTTAATAGCACTCAACACTTCATGTGAATAAAGAGATAGTGGTGTTTCACAGGAACGATGTTTTCTGCGCCCATGTTGACTGTGTGTCAATAGACAGTTTACTTCGAGGTAATTCATAATGTTCGAACACAATATATGTTCTAAATTCCAGCTGCATATCGACGTTAACGATATGGGCCTGTAATTTAGTGGATTACTCCTACTACGTTTCTTGAATATTGGTGTGACTTGTGCTACTTTCCAGTCTTTGGGTACGGATCTTTCGTCGAGAGAATTGTTGTATGTGATTGTTAAGTATGGAGCTAACGCATCATCATACTCCGAAATGAACCTAATTGGTATACAGTCTGGACCAGAAGACTTGCTTTATTCAGTGATTTAAATTCCTTCGCTACTCCGAGGATATTTACTTCTGTGTCACTCATGTTGGCAGCTGTTCTCGATTCCAATTCTGGAATATTTACTTCTTCTTCTTTTGTGAAGGCATTTCTCAAGATTGTGTTTAGTAACTCTGGCTTGGAAGCACTGCCTTTATGTCTTTACAATATATGTTGAGAGTAAGGGTCAGCAACAATGAACGAAATTTTCACTTTTAATTTTTTTGTGGTGGTAAGAATGTTGGCAGTACAAGTTACTGAAAGTACGTAGATGTTTCCACGAGTGTGCTATAAGGTATTTTCTGGTTCTGGACCCTACTTACATATAAGTATCTCTTTAAAAACAACGCAGTACATATAATTCAACAATAAATAACAAATTTGGCATTTTTATTTTTTATAGGGTAGGCATAAAGTACCCCCGCATCCGTAGCATCCCTTCGTAATACGCGTTATAGAAAAATCCATTGGTATTCCTACGTCTGATCTGTACTATGGCTGGTTTTTATACTATGCCCGGCGACAACTTGCAGAAAAATAGATTATGTGAACATATACGGCACGATGAATTGTGCCGGACCACAAAGTCAATGGCCATTGCTTTATCATTGCAGATTATGGCACGTGAAAGGAATGGAACATAACGCCGGTACTTTTGCACTGACATCTCTGTGTACAGTATGTCTTGCTGAAACACTTCCCGATGGAGGGCGGTTTTAGTACGCTGATTATGAAAGTAAAATGTGAGTTTTCAGTGAAGATAGGAGCTTACACGGAATCTCTCAGACCACTCATGGCTGGAATAGTTATCCACCGACATGGGATATTAAGTTGAATAACGATTCAAAAATTTATTTCGAAAACCCTACCAATATCAGCTGTCACTTACTTCGTAGTAAATTTTCTCACACTTGGGGAAGACATAAAAGGAAGAGTTTATCCACATGAGGACTTCAAATAGTTGGCTATACATGTTGTCACACGCTGGCATCACTGTGCGGTAGCTGTGCGACGTTGTCAGGAATGAGCAGATATTCCACGTTTCCTGCAGTGAGGGTTCAGCTGCAGTTCGTTTAAACTGTGGCTCACATTGTACAAATGAAGCCGCACGGCGATTGGCAATGTACTCCAATGTTGAAGCCCGTAGGACAGTACAATTCTTTTCGGCCCAACAACTGAAATGCACACACGTTCATCGTGATATTCTGGCTCCGTATGTACCAGAGGCTATGTCATGCCCGTCCGCAACGAAGTAGCGTCAACAGTTTGAGCAAGGACCCCCAGACGAGGCTGATGTTGACAGTTAACAAAGGCCAACAGTATCGATATTTTCCAGAAAACTCAGGAACTGTTCCTAGTAGTAGCATATTTTTCAGCCATGCGGTCGTTAAAACAGCAGCGGATCTAAGGAGCGAATTTCTCCCGTTGAGAAATTGAATGAATAGTGGAAGTTTCCGACCGTTGGTTAGACAGGCCAAGTAAAAAGTGTCAGTGTAGCTTTGTAGTACAGCATTCAGTAAACGTAACTTCGCATGCCATAATATTGCGCACACATTTTAAGTCCCTTCACACGTACTGAAACTGCGTTGTAATGAATATACATTTCTTCTACTTATATCGTAGGAGTCTTTAGGGTCCGCAGCTCGTTGTCGTGAGGTAGCGTTCTCGCTTGCCGCGCCCGGGTTCCTGGGTTCGATTCCCGGCGGGGTCAGGGATTTTCTCTGCCTCGTGATGACTGGGTGTTGTGTGATGTCCCTAGGTTAGTTAGGTTTAAGTAATTCTTAGTTGTAGGGGACTGATGACCACAGATGTTACGTCCCATGGTGCTCAGAGCCATTTGAACCATTTTTTGAGTCTTAAGGACACGATTAATTACGTGTATATTACTAATTGGAATGTTACAGGGTGTTTGAATCTTCCACTTATTTTATGAATGTTTTATCACAGTACTTCATGAACACATCCAAACGACGCGAGGTCCAAGTAAAAATTAGTCTCACCATAAAGCATCATACCAGAGAATGTACATTAATGCTATTAAAGTACTTCTGACATTAGCATTTTAATACAAACAAAAGAAGTTCATATATGCATCAAGCTTTTGCATTCATTATTAGCCAATATTTCAATTATCAACGATATTATTTACAAATCTGTAACGATAAACAAAACTTATGAATGGTTCACCTGTGAAGTAGACCGAATATAGGACGCTGGTGCGATCTTTTCTTGAGTGGTTGCGATCCGTACCAAGTCATATTGAAGGAAGACATCAAAGAAATTCAGATGTAGGCTGCTAGATTTGTTACCGGTAGCTTGGAACAGCACGTAACTGTTAAGGAGATGCTTCGGGAACCGAAATGGAAATCGCTGGAGGTAGGCGACGTTCGTCTTGAGAAACACAATTGATATATGTTGCTTGAGTGTTGCTTGAGGCTTTCCTGACAGACATGTTGTATATATGGTTCTCGGGAGAGACGTGGGATGTTATAGTGAAAACTCCACAGTATTTCATCAACGCAACTGTCCGACATCTTCAGGTGCGACGAACACACTGCTAAGGCAGGAACAGAGCCCCCTACTTATGCCAGTATTAGGCATGAAGGAGAAACACCAAATTCGATGGCCAATAGCGACGATATCAACCGATAGCTGGAAGGACAGCAATTGATATAATTTAGAGCAGCGGTATTTGAAGCTGACTGCTGAACGATTGCATTGCCGGCAACATCTATTGCGCGTAAAGACCACGAAGATAACAAATAACTCACGAAATATATATAAATATAGTTGGCCATTTAGATGGCGCTGCCATAGATCAAACGGATATCAATTGCGATTTTTAAATAGGAAACCCCATTTTTATCACATATTCGTGTAGTATGTAAAGAAATATGAATGTTTTAATTGGACCACTTTTCTCGCTTTTTGAAAGGTGGCGCTGTAACAGACACAACAGTATAGGTACGTGGTATCACGTAACATTCCGCCAGTGCGGACGGTATTTGCTTCGTGATACATTATCCGTGTTAAAATTGACCGTTTTAACAATTGCGGAAAAGGTCGATATCGTGTTGACGTTTGGCTATATTGATCAAAATGCACAACAGGCGTGTGCTATGTATGCTGCTCGGTATCCTGGACGACATCATCCAAGTGTCCGGACCGTTCGCCTGATAGTTACGTTATTTAAGGAAACGAGAAGTGTTCAGCCACATGTGAAACGTCAATCACGACCTGCAACAAATGAAGATTCCCAAGTAGATGTTTTAGCTGCTGTCGCGGCTAATCCGCACATCAGTAGCGGAGAAATTGCGCGAGAATCGGGAATCTCAAAAACGTCTATGTTGAGAATGCTACATCAATATCGACTGCATCCGTACCATATTTCTGTGTACCAGGAAATGCATGGCAACGACTTTGAAAGTCGTGTACAGTTCTTCCACTGGGCACAAGAGAAATTACGGGACGATGACAGATTTTTTGCACGCGTTCTATTAAGCGACGAAGCATCATTCACCAACAGCGGTAACGTAAACCGGCATAATATGCACTATGGGGCAACGGAAAATCCACGATGGCTGCGGTAAGTGGAACATCAGCGACCATGGCGGTTAATGTATGGTGCGGCATTATGGGAGGTAGGATAATTGGCCCCCATTTTATCGATGGCTATCTAAATGGTGCAATGTATGGTGATTTCCTATGTAATGTCTACCGATGTTAGTATAAGGCGTTTCATTGTATGACAGAATGGCGATGTTCTTCCAACACGATGGTTGTCCGGCACATAGCTCGCGTGCTAATGGTTCTAATGGCTCTGAGCACTATGGGACTTAACATCTCTGGTCGTCAGTCCCCTATAACTTAGAACTACTTAAACCTAACTAACCTAAGGACATGACGCACATCCATGCGCGAGGCTGGATTCGAACCTGCGACCATAGTGGTCTCGCGGTTCCAGACTGAAGCGCCTAGAACCGCTCGGCCACATCGGCCGGCGCTCGCGTGCTCTTGAAGCGGTATTCAATAGCATATTTCACGACAGGTGGATTGGTCGTCGAAGGACCATACCATCTGATGACCCCGGATTTCTTTCTGTGGAGAAAGTTGAAGGATATCTGCTATCGTGATGCATGTGCGAACATTACGGAAGGCGAACTACTCGCTGTTGAGAGGAATGTCATTACACGTATTGCCAAATGCATTGAGGTTGACGGACATCATTTTGAGCATTTATTGCACTAAGGTGGTATTTACAGGTAATCACGCTGTAACAGCTTGCGTTTCAGGAATGATAAGTTCACAAAGGTACAGTCGTGGACAAAACGAGCAAGACTTCTCGCCTTTTCGTTATGCTGATCCACACAGCTTTAAAGTCTGCTACACAGCATAACAGGCAAGGCGACCAATTGCTACCAACATACTATGCACAGGCGTGAAATTCAAAAACTATCCGAAATTTGTCAGACTGTTTTCAATCATGTGTAGGACTATATTAATGCTGATTAACTTGTTAACACATCAACAAAAGCAAAACGAGGATAATGGAATGTACTCGAATTAAGTCGGGTGATGCTGAGGGAATTAGACTAGGAAATGAGACATTTAAAGTAGTAAAGGAGTTTTCCTATTTGGGGAGAGAAATAACTGACGATGGTCGAAGTAGAGAGGATATAAAATGTAGACTGGCAATGGCAAGGAAAACGACTCTGAAGAAGAAAAATAAGTTAACATCGAGTGTAGATTTAAATGTCAGGAATTCGTTTCTGAAAGTATTTGTATGGAGCGTAGCCACGTATGGAAGTGAAAGTTCGACGATAAATAGTTTAGACACGAAAATAATAGAAGCTTTCGAAATGTATTGCTACAGAAGAATGCTGAAGAGTAGATGGGTAGATCACATAACTAATGAGGAGGTATTGAATAGAATTGGGGAGAAGAGGAGTTTGTGGCACAACTTGACTAGAAGAAGGGATCGGTTGGCAAGACATGTTCAGAGACATCGAGGGATCACCAATTTAGTATTGGAGGGCAGCGTGGAGGATAAAAATCGTAGAGGGAGACCAAGAGATGAATAAACTAAGCAGATTAAGAAGGATGTATGCTGCAGTAAGTACTGGGAGATAAAGAAGCTTGCACAGGACTGAAGACAACAACAACAACAGTGTGTTAACCACAACACCTAAATACAAGATACAAATGAAAGAAGAAACGCTAATTAGTATGAGCTGCACTAATAAAAGTCAATTTCCTCTTATCGAGGTAACTGTTTTAGTAACACAAAGTACGACGGATCGTTACGAATTAGCAAAATATTATGCGCATACGACCGCTCAATGGTCTGTGTCAACGTTCAGACCAGTCATACTGGATAGCCATTGCTGGTCTACCATGAACGTGTCCAATGCGTGAAGATTCATAACGAAATTCAGTTAAAAAATCATTCAGTGCTACACTTAAGTCAATTCAGTTATTGACAGAAACGGAAAAAATAGGCAGAAACAAGCATGAATTTCCACAACAGTTTCATATCGACAGAATAAAGATAGTAATAAAACTTATTAGGGGGGGGGGCGAGATTTCTTAAAATTCCTTTACTGATAGTCTATCTGCATCCATCGAGATCAGAACCGAAAACAAACCAGATCTCCCTTGCAGTAGTAAACGCCCCTCACTAGGCTAGCAGACAACCCAGGCTAACAGCACTCTATTATTACCCCAGACATGAATAAGCCGGCCATTTGGCAATGAAAATGGCAGAATGATCTGCAGTTTCTGTTGCATAGAGCTTTCTGGACTCAAAACATGAATTGTTAACCTTGTGTCACCGCTTATGTGACAATCATTCGGGATGTTTATCGAAATAACAAAGAACTGTTATTAGCGAGGAAATTTAGTAGGATAATTCTGCACCATCGCAGGAAATAAATGGTGGCGTAGGATTTCGTCACGTAAATCGCTAAACATTGAGCCCCACTAGTCTAACTTTCTTGACCGTCTTCTTACGTAACCCTTAAAACCCGTTTACCTCGAGTACGGGTGAATGTAATGAATGGAAATGTATCGCATTTCCTGTGGTATACGGTCCCTTGGTGGTGTAAAGTATTGAGCTATGTCAACGCAATCTAGAGACACGGCCGTTTATGTAAATAAAATTTATGCGAAAGGTGAAAAAATGGCTCTAAGAACTATGCCACCAAACTGCTTAGGTCATTAGATCTAGAACTACTTCAACCTACCTAACCTAACAAACATCCATGCCCGGGGAAGGATTCGAATTGACGGCGCAAAGAGGCGCGCGGTCGACGATATGACGCCGTTGAGCGCACGGCTAACCCGCGCCGGCAAGCTGTTAATATCACCTGGTGTTGCTAAAAAGTTATTCACTTCTCGTGATTGATTTTCTAAGAAAGAATAACTAAAATATATTTGATATTATGGAAGAGGAAGGACGCCTAATTCATTTCCCCTTGTCTTTATCCATGATGTTAGATTCGCAATCCGAGCATACGTACTATCCATAACCACACTTAAGATTCAAGTCATAGTCACAGATATGTGAAACAACACATTGGCTTATATTTGAGGTATTTACTTTCCCACCAAGTGATGGCAAATAATGCTGTGGCGTCTTCGAAGCACGAGTTTCTCCAGTGCTAGCTATCTCAGCACATCAGCTGAGCGCACTTGCAAAGTATGTTGGCAGAACTTCGTCGCCTTGCCTGTTATGCTGTGTAGCAGACTTTAAAGCTGTGCGGATCAACATAACGAAAAGGCGAGGGGTCTCGCTCGCTTTGTCCACGACTGTACATATACCACATTGGGGCAACCGAAATAAATTGTTCAAACGTACCTACGTTCTGTGTTTTAATTTAAAATACCTACCTGTTACCGACTTTTCGTCTAAAATTGAGAGCCGTATGTTTGTGACTGTTATAGCGCCATCTATCACAAAACGAAAAAAGTGGTCCAACTAAAACATTCATATTTCTTTACGTACTACACGAATATGTAATAAAAAATGGGGGTTGCTATTTAAAGAAACGCAGTTGATAACCGTTTGACCTATGACAGCGCCATCTAGCTGGCCAACCATAGTGCCATCTGGTTTCCCGCTACAAGCTAGAGGAGTTAAGTTCTTTGTACTTTTTCGTTTGACGCTTATTTCGTGAGATATTTGGCCCGATCACGATCAATGGACCACCCTATATATATATATATATATATATATATATATATATATATATATATATATATATATATATATATATGTGTGTGTGTGTGTGTGTGTGTGTGTGTGTGTGGGAGTGGGAGTTTGTGAGTGAATCTGTGTGTCAAAGTATGCTTGATGCTTGAATCAACATCGCATGGGAGCAGGCACAACACCGCATAATATAACCGCAGTTTACTGGAATGGTGCATCGTATTTTTTACTAAGCAATGATCATAAAGCATTCGTGTTCCATTACGAACAGGAAATAGGGAAACTGACGGAGGTCCAAAGTTCTGAAATTGACATCGGTTAGCAGCAGGCTTGATTCAAAAAAGCGTTTCCTTGTTACACGTACTTGTAGCTAATGTAAATTATCTAACGGTAATAAGTAACAAAACACGAACCACTTGATAGTATGAGAAATGTTAATGTATTGTGTAGTTTAATGGAATGGTGTACCGTGTTGTCTATTAAGAAAATTAGGGTTACGAACTGCCGAGGTTCGTTACTATCAAGATAGATGGGAACGGACACAGAAACTCCAAGGTCCGTCCGTTAAATACCGTAATGTTGTTCGATTATAAATATATATGTGGATGTAACGTATGGTATATAAGACGTTACCACGACATTATCTTATTACTTTAATATCAAAACAATCCGAGAGCTGATGAAAACATTATCCATTGGCCAATTTCCATGCTAAATTAATGCGTTTGCCTTTGACACGAGGAGTTGGTGCACAGTGAATTGCCAAAGAGGATGTGGAGATATATCTCTCGCCAACTCCATACGGCGACTGCGTATCTACTCTCCTCGCCTCTCTAAAGCACTGCCCCACCCCACCCTATCTCAAACCACGTATGAGCAATTAGCCAAATTACAAACCTCTACCGCGGAGGTTCAGCATTCAGCGTGACGAATTACCGCTCGGAGCGCGTGGCGTTTCTCGCTCTGGGATTAGAGTCAGTTGGCACTAATTAATGCCATTAGCGCGGCCGCTGTCGCAGCATTCTGCCAAGACCCGCCTACGCCGCGTAGCCAAATACACGTCTGAATGTGTGTGTTTGCGTTTGGCTTTGTGCAGTTGTTTGTCTCGTGACGAGCGCTAATTCGATACACGTGGCTGACCTGAAAGCGATGAGACCTGCCCGCCCGTCACTGGCATAGCCTCCTTCCTCCCAGGTCCAATAAACGGCCTCTTATCCCTGTGAACGCACTGGCCTTGACTACAGCAGTGATCAGCATAACACTTGTGGAGCAGGGGTGGGTGTTTGACGCAGGAATGTGTCCTAAGGAGCGGTTCGCCAAACTGGACAAAAGTATTAATGTATCTTGCAGTTTAAATGAGTTGAGTATCGTGTTGTCTACTAGAAACTAAACAACAAATACAATAATTACAGGAAAGAGACCAGAGCATTGTTGTTAAAACATATTTTCGAAAAAGAGAAATGATGCTAAGGAACTGAGATTGGAAAACAATTAGAATTGGACACCACGACATAAAATTTGTTAAAAAGTTGAAATACTTCGGAGAAATAATAATACAATCTGAATGAGAAACTATCAAGGCAGCGTAGAACAAACAAATTCATAAATACACATGTTACCAACAATATATATATAACAAAAAATGTGTCTCAATAGCCACAAAACTGAAACGCTACAATAGAGTCACACAGCCGGAAAATAATATATGATAACGAAACTGTATTTAAAACAACCAACACTATATCAGTAAGGAGATTACTTAAAATATGAAAAAGGATGGTCAAAACAAGTATAAATAAAAATACCAAAAATACGTAGTTCTGTGAAAAGCTTCAAATGAAACAGTTTGTAAAGAAATAGAACCAGTGACAAGTACAGTGAATAAGAAACGGATCTTTTTCTCAGGACATTTTATGTGGGCAACAGGAAATTGAATTAACAAGAGAATAGTTGAGAAATTATGGAATAGTAAAAGAAAATCAAATGTGTGTGAAATCTTACTTGACTTAACTACTAAGGTCCTTAGTCCATAAGCTTACACACTACTTAACCTAAATTATCCTAAGGACAAAGACACACACCCATTCTCGAAGGAGGACTCGAACCTCCGCCGGGACAAGTCGTACAGTCCGTGATTGCAGCGCCCCAGACCACTCGGCTATGGAATAGTAAGATCAGCATTAGATGGATTGCAGAAATAAGGTGGACATGATGAAATTGCAGTTTACAACGGTGGATTTGAAACGAAAGAAACAAGCTCAGGAGAAATATATCAAACAACCTATCAAAATTAACAAACAGGAAAGGAAAGGGTGATTTCAGAAGAGCAGAGAAGGGTACGGTCAGAAAGAATGAAAATGTATTGGGTCAACAAAAACATAAGAACTTCATTCATAATATTGACTGTAGTGGTCCAATGACGGCCATAGCCAGCCGCAGTGGTCTCGCGGTTGTAGGCGCTCCGTCCGGAACCGCGCGACTGCTATGGTCGCAGGTTCGAATTCTTCCTCGGGCATGGATATGTGTGATGTTCTTAGGTTAGTTAGGTTTAAGTAGTTCTGTGTTCTAGGGGACTGATGACCACAAAAGTTAAGTCCCATAGTGCTCAGAGCCATTTGAACCATTTTTGGAATGACAGCTATTAAAAAAGAGCTACAGGCCCAAAGAAACGTTTCACTAAACTGAAGATCTGACGAACAACTTTCGACGAAAGGTCGTCTAGAGTTGTGTCGGTTGTTGGGTCTTAGGATAAAATAGTGACTGAACTGGGGTTTCATATTTTCCATAATCACATTTACTGAAAAATTTAATATGGCCATAATCCAAAAGAACACGTTTCATTCCGGCGCGGACTCACAGCCAACTATGTGTTCCAATCACAACAGTGAATTTCCGACTTGTGTGGCCTAGCGGTTCTAGGCGCTACAGTCTGGAACCGCGTGACCGCTACCGTCGCAGGTTCGAATCCCGTTTCGGGCATGGGTGTGTGTGATGTCCTTAGGTTAGTTAGGTTTAAGTAGTTCTACGTTCTAGCGGACTGATGACCTCAGGAGTTAAGACCCATTGTGCTCAGAGCCATTTGAACCATTGTTTGAACAACAGTGATTTTTTTAGGAAACCTTACTCTTACTAAAATATTTTGTTTTAAAATTCAGTCTTAATCACACCACCTATGTTACAAGAACATAGGTGTGACTAAGACTAAATTTTAAAAAGAAAAAATTAAAAAAAAATTAATCACTGTTTCAAAAATGTTTATTAAAATTGTTCTTAGTCTTACTGTTTTATACAGATTGATAACTAACACTAAATTATAAAAACGTTAAACTCTACTTATTCAACAACTTGGCAAGTGTCATTCCATTACGATAACATTAGCCAATAAAACTTTTGTTTATTCAAACAGGTTTGACAGTAATGCTTAACTCTGGACTCAGCTATACTTTTAATTATTGAAAGTAGGTTGGCAAGTAACACTTAGCTTAGGTAAAATTGAGAGTAGAGTTACGATCAATAAGGAAAGAACTTTCATCATTTAGTTCAGTGCGACAATCAAGAAAACATTTCAAACGAATTTGTTTATCGTCTGCTATGGGACTCACGAAACAAAACTATCTTAACCGCATGTCCAACTAACGTGAGTAAAATTATGTTCTAAAAGTTATAGTTAAGTTGGTTGCTTAAAATCCGTCTTGATTGCAATCTTTTTTTATTCATATGACCGGTTTCGGTTCATTCAGAACCATCTTCAGATCTGATATTTCAGTTACAGGAGTAACCCGTCCAAATCCAGCAATTTTCACATGCTACGTCACATAAAATGTGAAAGTTGCTGGATTTGGACGGGCTACTCCTGTAACTGAAGTATCAGATATGAAGATGGTTCTGAATGAACCGAAAGGAGTCATATGAATAAAAAAAATTTGTAATCAAGACGGATTTTAAGTAACATTATGATATCACTGATTGCTGTTATCCCATAAGACATTATGTCTGTTTTTGCACAGTTCATTGGGCTTATTGTAGGTATTGATTCAACGTAGCCGTCCTTCCCGGAGGTGGCAGGCATTTAGTACATGATTTAATTCGAGTAGTGTAAATGCAGGGGAATCAGACCTGTCAAAATCTGCATAATACCCGGCAATCACTTTCATTATTATCAATGCCATTCAGTAATTCCCCTATTCACTACCAATGTGATTCCGCAAAAATTGCCAGTGCGCCTACAAGTAACTGTCTGTCAGTTACGTGCGCCAAAATGGGATTGAGAAAATAGCATGTCGAAAAGTCAGAATCAATAGAAACACCAGCTGTGCAGTGTTCTGTCTTTCTATTACGTAATCCCAACTTGAATTCAGAATATAGCATGTCGGAATGTCAGTGAATAAGAACAATCCGTGTTTTCAAACACAAGAACACTATCTGTCGGTCGACTCAGTATTGCTAGCTGTCATCCACGACAGAAACCGAGAAATATCACAGTATCTGTTAACACGAAGAAGGAGCGGTGGCCAGGATGGCTACACTTGCTACATATTCACACTCTTCCTTACTACTGGCACAGTAGAATACTGGCACTGGACATTAAATTTGTAAGTGTTCATACTTAATACAACTATGTGCCCTTGGAATCTTTGGCTGCAGCATGCCTGAATGAAATACACTCCTGGAAATGGAAAAAAGAACACATTGACACCGGTGTGTCAGACCCACCATACTTGCTCCGGACACTGCGAGAGGGCTGTACAAGCAATGATCACACGCAAGGAACAGCGGACACACCAGGAACCGCGGTGTTGGCCGTCGAATGGCGGTAGCTGCGCAGCATTTGTGCACCGCCGCCGTCAGTGTCAGCCAGTTTGCCGTGGCATACGGAGCTCCATCGCAGTCTTTAACACTGGTAGCATGCCGCGACAGCGTGGACGTGAACCGTATGTGCAGTTGACGGTCTTTGAGTGAGGGCGTATAGTGGGCATGCGGGAGGCCGGGTGGACGTACCGCCGAATTGCTCAACACGTGGGGCGTGAGGTGTCCACAGTACATCGTTGTTGTCGCCAGTGGTCGGCGGAAGGTGCACGTGCCCGTCGACCTGGGACCGGACGGCAGCGACGCACGGATGCACGCCAAGACCGTAGGATCCTACGCAGTGCCGTAGGGGACCGCACCGCCACTTCCCAGCAAATTAGGGACACTGTTGCTCCTGGGGTATCGGCGAGGACCATTCGCAACCGTCTCCATGAAGCTGGGCTACGGTCCCGCACACCGCTAGGCCGTCTTCCGCTCACGCCCCAACATCGTGCAGCCCGCCTCCAGTGGTGTCGCGACAGGCGTGAATGGAGGGACGATGAGAGTCGCTTCTGCCTTGGTGCATATGATGGTCGTATGCGTGTTTGGCGCCGTGCAGGTGAGCGCCACAATCAGGACTGCATGCGACCGAGGCACACAGGGCCAACACCCGGCATCATGGTGTGGGGAGCGATCTCCTACACTTGCCGTACACCTCTGGTGATCGTCGAGGGGACACTGAATAGTGCACGGTACATCCAAACCGTCATCGAACCCATCGTTCTACCATTCCTAGACCGGCAAGGGAACTTGCTGTTCCAACAGGACAATGCACGTCCGCATGTATCCCGTGCCACCCAACGTGCTCTAGAAGGTGTAAGTCAACTACCCTGGCCAGCAAGATCTCCGGATCAGTCCCCCATTGAGCATGTTTGGGACTGGATGAAGCGTCGTATCACGCGGTCTGCACGTCCAACACGAACGCTGGTCCAACTGAGGCGCCAGGTGGAAATGGCATGGCAAGCCATTCCACAGGACTACGTCCAGCATCTCTACGATCGTCTCCATGGGAGAATAGCAGCCTGCATTGCTGCGAAAGGTGGATATACACTGTACTAGTGCCGACATTGTGCATGCTCTGTTGCCTGTGTGTATGTGCCTGTGGTTCTGTGAGTGTGATCATGTGATGTATCTGACCCCAGGAATGTGTCAACAAAGTTTCCCCTTCCTGGGACAATGAATTCACGGTGTTCTTATTTCAATTTCCAGGAGTGTATTTCTTGATTTTCAAGTCGCGTCACTACGAAAAAAATTCTCCAGTCTTAGATCGCTATCTCCGCTATCGTCGTCAGGAGTAAAGCTTCTAAGTGCTGGGCTGGTGCGGTTTTCCGCTTATATAGCTACGACTGCAGTCTCTGGCGCCAATCAGACGCGTACACGGAATGTGAATTGGGGAGCTCTTAGTGGCTCCGACCTTCCACTGGACCGAGTGCCGTCAGCTTGTGCGAGGGGAGGGCGCTAGGTTTCAAACTGCAGCTCCCACCTCTCTAACAACGTCAGGCATCAGTCGTTGCTTCCTTTCGACATCCACAGTCCACCCCCACTAAGTGTTTACCGCGTCTCTATTAAAATTGTTGTTCTGCATTATAATCTCATGTCACCCCTTTTGTAACGAAATCTCAGTACATCCGTTTCCCAATGAATACCCGGAAGTGGCCGACTTGTAAAGCTCAGTTTGCTTAGTATCTCGTATCGTGGAGGGTCCTGCCGGAACACTGGTCTCAGCCCATGTCTCTGCAACACACGCCCTGACTTGCTGCTCGTTGCCACACAATATGGCAGGAAAGCAGCCGGCTCGGCGTCTTCTGCCGATTCACAAGGCGTGGCAACTGAACTGTATTTACAATTTCTATTTTTCTGTAACCATTCTCCCTGAACAGGTGTCTAAAGTGCTACAATTCAGACTATAGGTGGTCGTCATTAGAAATAACTTTCGCTCTGCGAACTAACGTGTTTAGGACTGCTTTCTTATATAGAGGGTTTTGCAGAATGTCGATGTTTAAATATCGATGATGTGCGTAAGTTTCCGGTACAACGACTAACCAAGCCGATCTCCTGTCTTCCGCTCAACTAAAATATCCAACAACGGTTTTTTGCAACTCGCCACACCAGCTGCTGGTAATGCATTCACGAGGCAAAAAGGCACAACAGCCCACCATCCACATACGGCCCACTCGCCCCCGCTCCGTACTGTCCTCGCCACTTTCTCCTCGCTGCCCCACAGGTAAACAAACTTGTGTGCCAACGGTTTGGATTACGCCGGACGGAGAAAGTGCAGCCCACATAGGTTACTAGTTAGAACAGTGCCAACTACGCAACACCGTTCCCTTTATCTACATCTACATCTACGTGATTACTCTGCTATTTACAATTAAGTGCCGGGCAGAGGGTTCAATGAACCTACTGCTCTCTACTGTTTCACTCTCTAACAGTGCGCGCGAAAACCGAGCTCTTAAATTTTTCTGTACGAGCCTTAATTTCTCTTATTCTATAGTGACGTCGTAATATAGTAGGTGTATAGTAGGAGGGTGCCAGGCGACTGTTTTCGCAATCGGGGGAGAAAACTGGTGACTGAAAATTCATGAGGAAAACCCGTGGCAACGAAAAACGCCTTAGTTTTAATGATTGCCACTCCAATTCACACATCACGTTTGTGGCACTATCTCCCCTATTTCGCGATAATACAACACGAGCTGCCCTTCTCTGTACTTTTTCGATGTCATCCGTCAGTCCCAGCAGAGCGGATACCACACCGCTTAGCAGTACTCCAGAATATGGCAGACAAGCGTGGTGTATGCAGTGTCTTTAGTGGACCTGTTTCCCCTTTAAGTGTTCTTCCAATGAATCTCAATCTTTAGTTTACTCTAGCCACAAAACTATCTATTTGATCGTTCCAATTTAGGTTAGTTGTAATTGTAATCCTTAAGTATTTAGTTGAATTTACAACCTTCAGAATTGTGTGACTTATCGCGTAATTGAAATTTAGCCGATTTCTTTTTGTACTCATGTGAATAACTTCATTCTTTTCTTTATTCAGGGTCAATTGCCACTTTTCGCGCCATACAGATATCTTATCTAAATCAATCAGTAACTCGTTTTGGTCATCTGATGACTTTACAAGACCGTAAATGACAGCATCATCTGCAAACAATCTATGACGCCTATTAAGATTGGCTCCTATGTCGTTAATATACATCAGGAACAATAGAGGGCCTGTAACACTTCATTGGTTAACGCCGGATATTACTTCTGTGTTACTCGATTACTTTCCGTCTATTACTACGAACTGTGATCTTTCTGACAGGAAATCAAGAATACAGTTGCACAACTGAGGCGATATTCCATAGTGACGCAGTTTGCTTAAAAGACACTTGTGAGGAACGGTGTTGAAAGCCTCCTGGTAACCTAAAAATATGGAATCAATTTCACATCCCCTATCCATAGCACTCAGTACTTTATCAGTATCAAGGGCTGGTTGTGTTTGACAAGAACGTTATTTTCTGAATCTGTGCTATCTCTCAATAAACCGTTATCGTCGAGGTGCTTCATAATGTTCGAACACAGTATATGTTCCAAAACCCTACTGCCAATCGACGTTACAGATATTGACCTGTAATTCAGCGAATTACTATTGTTTCCCTTTTTTGGTGGACCTGTTTCCACTATTTAGGTACGGATCTTTCTACGAGCGAGCGGTTGTATATAAATGCTAAATATGGAGGTATTGCATCAGCATACTATTGTATACCCGACTGGTACACAATGTGGAGCGGAGGCCTTGCCTTCATTGATTTTAGCTGATCTGATACACCGAGGATATCTAGTTCTGTGCTTCTCATCGTGGCAGTTGTTCTTGATTGGATTTCAGGAATATTTACTTCGCCTTCTTTGGCGAAGGAGTTTCGAAATAACGTGTTTAATAACTCTGCTTTAGTGACACTATCATCAATGACTTCACCGTTGTTATCGCCCAGTGAAGATATTGACTGGTTCTTGCCAATGATGTATGACAAGAAATTCTTTGGGTTTTCTGACAAATTCCGATACAGAGTTTCGTCTTGGAAAGCATCTCGCATTAAAGTACGCTTTATAATTCGAACTTCTGCACTACTTTGCCAGTGTTGGGGATTTTGTGTCCTTTTGCATTTGGCAAGTTTTTTCTGTTGCTTCTGCATTCACGTTTTGACCCGTTTTGACTACCATGGGGAATCAGTACCATCACTTATTAATTAAAGTCGTATATATCTCTCAATTGCTGTCGATAGTATCTTTCTGAAATCATTTCACATTTTTATGCGCTTATTTGATCAGATTAGGTGTGAAGACTGTCTCTTAAAAAGGCGTAAAAGCATTTTTATCAGCTTCTTTAAATAGATATACTTCGCTTTTGTTTTTTGATGGTTGTGGGTGTTACAGTATTCAGCCTAGGAGCAACAGCCTTGTGTTCGCTAATCCCTGTATGCGTCACGATACTCACTATTTGTCCAGGAATATTTGTTGTTAAGAGGTCAAATATGGTTTCGCAAACATTTACGGCTCTAGAAACTAATTGTTCTGAATAACTTTCTGAGAAAGCATTCAGTAAAGTTTTGAATTACGTAATATGACTATTCAGTTTGGTTTCGTTCCTGCCTTGCTCTCGTCTTGTCAGTTTCATTCTTCAGTTTCAGTTTCGCCGTTCCTCATCTCCAACCTGGTTTTCGACAGTCGGTTTCATTGTTTTTCACATGGTCACTCGTTCCTCCTTCCAGCTGCACCATTCATTGTGTGCGCTCGTCCTTCTTCAGTATCAAATTGTTCTCAACATTTCGTCTTCTTTGTGTACCGACATTGGTCCGGGAAAAATGTGTGTTACATTACTTATCGAATGCTCCTCGTAAAAGTGCTTCACCTTCACCAAGTGGTAAGTAGTATTTTGTTTTTCCCACCTCTGAGTTCTTTGGTCTCTGCTTATTCTGGATGCACTCTTGTTCATACCTATTAATAAACTGAATTTCATTTGCTTAATAAGTTATCGCCAACCTATCTTTCGGCCACTTACCTTCCCCATAAGGTTTAACTTTCTTTAGTTTTAAACACGACTGAGATTTAGTGACGTTCTTTCCGATACACGGTATAGAGAAAGTTTAGAGAAACGGCCTTTTAAGCAGACTGCCGAACGATTCTACTGCGCGTAAGGACTACGAAGATAACAGAAATTAGACAGTTGGTTCTATTTCGCTCTGTTTGCGAGTGGAACACGAACGGAAGTGACAAGTAGCGGTACAGGGCATCCTCCAAGGCGCAGCGGACGGTGGCTTGCGGAGTATCTACGTAAATGTGGATTCAGAAACTTAATGAAACAACAAAACTTTTGATACTACCCACTTTCTTTTCCATTAGTTGCCTCACTACGCTCTGAAGATGTGGGTTAAAGTACAGAGATAAATAAATGATCTACAACATGTACAGAACCCTGACGGTAGTAATGGAAAGTCAAGGAATATAAATTCTAGAGTTGAAGCTGATCAGCAGTTAACTTCGCGACGTTGGAACATCAGTAAACCAGTTGCAAATTAGTATTTATGGCAAACCTTAACCTAGGTTTCGACAATTTTAAAATTGTCCGATTCATACAATGTATTTGTCCTTAAAATTACATTAGTGCTTACAAAAATATTTTAAACAGAACAAAATAACAACCGCAGCTAAATCATGTTATGATAAGGGTACTCACTGGGTACATCACACGTCGATTAGGTACGATGAACAACACCAAATGGCTCTTGTCATATGAGACCCCTATCTTCACAGAACATAGAACATGAATTACGACTAAAATGATTCTACGTTTGACGTTGAAAGGGTTTACAAACAGAAGCTTATAACAGAGCAAAAAAGCAACGATATTTGGCTGTATGTGTAGTAAATTGTGTTTTTATAAGCAAGAAATACTATGTAAAAGGGGTTAGGATGTCACGTACTAAGATTTGTTGAGAGCTAATCGCTGATATAGAAAAACTTGTTTTTGGCGTTGGAGAACTTTACGAACAATAGCTTGTAACACAGCACCATTGGAATGACATTTTGCCATGCATCTCTTTACTAGTGCTATTGAAAGTAATAAATACTGTAAAGAAGGGGGGTACCATGAGTTAGAACACTGGTTGAAATATAACTGCTAAAACCGAGAAACTTGTGCTTAGCTCGGAGAAGTTTACAAACGGCGGATGGAGAACAACAACCAACAAATTCTAATTCCACATTAGGCTCAAAATATTACGAGAATGTGTCGAAAAGGCTAAAATACATTATGAACACATAAAAATTGTCATTTAAATGAAATCTTTATTATACTACTACAACGAAAAAGTGTTTTGCAGAAAATAAGGTGCTCACTGAGATTGGTAAACATGTACTACGCGGCACTGCTGATCAACTACGGCATCAGAAACGTGATAAAGAGAAAAGAACAAATTTATGTATGTTTGCAGGTGGGGATAATTAGCCGCCAAATAATTGTGAAAATTAATTCTGAAATCTCCAGCTCCCATTTATTTGGCACAATTCGCTGCTAGTTTCGGTCAATGGCCGTTATCACGCTTAGCTGGCATAAACGGGAGGAAAGTTGAACCATAATTTGAAGCAAGTCCACATCGACGGCAAGTAGCGTGTTACTAGCTTTCGATGTAGACTTGCTTCTTGACGAAAATTATTGTACACTATTATTATTGTCAGATATTGTCTACGTGCTATTGTGGGCTTAAAAAAGCAAATTACTTTTGTTCAAATTATCGTTCAGCTTTCCTGCCGTTTGTACCATCTAAGCTTGATAATGGTCATTGACTGAAACTAGTAGTGAACTGTGCAATGTAAATGAAAGCTGAAGGAAAGGAACAAAGTTTGACAAAAAATGTATTTCTTTGTGAAGGTACACAGATTAATGAAACAAACACTTGGAAGATATGATGAAGACAATTAGTTACACACATAGCAGGGAGTAAAGCTTAGTGATAAAGACAACGAGAGCGAAAATGATGAAGGGAATCGGAGAGGAAGAAAACGACTTGCGTAACTTAATTATTTACGACGACCGAGCAGCTCAGTGTAACCTACCAGGAATCAGGTTGCACGTGGTACAGCAATGCCATTAGGGTTGCCTGCATATTTGGCGTTAAGCGGCGAGACGATGTACGTCTGAAGACGCATTTCCGTTCTGGCCTACGGAAGGCGACATGTTTGCCTCCATAGGTTGGCATTGCCACTTGGACGATAACTGGGAGTTGTTTGCTATCATGGGCACCCACGAGGTATTTATGTGCGCTGCACGATTCAGTTAAAGGTGTTCACAGGAGAGTCCAACAGACACCCCCGTGACGACGAGCGTCAGTGGACACAGCCGTCAACCAGTCTCCGATGGACGCCACTCATCCATTATTTCATCACTTCGCAACTTGATTTACTAGAATGTTTCAAAACTATGTATGAATTGGATGATTATTCAGATATGGATATGAAATATTGTGGGACCTCTACCTAACGTGAGATAAGTATTCAAAGCATTTTGTTTCCGTAATAAATAGCGTTGAAATTGACTCTGAAGAGTCGTTTATTAGTTTTGAGTGCGTGTTAAGTCTGGCAGTAAGTTGTGGCCTAGAAAACCTCGTTCTTGAAGTCTACCCTACAACACAGCAACACAGCAAAGTATAAGAATTATAAGTAGGCAGTAGGAATAAACAGGACGGCCGAAAAATGGTTCAAATGGCTCTGAGCGCTATGGGACTTAACTTCTGAGGTCATCAGTCACCTAGAACTTAGAACTACTTAAGCCTAACTAACCTAAGGACATCACACACATCCATGCCCGAGGCAGGATTCGAACCTGCGACCGTAGCGGTCGCGCGGTTCCAGACTGCAGCGCCTAGAACCGCTCAGGACGGCCGAAAGAAGAATCATAATTAGACTGGCACTGTGGAAAAAAGCATTCTTCAGTATCACATAGACTATTTACATGGCAGTTGCGAAATCATTTACTGAAATAGTTGTTTAGAGTGGAACGTTGGGAACTGAAGCGTGGGCCATCGGAAACACGAAGAAGAAAATACTAGAATCCTTCGAAATATGGTGCCGTAGAGGAACCTTAAGGTTTTAGTGGGCAGGTACGAAATGTAGTCGGCTATCGAAATATGGTGCCGTAGAGGAACCTTAAGATTTTAGTGGGCAGGTACGAAATGTAGTAGGCTAAAACGAATAGGTAAGGACGGGAATCTATGGAAGACCGTTATCAGGAAAAGATCCAGGTTCATGGGACGTTTTATAGTTGTGCACGAGTAGGAGAAGTAGCGAGGAAAATAGTAAGGTTAGATCAAGACGCTAATTATAATACCGCACAAACACGATCTCTATCGTTAATGTTTCGGACGGTACGTGGAGAAGAAAATTTTATTATAATACGGGAGGTAACGGACAGCATCAGACCAGTGAAAAGATTAATGACTCGTTATTCAGTTTATGTGCATTTTAATGACTTTCAAAAGCCTTGATTACTCCGCAACAAACACGGGGGAACTAGCACACCGAAAGAGAACTCACTCTGGTGCTACGATAGGCGAACGAGAGCGAACTATGATGTTACCGTTCGGTTCCCATTCGCATTTGTTCACTCGTGTCCCACTGCTCGCGTCTGTTTTAACGAGAGATAATAAAAATTTGGAGACGTCTCCGGTTTGGTGCTATCATTACTGAAAGTTCTAGTCTGGTATCTTGTCAGTTTTTCTTTTTGACACGAAGTGCGTGAGCGATGAAACTGCCTGAAGAGAAGATAATTCTGCAGATAAAAGAATATACAGTTCAAATATTCATCTAGGATCCAAGAGAATCTCAGCACAAATGCTGAAAACAAAAGAGTTATGATTGGTAGAATATTGGTCCAACTGGAAACCTGGGAAAGACGAGAAATTGATTAGATTCTTGCAGCAGTAATAAACCGAGGGAATAAGCACAAACTTAGTGTTTATTTTTGGTAAAACGGGAAGTCACAATTAGCGTCTTCAGACTTAATCTATCTGATATGCTTATTGAAAATAGAAATGTGTCGAATACTTGATAATTCTGACGGTACATGTTCATTCTCCTCCCTAAAATGCTGGAGGAATCAAGATACTTATCTTAAGGTCTTAGACCCGATGAAGAGAAACTCCTGATCTACATCTCCCCATAAAAGAGAGGGGGATCCGCATATCATGTGAAGACGAACGAAGCCAACGACCAACGAATGACCAGGCAGGACAGGGTACCCTCTCGTCCTCGAAATGAGAAACCATTTACAAAGGCGAAACAACAAACTGATGATTAGTGGGGATAGGATTAGAAGGAAAAGAAAACCACCACATTAAAGATCGACAGATATCGCAGGCGTAAACCATGCCAGTATCTTCTGTAAAAGATTACGGCGATAATACAGTCCCCCGAATTGGATCTCCAGCTGGCGATTGCAAAAGATGCTCAAAAGCTGAAAAAAAACAATTCCCTTTTTGAAACAGCCATCTGGAATGTGGGAACACTGCTGCAGTTGTTAGAAGACTTGAAATGCAACGACTGGAAATACGTATGCTTGGCATATCGGAGATGGCAGCAATCAGGAGACTTCTGGTCTCGAGTATACACAGTCACACAGATGGCAACTAATCGGGACAGGTGCTGAATGGGAGGAGCTGGAGTCATTTTAAGGGAAAAGACAACACTGCCTCTTGTGTCGAGGGATACGTGGAATACAGCTCTAGGATAATGCAAGTGAAAACTGAAACTAAACAAAACGACACTGCGATAACAAAAGTTTAGATACTGACGTCCAAAGAAGCGGCTGCTTCAGTTGACGAAATACATGAAGAAATAAGTAAGATGATTCCAGAATGAGATTTTCACTCTGCAGCGGAGTTTGCGCTGATATGAAACTTCCCGGCAGATTAAAACTGTGTGCCCGACCGAGACTCGAACTCGGGAACTTTGCCTTTCGCGGGCAAGTGCTCTACCAACTAAGCTATTGAAGCACAACTCACGACTGGTACTCACAGCTTTACTTCTGCCAGTATCCGTCTCCTACCTTCCAAACTTTACAGAAGCTCTTCTGCGAAACATGCAGAACTAGCACTCCTGAAAGAAAGGATACTGTGGAGACATGGCTTAGCCACAGCCTGGGGGATGTTTCCAGAATGAGATTTTCACTCTGCAGCGGAGTGTGCGCTGACTCACGACTCACAGTATCTTTTCATTCAGGAGTGCTAGTTCTGCATGTTTCGCAGAAGAGCTTCTGTAAAGTTTGGAAGGTAGGAGACGGATACTGGCAGAAGTAAAGCTGTGAGTACCGGTCGTGAGTCGTGCTTCGGTAGCTCAGTTGGTAGAGCACTTGCCCGCGAAAGGCAAAGGTCCCGAGTTCGAGTCTCGGTCGGGCACACAGTTTTAATCTGCCAGGAAGTTTCAAGCAAGATGATAATACAGTCTAAGGAAGATGAAAATCTGATTGTCGTGGCGTTGTGGAACGTAGGTATAGGTGAAGACCCCGGAGAGGGATTGTGGGTAACTATCTACTTAGAAGAAGAAATTAAAGACGAGCCCGAATAACTGAGTTTCGTTCCAGGCACCAGTTATTTAACGAAAGGCTCATTCAGTTTCAAATGTCTGAAGAAAAAGACAATATAACAGAAATGGGAAGCAAGAGAACTTGAAAATTGAGGGCTACACAAGGCAGGGACACAGACAACAAAGCAAAAACTTTACAACATGACTTGGTAAAAGAGTACTGGGCACAAATTATGTCTGGCATATACAAAGCACCAGAAAATTATTTGGGAATACAACTGAAAAATGATTACACCAGGCGTTACTCAGCTCATCGAAAACAGAAGACTATGCAAAAATGAATGTGATGTACAACGAAAAGGTCAATAGTGAAGACTAAGGTATTTAGTCAATAGAGAAGTAAGGAAAGAAAAATAAAGTTGTCATGATGAAATGTCCAGAGCACTGGAAGAAAATTTGCTAAATGGAGAACTGATATAACCTAGCGATATGCAGATTAATGCTTAGCAAACGCAAAACAACAAAATCGCGTGCAATAGACAAAAATGAGGAGGAAATGGTATTTGGTGTAGACGCGATGGAGAGATAGGAAGAATACGTTGAGGAATTGTACGACGGTACACCGTTATCAGAAGATGTAATAGAAAAAGTAGAGGAAGCATATGAAGATGACAAAGGAGAAGACATTCTGCAGGAAGCATTTGAGAAAGCTCTGAAGGTTCTAAAGGACATTAAAAAAACACAGTGTTACAGACGTTCACGCAAAACTAATCAAGAGTGCCAACATGAAAATGATGCTGATGCTGATTAGGTCCATCCGTAACACAGAAGAGATACCAACTGACTGCCGGAAATTCATCACAGTTTTCATAGCGAGGAAGGCGGCTCCTTCGAGATGTGAACAATAGTGAATCTTAAGCCTAATACCTCATGCATCAAAAATTTATCATAAAGATAAATCTAGGAAGAAATGGAGAAAAGGCGGAGGATAGGATGGGTTACAATCAGTTCGGATTTAGAAGGAGATTAGGAATAAGAGAAGCTGTTCTGGCACTGAGGATTCATATCGAAAAGCAAAGACATGAAATTGAAGCATCTTATATTGCCTTTCTAGACATCCGAAATGAATTAGAATATTTTTCTGGCAAGAGATGTTCAGAAAGCAGGTCTAAAATACAAAGACATACCGGTGACAGACAGGTTGGACAAGAACGAAGTGAACGTGTTTAGGAATTTTCATCAGGATTAAAAAAGTGAACATTAGAAAAGACGAGAAGCAAGAATGTGCTCTTACTCCTCTTTCGGTCTGTGTCTACATCCAGTAAGCTATAGACCAAGTTCATGGAACTCCTGCTGTGGGGACCAACATAAATGGACAAAGAGAGGCATGGTGCGTTACTAAGATTATATTTCTGTGGTCTCGGATATGAAAGAAGATCTGGAGAAGGTCCTGAACAAAATGGATAGGGTTTTCTGTAACCATTATGGTACGAAAATAAATAAGCGAAAGGCAAATGT
Organism: Schistocerca gregaria; assembly: GCF_023897955.1. NCBI lineage: Eukaryota > Metazoa > Arthropoda > Insecta > Orthoptera > Acrididae > Schistocerca > Schistocerca gregaria. The sequence goes on along the minus strand of NC_064928.1, from coordinate 206,731,061 downwards.
TACGTCATGCAGTGCTGACCAGGAATACGATCCTTTAACAATAAGTATTGGAAGGGAGGAGCAAGAAATTATACGGAAATTGCAAGGAATGATAGAAGTAGGAAAGAAATTGTGTGCAGTATAAATGAGGCAAAAATAACGATTAATTTAAGAATGAACTTATATACGAGAAATAACACCAATCTGGGAATACGAAAACGGCTTACGGAAGTACATGTTCAGGGTGTGTGAAACTTGGACAGGAGGAAAACAAGAAAGGAGACAGCTAGAAGCCCTGGGGATTTGGTGCAATAGTAGTAGTAGTCCAAGCGAAGGCTGACAAAGGCCAGATAGAGAGACAGAGTTACCGGTGAATAGGTGCTGAGAAGAGCAGAGGAAATCAGATTTCTGGGAAGGTACATCCAAAGAAGAGAAAAATACTCGCAGGACACGTTTTAAGACAAAAATAACATCGTTGTAGCAGGAGTAGTTGCAACTGTGGGGGGTAAGGAATCGCCGGGAACGATGGCTGCAGTGATGTGGGATGCGATATATACGCGGAAATGAAGGATGACAGACGAGAGGATGGCCTGCTACGCTTCCATTCGCTCCAGTGTAAATCAGTCTTTACTGAACAGAGCTGTCACAAGCCTTGTGCAAAGAGTTCTCCACCTTCTCTTCTTCACATTCATTAGGCCTTACTTTGCGTTGTCGGGACTTCGCTCTGACATAGGGATACGTCGACTCCCTTGAAGGAGGTGATGTGGCTGAACGCCGACCGTGGAATGTAATTAAGCTCCGGCGTGAACTACCCAGGTGACTGGCGTTTAATTCCCGAGCTGCTGAGCACACCTACGGTCCAGTTTCAGCAGCTTTCGTAGGCCGTGCTGCGTGCTCATGTGTCCAACTTTTGGAGGCAAAGTTCCTCATTAACGAGAATTCATGGGCGTAGGGTGAGGGAAAGGGCGAGGGAGAGTGTCGCCGAAACCATACGGTTCACCTCGAGGGTTGGGTATTGAAACCGTGCCGTTAGGTGAGCTCCTAGTCAAGTTGCGTAATACACACACACACACACACACACTTACACACACACACACACTGTGTTTTGTATCACGAAACTGAAGGGTAGGCCGAATGTAGGAAGCGAATAGGAGCAGGAAAAGGTGAAGTACTGCGGCACTGTGTATACGTTAAAAGTATTATACTGGTGTATAAACCTGTACATCTTATATTATTACTTAACTTCGGCTGCGATGAGCACGTAGATGCGAAGTCGTACAGGTATCAACGCTAACATCTACTGGTAGTTGGGCAAACTACCATTGAAGTAACAAAGTCTGTAGAAACAATGCTGCTAGGTCGCCTCCTCGGAATCAAATGGGTTGAATCTGGAGAGGCGCTCGTAGAGCTGCACAGCTCCGGCTAGAGAGCACTGTCGTCTGTGTCGGTGTCGTAGTGCCAACCTACGAACTTGCACCTACACCGTGGCATCGTAACTATTGATATCGATGCCACACTGTGAGCAATAGCAAGTGTTGCGATCAAAAAGTTTTGCACAGTCGTCTTTTTTTTTTTTTTTTTTTTGCAGGAGGAGAACGAAAATTTTTGTGAACATACTTGGAACACTTAGCTACAAGTTGGTATATAAGAGTATTTTCTTTCATTTACAGGTGAGCCATAATAGGCCGTGAAGTAGATGACAAGTTGGGACAACGGTCGGTGATGGAGTTCATCTGCAAGACCGGCGATGATTCTGCCACAACGATTCACAGGAAGTTGCTCCCCGTTTATGGGGAGGACACAGTGGATCGCAGCAGTATCCAGCGGTTCAAGAATGGTTCAGATGGCTCTGAGGACTATGGGACTTAACATTTGAGGTCATCGGTCCCCTAGGCTTACAACTACTTAAACTTAACTAACGTAAGGACACCACACACATCCATGCCCGAGGCAGGATTCGAACCTGCGACAGCAGGAGCAGCGCGGTTCCGGACTGAAGCGCCTAGAACCGCTCGGCCGCAGACGCCAGCAGTATTCAGCGGTGATTGCAGAGGTTTGAAGAAGGTGATTTCTGTCTACTGGACAACCCACGAGTCGCTAGACCATTGACGGCAGGGAGTGATGTGAATTAGGAGATCATTGATCAAATCATCCAAAATGACAGAAGTGTGACGATTTTTAGCTCTTTCGTCGCCTGCGAACTAAAACATTTGATAGTGAGAAAGTTCTTATTTCCTGTGTCAAGCGATGGTGCAAAAGCCAATCGCCAGAATGTTACCAAAGTGCAGTTACATCAAGGAAAGCACATTAGGCTACATGCGTTACAGCTGACGGAGGCTACATTGAGCAGGCTGAGTGTGTAGTTAAATGTTGCAAGTACGTTAAAAAAAAAATTTTAAATCCTCTCCTGAAAAAAATTAAAATATTAGAGACTTTTGTGCAAAACTTTTTGAACGCCCTTATTATAAAAGAACTTCGTTGAGGGGTTTTTCAGACTGCCAGTACCACACGATCGAACGTTCAGTTCATTCAGAAGTCGTGTCCATCGCCAGTGCTAATGTCAGATGTGACCCAACAGACACGAATATTGATACGCTGCAGCTAAGGAAGAACTTTGAACATTAAGGTGCCAAATTTCGAGAAATATGTGAAACAGAAAAGACAATTTACTAACAAAACGGGTTACTGCAAATATTTATGTACTTCTTTAGCACGTCTTTAGTCATTCTCAGAAACTTGAATAAATTGAAGAAAATTAGCTGAACCTCTTTATAACTGGAAGTTGAACAACATAATTCAACACGCCAAAGCATTAATAGCCACCAAATACAAACAAATAAACAATACAATTTTAGTAACATATTATTACGTTTCATCTCACTCTGACACCGAGCGAGGTGGCGTAGTGGTTAGCATACTTGACTCGCATTCGGGAGGACGATGATTCAATCACGCGTCCAACCATCCTGATTTAGGTTTTATGTGATTTCCCTAAATCGCTTCAAGCAAATGTTGAGATGGTACCTTTGAACGGGCACGTCTGACTTCCTTCACCATTCTTCCTTAATCCAATGACACCGATGACCTCGCTGTTAGGTCTGCTCCCCAAACACCCCTCTCACTCTGACGGTTCGGTTTCAGCACAGGATTAACAAGCACAGTATTAGCTAAAATAGACAAAACAACATATCCATTGCTTGATTTGGCATACCACTAAATTATCATAAACGGAATTTGAACCATTCAGGAGAGTCTTTAAATTTAATAGCTGAATATAATTTACTCTGTTGCCAATATAACTTAATGTGTTACATATCACGCATATGTCTAGGTCGAACTTCTGCCTTCTCTTAAGCAAATTGCAAGCCTCTGCTGCTAGAGGACTGCAAATCGTATCGTGCAAGTGGCGATGGGTAATGTGTCAACGTCGCTGCATGAGTTCAGCCCCGAGTTGGCTTCATCCAGTTATCATCTGTTACCAAGACTTAAAGAACACCTTCCAGGGCTTTACTTTGGTAGCGATGAAGCGTTGCAAGCAGAGGTGAGGTTGTGGCTCCATTAACAAAGTCGAGCATTCCGCAGCGACAGTCAGCAAATTGGTATTTCGTATAGAGCAATGTGTTTTTCCCCAGAGTGACCATGTTGAGAAATAGCTATGAAGACTTGAAGAACAAAGATGTAGATTGTTAACAAATTTCGTTTTACTTTGAAAGCTTCAAGAGTTTTCACGTAAGGAATCGGCGACAATACATTTCTGTACCCTCTCTTAGTTATCAGTTCAGCGCACGCAACGATACATTATGAAAGAAGGAAAACAAATTTACTAATGTAGCTACCGGTAAACGTCTCGTAAGAACAGTGGATTTAACTTAAACATGAAACAAACACCGGAACTTCATGGCATAGCAAGTCACTCCAAGTGCATTCTTGTACGAGCGCTATTCGGAAAGTGAGGAATGATCGGTCGCAAAATGGAAACAACTGTGCAAATCCGACGAGGCTTTTCACAGACGTTTTGAATAGTGTCTCAAGTACGCCCGTCGATCGCATCAAGACGCTCTTTTCAGTTGTGAGCGCACTGTGAACGAGTAAAGGTGCCTAGAAGAACGATGTCTCCCGCCACGTAGGAGGGCCCGTCGAGAGGCTTCGCCTTAATGAATGCAGCCCACCTAACACAACTGCCACGCACTTCCTTTTTCATGGGAATTCTCTGCCGCACTACAAAGGGGCAGTGAAGTCGCTCCTGCAGCCTTTTAGATGGCAAGTATTCGATCACTCACAACACAGTCATAATTGGCATGTCCTGAGTGTCATCTATGTTCACATGAAGTGGTGGATACGACGACAACACTTGGGCGCAGGCTACGCACTATACCAGCGTAGAGAATTATCGGAAAGGGCAGGCGGCGGCCTTCTATGACGATGGTGTTGGAAATATGGTATAACTCCCCGAAAAATGTCTATGTCGGAACTGTGGCCATTTAGAGAAGTACCTGGAGGTTGTAGCTAAATGTGCAAAGAAATCAGTTTTCATTTTCACTGTGGTTTCCATTTCGCGACCGATTGTTACTTACTTTCCGGACAACCCTCGTAAATAGACTGAAGCGGAGAATGAATATTTGTAGCGAGGCTGGTAACCGAACCCAGGTCTGCTGCTTATTAGCAGGTGCGTTAGCTACTAAGTAACCGTGGAACAGTGGTTCACACAAACGCACGGATCACCCTGGCACGCCTCCCTCCTCGATCCAAATTCTCACTGCCACCCCAGTCTACTTTAAACTCCCCCTTACATACCAAAAAACTTGCCAAGGCCTCCTTGTTCTGGAACAGCACCTCTTCATTGAACGTAAATGGTGGGTCCAGCCTGAATCCCAGTGAATACACTTATACAAATGAAAATGACAATTTCAGAGACTTCACTGGTCTCATACAGATAGTTGTCATGTATGTAGACTGAAGTGGAGAGTGAAAATTTATACCAAGGCCGGGACTTGAACCAGGGTCATCTTCTGGATCCCCTATTTACGTCCGGTGCTTAGGTGCTAAAAGTGTGTGTCTGCACACAGTATTTGACGTCTGTCGGCAGCAAGCCCGCACCTTATTCGAATACTCGTTTTTTCTTTTTTTCTTTTTTGATGCGTCTTGCCAGAAATTTATCTAACCTTTCCATCACAGAGCAGCACACGAAAACTACACCCTCAATTCCTTGCTGGATGTATTATAAAATCTGTCTTCCTCTACTGTTTTTACCATATATAGTTACCTCTAACACCTTGCAAGTTATTCCGTGATGTCTTCACACATTCCGATCATCTTTTGCCGTCTTCTTGTCAGTGCATTCTCGACGATTCTGCGGAGAACCTCATCATTCATTACCTTACCAGTCAACCCAATTTTACATCGTTCCTCTGTAGTGCCACATCTCCAATTTCAAATGCTTCGATTCGCTTCTGTTTCGTTTCCACATTGTCCATGTTTCCCTTACATAGAATGCTTTACTATAAACATACATTCTCATAAATTTCTTACTCAAATTACGTCTACGAGATACCAGTAGCCTTTCCTTGAGCAGGAATGCCCTTTTGCCACTGCTAGACTGTTTTTCTTTTACCCTCCCTGCTGAGTCCGTTATGGGTTCTTTTGCTACCTAGGTAGCCCAATTTCATCGCCTTGGTGATGCAACATTCTGATCTTTAGTTTCTCGTTGTTCTCATTTCTCTTACTACTTGCTTCTTTCGTCTTCCTTCGATTTACTCTAAATCCTTAGTTTTTAATCATTACACTGTTATTTCCACTCAATAGATTGGGTAATTCGTCTTCCCTTTCACAGAGAATAGAAATGTCATAATCGAATGTTATCACCGACTGTTAATGTCTTACTTGATTCATACTTTTATTTCTGTCACTGCTTCTTCAGTGTATAGCTTGAGCAGTAAGGGCGAAAGAGTACGGCCATGACGTACACCATTTTTAATCCGGCCACGTGGTTCTTGGCCTTACTGTCTAATTGTTATTTCTTGATTCGTATTGTATACTACCCTTCTTTCTCTATAGCCTGCCCATATTTTTTTCTCAGAATTTCTAACACCTTGCACCATTTGACACTGTCCAATGCTTTCCCAGATCTAGTGGTTAACGTGTCTTGGTTTTTCATCAATCTGGCTTCCATTCTCAAACGTAACTCAAAACTGTCTCTCTGGTGCCTGTACCTTTCCATAGCCATACTGATCGTCCTCTAACCGATCATTGATTTTCTCTTCCGTTGTCATTACGCTGGAATAACTTCAAGAATGACGGTATATTAATAGTGACCACGTCAGTGTTGAAAAGGGAAAGGATCACAGAGTTTCGATTTCATGGAAATGTGTTAACCTAAGATGAATAATACAATATTCTTTTATGACGAAAATTCGTTTATGCTCTCAGCAGATGCACTTCTGTAAACTGTCGACATTTTGTCGTAATTATTTGTTCCTCAAATAAAATAAAATGGAAAGCGCAGGTCTTCCTAAACACATTGATGCCAGACACATATTGATAGAGTGAAATTTCAGATCTTTTCTTCTAAGGCTTGAAGAACAGCGGCAACTTTATTAAAGAGGTGAGACTTTCAATTTATAAACTTTACTAGCGAGGATCCGCAAAATTCAGAATTAAAAAACAACAAAAAAGTTCCAGTTTTCGATAAATTCCATGCTATTCGGTTAGAATTATCCACAATATAAAGTAAAACAGATCCAAACGGCATTTTAAATCTAAACACATAGAAAGAAGACAAGTGGGTTAACGGCTGAAACTTTATGCAACGAAACAGGCCCTAACTGCTTCAAGTTCTCAAATCTGCACCATCATTGTACGACGGGAACGCCAGACAACTAAAACAAACGTCCGCGGCAACCACTTTCTAAATTCTCTGAAACAGATATTGCTCAACTGTACGAAGCAAATGTCCTGAAACGTGGTCACCACATTCTCTTCCTCTTATGGTGACGATAACGATGATGACGATGACGATGATGACTGGATGACTGGTATCTTATGAAGCCTAAAGCGACGTCATCAGCGCCCTTGCTTGGAGTAAATATAGATGGCGGTTGCAGACAAACAGCGAAAAAACAAAAATGAAATCTTAATCCAAATGGTATCTGACAAAAAATAATGTGAACACCGTCACTTCCTTGAAAGGCATCTAAATTATATCTCAACTGTTTAGTATGAGTGTGGCATATGTAAACAGATGTGCACTTGTGTACGTATATGGACAGGGCATTTTCAACAACATGTTAGGCATTTTTAAATATTTTAGCGATTACAAACATTTATAATGTGCTGCGTTTCATCAACTTGACATCTTGTGTATGAGGTCGGTGTTAAATGAACATGCTTTACTATTAAAAAAAACTGAATATATATATATATATATATATATATATATATATATATATATATATATATATATTACTAGAGAATATAGGGTATTTCTCTACCATTCCAATCTGTAAAGGTACGTGGAAGAAGCTCTGATATTTCATTGTGATGAACATTTTTCCCTTCGTAGGTTGTGCTGCACTTAAATATGTTCGCCTGTAGTGAAGAAAGTTGGAGATTGGTATTTCTTGAACACATGTGGCCGCAACGAAAACCGCCTTCGTTCTGATGATTACTACCCCAGGAGTTGTATCATACTCGTGACACCCTTATTTGGAATTTATCGATGTCCTCTTTCAACCCAGTCTGGTAATGATCCCATACCACACAGCGGTACTCTGACATAGGATGGAAAAGTGTAGTGAGGCAGTCTCTTTTGCAGACCTGCTCTGTGTTGTACTGTGCCAATAAAGCCAGTCTTTGGTTTGCACCTAACCGAAAATTACTTGTGCGTTCGTAATTTAATTCCTAGATATATAGCCGGAATGACAGCTTTTAAATCTGCATGATTTATCATGTTATCAGAAAGTAAAGGAGTGTTTTTTTAATCATGTCGATGAGTCTGCACTTTTCTTTATTCCATGGAAATTGCTACTTTTTGCACCATAAGGATATGGTGTGTAAGTAATGTTACAATTGGTTTTGTCTTCCGACAACTTCACTAGACGCTAAATGATTACATCATCTGCAAAGACTCTCCTGTGTTCAATGACTCTGGTAGTACATACACGTGCCGATTTATGGAATGCTTTTTCCATGTTTGCACATTTCTGAATTCATGTAGACCACAAACAAATCGAGAGACTCGACGATTGCACCGCTACTTACAAACTGCATTTATCACTGCTCACAAGGGGACGTTACTAACTTCCTGTCACCAGTTTTATTCACGCTGATTGGCTGTGTAGGACTCGAGTATTACTTCAACATTTGTAAAGAGCGAGACGCAATTCTCGACAAAATCGAGTTTGGACATTTTATGTGTACTTCCGCACTTCGTAATGTGGCTAGTCGCCAAGAATTCCCCAGACAAGCGAGTAAGCGACTAGTTTAACAAGTGCGAGGTCTGTGGATCGAATTTCGCTCGGTAGATTTCTTTTATTTCATTCCCACGTAATTCTAACAGCAGATACGCATGGTACACGGCGAAATTATTTGATGATCGTCTACTGCTTTCGAATGTAATCTAAGTTTGTTTCCCAATAGACACAATGAAGAGACAATGGACATGAGGTTATTCAGCGTTCAATACAAGTGCTTTATATCGCAATTATTGTTGTCTCCCACGTTTTTATGGTCAGTATTATCCTCTGTCGTTCAGTGGACCATAGGGTACACACTATACTTGCCACACATGGGGATAAAATAATGTAAATTAAATGATACTACTGATATGAGTGAAAGTTCTTTTAATCTATTTGTTCCAGCCTCAACAGGAAATTTTGTTTTAAATTTTCCAGGATATGGAATATGAAAATGATAAAGGAATTGTTCAGCACTGACAGTTTGCTGAGACGTAACAACAAAGAAGCGCAGGCAGGGCTTTAAATCCATGGACCTAGAGCTCCTGAAACTAGCCGATAAAAACGCTCGGCTCTGGTCTTCAAAGAATAAGAGCGACCATATGAAATTTACAGGCTGTTCCGAAATTCTCGTTAGAACCATCTAGGACTAGTAGAGAGGAGTTAGTACATAATATTTGGAACAGGAACCCGTGCCCGAAAACGGTAATGTCCAGTTCAGGTGGTTAACACATCTATTTCTGCTTGAGTAATTAAATAAGGCGTGACGCTGAATCACTGTTAATAACAATTCGAAAGGAAACGTAACGAAATATCCATCTACAACTTAAACACATTTGTTTTTATTAATGTGTACTTACACATGATGTTCAAGTATTAATGGAAGCAAATGTTCCGGCCGCGGTTGCCTAGCGGTTCAGGTGCTCAGTCCGGAACCCCGCGACTGCTATGGTCGTAGGTTCGAATCCTGCCTCAGGCATGGATGTGTGTGATGTCCTTAGGTTAGCTAGCTTTAAGTGGTTCTAAGTTCTAGGGGACTGATGACCACAGATGTTAAGTCCCATAGTGCTCAGAGCCATTTGAACCATTTTTTAAGCAAATGTGCTCAAGTAATAAAAGGATGTTTCGTTACGTTTCGCTGCGAATTGTTACCTAATAATAGAATTGTGCTACGCCTAATTCAATTCCCCACATACAAGTATTAAACAACTGTACTGAAACAGTTGTAGAACGGAAACCGTACGTTTCTGGAGATGGGATTCTGTTCAAAGTATTATGTACTCACTCCCCTCTACAGGCCCTAGGAGTCTGAGAGAATTTCCGAACACCCTGTACAAAAACACGTAAAATATTCGAGCTCGATTTTCTCGGACACAGTTAACAGTTGCGCCTTCCTATTTACATTTGTTGAAGTCGTGCCCTGCGCATCCTTTGAATATGAACTAAATCAGGGGGGACAAGTTCGTACTGGGCCCTTGAGAGATAGCTTGGCTTTCCACTGCAGCGCATTTTACAGACGAGGATAGGAACAGGTACGAAAAAAAATGGCTCTGAGCACTATGGGACTGAACTGCTGTGGTTATCGGTCCCCTAGAACGTAGAACTACTTAAACGTAACTAACCTAAGGACATCACACACATCCATGCCCGAGGCAGGATTCGAACCTGCGACCGTGGCAGTCGCACGGTTCCGGACTGCGCGCCTAGAACCGCGAGACCACCGCGGCCGGCAACAGGTACGACAGAGCCACATGAAGTATTCTCCACCCTCATTGACAAACGAGATCTAGCAAACTGACGGCTTAGAGAGGTGTGTGCTGACCACTCCAGTGATACCTGTGGGAGTGAGGATGACACGGCGGCCGGTCGGTACCTTTGACCCTTCACGGCCCGTTCGGCCGGAGTGTAGTCTAGTGTACTGAAAAAACACATGCAACACCTCAGCAGTAAGTGGCAACTGCCTGCAACATTCTGTTCTATCAGCAGTATCGATTGCCTATAGGGCAGTATTGTCGTGTATTGTTGCGATATTGCAGCAAATGTGTAAGTAGGCTGTCTTATTGGTAGCGCCACAAAGCGCTGGGGGCTATGTAAGTAGGCTGTTTAGGTTTTCTTATTGGTAGCGCCACATAGCGCTCTGTATGAAAAATCACTGGCTGTGCTGTGCACAGTCTGTGGCTAGTTCGTATTGTTGTCTGCCATTGTAGTGTCAGGCAGCGGCAGCTGGATGCTAACAGCGCGTAGCGTTGCGCAGTAGGAGGTGAGCCACCAGCGGTGGTGGACGTGGGGAGAGAGATGGCGGAGTTTTGAAATTTGTAAGAATTGGTCTCATGAACTGACGGATCGGAGCGTGGAATGTCAGATCCCTTAATCGGGCAGGTAGGTTAGAAAATTTAAAAAGGGAAATGGATAGGTTAAAGTTAGATATAGTGGGAATTAGTGAAGTTCGGTGGCAGGAGGAACAAGACTTCTGGTCAGGTGACTACAGGGTTATAAACACAAAATCAAATAGGGGTAATGCAGGAGTAGGTTTAATAATGAATAGGAAAATAGGAATGCGGGTAAGCTACTACAAACAGCATAGTGAACGTATTATTGTGGCTAAGATAGATACGAAGCCCACACCTACTACAGTAGTACAAGTTTATATGCCAACTAGCTCTGCAGATGATGAAGAAATTGAAGAAATGTACGATGAAATAAAAGAAATTATTCAGATAGTGGAGATGAAAATTTAATAGTAATGGGTGACTGGAATTCGAGTGTAGGAAAAGGGAGAGAAGGAAACATAGTAGGTGAATATGGATTGGGGCTAAGAAATGAAAGAGGAAGCCGCCTAGTAGAATTTTGCACAGAGCACAACTTAATCATAGCTAACACTTGGTTTAAGAATCATGAAAGAAGGTTGTATACGTAGAAGAACCCTGGAGATACTAAAAGGTATCAGATAGATTATATAATGGTAAGACAGAGATTTAGGAACCAGGTTTTAAGTTGTAAGACATTTCCAGGGGCAGATGTGGACTCTGACCACAATCTATTGGTTATGACCTGTAGATTAAAACTGCAAAAATGTGGGAAATTAAGGAGATGGGACCTGGATAAACTGAAAGAACCAGAGGTTGTACAGAGTTTCAGAGAGAGCATAAGGGAACAATTGACAGGAATAGGGGAAAGAAATACAGTAGAAGAAGAATGGGTAGCTCTGAGGGATGTAGTAGTGAAGGCAGCAGAGGATAAAGTAGGTACAAAGACGAGGGCTGCTAGAAATCCTTGGGTAACAGAAGAAATATTGAATTTAATTGATGAAAGGAGAAAATATAAAAAAATGCAGTAAATGAAGCAGGCAAAAAGGAATACAAACGTCTCAAAAATGAGATCGACAGGAAGTGCAAAATGGCTAAACAGGGATGGCTAGAGGACAAATATAAGGATGTAGAAGCTTATCTCACTAGGGGTAAGATAGATACTGCCTACAGGAAAATTAAAGAGACCTTTGGAGAGAAGAGAACCACGTGTATGAATGTCAAGAGCTCAGATGGCAGCCCAGTTCTAAGCAAAGAAGGGAAGGCAGAAAGGTGGAAGGAGTATATAGAAGGTTTATACAAGGGCGATGTACTTGAGGACAATATTATGGAAATAGAAGAGGATGTAGATGAAGACGAAATGGGAGATACGATACTGCGTGAAGAGTTTGACAGAGCACTGAAAGACCTGAGTCGAAACAAGGCCCCCGGAGTAGACAACATTCCATTAGAACTACTGACTGCCTTGGGAGAGCCAGTCATGACAAAACTCTACCAGCTGGTGAGCAAGATGTATGAGACAGGCGAAATACCCTCAGACTTCAAGAAGAATATAATAATTCCAATCCCAAAGAAAGCAGGTGCTGACAGATGTGAAAATTACCGAACTATCAGTTTAATAAGCCACGGCTGCAAAATACTAACGCGAATTCTTTACAGACGAATGGAAAAACTGGTAGATGCAGACCTCGGAGAAGATCAGTTTGCATTCCGTCGAAATGTTGGAACACGTGAGGCAATACTGACCTTACGACTTATCTTAGAAGAAAGATTAAGAAAAGGCAAACCTACGTTTCTAGCATTTGTAGACATAGAGAAAGCTTTTGACAATGTTGACTGGAATACTCTCTTCCAATTTCTAAAGGTGGCAGGGGTAAAATACAGGGAGCGAAAGGCTATTTATAATTTGTACAGAAACCAGATGGCAGTAATAAGAGTCGAGGGGCATGAAAGGGAAGCAGTGGTTGGGAAAGGAGTGAGACAGGGTTGTAGCCTCTCCCCGATGTTATTCAATCTGTATATTGAGCAAGCAGTAAAGGAAACAAAAGAAATTGTCAGAGACGGCAAAGGACTTGGAAGGGCAGTTGAACGGAATGGACAGTGTCTTGAAAGGAGGATATAAGATGAACATTAACAAAATCAAAACGAGGATAATGGAATGTACTCAAATTAAATCGGGTGATGCTGAGGGAATTAGGTTAGGAAATGAGACACTTAAAGTAGTAAAGGAGTTTTGCTATTTAGGAAGTAAAATAACTGATGATGGTCGAAGTAGAGAGGATATAAAATGTAGACTGGCAATGGCAAGGAAAGCGTTTCTGAAGAAGAGAAATTTGTTAACATCGAATATAGATTTATGTATCAGGAAGTCGTTTCTGAAAGTATTTGTTTCGAGTGTAGCCATGTATGGAAGTGAAACATGGACGATAACTAGTTTGGACAAGAAGTGAATAGAAGCTTTCGAAATGTGGTGCTACAGAAGAATACTGAAGATAAGGTGGATAGATCACGTAACTAATGAGGAGGTATTGAATAGGATTGGGGAGAAGAGAAGTTTGTGGCACAACTTGACTAGAAGAAGGGATCGGTTGATAGGACATGTTTTGAGGCATCAAGGGATCACAAATTTAGCATTGGAGGGCAGCGTGGAGGGTAAAAATCGTAGAGGGAGACCGAGAGATGAGTACACTAAGCAGATTCAGAAAGATGTAGGTTGCAGTAGGTACTGGGAGATGAAGCAGCTTGCACAGGATAGAGTAGCATGGAGAGCTGCATCAAACCAGTCTCAGGACTGAAGACAACAACAACAACAACGAACTGATATATATATTATGACAAGGTAAATGCATTGTTTGTTCTCTATTAAAATCTTTCATTTGCTAACTGTGCCTATCAGTAGTTAGTGACTTCCATAGTTTGAATCTTTTAGTTAGCTGGCAGTAGTGGCGCTCGCTGTACTGCAGTAGTGCGAGTAACGAAGATTTTTGTGAGGTAAGTGATTTGTGAAACATATAGGTTAATGTTAGTCAGGGCCATTCTCTTGTAGGGATTATTGAAAGTCAGATTGCGTTGCGCAAAAAATCAAAAAAAAAATATTGTGCGTCAATTTAAGCACAGTCGTGTATAATTTTTTTGGGGGGATCCTCAGGGGGGTACACGCTTACTGTGTGTACCATGTGTCTGGCAAGCACAAGGAGCCCTAGCTAATATGGTATTTGCTTATACAACTTTACACATCGGTACCATATTTCTCTAACACATAAATTACACAGTTATCTGATCATTTAACTGAGAGAAACAAACATTTATTATACTACATCAGTGACAGATGTTTAAGTAATTACACAGTTGGAGGTGAGCCGCCAGCAGTGGTGGACGTGGGGAGAGAGATGGTGGAGTTTTGAAATTTCTAAGAATTGGTGTCATGAACTGATATATATATTATGACTATTAAGGTAAATATATTGTTTGTTCTCTATTAAAATCTTTCATTTGCTAACTGTGCCTCAGTAGTTAGTGACTTCCGTAGTTTGAATCTTTTAGTTAGCTGGCGGTAGTGGCGCTCGCTGTATTGCAGTAGTTCGAGTAACGAAGATTTTTGTGAGGTAAGTGATTTGTGAAACATATAGGTTAATGTTAGTCAGGGCCATTCTTTCGTAGGGATTTTTGGAAGTCAGATTGCGTTGCGCTAAAAATATTGTGTGTTAGTTTAAGCACATTCGTGTATAATTGTTCAAAGAGGACGTTTCACATAGACCAGTCTTGCATAATTTTTCTAAGGGGAATTTCAGGCAAACATCACCGGAAGTAGTGACTGTGTAAACTATCAAACGGCCGGGAGAGGGATGTGCTTACCACGCCAGTGAAGCCTGTGAGCTGAGGATGACATGGCGGCCGGTCGGTAACGTTGAGCCTTCACGGCCTGTTCGGCCGGCGTTTAGTGTACTGAAAAACACAGGCAACACCTGAGCAGTAAGGGGCAATTTCCTGCAACATACTGTTCTATCAACACTATCGCCTGCCTGGAGGGTAATATAGCCGTGTATTATTGCGACATTGCAGCAACACTATTGCAGCCAAACTTCACCGTAAAAAGTGACTGTGTAAACTGACATACGGCCGGGAGAGGGGTGTGCTGACCACGCCAGTGACGCGTATCGCCTGAGGATGACACGGCGGCCAGTCGGTACTGTTGAACTTTCACGGTCTGTTCGGTCAGGTGTTTACTCTGGACTTTTGAAAAACACTTGCGACAACAAAGCAGTAAGTGGTAACTGACTGCAACATCCTGTTCTATATGTAATATCGCCTGGCTATAGGGCAATATTGTTGTGAATCGTTGCCACATTGCAACAACACTAGTGAAGCCAAACATCACTGTATAGAGTGACTGTGGAAACTGACATACGGCCGGGACAAGGCTATGCTGACCACGCCAGTGACGCGTGTGGGCGGAGGATGACATGGCGGCCGGTCGGTATCGTTGAGCCTTCACGGCCTGTTCAGCCAGAGTCTATTGAAAAACACAGGCAAAACCTCAACAATTAGTGTCAACTGCCTGCAACATCCTGTTCTATCAGCCGTATCGCCTCCGTATAGGCTAATGTTGCCGTGTATCTTTGCGACACTGCAGCAACACTGTTGCAGCCAAACACGACCGGAAAGAGTGACTGTGTAAACGCCGCTTCCCCGGGTACTCCTGAATGTGTGGCCACACATTTCGTCTGTGTTTATGGCGCTCCACCGGTTGCGGCCGTTTTGTGCCGGCTGACACCGGTGCGAAGGTAAGCAACGAAAACGCCGTTCCGCTTCGTTCGCGGCAATTGGCGGCCGGAAGGAGGGAGATAAATACGCAGATAAGGGGCCGCGTGGGCGTCGCCTCTGGAGGCGGACCGCCTGTGATGTGATGCGGGGCGAGCAGGCGAGACAATGGCCCATTGTGTGGCCGGGGGAGGGACCACTCGGCGGTCAGCGGCGGCGCACAAAGGAAGCGGCGCGGGCGGCCCTCAGGAGCTGAGCGGATAAAGCTGGCCGAGAAAGCTCCGGGCAGAGCACTTCTTGCCTCGCCGGCGCTGGATGCGTGCGCTCGTCACAGTTAACGGACTCGCACGAAGTAGGCCAGCGATAGCCAACTAATTACAGCTGATGGATTCGGCAGAATGATAGTCGCCAACGCAAGTCAGCATCTCATCCTCGACCACGAAGTAGCTCCCGTTTTGTTATTGTTACGAAGTAACGTTTTAATTACAATCTCATTGGCCGATGCTACATGAGAAGAAGAGAAGAGAAGAAGAAGCCATCGTCGCATATACAATCAGTCGCAAAAGTATTCGGACGGCGGGAAGTTTCAAATGAGTACTCGAGAAGCACTGACTATGAAACCCAAACATATTTGTTAGCATTATATATGCGTAACAACATTAATCACAAAAGAATTATTATGTTATTTCGTTTCCAAAACATAAATTACAGAAAAATTAACAACAAAAATGAAACATCCTTCACACCCTGCTGCTACAAAGTATTCGGACACTGTCCAATACATGTTCCTAAGTTGTACGACGAAAATGTTAATACTTTGTGGGTACACCTTCAATTTTCAATACCTCCTTCAATCTACTAGGCATACTTTCCACGAGGTTTTTCGTGAAATCTGGACCTATATTTGCCCATTCTTGGCGCAGTTTCTCTTTCAAGGTTTCCTTCGTGTAGATGTTGTCCTCGGGAAGGTCCGTTTCAATTTATCCCACAAATATTCGATTGGGTTAAGGTCTGGTGATTGGGGAGGGGGGTGGAATACTTTCGGGCAATTGAAGAGCAACCACATTCGTACAATATGCGCGGTAAGCTTGGGATCATTATCCTGATAGAAATGAAAGTTGTTAGCAATACCTAGATGTCGTGCACTCTGCTTCAAATGTCCTCGCAGGATATTCAAATACGCTTCCTTGTTCATCGTATCATCAATGAACACTAAATCACCCACACTACTGCCGGACATGCATTCCCACAGCATGATGCTCCCACCTCCAAACTTTACTGTTGGTTTGAGGTTCCTGGGATTCAGCTCTTCATTGGTCTTTCGCCACACGTTTGCATTTCCGTCACTTTGCCATAGTGTAAATTTACATTCGTCGCAAAATATCACCCGATTCCACCAAGCCTGATGGTATTCGGCGTATTCCCTCGCAAACTGCATGCGTTTATTCTGGTTCACTGCATTTATGAATGGCTTTCGCCGTGCCACTCGACCATGGTACTGCGATCTTCGTAGTACTATAGGCACGGTTTCGGGACGAACTTTTATACTGAGGTCTCCCTCCACCTCACTTGCGATTCGTGTGGCAGATATTTTCGGACTCTGTTGTACCTTTCGCACAATCACACGTTCATCTCTCTGTGGAAATGTCCGTGGCCGTCCTGTACTGCAACGGAATTCCAATCTGTCTTCTTTCTCCAACCGTTTAATTATGTCGTGAACTGTACTTTCCTTCACGTTCACTATTTCGGCAATATCCCTGCAGGTTTTCTCCGTCGCATGATGATAGACGATAAGTTGCCTTTGCCCGAACGTAGAACACTTCCCTCTGCGTCTCATCGTCGACCTGCACAGGCTCGCAATACGTGTTTACTAATTATCGCTGTCGTGTCGCGGAAATGTTGGACACACAGCAGTCGCTTCACCCTCTGTGCGTCTCGGAATGAACTATTCTTTTACGTTGACCACCTTTGTCCGAATATTTTTGTTACACCTTCCCGTGTCGTTTTCAGGAAATATTACGTAACAGACACACGTCCAACAACAATTCTACGTATTTGACGCGTGTTTCACGTTGCGACATCGTACCCATAGTCCCATATACATTACAAAGTTTAACTTCTGTATTTGTTCATGCGGCAAACTGCAAAATTATGCGCCATTACGTGCTGTCCGAAAACTTTTGCGACTGAGTGTACAACACATACTTTACTGGAAGATGCTGAGCATCAGACAATGCTGGTGGACGACCTCTAAAATGCAAATGGCTCTAACAATGGAACCTCCCCATCTCACCCCCCTCAGATTTAGTTATAAGTTGGCACAGTGGATGGCCTTGGAAAACTGAAGACAGATCAATCGAGAAAAGACGAAGAAGTTCTGTGGAACAATGAAATAAATAATGAAAAATACAAACTGAGTAGTCCATGCGAAAGATAAGCAACATCAAGGTGAGTGTAAGCGCAGGAGTGACGTGGTCCCGTGGTTAGCGTGAGTAGCTGCGGAACGAGAGGCCCTTCGTTCAAATCGTCCCTCGAATGCCGGTCGCGTTGGTCTCGCGGTTCTAGGCGCTCAGTCCGGAACCGCGCGACTGCTACGGTCGCAGGTTCGAATCCTGCCTCGGGCATGCATGTGTGTGATGTCCTTAGGTTAGTTTGTTATGAGTTGCTCTCGCGCGTCGGGCGACTAGGTTGTGCTCTTAGTTCCGCCTCTACCGTAGCGCAGCGTGTTTTCCTCCTGTCAGTTTAGTGCCGTGTTGGTCTCCGTGCGCGTCGCATCGCTGGTTGTCGGCTGGTGTTTGGTGTTCGTGCGGCCCTTCCTGTCGCGGCGTCGTCTCTCGCCGTGATGTCCACCATGGTTCCCACGAAAGTTCCGCGTACAGGTACAGTCAGTTTTACCTTTGACAAATCCACGCGTCAAGTCCAGCCCGGTTCTTTGGAGATACATGACCGGTTAGTCGATACAGTTAAGGTCACTACTGATCAGGTGCATAAAGCATATTTCGACAGCGAATTATATGTGTTTTTTGTTAAGTTTCTTGACCCGCTCCAGGTTGATAGGCTACTTTCTCGTCATAGTTCTCAGGTACCCTTTACGCACCGTGATGGTTCCACTAGTATGGTTCTCTTGGCAAATGCAGAAGTGATATATACGAATGTTCGGGTATTTAACCTTCCGCCCGAGGTTGACGACTATTTTCTGAAGTCCGTTTTGCTTCCTTATGGGGACGTACGCCATATTCGAAAGGAACGCTGGTCTGCTCAGCACCGCTTACAGGTATATAGTGGTATTCGGTCGGTGGAAATGGTGGTCAAAAAACCTATTCCTTCTCACCTATAGGTATGTGGTTATAGGGTCCATATCACGTACAGTGGCCAGGAAGGAACATATTATTATTGTAATGAAACTGGTCATTTCCGTACTAATTGTCCGCGGCGTGTGGTGGTATTAAAACCTAAATACGAACAGCGTAAAAAATTGACTTTAGCTGATCTTCTCCCGCAAGGATCTCGGACTGAATCGCTCACTGTTACTGAGGGATGCAGTGATCCGTTGCCCGACAACGGCCGTGATTTTCCCCCGTTGTCCTTGAGTAGGGATGTTGCTGCCCTTAATTCCGATGTGCCCGCGCTGATTTCTCGCAACAAGCGCCGGCGAACACAGGATGATGCGGCTGATGAATCTTCCTTATTGGCCCGCCCTTCCGATGGGCCTCCGGTAAAGGACTCTCTTTCTCAGTCGGAAATCGTGGATGAGGACGCCACAGGTGTTATCACGCCTTTGCAGAAGTTCCCTGACACCTTATCTGACGTTGTTCCTGCTGCCGCGGCAGCCTCTTCGGAGACGCCCGTGACGGAACCTGCTTCTGGTTGCCACGTGTCTTCTCCGGTTCTCTCTGACACTTCTCCTATTGACTCTGTTTCGCATCCCCCTTCTGGAATTTCTGTCGCCCCTTCTGGGTCACAGCCTCCTCCCATCAAACAACTGATTGATTCTCCAGAGCCAGTGGATCCCGTTGTTATTCACCAACTGTCCCACCGTGAACCCATGTCTGCGGACGAGTGGGATGTAGAGGCCTCTCTCCCGCAATCTGACACGGAATGTCTACATGATGCTCCCACGCAGCCGAACGCTGCAGCGTCGGCACCGCGGAGCCGCAGTCGAATCCGTAAACAGCCACAGAGAGCCGCGTCACGGCCGAAGAAAAAGCAGTGGGAAGATGAGGGTTCTGTCTCGTAGTTTTCCTCTCTGTGGTTCAGCGCTTGTTTCTGGTATGATTACTTGTATGTTGCTCCGTCAGCTGACGTTCTCTACCGATCTTTGTTGTTCTTTCTGGGTTGAAGTTCCATGCAAGCATATACATTTCTTACTCTGAATATTAACAGAATATGTTCTGAGCTTCGGCTCGCCGCTTTGCGACAGTTTATCTATCAGTCTGGGGCAGATGTTGTTTTTTTACAGGAAGTCCTATTCGACCAGTTTTCCATTCCTGGGTTCTCGACGTTTTTTAATGTCGCTTCCGAACTTTCTACGGGCACTGCCTTGTTTTATAGAGAAGGCATTCCGTTGATGAATTTCGAAGTACTCGACAGTGGAAGGGGGATCGGGTGCACGTTTTATGATCTCAGTTTACTCCTTCTTTATGCCCCTTCTGGTTCGAGTTGTACTATCGCACGTTCGAGTTTCTATAAAGAAGAAGTCATTTACCTGCTTCGTAAATCCCCGACAAAGATAATTTTAGGTGGGGACTTCAATTGTGTTCTACGGCCGGTAGATCAGTCTCCTAATTTTAATTTCAGTAAAGAACTCGACGACCTTGTGCGCTCCTTGCACCTGCGTGACGTGTGGGTTTCTCGCTATCCTACACTTGTGCGACATACCTACTTCACTCCCACGTCTAGCAGTCGCCTCGATCGCTTTTACCTTTCCGATTCCTTGTGTGGGCAACTTCTGGCTGTTGATGTGATACCAGCCTGTTTTACTGATCATTGCGCTGTAGCCGTTACGTTTAATTACGAGCGACAACCGGTAAAATTGTTTCGTCCTCCTTGGATGCTCAATATCACGTATTTGCAAGATACCTCCCTTGGTATCGTCCTGGAGGACATTTGGACTCGTTTTTCTCGTACTATGGACCGGTACCCGTCTATCGTGGCATGGTGGACACTGTATGCAAAACCACACATCCGTAGGGCTCTCATGCGTTTTGGGGCTGCGAAGGTGGCAGAAGATCGACGAACGCAAGAATTTCACTATTCTGTCTTACGTCAACTGTACGATAGTGCTACGCATGCTCCCCTACGGGTTACTGATATACAGCGCATCAAAGCCAAATTGCTGCAGCTCAAACGCATTCAAATGGAGGGCCTGCGGACGACGTCTCAACCACGTTCCCTTCTACAAGAGGAACTGACGTCACTCTACCATCTAGTCCGTTTACGGTCGCGCCGGAAACGTGGGTGCCTTGCCTCCCTCACAACCGCTGACGGCCGCGTGTTCACCTCTCACCGTGACATTTCTGACTTCGTTTACACCTATTTTACTGATCTGCGTCCCTTTCAGACGGATGACATATATGATATTGTTGCAGGATCGCAGTCCCGCAAGTCGCCTGGATTAGATGGTATTCCTAAGGAGTTCTATGTTCAATTTTGGCCGCTCATTGGTGACACCTTAACGTCAATGGTAAATGAAGTGATGCGGGGAGTCTCACTTCCTGCTCCTTTTCAGGAAGGCAGAATGGTCCTCCTCCCGAAATCCACAGGTCGACCTGCGATTGATTCCCTCCGTCCTATTACTCTACTTAACTTTGATTATAAACTTGTCGCTCGAGCAACTAATATCCGTCTCTCTAAGCTGCTCGATACCATTATTGCCGCCCACCAAAGCTGTGTGCCTGGACGCACGATACTGACTTCCGTTCTCGAATGTCGCGATGTAATCTCGGTGGCGGCTGCCGCTAATATCCCAGAGGCTTTGCTTTTTCTTGATTTCCAAAAAGCGTTCGATCGCGTCAGCCATGATTTTTTATCGAGAGTGCTCACCGCTGTCGGCTTTAATAATGATGCTCGACAAGTCTTAACTAATCTTTTTACCGGTATCAGTGTCTCGGTGATTGTGAACGGTCACCCTACCCCCCGGATATCGATCAGATGGGGAAGCCCCTTATCCATGTCACTTTTTGTTCTATCCTTAGAGACCTTACTTCGCCATCTCACCATGCAATTACGTGGCTGGAATATATTGGGGGAAATTTTTGCAGTCCGTGCATACGCCGATGACGTCATGGTTTTAGTACGACATGCCGAGGACATACCGCGGCTTAGGGATACCTTGGATTCATTTTGTGGTCTTGCTGGTGCTCGCATTAATGATCGCAAATGCACGTTCCTGCCGTTGAGAGGCTTTGATCATGTCGTCATTCCTTGGGCGACGGTTGTCGATCGCCATAAGACCTTGGCGATCATAGTGGATCGTAATCCGATCAAAATGGCGGCACTAAATTGGCGTGAGGTTACGAGTCGTGTTCACGGGGCGATCCTTGAACATGACCGCCGTTCCCTTAGCCTCCTTCACAAGGCACGGGTTTTAGAGAACTATGTCTTCAGTAAAATATACTACGTTGCGCAGGTCTTCCCGCTTCCCGCGATGATGGCCCGCAGGCTGAAACAGCTGTCTAGTCGCTTTCTGTGGCGCCGCCATGTCTTCCGTGTCCGGTATGAAGTTGTGGCCAGGCCTCGGAAGCTTGGAGGATTGGGTCTTTCAGATATCAAAGTGAAGACGTCCATCTTATTTGCCCGCCGCAATGTTTTAACCTGTACGCGGGCTCCGCATTCAGTCACCTCTCGTTTACTTTCCCGCCTCCGGCCGGCCAGTCTGACCCCTCCTGTTGATGTTGGACGGATTAATCCTAAATTGCGGCACATTCGTGAATACTTTGTACTTGTCGGTATTCTGGGTGCTGATATACTTTCTATGACGCATATTACTACCAACATGCTACAAATCCGTTGGGGTACAGCATGTTTCCCTTCTTCTGTTGAACTTGCTTCCCCGTCAACGTCATGGAAAACGGTCTGGTCTCATCTTAGTCTTCCCATTTTGCCGATGGAGATTGTTTCAACGTGGTATAAGGTCATTTACCGTCTGATACCTACTGGTGATCGTCTTTTTCGTATTGGCCTTCGTCCAACTGATCAGTGTGAGGAATGTCATCAAACTGACACCTTACTTCACAGGCTAGTTGCTTGCGGACGGGATCATTGGCTCTGGGTCCGCCGTCAATTAGCTTTTCTTACTAGAGGGCCTGAAACCGCATTCCCAGACGACATCTTCTTACATCCGGACATCTCTTATTTTCCTCAGACGAAAACGAACACGATTGTCTGGCTCTTGGGTTACTATGTCCACTACGTCATTGAAGGCGGTAATGACCCAGATCCCCGCGTTTTTCACCATTATTTGTCAACTGCGCATTGGAAATGGCAGCGGTTACCACAATACCGAACGCTTTTTGCGAATATGCTTTTTCTTGTGTTTAACCGTCAAGGTGTTGGTTAAGTTCCCCTGTGATTCGTGTTTCTTCCCTGAGCTTGAGTCCCCTCCCTTGTTGTATTTTTTCGTATTTTTTTTTTCTCTTTTGCATGTATATATATACACCCAAAATTCATACGGGTGGGATAACGGGTTGGTCTTCCCCTTCAGAAAAAATGTTTTATTTGTGTTTCAACTAATTTGTTGATTTTCTTTTTGCAGCTAATATTAAATGATGATTTGACTATGGTTGTCTGAATTCTCGTGAAATATACCAAGTCAATCTGATAATAAAAAAAAAGTGAAGAGTTAAATTTTATATTTTCAGACAATTATTTTGCGAAGTTGCACAGGTACACACACATAATCAACTACGCCCTCAAGAATTCCCAAAAATGTTCAGATTTGCTTGGACATTTGCTGGATCTGACGGTCTACACACGGAAAAATTTGAAAACGTTAAAAACATATGTTTTGATAGAGCACAGGGAAAACTGTGCGACTGTGAAACTGTTGCATTCATTTGTTGCTGTTGGTGTTTCAAACTCTTATGTTTTCATTACTTTTTTGGGAGTGATTATCACATCCATAACAAAACCAAAAATGGGCCAGTTAGAAGAATCTTATTATCCATTCGTCAAGTGTACAAGTTAGGTGGGTCGACAACATATTCCTGTCATGTGACGCACATGCCGTCACCAGTCTCGTATAGCATATATCAGACGTGGTTTCCTGTGGAGGACTCGGTTGACCTATGACCTTGCGATAAAATGCTTTCGGTTCCCATTGGAGAGGCACGGCCGTTAGTCTACTAATGGCACGGTTTTGCGGTGCGGTCGCAAAACACAGACGCTAAACTTATTACAGTGACAGAGAGGTCAATGAACGAACGGACAGATCATCACTTTGCGAAAATAAAGAAAGTTACCTTTTCGCTCGAGGAAGACTTGAACCACGGATCTCTCGTTTCGCAGCTGGTTACGCTAACCACGCATAGTTCCACACAACTTCTTCCTGTTTTCTAGATTGATCTGTGTTCAGTTTTTCAAGTCCAATCCACTGTGCCAATTTACAACTAAATCTGAGGGGTGTGTGATGGGCAGGTTACCTTGTAAGCCCTATGGGACTCAACGTCTGAGGTCATCAGTCTGCTAGACTTAGAAATGCTTGAACCTAACTAACCTAAGAGCATCACACACGTCGATGCTAGAGGCAGGATTCGAACGAGCAGCAGCGCGATTCTGGACTGAAACGCCTAGAACCGCTCGACCACAGCGGCGGCAGTTGTGTTTAGAGGGTCTATGAAATCTCTCATCGGACCCTCATGCTTGGCGGGAGACACTGTTGTTGTAGGCATTTTGGCGTGCTTGCTGTGCGCTCCGAACACACGAGAACGACGTGACGCGATCGACGAGCATGCTAGAGGCAGTGCCCGACACCTGCGCAAACCTTCATCAGATTTTCACTGTGATTCCCATTTCGAGCTGGATCGGACCTTACTTTCCGCATAGGACTCGTGTAAGCGACAGTCAAATTAAACCGAACACCCCGTTCCTACCCCCCCCCCCCCCCCCCTCCTACAACACACAGTCTGTGCGACGTGGCCCGACTGTAGTTACAATTCCATACTGTCACCATTGTGGCAGGGGAATGGCATAGCGTCACATCACAGGTGGAAGCAGTCGTTGGCCTATGACTTTGGTTATTGGTGAATTTGTCCAATGCCTACATTTACTCCGCACAGTGCGTGGCGGTGTGTACCTTATACCACTACTAGACATTCCCTTTCCTGCTCCACTCGCAAAGAGAGCACCGGAGAAATCACTGTCTGTGTACCTCGCGTGAGCCCTACTTTCTCGAATCTTCTCTTCATGGTTTTCACGCACAATGTGCACCACTCGCCATTAAATTGCTACACCACGAAGATGACGTGCTAAAGACGCGAAATTTAACAGACAGGGAGAAGAAGCTGTAATTTGCAATGATTAGCTTTTCAGAGCATTCACAAAAGGCTGGCTCCGGTGGCGAGACCTAAAATGTGGTGACATGAGGAAAGTTTCCAACCGATTTCTCATAGACAAACAGCAGCTGTCCGGCGTTGCCTGGTGAAACGTTGTCGTGATGCCTCGGGTAAGGAGGAGAAATGCGTACCATCACGTTTCCGACTTTGATAAACGTCGGATTGTAGCCTGTAGCGATTACGGTTCATCGTATCGCAACATTGCTGATCGCGTTATTCGAGATCCAATGACTGTTAGCAGAATATGTAATCGTTGGCTTCAGGAGGGTAATAAGGAACGCCGTGGTGGATTCCAATGGCCTCGTATCACTAGCAGTTGAGATGACAGGCATCTTATCCGCATGGCTGTAACGGATCGTGCAGCCACGTCTCGATCCCTGAGTCAACAGATGGGGATGTTTACAAGACGACAACCATCTGCACGATCAGTTCGACGACGTTTGCAGCAGCATGGACTAT
Source organism: Schistocerca gregaria (assembly GCF_023897955.1). Taxonomy (NCBI): domain Eukaryota; kingdom Metazoa; phylum Arthropoda; class Insecta; order Orthoptera; family Acrididae; genus Schistocerca; species Schistocerca gregaria. Next base: position 206,705,555 of record NC_064928.1, on the reverse strand, counting down.
CAGCTCGGAGACCATGGCTGCGGTTACCCCTGACGCTGTATCACAGACAAAAGCGCCTGCGATGGTGTACTCAACGACGAACCTAGGTGCACGAATGGCAAAATGTAATTATTTCGGATGAATTTAGGTTGCGTTTACAGCATCATAATGGTGGCACCCGTGTTTGGCGACCGCAAGGTGAAGGCACATTGGAAGCGTGTGTTCGTCATCTTCATACTGGCGTATCAACCGGCGTGATGGTATGGGGTGCCATTGGTTACACGTCTTGGTCACCTCTTGTTCGCATTAACGGCGCTTTGAACAATGGACGTTACATATCAGATGTGTTACGACACGTGGCTCTACCCTTCATTCGGTCCCAGCGAAACCACACATTTCAGCAGGATATTGCACTACCGCATGTTCCAGGTCCTGTACGGGCCTTTCTGGATACAGAAAATGTTCGACTGCTGCCCTGGCCAACACATTCTCCAGATCTCTCACCTATTGAAAAGTCTGCTGAATGGTGCCCGAGCAACCAGCTCGTCACAATACGCCACTCACAACTCTTGATGAACTGTGGTATCGTGTTGAAGCTGCATTGGTAGCTGTTCCTGTACACGCCATACAAGCTCTGAGTCAATGCCCAAGCGTAACAAGGCTGTTATTACGGCCAGTGGTCGTAGCTCTGGGTACCGATTTCTCAGGATCTATGCACCCAAGTTCGTGAAAATGTAATCACGTGTCAGTTGTAGCACAATATATTTGTCCAGTGTATTCCCCTTTAACATCTGCATTTTTTCTTGGTGCAGCAGTTTTAATTGCCAGTAGTGTATGTTGACGGAGGTAGAATCGTTCGGCAGTCAGCTTCAAATGCCGGTTCTCTAAATCTTCTCAATCGCGTTTCTCGAAGTGGATGTCAGCTACCCTCCAGATATTCTCATTTTAGTTCCCGAAGCATCTTCGGTAACAAATCTTGCAGCCTGCCTTTGAGTTACTTACACTTTTTCTTCAATCTGTCCTGGTACGGGTCCCAAACACTCTAGCGGTACCAAAGAATACGTCGTACCAGCGTTGTCAATGCGGTGTCCTTTGCAGTTGAACCACTCTTTCCTAAAACCCTCCCAATAATTCGAAGTAGACCATTGGCCTTCCCTACCCCAATTCTCACTTGCTCGTTCCATTTCATATCGCTTTGCCACTCTACGCCCAGATATTTGACTATGTCCAGCACAAGCAATACTGTGTCCGAACTTTACAGGTTTCTTCTTCCTACTCATCCGCAGCATCTTACGTTCCTCCACATTTAGACCTCACTGCCATTCGTCACAACACCAACTAGAACTTTCGTCTGTTCAATCTTGCTAGAGTCACTCATCACCACAGTCTCATCAGCAAGCAACCGCAGATATCTGTCCACCCTGGCCGTCCGTTGTGGCCGAGTGGTTCTAGGCGCTTCAGTCTTGAACCGTAAGACCGCTACGGTCGTATGTTCCAATCCTGCCTCGGGCATGGATGCATGAGATGTCCTTAGGTTAGTTAGGTTTAAGTAGTACCAAGTTCTAGGTGACTGATGACCTCAGATGTTGTCCCACAGTGCTCAGATCCATTTGAACCATTTTTTCTGTCCACCCTGTCCGCCAAGTAATTTATGTATACAGACAATGACAGCGGTCCTATCACTCTCCCCTCCTCCCACGATACCCTTGTCTCTGATGAACATTGGGCACCGAGGAACACGTACTGGGTTCTGTTACTTAAGAAGTCTTCGAGCCACCTGTGAACTTATTCTATATGCACATATCTTCATTAATAACCTTCAGTGGACACCGATTCTAGAAAAATGGAATGCTCCTATTGCCCTTCAGCCATTTCCCGCACTGTATGATGTGACGACAGCGCACGCAGTGTTCCGCACGATTTAGAACCATGTTGATTCGTGGACATAAGCTTCTCGGTCTCAAGAAAGTTTATTATATTCGAAATGAGAACATGTTGAAAGATTCTGGAGCAAACAGAAATTAAGAGTATTGGCCTAATTTTGCGGGTGTGTTCTTCTACTCTTCATATATACTGGAGTCGCGTGAGATTTTTTCCAGTCGCCTGGGACCTTTTTCTGGACAACAGATTCACGGTAAATTCAAGGTAAGTAGGGAGCCAATGCCGTAGAGTAATCTTTGTAAAACCGGTTTGGGTTCCATCCGGACCTGATGATTTATTTGCTTTCAGATCTTCCAGTTGTTTCTCTAAGTCAGGGATTTTTATTACTACGTCGTCCAAACAGGAGTCTGTCCGATGGTCAAATGACTGTATGTTTGTATGATGCTCGCGAGTGAGCTATTTCTTGAATGTGAAATTTAAAACTTCTGCATCCATTTTCCGATATTCAACTGCCACACCATGCTGATCAACAAGGGACTGAATGGAAGCCATACATCCGGATTTTACTTATAGCGTAATCGTCCAGGTCTCACAGTACCGTAAGGCTAACGCCTGCATTTCGACTACCCTTCATACAGCTGTGCAGCATCCGTGGCCTGCATTCCACGCCCGCTCGCTACACGAACTCAGATGATCATCGTGGAAACAACTTACTCTGGCATGTAACAACAATCGCGCGAAGGCTACGTGCCAGCGCTTTGATTGGAAAACAGTGCAACATGCTCTGTGCAGCCTGGATCCATGACCGTGTTATTTTCATATGTTTGGCGATCTGAAAAATAAAAGCATTATGCTTACTACCTGAGCCCCCATCTTACTGTTACTCGCTCCTGTGAACGGGAACGCGTTATGCAGACCTTGGTGCCTCTCGCGTTCATCTAGAAAAGATAACCTGAAGATGCCTAAATAAGGCTTAACGAGTCGCTGAAAAAAAATTGAAATTGCAACCAAGACTGTTTTTAACCAATAAAATAAAAACCTTTGTGGACGCTGGAGTCCGGTGAGAGAGTCCAATAGTGGTGGCGGGCGTGGATTCATGAGCAGTTGATCGCGTTCTGTGAAACGCAAACTGATCGTCTCGTCTTCCAGTGGGATAAATGCCTTAAAGTGTGAGGTGATTACTTTCGAATAGAATCATTCCGTGGTGCCGTGTTGGCTGTTCGCTTTTCATTTGATTGTCCCTCATACCAAGCAATTAAAAATATTCCACCAAGAGGTCACCACTTCAAGTAAAGTAAAACATTTGAAATAATTTCGCAAACTGAAGCAACTCTCCTAGGAATTCACAGACCTTGAGCTCAAAAACTCTAAACACCTCGGAATTACGACGGAACAAATGCTTCACGTGCATCGTATTTGTCGGAAGCCTGCGGCGTGTCTTTGACACTTCAGAAGTCAGTACTCGAGCCTTTAGTAAAAGCTGCTGGATCTTATGTTTATCTCTTGAAAAAGAACGACTATTTACATAACTAATTTTCCAAAGTAAACTATCTAGCTCTTGCTGATGTCTACTTTGCAAGAAATTTCAGTAAATGTCACCCCAAGAACACAGTGAGATCTTCTTCACTTCCTACTGCTCAGGAACTTTACGTTTCCCCAGAAACTCATGAACCCCGTGGAGCTGACTGCGGACTGAAACTTCCTTGCAGCTTAAAACTGTGTACCTTACCGAAATTTGAACTCGGTACCTTTGCCTTTTGCATGCAAGGACTCAACCGACTGAGCTACCCAAGAAGAGCTATGACCTCTCCTCACAGCCTTAATTCCGTCGCTATGCTCATTTCGTGAACAGTTTATCTTTAAGATCTTGATGACAAAGCGAATTCTCCAGTAGTATTTCTCTATTTCGTCCATCCCTTTCTCCATACTGTTTTGTTTCGTTCTGAAGTTTTATATATTGCCCTCAGCATGTCCTTTTCCTCGTCACAATCCGACTCTAAACTAAGGTTCATGATTTGTACTGCGTCTGCAGCGACAACTTGAACAGCAGTTGCCACCAAACTGACACAGGAATCTCTTACAAATCGGTTACTTCAAAGACATCTCAAAACCAGACGTCCTACAGGGTGCATTCCATTGACTCAAAACCACCGCCATTTGTGAGTTCAGTAGTATCAAGCGCAAGCTCATTATAAGGCAGGGTGGAGAAACGTTGTGTTTTCTGATGATAGCTGGTTCTGACTCAGTGATGGCCGTATGTCGATTAGAAGGAGGCTAGTTGGGAGCCTGCAACAAGCCTGTGCTAGACACAATGGGCCTAAATCTCGAGTCATGATCTTAGCTGCAATTTCGTGACAGCAGGAGCACTCCCATGGGTCTTCCACGCACCCTGCCTGCAGTTTTCCACGTCACTCTGGAACCTGCAACAAACTTAAGATATGGATATTTGTCTACTTGTGAGGATCCTTTTTTCGGTGCCTGTTGTGGTACCATCCATTAGCAGCATTTTAGAGAGTATTATGCAACACGATAAGGTTGTTGTAACTGAACATGTTCTACATCTAGTCGACATGTTGTCTTACCTGCTCTGTCTCCATATCCGTCTGCATTCGAGCATACACTACTGCCGATTAAAATTGCTACACCAAGAAGAAATACAGATGATAAACGGGTATTCATTGGGCAAATATATTATACTACAACTGCCATGTGATTACATTTACACGCAATTTGGGTGCCTAAATCCTGAGAAATCAGTACCCAGAACAACCACCTCTGGCCTTAATAACGGCCTTGACACGCCTGGGCATTGAGTCAAACAGAGCTTGGTTGACGTGTAGAGGTACAGCTGCCCATGCAGCTTCAACACGATACCACACTTCATCAATAGTAGTGACTCGCGTATTGTGACTAGCCAATTGCTCGGCCACCATTGAGCAGACGTTTTCAGTGGGTGAGAGATCTGGAGAATGTTCTGGCCAGGGCAGCAGTCGAACATTTTCTGTATCCAGAAAATGCGGTCGTGCTTTATCCTGCTAAAATGTAGAGTTTCGCAGGGATCGAATGATGGTTAGAGCCACGGCTCCTAACACATCCCCGTCTGTTGCCTCAGGGATCGAGACGTGGATGCACAATCCGTTATAGCCATGCCAATACGATGCCTATCATTTAGACTGCTAGTGATAAGAGGCCGTTGGGATCCAGCACGGCGTTCCGTATTACCCTCCTGAATCCACCGATTCCATATTCTGCTGACAGTCATTGGATCTCAACCAACGCGAGCAGCATTGTCACGATACGATAAGCCACAATCGCGACAGGCTTCAATCCGACCTTTATCGAAGTCGGAAACGTGATGGTACGCATTTCTGCTCCTTACACGAGGCATCACAACAACATTTCACCAGGCAACGCCGGTCAAATGCTGTTTGTGTATGAGAAATCGGTTGGAAACTTTCCTCGTGTCAGCCCGTTGTAGTGCGCACATTGTCTCCAAATTGGAAAGCGGGAAACAAGCAGCATTCGATAGGCGTGGCAAGGAAATAATATGTTACAACACATCGTAACTAAAATATGATTGCCGGCCGCGGTGGCCGAGCGGTTCTAGGCACAACAGTTTGGAACCGCACGACTGCTACGGTCGCAGGTTCGAATAGTGCCTTGGGCATGGATGTGTGTGATGTCATTAGGTTATTAGGTTTTAGTAGTTCTGAGTTCTAGGGGACTGATGACCTCAGTGCTCAGAGCCATTTTAACCATTTTTTTAAATATCGTTATATGCCATCCGTCCTATTTTGCTACGTTGATTGCCGCGAATGTTGACCAGAACATTTTAATAAATCTGAAAACTAAAATCGTGTTATTATTTAATGAAATCGTTGTCGTTAGGCGAGCTAAGTAATGATGATACCACGTTCAGGTCTGACACAAATGTAACGCTCATTGGAACGGACGCACCCCGTGTAGCTCAGAGCGGCTTAGCTCGTTATGACTAATAATAATGTGTGGGGGATCGCCACACATGTTTACGTACCGATCGGCCGCGCCCGCTAATCCTTTCTATGCGGCGAGTTCACAAGCGCTAGCGGATGATTAAAGACGGCGGTTAAAACACGCATGGCGACCCCTCTAATTACGTCCATTATGGAGCATAGCGAACCCCGGTAATTCGGGCGCGCGTGTTTAAAACGGTACGTACGTCCGTCGGATCCAGAACGGCTCTCCGGCGTTTATTGGTGGCGGCGCTGGTAATTGGTTCGCCGCGGGCACGTCGCTCGCTGAGGCCTGTTTATGTGGGGGAGGGAGGGAGGGAGGGAGGGAGGCAGGCCTCCTAACAGCGGCGCGGTTTGTTGCAGCGCGAGGGAAACTCGCTTGCAGTTCCGCCACGTTGAATAGATAACTCGGCACGCTGGTGAAAATTTCGTTGATCAGCCTAATATCTGAGACTGGTACTTCTTTATTGTTGTACAATGTAACGACACGATAGTTGAGCACTGCGTGGCTGCCGCTCAAGCTATCTGGCACATTCAGGCCCGGTACCCGCGAAGATGTCTCGAAAGCAAGGACAGTGGGTGAAGAGCCATCGTGGTACAACAACTGTGGAGTGCGTACTGTAAGACCTTCGGTACACACACCATAAGATTATTTGACTTGTCTCTCTTACGAAGTAGGCGAGTGTCAGCAATGTGTCTCGTGGTCTTATCGTGGCGTGTTTATCTTCTGCCATTTGGTCAGACGATAAAAATGCCGCTTGCATGCTTAGAGTAGCAGATTCACGGTGACCAACTTTAAACAGAACTTGATTAATTTTCAGACACATTTATTAAAATAATAACAACAATGAATTACGTAACTTGATTCTGGATGCTGTTTACAATTGAAAATCAGAAGTTCCTTTAGTCTTGGTACTTTGATCTTATTCTCGCATAGCTCTGATACTTGACAAAGTGTCTATTCATTTCTCTTCATGGCTATGTACAGGAATATGATAATCTTATTAGGCGCAGACTGAAACTTGACTATAGACTGGTACAGACAAATGCAGACTAATGCAGACTGACTAATCGAAGGTCTGTACGCTCGTTATAATACCTCGAGCGTTCAGGTATCAATGCGTATGTGGGATCCGAGAGGAGAAAAGGTTCTACATTAGTAGCAATCTCACTGGCTGCGTTGCATATTAACGCGCGGATCGGCGGAAGCAGAATTTGGTCCAAGGCAGCGCCATCTCGTAGTGCGGAGACGGACGAGCGCTGCGCCTGCGCTGTTGTGCTTAGCGGGGCGCACTCTAGTGGGAAAGTTGTGTACACACTTACGCGGAACTATGTACACATCAACAACCGAGTTAGAAAAGTGCTGCGGAATCAAAGGGAACTTCACAGCAAACATAAACATAGCCAACGCCTTGCAGACAAACAAAAATTACGCGTAGCGGAATGTAATATGACGAGAGCCATGCGAGAGGTGATCAATGAATTCGAACGTGAAGTTCTATGCACTGACTTGGCAGAAAATTCTAAGAAATTTTGTACACAGACACTCTGTGACCAAAATGGTAATGAAACAGAGGATGACAGACTAAAGGCCAAAATACTAAATGTATTTTTCCAAAGCTGTTTCACAGAGGAAGACTGCACTGTAGTTCCTTCTCTACATTGTCGCACAGATGACAAAATGGTAGATATCGAAATAGACGACAGAGGGATAGAGAAACAATTAAAATCGCTCAAAAGAGGAAACGTCGCTGGACCTGATGGGATACCAGTTCGATTTTACACAGAGTACGCGAAGGAACTTGCCCCCTTCCTGCAGCGGTAGGTCTCCAGAAGAGCGTAGCGTTTCAAAGGATTGGAAAAGGCCACAGGTCATCCCCGTTCTCAAGAAGGGACGTCGAACAGATGTGCAGAACTATAGACCTATATCTCTAACGTCGATCAGTTGTAGATTTTTGAAACACGTATTACGTTGGAGTATAATGACTTTTCTGGAAACTAGAAATCTACTCTGTAGGAATCAGCATGGGTTTCGAAGAAGACGATCGTGAGAAACCCAGCTCGCGCTATTCGTCCACGATACTCAGAGGGACATAGACATGGGTTCCCAGGTAGATGCCGTGTTTCTAGACTTCCGCAAGGCGTTCGATACAGTTCCCCACAGTCGTTTAAGGAACAAAGTAAGAACATATGGACTATCAGACCTATCGTGTAATTGGGTTGAAGAGTTCCTAGATAACAGAACGCAGCATGTCATTCTCAATGGAGAGAAGTCTTCCTAAGTAAGAGTGATTTCAGGTGTGCCGCAGGGGGGGGGGGGGGGGGGGGGTGTCGTATGACAATTGCTATTCACAATATGCATAAATCACCTTCGGAATGACATCGGAAGTTCACTGAGGCTTTTTGAGGATGATGCTGTGGTATATCGAGAGGTCGTAACAATGGAATATTGTACTGAAATGCAGGAGTATCTGCAGCGAATTGACGAATGGTGCAGGGAATGGCAATTGAATCTCAATGTAGACAAGTGTAGTGTGCTGCGAATACATAGAAAGAAAGATCCCTTATCATTTAGTTACAATATAGCAGATGAGCAACTGGAAGCAGTTAATTCCATATATTATCTGGGAGTACGCATTTGGAGTGATTTAAAATGGACTGATCTTATAAAGTTGATCGTCGGTAAGGCAGATGCCAGACAGATTCATTGGAAGAATCCTAAGGAAATGCAATCCGAAAACAAAGGATGTAGGTTACAGTACGCTTGTTCGCCCACTGCTTGAATACTGCTCAGCAGTTGGGATCCGTACCAGATAGCGTTGATAGAAGAGACAGAGAAGATCCAACGGAGAGCAGCACGCTTCGTTACATGATCATTTATAAATCGCGAAAGCGTGACGGAGATGACAGATAAATTCCAGTGGAAGACTCTGCAAGAGAGACGCTTAGTAGTTCGGTACGGCCTTTTGTTGTAGTTTCGAGAACATACCTTCTCCGAGGAGTCAAGAAGTATATAGCTCCCTCATATGTATATTTCGCGAAGAGACCATGAGGATAAAATCAGAGAGATTAGAGCCCACACAGAGGCGTACCGACAATCTTTCTTTCCACGAACAATACGAGACTGGAATAGAAGGGAGAACCGATAGATGTACTCAAGGTACCCTCCGCCACACAACGTTAGGTGGCTTGCTGAATATGGATGTAGATGTAGATACCAGATACCTCAGAACCGCCTGCCCTATTGATCTGTAAATGTAATCACTGTGCACGGACAGACCAGCTGCCTGGAGATTAAACTGATTTCACTTAATTTGAAACTGTTTTTCGAATAGTACAGAACGACAGATGACTTTAGTTTAGAGAACATTATTCACATCGTGTTCATGGATCTGTAGTCAACGCATACCAGACGGGACAAATCTCCATTCCACAGTTGCTGTAACCAGCGTCACCAAAGTTGATTATTGTATTGTACTATTGGCTATTCTGTGTTACTTTGATTGTGCGTCCACTGTCCTAGAACCCACGCACCCGTCCCTCTAAAACACATGAATTATTACTGTTCAGCGGCAGAGAGACTGCCATCAAACTGGACGACCCTAGTCCACAACAGTTGGTAAGCCGGGTGCAGTCGGCCCTTGTGCGGCCAATGGATGATCTGCTTCGCTGAGAACTAATGGCGTCGGTCAAGCAAGCTGACAACAGCCGGGAGAGCGATATGCTCAGCGCTTGCCGCTCCATATCCGCATCCGGTGACTCCTGTCGGCCGAGGATGACACGGCGGTCGGTTGGTACCGTTGGGCCTTCCGAGGCCTCTTCGGACGCTGTTTACCTTTAGATCCCAATGTGCAAGTATGGAAATGTTTCATAAGCACACCTAACATTTTGACACTCTGTATTTAATGCAAGAAGACATAACGCTGCTGTAAAACTCAAAGGTATTTTATTATTTTAAATTTGTCACAGAAATTCTTCTATCTGGAAAGGGTTTTTGTTTAACGGTCATGACCTACTATGAACACAGTAACAAATGCCATAGCCGACCGCGGTGGTCTAGCGGTTCTAGGCGCTCAGTCTGGAACCGCGCGACTGCTACGGTCGCAGGTTCGAATCCTGCCTTGGGCATGGATGTGTGTGAAGTCCTTAGGTTAGTTAGGTTTAAGTAGTTAGAAGTTCTAGGGGACTGATGACCACATATGTTAAGTCCCATAGTGCTCAGAGCCATTTGAACCATTTTTGAACCAATGCCATAATTCAGTTTTTTTTCAAAAACATGCAAATGTCTTATAAAAGTCATTTCTAAAGGAATAGCATTCAAAGAAGAAGAAAACTTTTTGATAATACGTACCATTTTAGATACAAATACATGAGACTTTGATGTAAGTGTCAAAGTCGTCGAAACCAAAATGCAGTAAAAACATTAACTGTACAGTTTGATCCTAACTGTTCCATACGAGCAATTACCAGCGCAATCGTATGTACTGGGTGGAACACTCGGTCACGCAAGATGGCGGAACAGTGCCAAAGAACGTCTAATGAACGCCAAGGTAAGTATTATATTTGTATTCTTAAAAGCCAATTACAGAAACGGCGTATGAGTATGCAGAAGATTTGAGAGTCGGTTTCAAATAAAAATTTAAGCAACGTTTTGCCGTAAAAACAGATATTGTTTCCAAATAATGATACAGCTTTTTAAAATTTCTTCCAACAATTATATTCATATAGGTTACATGCTCCACAAGGACTTTCTGTCTGATTTATTTATTTATTTATTTCTGCATTTATTTTACCTGGAAAGATTAGGGCCTTCAGGCCCTCTCTTACACCTAACCAGGCATACTCAGATTGAACGAGTTACAGTTTCTACATAACATTAAGGACATATAACCTATTATGCAGTATTGATGTTAAAGAAAAAAATAGATATTATAACAGTAGTACAATGATAATTATAACAATAAAAAATAATTATAACAATCAAGAATAATAATAATAATAATAATAATAATAATAATAATAATAATAATAGTAATAATAATAATAATAATAATAATGACTATGTATATGAAAGTAAACATACTTTTCTTTTCTGAATGTCAGTCCCATTGTTAGTTGGGAATTTTCTCGTTATTTTCTTGCAGCTTGTGAGTTATTCTCATCGAGCAGAGACATAAGACGATACAATGGGGTGAAAGAGATATATAAGAGGTAGATAGGTTAGAGGAAGAGAAATAGAACGGTAAAATTCGAAGCTGTGATGGAGAGGAGAAAGAAAGAGATGGGAGGGGCACAAGAATGGTGGCTATACCGTCCCTAATATGTAAGTTTTGAGTTCCCTCTTGAATGTTGAGTAGTTCTGGATAAGACGCAGATCACAGGGAAGCGCGTTCCATAGTCGTATGGCTGAGATGGAGAATGACACGGAGAAAGATTTTGTGTTATGTAAAGGTACAGCCAAGATGATAGACGTATCCGATCTGGTGTTGCGATTGTGGAATGATGATGGGTGTTTAATGTGAGAAGATTAGTATTGGGGGCACCAGTGGCTAAGAAATCGATGAAGTAAGCACATCGTGTGGAGATCGCGTGCCTTATGTGGGCGTATCCAACCTAGCTGGGAGTATGAAGGACTGATATGATCATACAACCGAATATTGCACACGTATCTAACGCAAGCATTCATCACTAGCTCGAGGCATCTAGAATTTTCACTATTTGTGCCGTGTTGAACTACATCGCAGAAGATAGAGGTTCTGTTTAATAGTATACTCAAATTGTATATTTCGAAAGGAATTGATGAAAAAGTCAAACAACTTGTTCCAGCATGTCGACATGAGCCGGCACGAAGATGAAGAACCCATGAGTGCGGAAGGCTGTGAGACGACGTCAGACGGTAGTACCGTGGCTAGGAGCGCACCACGACAGCAGTGGCCTCTATCCGAAGAGAATGGAAGCACCGCTCCTTTCAGCCTTGGGGGCACAGCATTAGGACAGTAATAGACTGGCACTACGGTAGCAGTGACGTGTGATCCATATCAAATGCTTACATTGACCTAGTAGGCCGCGTCTCGTGGTCGTGCGGTAGCGTTCTCGGTAGCGTGCTCGCTTCCCACGCCCGGGTTCGCGTGTTCGATTCCTGGCGGGGTCAGGGATTTTCTTTGCCTCGTGATGGCTGGGTGTTGTGTGCTGTCCTTAGGTTAGTTAGGTTTAAGTAGTTCTAAGTTCTAGGGGACTGATGACCATAGATGTTAAGTCCCATAGTGCTCAGAGCCATTTGAACCATTTTTTGGGACCTTGTACACAGCAAAGGACTTTGACTGCATGTCGCCACATCGCTTCCGCACCGTCGTAAATTCAAAGTTAAATATTGTCAACCTCCCTTATTGAAATAATAGAAAAAATTATTGAAACTTCCTTGCAAATTAAAACTGTGTGCCGGACCGAGACTCGAATTGGGGACCTTTGCCTCTCACGGGCAAGTGCTCTATGTTCGAGTCTCGGTCTGGCACACAGTTTTAATCTGCCAGGAAGTTTCACATCAGCGCACTCTCCGCTGCAGAGTGAAAATCTCATTCTGGAGACATCCACCAGGCTGTGGCTAAACCATGTCTTCTCAATATCCTTTCTTTAAGTAGTTCTGCAAGGTTCGCAGGAGAGCTTCTGTAAGGTTTTGAAGGCAGGAGGAGAGGTACTGGCAGAAGTAAAGCTGTGAGGACAGGGTGTGAGTCGTGCTTGGATATCTCAGTTGGTACAGCACTTGCCCGCGAAAGGCAAAGGTCCCGAGTTCGAGTCTAGGACCAGCACACAGTTTTAATGTGCCAGGAAGTTTCACATCAGCGCACATTCCGCTGCAGAGTGAAAATCTCTTTCTGAAAAAAAATATGAATGTATTTCATTGATACAAGGCTAATCCCAAAAGTAAGGCCTCCTATTTCTTAATAAGTTCAGAAGTCTGTTTTTTGTGGCAGTTGGTCACGCTGTTATGAAGAGTGCTTTACACGCTGTGGGTACACATGCGCACGCCGCGCTGAGGCGCTCTGTCTTGGCTTGGGAACCGTTCAGAATGGAGCTCCCGTTGGATGTCACAACCAAGTGCGATTTGCGCGCAGTTATTCGGTTTTTAGACGCAAAGGAGACTGCAACGATTGGAATCCATCGCCAATTGACGGAAGTGTAAGGTGACTCGTGCATCGGTGTCAAAAATGTTCGTAATTGGTGTAGAGAGTTTGCAGCTGGTCGGACCGAAATCACGACGAAAAAAGGAGCGGGAGACCGTCAATGTCTGAGGAGACAGTGTTGAATGTTGAGCAAAATATGCGTGATGATCGGCGGAACAACCTGGATGATCTCTGCACGTTGGTTCCTAAGGTTTCCCGAAGCACCAGTCACAGAATTTTTACAGTAACATTTAACTACCGGAAAGTGTGCGCAAGATGGGTGCCACGCATGCTGACTGACGACCAAATGCATCAACGAGTTGATGCTTCCCGTGCATTTTTTCAGCGCCTTGCACCCGAACGGGACAACTTTCTGGACTCAATTGTCACGGGTGACGAAACCTGAGCAAGCCACTTTACATCTGAGGCCAAGCAACAATCACGCCAGTGGCGGCATCCTTCTTCGCCAAAGCCGCGGAAATTCAAACAAATGATAGAGTCATGACAACCGTTTTTTTTTTTTTTTTTTTTTTTTGATCGGAAAGGGGTATTGTTGGTCGAATTTATGCCCATTGGGCCCAAAATTAACGCTGACATGTACTATGAGACTCTGAAAAAACTCAAACGGGCAATTCAGAACCGGAGAAGTGGAATGTTGATCAAGGGTGTACACTTTCTCCATGACAACGCTCGCCCACACATCGGTCGGGGAATCGTTGCTGTCCCGCAACAGTTTCAGTGCAACATAATCACCCACCCACCCTGCAGTCCTGACTTGGGGGCCAGTGACTAACACCTGTCCCCTAAGTTAAAACAACATTTGGCCGGAAAGCGATTCAGCTCCGACGACGGGGTGAAAAAAGAGGTTCTTAGCTTTCTGAACAGCATGGTGGCGAGCTGGTACGACATGGGCATACAAAAACTGCCATAGAGTCTACAAAAATGCATCGACAGAAATGGTGATTACTTTTGGGATAACTCTTGTACATTGGAAACAATGTACAGGAAAACATATGAAACGGTTGTCGTCTTATTAACTCTTTCTCTGCAGTGGACATCAATGACCGACCTAACTGTATGCGTCCTCAGCCACCGATCTCTCACTGCAGCGACCGAGCTACTTCTATTTCAGTTTGTTCTGAATCACCAGTCTTGTGACTGGATTGATGTGGCCGGCCAACAATTCCTGCCTCCTGCCATTGTCTTCATCGCGGAGTAGCACTTGCAACCTACATCCTCAGTTATCTGCTGGACGTATCCCAATTACTGTCTACCTCCATAGTTTTTACCTTTTACAGCTCCCTCTAGTACGATGGGAGCTAACGCCTGATGTCTTAACTAATGGGAAACTCGTATCCCTTCTTCTTGTCAGTATTCTCGAACTATTGTTTCCGATTCTCCGGAAATCTAGAAAATGTGGAATCGGAAAAGCTCGTTATATATATAGTGGTGGATCAGTGAAGTGAAATGGAAAGGTTTTGCCGTCAGATAAGCATAGGGTAATAGTTGTTTTACATAGAGATTTATTGACTAAGTGGACCTATCGAATCGGAGAATTAATTGTGCTGAGTGAAAAAAGAAAATGAAATACGAGGCTGGCTACAGACTGACAAGTTTAATAATCTTTGAACCAAGATTGTTTATAGATTTTATAAGAACAATTAGGATAACATTTAATCAGAAGAAGCCTGGGTCGGTGGGGTATGCTGGATCATAAAGACACCTGAAATGAGAATCACTCAAGCGAATTGCATTGAGGAACATGCAACAGTTAATTCAGTGGTCTAAAAAGAATGAAGAACCACTGGACGGAACCTAAAACACATTACGGAAGAACAGGACGGAATTAGTTGGTGGGCTCTGCGCGTTAGTAACCTCAACATACAATGTAAGTCGAAAAAAGTCCCCAACAGTAGATAACATCCCAATAGAGCTACTGATCGACTCAGGAGAGCCAGCCATGACACAACTATTCCATCTGGTGTGCTAGATGTATGCGACAGGTGAAACACCGTCAGACTTCAAGAGGAATATAATAATCCCAATTCAAAAGATGCAGATGCTGAGAGGTGTGAAAATCACCGAAATATCAGTTTAATAATCAGCGCTGTAAAATACTAACAGGAATCCCTTACATACGAATGGAAAAACTGCTAGAAACTGACCTCAGGAAAGATCAGTTTTGATTCCGGGGAAATATAGAAGCACGCGAAATAATACTGAGCCCGACTTCTCATAGAAGTTAGGTTAAGGGGAACCGGAACGATGAAAATGACAAAATTAAAGGTTTTTTTTTTCATTATAAAATATGGAGTTTTCTGAATGAAACAAATCAAGTTTCTCCCTTCTAAGTGAATTCTAATTGTGTTTTTTATTGCTGCAAAGTTGACGCTCCGCGTAAACGGTTGTAGCGACTCTGTATGTCACCTCTGACGGCACCGCTCGCTGGCTGCAAACAGGGTATCTTTGCGGAATTACAAAGTGTTTGCTTTTTCCAACGTTGTACGGCTTTATCTCTGTGACAAGTGACTGTTCACATTGGTAAACATAAACGCTATACCGTGTGTGTTGACTTGTGGAGTTCGCTTTGTGTTGTTTAGCCGTTCAATTTTGCGTATTTGACGAATTTTGCTCATTCCTGTATCCAAAAATTTCTCTGTCCAAACAGCGGGCGTTGACCCTCAGCGTTTCCCGCACTTTCTTATGAACTGCCCAGTCAGAGCTCAGCCCACTTGCCGCTAAAACAGCGCGCGACAGGGCGGTGCCAGCGCGTACGTTGCTCGCTCTCTGTCTGCTCGACACTTCCCCCCTCTCTCTCTCACCTGGCACCCGGCGGCGTTGCTTTTGATGCTTGCAGGTCAGCAGCCGCATCCCCTGGCACCCCCAGCCCCGGCTCAGTGCTCTTCCGGCGCTCTTCGGCGTTCGCCTCCCCACCTCCACTGGCAAATTTACATTGTTTACACCTAGAGCATGCAACTAAATATTATCATTACCAAAGCCCGAACTATTTCAGAAACGTGTTTAATCATCACGTATATCTCTTTCTAATCCACCTAAAAAGATTAATTAACCATTACATGGGTTTTATTTACATCAAATATGCAGAATAATCGGCAAATTGAATGTCACAAATGAAAGCCAACATTCAGCCACCTCTCACTACTGGCATATGCATCTGAAATGTGGGTAATGATGAAAAGAGATGCAAGCAGATTACAGTGAAGTGAAATGTAGGTCATCAGGAGTAGGACAGGGGTAACAAGCATATACGGTATGAGGAGTTGAAGAGAAGCCTTCTCAGGTCAGGATAGAGACATCATGGCTAAAACTCCATCGCCACTTAAAGAGAATGGAAAATAAGATGATTTTCAAGATTATGCCTGAAATGAAGATGCGAAGGAAAGACCGAGGAGTAGATGGCTGAAAGGTGTGAAGGAGTGTGTCAGAAAAAGAGCCGAGGAGTGGACCAGAGTGAACACAGTAAGATGATAGGAAATCACTAGATGGCGAGGCTTAGGTTCCAAACAGTTGATGGTGATGAAAATTTTAAGAAGGAGTACCTCTCTATTACATTCAATCATACATGCAAAAAAGGGCTGGAACTGGCAGCTAGGCCAATTACCTATCAGCTACCGAAATTAACTGTAATTCGTTTCGCTTGTGAATTGAGAATTTGTGTACTCACCATCACTGAAATGAACAAGCATTTACTGTAACAAAACGTAATTGCTGATGGCCTCAGTGATTAACTGAAAAAATATATTGCTCACAGTCTCACTGTTAATTCCACCTTGAATCAACAAACAGCGTGTTTATATCATTTAGCAGTGCAGGATCTGTGTACTCAGCGTTTCACGAAGTAAACCAGCATTTATTTTAGTAACACATGATGTCTGATGGCACCAGTCGTTATCAGAATAATAAATAGTACGTGTTTCACTTAAAAGCCGGCTTAAACTCACAGAGAATGTATTTAACTTAATCAGGACAAGTGTAATATTGTACAACACAGCGTTCTATAACTATATCCATATATGTTTGGGGCTGAGCCACTGCTACTAAAGTAAATTCCCTGGAAATACTGAGTTATCATCACAAAGGTAGAGAATGGGGCCCATTAATGAGTATTTTACTATGATTAATGATATTCTGTCGCACCTAGACACCAAAAAATACTAAATTATTTCATAACATTACTGTCCGGTTAATTCGGATAAGACATTTAATTGAGTTTCTGTAACTGTATTTTGATTCTGAATTGAAACTGTTTCTGAAATCTTTCACAAATTTCGATGAAATACCAGTAGTGAAGATTCCGATTCTTGTAAAGAAAAGCAGGAATATGACTGTGCTCAGTGCTATGCATGCCGGATTTTGAGGCTCTACAACTTCTATGCCAGTTTAATTAACGACCGCCTGCAAACTTGCTCACTGTTTTATCGAACTCTCAATTACTCCATACCAGAATAAATTCCTGAAACTGGGAAGAAAGTGATCACAAACATTAAAGAGGTGTAAATAATCTAGTTAAACCTGAGAATGTGCCCGAAGTGACGTTTACTAATCGATCTCTCGTCACGAGATTCAACAACTTGTTGTACAATGAGCAGTATCATCAATAAAAAAAATTTAATTACGCCTCCGATTCCATTACAGCCACAGAAGTATAGCTGATGATATTACGTGTTCTTCTATACTGAATAGGAACAACAGAAAGTAGCCTTGAGGTCAAGCCGAGTGAAAGCAGCAGGCTACTAACGTACAGATAGAGATTTGATCCGAATATGTAAGTGAAACTTAAGGAAAGTGTTATTATAATACAATTAGACAAAACGAGGAATGAACAAGTTTCAGTTCCAGGCAAAAAAAAATATCAAAAAAAGGCGCTACTCTCTAAAAATTGATTCAAATTAATTAATTTACCTCTGACATTATTTCGTTTCGTGAAAGGGACGAACCGCAGAGAACAAGAAATGATAACATTTTTAATGAGAATTACAGGCCATGCACGTCTTTGTAATAACTTCCTTAAATCTTCAAATAATTGGTAATAAAAATAGCAGTACCTCTAGCTTGGTGCAACTGGACACAAGTCAATTCTGAATGGATACAAAACTAAGACTGATCAATTATTAGTCAGAGCTGGCACTGAGGCATAACCTATCGGTCCTCTATTTTCTGGTAGAACGATGCCGATTCGCTGCACTAACGAGTGCACCTAACCTCCCCTGTAGACGATGTGGTGTCAGGCGGAGTTAAGCCGGAGGAAACAGCAGAAGCGCGTCTCCACAGCTGAGTTGCCATCCAACTCGATTGTCAGACCAACAAGTTTCTTAATGCAGTTCGCTCCACTTCCGCCTCTGGAGGCCTAACTGTGATACCTCTTTTCCACCCGGCCCTTCCGGCTCCGTGCCTTGAACAATGGCCCTATTGTGGGCTTCACCGCCCCGCCTACCTCGCCCCACCTCTACATTACTCCCTGTTTACCCCCCGCCCCTACGGATTCTACAGCCACACCACTTCCTTGCCCACATCGTCAGCACCCCCTCTCCCCCCCCCCCCCCCCCTCTCCTCAACATTACGCCAGCGAGAATCTGGCTTGCCGAGGAGAAGTCGGTAGCAGCCTAAGCCTCTCCAAGCCCATCACTTCCGTTCGTGCTCTAATGAACTAGGACGTTCACCACCACTTTGGCCTAACTGATTTATCTGCTTCTGGGAGCTTTCTCCTTCCATTCTTTGCAGCGGCGGAACATCACCTTGATCCACAATCTCGTCAGAAAATGGAAGAGATAACTTTCATTGGTATACAGCTATTTGCGGTGGCATGACTAACCCTGGAGTCCTATAGTATGGTGGTACTTTATTCATTATTCTTTTTTAATACTGCCGCAGAAGAAGCTGAGAGGCACCGTGATGTAGTGTTTATGATACTTAACTGTTAAATGGGGGTGGGGGGGGGTGGGACGTGTTCAGTTCGAGTACATTCTAGAAGTATCCACAAATGTCAAGAATGATTGTCAAATGTCATCCCCATTATATCAAGCAAGCCCACAATGAGGTTCATAGATGGTTACACTATCGGAAAACCTTTGCCAACTATCTTTAGGCAGTCTTCGTCGACCCACCACGCAGTTGGGATGTGCCGAGTGCAGTCGGTGTGCACATTTGACAGCTGATAATGAACCTCACGCTTCTCTCTCCACTCAATATGTGAAGCACATACTGTACTGTGAAATGATCTTCATGTTCCTTTTAACAGAGTTATCTGTATTGAAAATAAATAAATAAATAAATAAACAACATCCCTGTTTCTTTAAATTTGTGATTGGCATAATCAGCGTGACAAAATGAAATAAACACAAAAACAAAAAAGCGCGTTCAGTCAGAGGGTTAACTATCCTTTCTAATAAAAAACTTAGCGTACGGATCAACGAACAAACTGAACGGGTGTCATCGGATGTCCGCCCTGAACAAATTCAACGAACAATATAGAATTTTTTTTAATGGTTGGCGTTCAAGCAAGTGGATCGCTGGATCGAGTTACGTTCGTCAGTTTTTTTTTTACTTTCATCACAGTCATTTTATTTACTAATTATATTACAATTGATATAATAGGAAAAGAACGTGTAATCGGATGAACTTTTATTAAAAATACAAGTTTATATGGTATTCTACTAATTTTTATTATCACAAATAATATAATATTCATAACTATCGACTAGTCAACGACCAAACGCATAAAGTGATACTGAAAATGTATACTTGTCCTTGTCTTTAATACTGTTCGTACTTGATCGAAAGAGAAGACGCTATTAAAATACACTCGATACTGCATAACCAATTATCAATGCTAATTTTTAAGGAAATACTGCGTTATGCATGGATTGCTTCGAAATTATCGTCTGAAAGAGAGGTTTCTGAAAATGTTAACGAGGCTTGCTTTTCCACCGAAAACGTCAAAAGACCTTGAGTATGCGGAAACCTTGAATTTATTCATTGCAGCTGGTGGCGTTTAGCTTTATGTTTTCCATGTTTTTACGAAAAATACCATCCTGCAACTTGTAATGTCGAAAGCGACGATTAATTGTACATCTTTCGAAAGCCGCGTGTGCCGGTCAAAACTTGGAGGTAAGAAGTCGTTTCGGGCTCCTTCCAGGTATAAAAGATTTCACAAATCACGGACAAGCATACTTTTTCAGTATCACTTTATGCGTTTGGTCGCTTACTAGTCGATAGTTAAGAATATTACATGATTTGTGATAATAAAAATTCGTAGACTGCCAAATAGCATTGTAAATTTATTAAAAGTTTATCCGATTACACGTATTTTCCCCATTATATCAATTGTAATAAAAATAGTAAAGAAAATGACTGCGTTGAAAAAAAAATGTACGAACGGGACTCGATCCAGTGATTACGGGGCTTGCACGCTAACATTTTTTTTTTTTTTATCTTTACAAATGTACACTATAGGTTTGCTACTTTCAATTCTCGAAGCGAAAGTGGACTGCCAAAGGAACATTGCTACCAACTCCTAAAAGGCCTTTTACATTTCAAGAAAATTTTCTCCCACATAACAGTACACGCATAAACAGTTAAAAAAAATTGATGTCTGTGAGGTTTGAACGCGGGACATTGGCTATGACGACCTCACGCTCTACAAACTTTTTTTGTTTTTATTTAAATTTTACGCTACCCCCCCTTTTTTTTTTTTTTTTTTTGAAAACTGTGTGCCCGACCGAAACTCGAACTCGGGACCTTTGCCTTTCGCGGGCAAGTGCTCTACCAACTTCTTTTTTTTATATTATGTTTTTTTTTTCCAGGAACAGGGTAAATGAACAAAAGATCTTTATTGGTACAAACTTAAATACAAGAAAAATGCCATCCTTCCGGCGAAAATAGCACAAGACATGATACTCGTACAAGGTGAGCAAGTTTTTTAGTATGAAAAAGGTGTAGGAAAAAAAAACTAATAATACTGATGGAAGCTAAGAGGTGTAAAGCAATTTACAGTGGAGTGAGGGAAAAACCAGTGTTTATCTGGTGTAGTGCATAAAAGAAAGGAGGCGCGTTTCCATGCGCCTACTCCACTATGGGTTACAATGTAGAAAGCAGCGCGAGGGGTCTCAGATGTCAGCAGGCGGGGCGGGAGTGCTTTCGGCGTGTGGTACCATCCAACTGAGCGGGGGTGACGTAAAGATCGCGTGTTGGTAATTAGCGAAGAAGGCGCGATAGCGCGGTCGCTGTTCGACTTCACTGTGGGCGGTTTGTAAGTACTGCCAGAAATCAAGGCGTGATTTGTCGCCATCATTATACATGTAGGTGATGGTCCATCCATTGATCCATACAATCGCATGATTTTTGGTGGCGGGGAAATAAGTATTCTCAGGATGGATAAAAGTCCATGGGTCAATCGAGTCCGGCGGAACACGGAGGTAACAGGCAACGAACTGTCGGGCAAGTTTCCAGACGTCACTGGTGGCAGTTGATGGACATCGCCATCCATGAGGTGGCAGATGGAGCAGAGTGGAGAGTCCTTTAATCCGATGGCGTGAAGACGATGATTTGTGGCGAATTTTTCATTTGCGACCTGGTACCATGTTGCCCGGACGTTGGAGGGAAGAAAAGGCTGGTGGATGCGACGCCAAACCGTGGGCCACCGCGTGGACGGATGTCGCAGTTCGATATTGTTGCTGGATATGGAACGAAGGAGTGGGGTGTAAAAATCTTTAGGTCGAGGAGAACGCGTGGTCGGTAAGTGTGTGTGAGCATAACTGAAGTCGACGATGAAATCAGAAATGTGCGTCAGATGGTGCTTGATGTGTCCGACTGGTACTGGTGGTGTTATGGTCGCGGGCACAAGAATTTCCAGCAAGCTGCGCGTAAGGGAGGTGCCCCCGTGCCACTGCTTGTGCAAGGTGGACATGTAGAAGGACGCCGCGCGGAGTCGCACATTGACAAGACCGAGGCCACCCGCTCGCGGGGGAAGGGTGAGCGTGTCGTAGCGGACCGTAAGGAGCGTACCGGCCGTAAGGAAGTATCCGAAGGCAGCCTGGAGGCTGCGTCCAATAGTTGATGGCAGCGGGAGGACCTGTGCAATGTGGACCATTCTGGACGCCACATGTTGATTGAGGTATTGGACACGTTGTAAAGAATCGAGTCGTCGGAGAAGATTTTGTCGCACCGTCGTGCGGATGGTTTGGAGCGCACGCCGAAAATTGATGGCAGCGGAGTGGCGCACGGTGGAGGTGAAAATGATACCGAGGTATCGTAGTTTCTGTACACACGGGAGAGGTGCTAAGTCGTCGTGTGAGAGGCCGCGTCCAATGGGCATCACCACGGATGTAGTCACATTCATGTTACTGCCCGCTGCAGTACGTTGATATCAAATCAAGTACCGTGTGTGTTTCACTCCGTGAGCGGATCAAGAGAAGGAGGTCATCCGCATACGCACGACATCGAAAACTGTGCTATCGCAAAGTGAGACCAAAAAAGGTGGCTCGTCAGACTCCAGATGAGTGGCTCCAGGCTGATGGCATAGAGTAGGGTGGAAAGTGGGCAGCCTTGCCGTACGGGACGTCGGATCGCCACTGGTCCCGCCACACGGCCATTAACCTGAATCAGCGATTCGGCGGTGCCGTACAGGCGCCGGATTACGTCGATAAAGGCTGGTGGAAAACCCATTCGGTTCATCACGGAGAACAGAAAAGGATGCCGCACTTTGTCGAATGCGCTGTCAAAATCAATGGCAACCACTGCGGCGCGGAGTCTGCACGCCGCTGCCAGTGCAATTAAATCGCGACATTCTCCTGTGGTCGTTTGTACATTAACTGACCCGCCCGGAGTTGTCTTTTCCGGGGATAGAATGCTAGGCAGGACCTTGCGGCATCGCGTTGCCAGGAGGCGTGTAAAAATTTTACAGTCTGCGTTAAGCAGAGTCAGGGGACGGCAATGTGCTGTCGTCACACCTGGTGTCGGTTTGTGGATGGGTATAATAATTCCCGTGACGAAGGACGACGGTACGGCGTTCCCCATCGTCAGCAGTTCATGAAACATCGTTGTCCACCGTGACGCCATTTGTGTGAAGAAAGCGCGATAAAATTCTATCGGCAATCCGTCGACACCAGGTGACTTGTTCAGAGCACCTTTTTTGATTGCATTGTGGATTTCGTCACGCGTAATGGGCTCCATCAGCTCATCCGCTTCGTCGCTGGTGAGGGTGCGAGTTACGTTTGGTAACACAGACTCCTCAGCGTGGTTGTCGGTAGTCTCCTTCTGGTACATTGTGCGGTAGTGGTCGACAAAGGCACTGACGATTTCGGCCTGGCAAGTGACGTGCTGGCAGCGACAGGTTGTGATCTCGGTGATGAGTTGTTGTCGCCGATGTTTCCTATCGGAGGCGATATGATGCATGGTCGGATGTTCCTGTTCCGCCGAATCTTGATATCGGGTTCGCACCACAGCCCCCTGCAGTCGACGGCGTGTCAAAGTTACAATTTGGGCCCTCTGGGTGTCGGGTGTGGGCGGTTGGGCGTCCAGGTCGCGGAGAACGGCGTAGAAATAGTCGGTAGTGTGCCGGCGCCATATAGCAACTTCCTTTCCATACTGAATCAAAGTACGTCGAATGGCAGGTTTGGCACATTCCAGCCACCAGGTCAAGGTCGTGCAGTATTTAGGTAAGCGACGTTCACAGGGGGCCCATGTCTCGGTAACACGTTGAAGACATTCGGGATCATGAAGATGGGAGGTGTTTAGCTTCCACGGTGCACGACTACGCCAGACCACTTGCTTGGGGAAGAGAATGTTGCAGATGTAGGCACAGTGGTCCGAAAAGGGCAGGGGCCAAAGTTCTGCACCTTGGACTGCAGGTGTGAGTTCCCGAGAGACGTAAATTCTGTCCAGGCGGCTCGCGGAGTGACTCGTCTGGTAAGTATGTCCAGGGGCGTTGCCGTGCTGAACTTCCCAAGTGTCGCGGAGCAACAGATCTCGGACGACAAGACACAGTTCTTGACAGGTGTTGTAGTGGGGCACCTGATCTTTAGGGTGCAAGACACAATTAAAACCACCCCCAAACAAGTAATGGTCGCAGCGTCCAAGAAACAAAGGAGCGATTTCTTCTGAATAGAAGAGGGCCATGTCGCGCCTGCGGGTGGAGCCTGACGGAGCGTAAATGTTGATGATACGCGTCCCCATGACGGTGACGGCCATGCCTCTGGCAAATGGAAGGTATCGGTCACTGGAATGCCTTCTCTGGCCTAGATGGCTACGCCGCGTCCCAGGTGGTCACCAGGAGAAGGATAAGTGTTATATCCCGCGACGTCTCTAAGTGTGGCCAAGTGTACTTCCTGTAGTAGTGCTATATCGACGTCCGACGCCCATATCATCTCTCGCAGCAGTTGAAGTTTCACGGGTGAGCTGATGGTGTTAGTGTTTATCGTTGCTATTCGTTAGGTTTGGAGCCGTCCCCCGCCGTGAAGGGGAACTCCACCGGCGGAGGATGAAGAGGGGCGAGGCAACGGCGAGTCGTGCCGTGCGCAACCTGACGGCGTTATCAGCGGCGTAACGATGCTTCCGTCTGGGGTAACTCTGTCCCCAGCGTGTGGTCCGGGTCCTCATCGACGTCCTCACTCCACACCATTGAGGGCGCTGTCGTTGTGATGGTCGTACGTTCCACTTCGGTCGTAGGGGCGGAGGACGTCTCGGCGGCAGTCGCATCGGTGGAGTCCATTGGTTCAGGAGCACCTGAGCGAGTCAGTAGAGTTGGCATCGAAACATCCACAGTCGGCGTCATGTTGTCGTCATTCGTATCGTCGTGTAGGTTCTCTGAGGCCTCGTCGTGTCGGACGGCCTCTGGAGCATCAGGGGGAGGTGATCCGTCTCGTTCCGAGACCGTACGACGCCTCCTCTTGCGCCTCTTAGGTGAACGTTGTTTGCAGGTTCGTCCCTCTGTGTCGGAAGACGGAAGGGAGTCGCGTCGCTCTGAGAGGAAGGCCGTCGCGGGAACGTCAAATGAAGGGGTGTCCATATGTTCAGGCTGGTGGGTGTCGGAAGTCGTCGCTGTTGGTAGTGGCGCCGTAGTAGCGTCTGGCTTTGAGCGCGACGTGTCGGCCCCGGCGGTATCCATAGCAGCTGGAAGGGTCATCGGTACGTGGTCCGATGAGCGGCGGCTGGTGGGAGGAGAAGAGAGTGCCGATGCGTAGGTAATCGGTAAAATCGTCGTCGGAGCCGTAGGTGCCACGGTAGCGCCTGGTAATTGGGTGATCCGTCGCTGAAGACACTCAGATCTGAGGTGGCCTTCTTTTCCGCACCCGGAACAGGTGTTGGGTTGGCCGTCGTATATGACAACCGCTCGGCACCCGCTAATTTGCAGGTAAGATGGCACGTGGCGATGGAGGTCGATGGTGATTTGCCGTACACCGTTAAGAACGGGGTACGTTTGGAATTGCGCCCAGCGTTCGGCAGTGTGGCCATGTACAGTGCCATAGGGGCGGAAAGCCGCGATAACGTCTTCCGCCGGTAGCTCGAACGGGAGTTCGAAAACTCGTATGGTGCGCATTCCTAAGCCGGCATGGTCGACAGTGACCGCTCCGACACTGCCGTCTGCGTGGCAAAAGCGTAATCCATGGTTGGTGTCACGAAGTATTCTTTCACGCACCGCGTCGTTGTTAACTTTCACGTACACAGTACTGCTTAATATGGACAAATGGATGCCCAAGATGTCGGAAGCTGGGATCTTAACAACGTCGCGTAGGAAACGTTCCACTTCCAAGGTCTTTGGTCGTGCGTATTCGTTGCAGAAGTTGAATCGTAAAGTTGATTTTCGAAAACGATTGGCCATGGCTCTAGTGCACGTAAGCGACACGTAAGTGACGGCCGCTGAAATGTAAACAACAGCGAGCGCGCGCGCTCCGCAGGCGGAAACAACAACACGTGCGCACTGCACGGCGGCGAAAGCCGGACTGACCATTCGGCCACCGCTGCTTCACGATGAAAGTGGCCACGCACAAGTATATATCTGACGACCGAAATTATCTCGCGATTTTCTCAGTAACGCTTGAGAAGTACGGCCTACTGCTTACACATTTTGTTGTCCTCATGGAGTACTACGAGTTACGAAGTTTGAAATAAATCCGCGTTCCAAACGTTGTGACCTCCCCTTGTAAGTCTAGGGGGCTGATGACCTCAGATGTTGTCGCATGGTGAACCTGACAGCCTTTATGCACCCTACTCTGCTAGTGAGGCCTTGTGTCGTCTGTAAACGGCTGTTGCACGTTGATGTCTAGCTTCGGTGGTGGTTACATTAATGTGACAAGACCGCGTATTTAGGAACTGCTGCGGTTTGTTGACATGGTGGCCGGACATTCTTCTCGTCGACACCCGAGAGAACAATATTGGCACCTCAGCTGTCTGCGTATCGCGTAATAGATGTGAACCAGTGTTTTCTAAATGCGAATCACGTAACAGTTCGGACCTGGGTGCAAGCCCTCTATTCCCACAGACGGGTTTGCGAAACCACCAAGCTGGCTTTCACACCAGCTCCCCCTGCCCCCAGACGAATTCGATTCGGAGGAAGATATGGAGGTGGTGGTGGTGGTGAGCATGGTTCAACGTCCCGTCGACATTGAGGTCATTAGAGACGAACCAGAAGATCTGATTAGGGACGGACGGAGAAGGAAAGCGGCCGTGCCATTTCGAAGAAACCATCCCTGCATTTGCCTCAAGCGATTTAGGGGAATCACGCGAAACCTAAATCATGATGGCCAGATGCGGATTTGAACCGTCGTCCTCCCGAAGAGTGCGCTAACCACTACGCTACACTGCTCGGTAACTAAATTCGGAGCCGGCGCATCTTCGGCGTTTCAACATGAATGGCTTTACGGTCAGGGCAATGTTCACGATTACACGAAAGACAAATTAATCTCAGAGCTATCACACAATCAGTTTAAAGCGCCATGCACGTTGTTTTCTGAATAAAATGATATAGAGAACAGCAGAGAAGCACAAAACTGAGTGTGGGTTCGAAAATAATTATTTTGACTTTTGCAAGAAGATACGCTGGAGTGAGGCAGGTATTAACTTGGTAATGCAGCTCTTCAAACTGATCATTCACTAACAATAACAAAAGCAAGCTAAAATCATCCCATCGCCTCCTGGGGCGTCTGTAGATACATCTTCACTGGTCATCGGAACCTAATTCGAAGAAGGACTCGTCACTAAAGACAGTTCTACTACATTGAGGTTCCAGGCAGCAGACGTGTCTGAAGACCCGCGGACAGTGCTGGAATACCAACTTCAATATCGCCCGCCAAATGGTCCAACGTCCAGGAGGGATGGTCTGGGCTGCCATTTCACTTCACTACTTCGGTTTTCATCGGCGGTTCCACTGTAGCACAGCGGTGCATCGACGACGTTCGACGACTCGTTTGGCTGCCCTTCACAGAAAGCCATCCCGGACTTATATTTAAGCAAGATAATGCACGCCCGCACACGAAAATGGCTATGAGCATATGGGACTTAACATCTGAGGTCATCAGTCCCCTAGAACTTAGAATTACTTCAACCTAACTAACCTAAGGACAGCACACACATCCATGCCCGAGGCAGGATTCGAACCTGCGACCATGGCAGTCGCGCGGTTCCGGACTGAAGCGACGAGAACTGCTGGGCCACGGTGGCTGGCGCCCGCACACGGCGGGAGTTTCTTTTGCTACTCTTCGTGCTGAGCGAATCCCAATTTGGCCACTAAGGTACTAAGATCTCTCCCTCACTGAGAAAGTTCGGAGAATTTTACGTAGGAACCTCCAACGAGTACTGGATTTTGACGTTCTAGCGCGTCCATTGAACATAATTTGGCACGATATTCCTCAGGGGAATGTCCAACAACTATCAACCAACTCCTTGCATAAGGGCCAGAGGTGGACCAATGGATTATTAAATGCAGTTTGTGAAACTCGTTCCGTTCAATTCATCATGCGATTATCAATTTCGTTTCTCTTCACATGTATATCGCAGCCAGCGATGATCGTCGAATTTGGAAAATTACATCATTGCGGTTTTTTTTTCAGTGTCTGTATTGGTGAAAACATGTGGCTGATGTCTTTGTTTCTCAGTACTGGCTGTCTTAGCTTGCCATTTAAATATAAGATAAGGAACTTCCGCACGGTTTCCTCAGGGTGTGCGAAAAATCCAATGGGTAAATTTTTTGTATTTTTCATTGTTTCCTCCATATCTCTATTATCATTACCAACAACTATAACGAAGACTTGAATAGAAAGTTCATTACCTTTTTATTTATTTTCTATTTTTATTTAGTTTCTAAAATACAAATTAGTTTCTTTACCTGAGACATTCCATTACTACTCTGTCACTCCTTCCTATGTCCATCAAATCGTGATCTGGCAATCTCCTCCTCACCGAAAGTAGTTCTGTGACTTCAATGTATTTTTTCCATTTTTAATATCGAAAGTCTGATCGCATTTCATTCTTTTAGCAGTAATACAAATGATTTTTCCCCTGTAATCACTAGAACCATACAGAATGAAGTTATCGCCATTACTAAGGTAGATAAAAGTGAAATATCCTATCAACACGTATTCCTCCTACGTTCAAAACAAAAAGTAATCTGCCGTATCAAGAATTAATGCAGCAGTAAATTTAGTTTACCCCTGAGAGAGATCAAAAGGTGAGACTTGCCCTAGGTGATTGCTCACCGGTTTCTCAGATGCAGATTATAAAACCCTATAGGCCACACTATATGCCATTGTCTTTGTTATCATTCCTGGTAGTTACTTGAAAACATAGGCCTAAAGGGGAACGGAGAAGAGAGGAGGAAATATGACAGAGGAAACTCCCTCTTCACATTTTTTATGCAAAAACCCATGGTAAAATTACACACACTGTGGTGTCACCGCCAGACACCACACTTGCTAGGTGGTAGCCTTTAAACCAGCCGCGGTCCGTTAGTATACGTCGGACCCGCGTGTCGCCACTATCAGTGATTGCAGACCGAGCGCCGCCACACGGCAGGTCTAGTCTAGAGAGACTCCCTAGCACTCGCCCCAGTTGCACAGCAGACTTTGCTAGAGATGGTTCACTGACTACATACGCTCTCATTTGCAGACACGACAGTAGCATAGCCCTCAGCTACGTCATTTTCTACGACCTAGCAAGGCGCCATATTCAGTTTCTATGCATCCTGAACAGATAATATTGTGATTCATGTACCGTCGAGAGCGACGTTCATCATTAATGGATTAAAGTTAAGTATGAAACTAATTACGTCCGCTTTCTGAATTCTCATTCCTTGTCATGTTCTAGACCTCACGTCAGTATAGTTCCTTCCTCCTCATGCAACCTGCGTGAGCTAAAACGCGTGTAATTCGGCCTCCTCTAGTAACACGCTGTTGGCTCTTCTGCCAACCCAACAATGTGATAAAAAGTATTCGGACACCCCCATAAACATACGATTTTCACATTAGGTGCATTGTGCTGCCACGTACTGTCAGGTACTCTGTATCAGCGACCTCAGTATTCTTTAGACATCGTGAAAGAGCAGAATGGGGCTCTCTGCATATCTCACGAACTTCGAACGTGGTCAGATGATTGGGTGTCACTTGTGTCATACGTCTGTGCGTGAGACTTCCACACTCCTAAACATCTCTAGGTGCACTGTTTCCGATGTGGTAGTGCAGTGCAAACGCGAAGGGACACGTATACCATAACCACTTCTTCTGTTTACTGACAGACCGCCGAAATTTGAAGAGGGTTGTTATGTGTAATAGGCAGACATCTATCAAGGCAAACGCACAGGAATTCAAAACTGCATCAGGATCCACTGAGAGTACTACGACAGTTTTGTGGGAGGTGAGAAAACTTGCATTTCATGGTCGAACGGCTACTCATAAGCCACACATCACGCCGGTAAACGCCAAAAAACGCCTCGCGTGGTGTAAGGAGCGTAAACATTGGACGACTGAACAGTAGAAAAATGTTGCGTGGAGTGACGAATGACTGTACACTCTGTGGCGATCCGACGACAGGGTGTGGGTGCGACGAGTGGCCGGTGAACGTCATCTGCCAGCGTGTTTAGTGCCAACTGTAAAATTCTGAGGCGGTGGTGTTATAGTGTGGTTCTGTTTTTCTTGGAGGGGGCTTCACCCCTTGTTGTTTTGAGTGACACTGTCACAACACAGGCCTGCATTGATGTTTTAAGCACCTTCTTGCTTCCCACTGCTGAAGAGCAATTCGGAGACGCCGATTGCATCTTCCATGATCGAGCAACTGTCCATAATGCACGGCCTGTGGTCTGTCAGTCGACAGTCACAACTTACATATCCCTGTAATGGAATGGCCTGCACAGAGTCCTGACCTGAATCCCACAGAACCCCTTTGGGATGTTCCGAAACTCCGACTTTGTGCCAGGCCTCACCGACTGACGTCGATACCTCTCCTCAGTGAAGAATGCACTGCCCATAAAGCCTTCCAACACTTGATTGAACGTATTCCTGCGAGAGTGGAAGCTGTCATCAAGGCCAATCTTTTGCGAACACCATATTCGAGCATTACCGATGTAGGACGCTAAGAAATTGTAAGTCATTTTCAGTCAGGTGTCGGGATAGTTTTGATCACATAGTGTGTATTACCACATGTGGCGTCACAAATTACTGCTAACCAAATATCTCTCCAAAACGACTATCATACTTTTCACTGGCAAATTCCGTAGCGAAACTCTATCAAAAATCAGCATTAGTCACACAGTAATCAATGTGACACATCATAATGCCGGAACATAAAATTTTTATGACAGTTAATCACTCCGTTCCGTATGGATACATTGCAGATAACGTGTTGTAACGCGCGGATTGGAAATGTGAAACAAAATTACAGAAAATTTGATCTACTGCGCTTTTAATTAGCTCGCTAGCGAATTGGATGGGCACCGACCATAACGCTAACAATGGCTCCTGTTTGCGTTATGCGGAACGGTTCGCAATGATGTTATCTCTCGGTAACTGACACGTTACGGAGATGACATCAAAAACTGTAGTATTGGGACCGTACGCCCGGCTGAAGCTTATGGACCCTGCATATTTTCGGCATGAGAAAACCATTAAAAGGTAGGACCGAAAATAATGATTTACAAAAGGTTAGTTTTTCTAGTCATGTTAGCAAAACGAGGCGTAATCACAGAGGCAGGAAGACTTAACGTTAACTTCTTCCTCCGACAGGAATGTGAGTGGTCTGATGCGGATCGCGTTGGTTATGTTCCTACGACATCCTCCCAACGTCTTCTAATGCTTGCTGCAAATCTCTGTCTTCCAGTATTGTTTTTACCATCTACAGCTATACCAACTACCTCCGAAGTTATTCCTTGACTCATAATACAGGTGCTTTCTTCTTGTCCCTTCTTAATGTCAACATTTACCACTTGCTCCTCTCCTATCCGATTCTTCCTCATTGTTTATCTAATCGTTACAGTTAATTTTCAACACACTTCTATAGTGCCATTACTTGCACGCTTCCACTCTGTGCATTTCCGTGTCCGCCATAGTCGATGATTCATGCCCCTTCAATATTGCGCTCCAAACGTTCATTCTCACAAATTTCATTCTCAAATTAAGGCCGTCATTAGACACTAGTAGACTTATTGTGGCACGGCATACCGTATTTACTTGTGACAGACTATGGGCAACGTCTTTGGTTAATAACCAAATCGTCCTCGGTTCCGGGTCCGACGCAGTCACTGTTTAAAACTTAAAGAAAAATCATCAGCACTAGCATCCGAATGTTCCTGCGTAAGAAGGGCGGGGGAACAGACAGAGGTTCAGGGCACTCTTTTTCTTGGGGTGGGTAGCTGCTCTTAAAAGGCGGAAGAATCAGCAACAACCAACAGCATGAGGATGCAGAAGGTAATGGAAACAATTGCATTATAGACACATAACGTGTATAGACAGGACATGTGGCCCGTAACTGGAAACATGTCATGGTGATCTCTTCATTGGCAAAAGATTTCAGCGTAGTCCGCCATTAGGATATACGTGAGGACAATTACGGAAGTTGGAAAGAAAAATATAGGTACGAAAAAGGTAATTGCTAAGAAACAGTACAAATACTTCAGGAGATCGATGAAAGAAGGGCGTAAAAAATACTGAGGGAAAATCAGGAATACAGAAATACAACTAGTTGAGAAATAAAAGAAGTAGGAAGTACAAGGAAGCTGAGATTGAATGGCTACATGAGAAATCTGAAGGAATTGGAAAAGGAATGATTGTCCGAAGGACTGACTCAGTATATAGAAAAGTCAAAACAGCCTTCAGTGAAACTAAAAGCAAGGGTGATGACATTAAGAGTGCAGCGGATATTCCATTGTTAAAAGCAGACGAAAAAGCATATACGTGGAAAGAGTACACTGGAGGCCTCTATGAAGGCCAAGATATGTCCTATGTGATGAAAAAGAAATAGGAGTCAATTTAGAAGAGATAGCGGATCCAGAACTGGAATCAGAATTTAACAGAGCTTTGGAGGTCTTAAGAACAAATAACAGAGGAGGGGTTGATAACATTTCATCAGCACTTAAAAACGACTATCCACGTTGCTGTGCGGAATATAAGAGGCTGGTGACATACTGATTTTCGGTAAAAATATCACCCTTACTATTCCGAAGACTTCGAGAGCTGGTAAGTGCGAGATATTGCACAATTGACTTAACCTATGCATCCAAGCTGCTGAGAGAAGTAATATACAGGAGAAAGGAAAGGGAAGTTGAGAATGTGTTGAGTGACGACCAGTGTGGCTTTAGGGAAGGTAAAGCCAATTCTGACATTCCATTTGATAATGGAAGTAAGACTGAAGAAAAATCATGACACGAACAAAGGATTGTCGACCCGTAAAAAGTGTTCGACACTTTAAAATGAGAAAAATAGGGATAATCTGTAGGGAGAGGCGGGTAGTATATAGTATGTACAAGAGTAGAAAAGGGAATAATAAGAGTGGACGACTGAGAACGAAGTCCTCGGATTAAAAGGGGTGTAAGATGAAGCAATGAAGGAAATAAAGGAAAGATTCAGGAGTGGAACTAAAATTCAAGATGAAAGGATATCACAGAAGAATTTAAGCCTTGTGACTCAAAAGTTAAATTCAAAAATTTACTAAGAGACAGTTGATTTCTTTATACGATTCGCTGATGACGTTGTATCCTAAATGAAAGTGTTGAAGAATTACATGATCTGCTGAATGGGATGAACAATCTAATGAGTACAGAATATGGATTGAGAGTAAATTGAAGAAAGACGAAAGTAATGAGAAGTAGCAGAAATGTGAACACAGTGAAACTTAACATAAGGATTGATGGTCAAGAAGTTGATGAAGTTGAGGAATTATACTACCTAGGCAGCAACATAACAGAAGATGGACAAAGTAAGGAGGATTTCAAAAGGAGACTACAATTGCCGAAAAGAGTATTTCTAAACAAGAGAAGTCTACTAGTATCAAACAAAAGCCATAATTTGAAGCCTGCCGGAGTGGCTGAGCGGTTCTGGGCGCTACAGTCTGGAACCGAGCGACCACTACGGTCGCAGGTTCGAATCCTGGCTTGGATGTGTGAGATGTCCTTAGGTTAGTTAGGTTTAATTAGTTCTAAGTCCTAGGCGACTGATGACCTCAGAAGCTAAGTCGCATAGTGCTCATAGCCATTTCAACCTTAATTTGAGGAAGAAATTTCTGAGATTGTACGTTTGGTGCACAGGATTGTATGGTAGTGACTGTGGGAAAACCAGAACGGATGGGAATCGAAGCATTTGAGAAGTCTAATTTTGAAAATTAGATTAACTGATAAGGTAATGATTGATGAGGTTCTGAGTCGAATCGGAGAGGAAGGAAATATGTAGAAACACTAGGAGAAGGGAAAGGATGATAGGACATCTGTCTATGGCTATGACTTCTATGGTACTAGAGGGCGCTGTAGAGGGCAAAAACTGTAGACAGAGATTGGAATACGTCCAGTAAATAATTGAGGAAGTAGGTTGGAAGTGCTACTCTGAGATGAAGAGGTTGGCACAGGTCAAGAATTTGGAGCGTGCCGCATCAAAGCCGTCAGAAGACTGATGACCAAAAAAGAAGTCGGCTTCATGTGTCCTCTATTCTGATGCCTAAGAGGCAAAAGTCGTTAACCTCACTAACTACCTGATCACCAACCCTCATCTTAAGTTTTTTTTGTATTCCTTCGGTTTACTCTGAATCCATCTCATAGATAGAACAACAGGGGGGGAACGACTACATTTCTGTCTTACGCCCTTTTTAATCCGAGCACTTTCTTCTCGATATTCCACTCTTGCTGATCCCTCTAGGCCTCTGTACATGAAGGGCTTATTTCAGTAGTGGTACAAGTCCATTCTTGTTCATTCTGAGATACAGAGTCTTAAAGTTAAATCTCCATTACCTTTCTTTGCCTGTACCTTATTCTATTTTGCTTAGAATTTCGAACATCTTGTAGCATTTTCCAGTGTCGAACGCTTTTTACAGACCGACAAATCCTATGAATATGTCTCGATTTTCCTTTAGTCTTCCTTCCATCATCAACTGAAACATAACATCTTCTCTATTAACTTCTCCATTCTTCTGTATACAATTCTTGTAAGCATTTTGGATGCATGAGCCGTTAAGCTGATAGTTCCCGCACTTTTTGGCTCTTTCAGTTAGGTATTGAGTGGATGATTTTTTTCCGAATGTGAAGTGGTATATCACCAGGATCTCATGTTCTACACACAACAGTTATGTGTGCCTCCAGCATTATTGAATCTTAAGTCTTCCATAGCTCTTTTACGGTCTAATTGTAATACTGGCTCTCCTACTTCTTCTATATTGATTACTGTTTCCTCTTCTGTCACATAATCAGACAATTATTCCCTCTCAATGTGCTCTTTCCACCTATCCTCTCTCTCCTGTGCGTGTAACACTGGAATTCCTACTGTGGTCTTAATGTTACCTCCCTTGCTTTTAATTGTTTTCACTTTCGTATTTGCTGAATCAGTTCTTCTGTCCATCATTCATTTTCAGATATCTTCACATTTTTCTTACAGCTATTTTGCCTTAGAATTCCTGCACTTCCTATTTATTTCATTCTTAAGTGACTTTTATTTCTGTAGTCGTGAATGCTTTTGTGTTTCCTTCTTTCACATGTTGTTGTTGTTGTCTTCAGTCCTTAGACTGGTTTGATGGAGCTCTCCATGCTACTCTATCCTGTGCAAGCTTCTTCATCTCCCAGTACCTACTGCAACCTACATCCTTCTGAATCTGCTTAGTGTACTCATCTCTCGGTCTCCCTCTACGATTTTTACCCTCCACGCTGCCCTCCAATGCTAAATTTGTGATCCCTTGATGCCTAAAAACATGTCCTACCAAACGATCCCTTCTTCTAGTCAAGTTGTGCCACAAACTTCTCTTCTCCCCAATCCTATTCAATACCTTCTCATTAGTTACGTGATCTATCCACCTTATCTTCAGTATTCTTCTGTAACACCACATTTCGAAAGCTTCTATTCTCTTCTTGTCCAAACTAGTTATCGTCCATGTTTCACTTCCATACATGGCTACACTCCAAACAAATACTTTCAGAAACGACTTCCTGATACATAAATCTATATTCGATGTTAACAAATTTCACTTCTTCAGAAACGCTTTCCTTGCCATTGCCAGTCTACATTTTATATCCTCTCTACTTCGACCATCATCAGTTATTTTACTTCCTAAATAGCAAAACTCCTTTACTACTTTAAGTGTCTCATTTCCTAACCTAATTCCCTCAGCATCACCCGATTTAATTTGAGTACATTCCATTATCCTCGTTTTGATATTGTTAATGTTCATCTTATATCCTCCTTTCAAGACACTGTCCATTCCGTTCAACTGCCCTTCCAAGTCCTTTGCCGTCTCTGACAGAATTACAATGTCATCGGCGAACCTCAAAGTTTTTACTTCTTCTCCATGGATTTTAATACCTACTCCGCATTTTTCTTCTGTTTCCTTTACTGCTTGCTCAATATACAGATTGAATAACATCGGGGAGAGGCTACAACCCTGTCTCACTCCTTTCTCAACCACTGCTTCCCTTTCATACCCCTCGACTCTTATGACTGCCATCTGGTTGCTGTACAAATTATAAATAGCCTTTCGCTCCCTGTATTTTACCCCTGCCACCTTTAGAATTTGAAAAAGAGTATTCCAGTCAACATTGTCAAAAGCTTTCTCTAAGTCTACAAATGCTAGAAACGTAGGTTTGCCTTTTCTTAATCTTTCTCCTAAGATAAGTCGTAAGGTCAGTATTGCCTCACGTGTTCCAACATTTCGACGGAATCCAAACTGATCCTCCCCGAGGTCTGCATCTACCAGTTTTTCCATTCGTCTGTAAAGAATTCGCGTTAGTATTTTGCAGCCGTGGCTTATTAAACTGATAGTTTGGTAATTTTCACATATGTCAGCACCTGCTTTCTTTGGGATTGGAATTATTATATTCTTCTTGAAGTCTGAGGGTATTTCGCCTGTCTCATACATCTTGCTCATCAGCTGGTAGAGTTTTGTCAGGACTGGTTGTCCCAAGGCCGTCAGTAGTTGTAATGGAATGTTGTCTACTCCGGGGGCCTTGTTTCGACTCAGGTCTTTCAGTGCTCTGTCAAACTCTTCACGCAGTATCGTACCTCCCATTTCGTCTTCAGCTACATCCTCTTCCATTTCCATAATATTGTCCTCAAGTACATCGCCCTTGTATAAACCTTCTATATACTCCTTCCACCTTTCTGCCTTCTCTTCTTTGCTTAGAACTGGGCTGCCTTCTGAGCTCTTGATATTCATACACGTGGTTCTCTTCTCTCCAAAGGTCTCTTTAATTTTCCTGTAGGCAGTATCTATCTTACCCCTAGTGAGATAAGCTTCTACATCCTTACATTTGTCCTCTAGCCATCCCTGTTTAGCAATTTTGCACTTTCTGTCGATCTCATTTTTGAGACGTTTGTATTCCTTTTTGCCTGCTTCATTTACTGCATTTTTATATTTTCTCCTTTCATCAATTAAATTCAATATTTCTTCTGTTACCCAAGGATTTCTAGCAGCCCTCGTCTTTTTACCTACTTTATCCTCTGCTGCCTTCACTACTACATCCCTCAGAGCTACCCATTCTTCTTCTACTGTATTTCTTTTCCCTATTCCTGTCAATTGTTCCCTTATGCTCTCCCTGAAACTCTGTACAACCTCTGGTTCTTTCAGTTTATCCAGGTCCCATCTCCTTAATTTCCCACATTTTTGCAGTTTCTTCAGTTTTAATCTACAGGTCATAACCAATAGATTGTGGTCAGAGTCCACATCTGCCCCTGGAAATGTCTTACAACTTAAAACCTGGTTCCTAAATCTCTGTCTTACCATTATATAATCTATCTGATACCTTTTAGTATCCCCAGGGTTCTTCCACGTATACAACCTTCTTTCATGATTCTTAAACCAAGTGTTAGCTATGATTAAGTTGTGCTCTGTGCAAAATTCTACTAGGCGGCTTCCTCTTTCATTTCTTAGCCCCAATCCATATTCACCTACTATGTTTCCTTCTCTCCCTTTTCCTACACTCGAATTCCAGTCACCCATTACTATTAAATTTTCGTCTCCCTTCACTATCTGAATAATTTCTTTTATTTCATCGTACATTTCTTCAATTTCTTCATCATCTGCAGAGCTAGTTGGCATATAAACTTGTACTACTGTAGTAGGTGTGGGCTTCGTATCTATCTTGGCCACAATAATGCGTTCACTATGCTGTTTGTAGTAGATTACCCGCATTCCTATTTTCCTATTCATTATTAAACCTACTCCTGCATTACCCCTATTTGATTTTGTGTTTATAACCCTGTAGTCACTTGACCAGAAGTCTTGTTCCTTCTGCTACCGAACTTCACTAATTCCCACTATATCTAACTTGAACCTATCCATTTCCCTTTTTAAATTTTCTAACCTACCTGCCCGATTAAGGGATCTGACATTCCACGCTCCGATCCGTAGAACGCCAGTTTTCTTTCTCCTGATAACGACATCCTCCTGAGTAGTCCCCGCCCGGAGATCCGAATGGGGGACTATTTTACCTCCGGAACATTTTACCCAAGAGGATGCCATCATCATTTAATCATACAGTAAAGCTGCATGTCCTCGGGAAAAATTACGGCTGTAGCTTCCCCTTGCTTTCAGCCGTTCGCAGTACCAGCACAGCAAGGCCGTTTTGGTTAATGTTGCAAGGCCAGATCAGTCAATCATCCAGACTGTTGCCCCTGCAACTACTGAAAAGGCTGCTGCCCCTCTTCAGGAACCACACGTTTGTCTGGCCTCTCAACAGATACCCCTCCGTTGTGGTTGCACCTACGGTACGGCCATCTGTATCGCTGAGGCACTCAAGCCTCCCCACCAACGGCAAGGTCCATGGTTCATGGGGGGTGAAGTTATATATTTCTTTGTTACCCCTGCTCTCTTCGCAGCTATCTTCTTTGTACCTACTGTTCTTTTTCCTTTCCGTAGAGTGACATTGCAGATGTCAGATGAAGAGATGGATGGGAGAGAAGAATTGTTGTTAGACTGTGGGCTACATCGAAGGATTGAGAATACTGATGAAAGAAAAAGAAAAAAAATTACAGCACTGTAACCCACGTATTAAATTATTTAATTCGAAACAATAAGTGGATACATTTTGATTTTCCCTGCTTTCCGTGAATAAGGGAAGGCGACTGATATTTTTCTCTGCAAAACCATAGTTCTGATTTATTTGCTCAGGCTTCCCAAACCCCACAATGTTCCCCATTTCTTAAACGCTAATTTTCAATCACTCCGAGTACGGACAACAAGCTGCAGAGTTTCTATTGTACGGCGTACGACAAGTGTATAATGTTGGATACGATTTCCCGAAGTATTTGTTAGGCCCGGTTATTAAATATTTAACATGTGGCATCGAGAGAAAGGGAGAGAGTATGTGTGTGTGTGTGAGCGAGAAGAAGCGGTGTAAAAGGTAGAGTGTGAAATAAGGAGGGGGAGATAGAGAGAAGAACCAGTCAAGAGAGAGAGAGAGAGAGAGAGAGAGAGAGAGAGAGAGGAGAAGTAGGGGGGAGAAGGTGCACCACACACCGATAGAGAGGCAAGAGTAATAAAAGAGACAAAGAGAGAGAGGGAGACGTAGAGAGGGAGAGAAGGAGAGAGGGGAGAGAGAGAGAGAGAGAGATAGAGAGAGAGTGAAAAAGTGAGAGAGAGTGGGAGAGAGAGAAAGAGAGAGAAAATGAACGTAAGAAGTAGAGAGAAGGAGATGAACTCGGTGCTAGAGATAAAGAGAAAGAAGACGAAGCCGAAAGACGGTGTGATGGAAGGGAAGAGGCAGATAAAGAGAAAGAGTGTTTATTTATCAGTCAAGGGTTATGGAATTTTTAATAAAACTTTGAGATGTTAAACCTTTACTTTCGAAGCCGCACTCTAGCTAACGTTACGTGTCGCAGACTAAAACGGTTTTGCCTTAACATTCCCTGTAATCATAATGTAACATACTTCTGTGTTCCACAAGGTAGCTTTTCCTTTGACCCAAAATAATGTTACCAGAACCCTTAAATTTTAACAGGAATATAACCTGTAGACTTTCACCGATGTAGCAAAGTTATCATTGCTAAGCTATTTTTTTCCTACGAAATACGAATCGCAAGGTAGAAATTCCATTAATTATTAACGGCGTCCTGTCCCGTCCAGGATTATCTTCAAACAGCTGCCGGAACAGACCTGGAGGTAATGAGCAACGCTCACGTCAGCTGGAATTATGTTGCATTTTTCATAATTCCGATGACCGACGCACTCTTCTTTTTTCCTCCGAGCGTAAAGGCATGTTTGCAAATGCTGATTAATCTGCAGGGATCCCTTCCCGGGCTTCGTTATCCGCGGAGCAAAAATTCACCCTCTCATTCGACGAAATATACCACTCTTCCTCTACGGTCATGGAACAGTATCAATAATCTTTTGTTTGCAAACATACGAACTAATAAAATGGGGAGAATGTACAAGTGCTCAGAGAACTTGAGCTCTTTCGCTGTTTATCGTGTGGCATTTAAGTAGAACTCCCGTTAGTTTCTGACAATGAAACTAACAATATCCGTGGATATAAGTGAACTATCGTGGTTCAAGTCCATTTTTGTTCATTCTGAGATGCAGAGTCCTAAAGTTAAATGAGCAGTGAAAAATCTGCACTTGAGATACAAGAAATATTCAAGTATACGGCTTGTTGCTAGATATGTACCTTTCTTTCTATTTGTTTGTATCGTTAATTTCAGCAGCATTATGGGCAGAAAAGTGGAGGTAATGGAGCTGTACCACTATTGAAATAAAATTAATTGAACTTTGTACCTATCTCTTGCAGCTTTGTCCCGTTTTTGCACGGGGTTGTTTGGTTAAATCGGATTTGGCATGTTAATGTTTAAGGGGTGGCCGGATTCCCTTGCTGCCACCACCCCGTACCCCTGGGACGGAATCAGAGTACCCCATCTGTCTGCGTCTAGCGTAAATCATGGAAAAGTGCGGACGGGTTTCAAATGTCTGTGAGTCGTGTAACTGAGGCGGGAATTGAGGACCAGCCCATTATTCAGCCAGAGGGATGTGGAACACACCATAGAAACCACATCCAGGCTGGCCGGCACACCGGCCCTCGTCGTTAATCCGGCGGGCGGATTCGATCCGGGACCGGCGTGCCTACCCGAGTCCAGCAAGCAGCACATTAGCGCTCTCGGCTAACCTGGCGGGTTAATTGAACATTGTATACAACCTGCTAATGTGTCACTTTCAATAGTGTTAGGATAATGTTTATATTGCTGTTCTGCCCACCACACGTCTCACCGTATGCAACTACCTGTTTTTGAGAAGTGTCACACTTTTCAATATGTTTCAATAAACATGAACCAATTTCAGCTCGAAAATACATACGGATTTTGGCGTCAGTTAAACTGTGGCAACCAAAATTATACACGTATGTGTTTCTTTCGTAGCACGATATCGATGTTGTCAGTTTAGGAAATGCAAGGCCTTTTTGCAGGTCAAAGGTAAACACGTACATCTAGGAATCTGCCTCTTCACTACATGCTGTGTCTGTAGCCATTGCTGTACTTGCAGCTTTATCTCTCCTAAGGTGTAGGTCCTTTTCATTTTGAAGCTTTCTTTTTTCTTCTGCATTGGTAGCAGCGTCCATTTCAATTTGTCACTTGGTGCTCTCAATGACATCTTTGTTAAAGATTTTTCGATAGATGTATTCCCCTACAATTTCTTTATTCTGAGAAATGCATCTACATTTGTACAAAACTGTACATTTTGGACACACACAGCTCAGGATTTGAAAACCTTTTGCGGGAATTATCCTTCCTTACATAATGGCTCTCGGAAAGTGGAAAGCTTTTGATGTGTTGCTTTACATCACTGATCAGACCTTCTGGTACAGAGAATTTGTTCTGATGTTGGCCCCTTCCATCAATGTGAGGAGTACCTTCTTCCTTACTTTTCGTTAAAAGCCTAGAGAGTCGTCCATTAGAAATGTCAAAACTTCTTGCATACTACTGCAGTTTCCGTTCACATGTAATCGATATTCATAAATACAGATTATCTGAGAACCGGAGCCATCTCTTGGCTGTCGGCGGTTAACTGCATGATACGTGCATAAACCATTCAAATGACTATTCTGGCGATTAATATGACCAATACCGCAGAAATTGTCAAATAACGTCTTCCTCATCCTCTGAAATTTTATTGAAACATTTACGTGCACACGTGCAGTCCACATTGCGGATTGTTTTTGGAAGAATTCTTTTACCAGTTGCTGTGACGTGTAAATCCCCAGTGTTTCTTTTTTATTTCAAATATGCGTTTCATGTGTGTATGTTTCCTTGCACACTTCTTGCTTCGAGTACGCTTCCTTTTTGTCTGCATATTTGCGGCTGCACCGTTCGCACAGGCATCATTAACAGTGTCTCCTGTTTCGTCATTTTTACACTTTCATTTAAAGTTTCATCGTCATCGGTACTGCTATCTAGATAGAAAGTAACCCAAGTTATGATTTATACAGCACCAGATCATTGAAAACATAGGTATATGTGAAACACATTGAGATGGACGCCCTCATTTTTCATTGTTATCGTCAACATGACCTTCATTCTCGCATATTCATTTTTTTATGTGCAATCGTTTGAAAATATGGATCATCAGTTGTATCACGGTGACTTGGTCGTGAAACCATCATATTCGCAAGAAATAGCAACACGCTTCAATGCAGAAAAGTACATGGACTTGTAACACTACTGAAGTAAATTTAAGCTTTCTTTTCTAATGCGCCAGCATCGAGGTGGCCTCTGTTGGAAGCAGGGGGAAACTGGAGCTGTGCAAATAAAAGAAACGACTTGTGTGAGTACATACGTGAGGATAACTCCATTTCTTCTGAAAGGTGGTCTTGTACCACTATTGAAATAAGCCCTTATGAGATATAATGAAACTCTACACCTACAAACTCTGGAGGAATAGGAACCACAAAACATATGCAGAATTTGTAGGTCTAGGGCCACATTATGTCATTAAGATAATATCGAAGTTTGAGATGAAAGAAAAAGTTTCTTTCTTATTGTAATACACAAAATAAAAAGTTGCACTCACTCACATGCACGCACACACACTCACACACACACACACACACACAAACACACACACACGCACACACACACACACACAGAGAGAGAGAGAGAGAGAGAGAGAGAGAGAGAGAGCGCGCACACACACACACACACACACACACACACACACACACACACACACACACAAACACACGCACACACAGAGAGAGATTCATCTGCAGCTGGTAAAGCAAACCACCAGCTGATGTAAAGTACACTCCTGGAAATTGAAATAAGAACCCCGTGAATTCATTGTACCAGGAAGGGGAAACTTTATTGACACATTCCTGGGGTCAGATACATCACATGATCACACTGACAGAACCACAGGCACATAGACACAGGCAACAGAGCATGCACAATGTCGGCACTAGTACAGTGTATATCCACCTTTCGCAGCAATGCACGCTGCTATTCTCGCATGGAGACGATCGTAGAGATGCTGGATGTAGTCCTGTGGAACGGCTTGCCATGCCATTTCCACCTGGCGCCTCAGTTGGACCAGCGTTCGTGCTGGACGTGCAGACCGCGTGAGACGACGCTTCATCCAGTCCCAAACATGCTCAATGGGCGACAGATCCGGAGATCTTGCTGGCCAGGGTAGTTGACTTACACCTTCTAGAGCACGTTGGGTGGCACGGGATACATGCGGACGTGCATTGTCCTGTTGGAACAGCAAGTTCCTTTGCCGGTCTAGGAATGGTAGAACGATGGGTTCGATGACGATTTGGATGTACCGTGCACTATTCAGTGTCCCCTCGACGATCACCAGAAGTGTACGGCCAGTGTAGGAGATCGCTCCCCACGCCATGATGCCGGGTGTTGGCCATGTGTGCC
This sequence comes from Schistocerca gregaria, assembly GCF_023897955.1. NCBI lineage: Eukaryota > Metazoa > Arthropoda > Insecta > Orthoptera > Acrididae > Schistocerca > Schistocerca gregaria. Next base: position 206,662,007 of record NC_064928.1, on the reverse strand, counting down.
TCAGTCGTATGCAGTCCTGATTGTGGCGCTCACCTGCACGGCGCCAAACACGCATACGACCATCATTGGCACCAAGGCAGAAGCGACTCTCATCGCTGAAGACGACACGTCTCCATTCGTCCCTCCATTCACGCCTGTCGCGACACCACTGGAGGTGGGCTGCACGACGTTGGGGCGTGAGCGGAAGACGGCCTAACGGTGTGCGGGACCGTAGCCCAGCTTCATGCAGACGGTTGCGAATGGTCCTCGCCGATACCCCAGGAGCAACAGTGTCCCTAATTTGCTGGGAGGTGGCGGTGCGGTCCCCTACGGCACTGCGTAGGATCCTACGGTCTTGGCGTGCATCCGTGCGTCGCTGCGGTCCGGTGCCAGGTTGACGGGCACGTGCACCTTCCGCCGACCACTGGCTACAACATCGATGTACTGTGGAGACCTCACGCCCCACGTGTTGAGCAATTCGGCGGTACGTCCACCGGCCTCCCGCATGCCCACTATACGCCCTCGCTCAAAGTCCGTCAACTGCACATATGGTTCACGTCCACGCTGTCGCGGCATGCTACCAGTGTTAAAGACTGCGATGGAGCTCCGTATGCCACGGCAAACTGGCTGACACTGACGGCGGCTGTGCACAAATGCTGCGCAGCTAGCGCCATTCGACGGCCAACACCGCGGTTCCTGGTGTGTCCGCTGTGCCGTGCGTGTGATCATTGCTTGTACAGCCCTGTCGCAGTGTCCGGAGCAAGTATGGTAGGTCTGACACACCGGTGTCAATGTGTTTTTTTTTTCATTTCCAGGAGTGTATATCTAAACAAATGTGGTTACATTAGTACTAATGAGCGTTGTGCATGCGGCGTACCGTAAGATCCACCCTACATGATAATTAGCAGATTCCTGGGTGAGTCACACACCTTCCACGAGTTGCTTGGAAGAAATAACATTTTAGTACTACACTTAATGATGAAAAGTATCCGGACGCCAGACTGAAAATGACTTACAAGTTGGTGGTGTCCTCCATCGATAATGCTGAAATTCAATATAGTGTTGGTCCACCCTCAGCCTCAATGACAGCTTCCACTCTCGAAGGCATACGTTTAATCTGGTGCTGGACTGAGGAGAGGTATCGATGTCGGTCGGTGAGGCCTGGCACGAAGACGGCGTTCCGAAACATCCCAAACATATTCTATAGGTTTAAGTTCAGGACTCTGTGAAGGCCAGTCCATGACACGAAAGTTACTGTCGTGTAAGCGATCCTCCACAGGCCGTGAATTATGAACAGGTGCTAGATCGTGTTGAAAGACGCAATCGCCATCCCCAAATTGCTCTTTAATAGTGGGAAGCAAGAAGGTGCTTAAAACATCAATGTAGGCCTGTACTGTGATAGTCCGACGCAACACAACAAGGGGTGGAAGACCTCGCTATGAAAAACAGGACCACACAATAACACCAGCGCCTCCGAATTTTACAGTTGGCGATATACAAACTAGCAGATGACGTTCAACGGTCATTCGCCATACCCACACCCTGCCTTCGGGTCGCCACATTGCCTACTGTGATTCATCACCCCACACAACGTTTTTCCACTGTTCAATCGCCCAATGTTTACATTCCTTACAACAAGCGAGGCGTCGTTTGGCGTTTACCGGCGTGATGTGTGGCTTATGAGCAGCCGTTCGACCTTGAAATCCAAGTTTTTTCACCTCCCGCCTAACTGTCATAGTACTTGCAGTGGATCTTGAAGCAGTTTGAAATTCCTGTGTGATGGTCTGGATAGATGTTTGCCTATTACACATTACAACCCACTTCAACTTTCGGTACGCTTTCGTGGTGTACGGGTCTCTTCACGTTTCCACTGCACTACCACACCGGAAACAGTGGAGTTAGGGATGTTTAGGAGTGTGGAAGTCTCGCATACAGACGTATGACACAAGTGACACCTAAATCACCTGACCACGTTCCAAGTCCGTGCGTTCTGCTCTCTCACTATGTCTAATGATATGGAGTACGTGTCAGTAGGCGGCAGCAAAACGCACTTAATATGAAAAATGTAAGTTTATTTGTGTGTCCGAAAACTTTTAGGTTTTCACAAGGGTGGCGCCGGTGGCGACACCGACAACGTGCTGACATGAGGAAATTTGCCAACCGATTTCTCATACACAAACAGCAGTTTACAGGCGTTGCCTGGTGAAACTTTGTTGTGATGCCTCATGTAAGGAGGAGAAATGCGTACCATCACGTTTCCGACTTTGATAAAGGTCGGACTGTAGCCTATCGTGATTGCGATTTATCGCATCGCGACATTGCTGCTCGCGTTGGTCGAGATCCAATGACTGTTAGCAGAATATCGAATCGGTGGGTTCAGGAGGGTAATACGGAACGCCGTGGTGGATCCCAACGGCCTGTTATCACTAGCAGTCGAGATGACAGGCATCTTATCCGCATGGCTGTAACGGAGCGTGCAGTCATGCCTCGATCCCTGAGTCAAGAGATGGCGACGTTTGCAAGATAACAACCGTCTGCACGAACAGTTCGATGACGTTTGCAGCAGCATGCACTATCAGCTCGGAGTTTCATGGTTGTGGTTACCCTGACGCTGCATCACAGACAGGAGCGCCTGCGATGGTGTACTCAATGACGAACCTGGTTGCGAACCTGGTTGCACGAATGGCAAAACGTTCTTTTTTCAGATGAATCCCGGTTCTGTTTACAGCATCATGATGGTCGCATCCGTGTTTGGCGACATCGCGGTGAACGGACATTGTAAGCGTGTATTCGTCATCGCCATACTGGCGTATCACCCGGCGCGATGGTATGGGATGCCATTGGTTACACGTCTCGGTAACCTCTTGTTTGCATTGACGGCACATTGAACAGTGGGCGCTACATTTCGACCCGTGGCTCTACCCTTCATTGATCCCGGCGAAACCAAAAATTTCAGCAGAATAATGCAGGACCGCAAGTTGCAGGTCCTGGACAGCACATTCTCCAGATCTCTCACCAATTTAAAACGTCTGGTCAATGGTGGCCCAGCAACTGGCTCGTCACAATACGCTAGTCACTACTCTTGATGAACTGTGGTATCGTGTCGAAGATGCATGGGCAGCTGTACCTGTACACGGCATCCAAGCTCTGTTTGACTCAATACCCAGGCGTATCAAGGCTGTTATTATGGCCAGAGATGGTTGTTCTGAGTGCTGATTTCTCAGGATCTATGCGCCCAAATTGCGTGAAAATATAATCACATGTCAGTTCTAGTATAATATATTTGAGCAATAAATACCCGTATTGCATCCGCATTTCTTCTTGATGTAGCAATTTTAATGCACTGTAGTGTATGAACACCTCTCGAAAGGTATGTTAAATTTTTTTGAGTTTCTAGCAAAATACTATATTCATTTTATATTTTTATAGTGTCGGAAACAAAGACGTCCAAAATCAGATGATTCTTTTTGATACACCCTATATTTCTGTTCCTACGGAGTCTGTTAGATATCCATCCTGAAACTGGGACCAGGTATCGAGTTCAGTCCTGAACTGCCAATTACAGACAGTCTTTTTAAATTTGTAATGGTCAATATGTCAAAATGTACTGGAATAATAATGTAGACGGAATGCTCCAGACGGCTGGAAAAAAGTTGCTTCTGCCATAAGAAACGTGCGGAAGAAACCGTTTCCGTGTCGTGTGCCCCGCGCGCCCGTTAGAGTAAAAGGAAAGAGGTGTAAACACCTCAAAAGAGGGCCTGAGAGGAGAGAAGGAAGGCAAGTGGCAGTAAAATGGGCAGTGGAAGGGACGCGTTTGGGGGATGTGGACGCAGAACGCGCCGGGCTCTTAAGGGCAACGGGCTGGAGCTATGCAGCTGCCGGAACACATGCCGCTTTCACGGTCGGTGACCGCGAGTCGGCCCGGCCCGCTAAAGCCAAGACACTCCGCGGAGAGAGTTTCGCCCTCACGGGGGCCGAGGGGGAACTTCAGGGGCGTCTCAAGGTGAGGAACCTTCCTATCTGTGCACCTGGAAATACTCTGTTCGCCGTTAACACTGCACCTACATGCACACGCCGTGCAGCAAACGTCAGGTTGGCGTGAAAAGTACGGCATGCTTGGATAAGCAAAGAATTGGCATTTCAGCGCTGGAACATCCCATTCTTTTTGTTCTCTCATGGGTTTCAAGCTGCCCGATACGAATTCCTTTCATGTAGCAACATTTTCGTCTCAGAATAGTAATTCTAGTAGTAGTAGCAGCAGTGGTAGTAATAGCTTTATTCATCCTTGAACCTCTTTATCCCAGATTACAGTACATATCGAACTACACTACTGGCCATTAAAATTGCTACACCAAGAAGTAATGCAGAGTATAAACGGGAACTCATTAGACAAATATACCAGATATGACATATGATTACAATTTCACGCAATTTGGGTACATAGATCCTGAGAAATCAGTACCCACAACAACCACCTGTGGCCATAACAAAAGCCTTGATACGCATGGGCATTGAGTAAGAGCTTGGATGGCGTGCACAGGTACAGCTGCCCATGCAGCTTCAACACGATATTGTGACGAGCCAGTTGCTCGGCCTCCATAGACCAGACGTTTTCAATTGGTGAGAGATCTGCAGAATGTGCTGGCCAGGGCAACAGTGGAACACTTTCTGTATCCAGAAAGGCCCGCACAGGACCTGTAACATGCGGTCCTGCATTATCCTGCTGAAATGTAGGGTTTCGCTGGGATCAAATGAAGGGTAGAGCCCGGGGTTGTAACGCATCTGAAATGTAACGTCCACTTTTCAAAGTGACGTCAGTGCGAACAAGAGGTGACCGAGACGTGTAACCAATGGCACCCCATAACATCACGCCGGGTGACACGCCAGTATGGCGATGACGAATACACGCTTCATGTGCGTTCACTGCGATGTCGCCAAACACGGATGCGACCATCATGATGCTGTAAACAGAACCTGGATTCATCCGAAAAAATGACGTTTTGCCATTCGTGCACCCAGGTTCGTCGTCGAGTACACCATAGCACGCGCTCCTGTCTGTAATGCAGCGTCAAGGGTAACCGCAGCCATGGTCTCTGAGCTGATAGTCCATGCTGCGGCAAACTTCGTCGAGCTGTGCGTGGAGATGGTTGAGCTCTTGCAAACGTCCCCATCTGTTGACTCAGGGATCGAGACGTGGGTGCACGATCCGTTACAGCCATGGGGATAAGATGTCGTCTCTAGTGGTACGAGGGCGTTGGGATCTAGCACGGCGTTCCGTGTAACCCTCCTGAAGCCACCGATTCCATATTCTGCTAACAGTCATTGGATCTCGACCAAAGCGAGCAACAATGTTTCGATACGATGAACAGCAATCGCGATAGGCTACAATACGACCTTTATCCAAGTCGGAAACGTGATGGTACGCATTTCTACTCCTTACACGAGGCATCACAACAACGTTCCACCAAGCAAAGCCGGTCAACTACTGTTGGTGTATGAGAAATCGGTTGGAAACTTTCCTCGTGTCATCACTTTGTATGTGCCGCCAAAGGCGCCAGCCTTGTGTGAATGCTCTGAAAAGCTAAGCATTTGCATATCACAGCATCATCTTCCTGTGGTTTAAATTGCGCGTCTGTAGCACGTCATTCTTGTGGTGCAGCAATTTCAATGGCCAGTAGCGTATTGAGAAGTTTACACCATTTTAAAGTAAGGTAATTGGTAATCACATACATTTAGGGACATCTAGTTGGAGAATATCATTAGATTACTCTTGGTATACAGTACTTCTTTTACAAGTAACTTAGTAATTAATGTACTGCAACACTGTTCACTCATAGCTCACTATCAGTCACTGTACATACTACACACACTGCTTCATAACACTTTACTCGATACTAACAACACACAACACACACACACACAAACACACACACACACATACGTGCACACACACACACACACACACACACACACACACACACACACTGGCCATTTCTGGACCATCTTCTTTACCGCAACATCCCATTTGCTGTCCTGATAAACAGAGTCAGCTTCCTTATATAATGAGAGGGATGTTGAGCTCAGGAGAGAAAGAGGGGTTAGTATTGTGTTATGCATAGGCTGGGTATAAGTTTATCTCGAAAAGGAAGAAAGAAGGAAAAATCATAGTGTGATGGTGTTATGTGGAATGTTGGACGTTTTATAATCATTATTACGAGGCGTGTATTTTAAGTAAGTACCGTTTTGAAATAAGAAATGACGTGCTAAGATATCTCAATAATTTTATTTTGACATGAAAGCCTGTAAATTAATCCACTTTCCTACATAATTTCCGTGAATATTGAGGCACTTATCATAACTGTTTTGACTTCGTCATCGTCTTGAAGACGCTGACCGCTCACCCGAGTGCAAGAACAGATGGTAGCCACTGGGAACAAGATCGGGGTGGTACGGAGGATGATCTAGAGTTTCCCATCGAAAACATGTGAAGGGATCTTTGGTCTGATCCGCCACATGCGGTCGGGCATTGCCTTTCAGCAGAACGATGCCCTTGCTCAACTTCCATGGACTGTTACTTCGATTCTGGTGTGACGTAGGCCACCTATGTTTCATTGCCCGTAACTATTTGAGTTAAGAAATCATCACCGTCGTTGTGATACCGCTCAAGGAAAGTCATTGCACTGTCTAAACATATGGTTTTTATGCAAAAATGATTCAAATGGCTCTGAGCACTATGCGACCAAACTTCTGACGCCATCAGTCGCCTAGAACTTAGAACTAATTAAACCTAAGTAACTTAAGTACATCACACACGTCCATGCGCGAGGCAGGATTCGAACCTGCGACCGTAGCGGTCGCTCGGCCCCAGACTGTAGCGCCTAGAACCTCACGGCCACTCCGGCCGTCTGGTTTTGTGCACATCCGTCAACACTTTTGGTACCCAACGTGCGCACAATTTTGCTAATTCAAGTGCTAGGTCGCAATGCCATACAAAATACTACGAGAAACATTAGGAAAGTCATCCTGCAAGGAGGAAATCGTAAAGCGTCTGTTTCCTCTCACCTTATTGTCCACTTCCTGCATCAAACTTTCATTAACGACCGAAGAACGCCCAATCCGCTGTTCATCGTGCACATTTGTGCGGCCATCTTTAAATGCTCTCCCCAACTTTCTTACCATTCCATCACTCATAATGTTTTTTTCCCGTAAACTGCACAGATCTCACGATGAATATCGATCGCTTTTAGGCCTTTAGCATTAAGAAATCTTATAACAGCCAGCACTTCACAGTCGGCGGGACTCACGATTATCGGAGGCATCTTAAACACTCAGTACACAACGTGAACAAGGAAGAATCAGACTGTAATGGCGTCAGTGCGTAGATTAAGGTACAGGCTTTAATGAAAAAATAAAATTATTGAGATACCTTAGCACGAATTTTTTTTAAATTTCAAAACGGTATTTACTTAGAAAACAGGCCTTGTATTATTTGATTGTATACCCTTTTTTACCAAACCTCTACTCAGTTTTATCTAAGTAATCCTTCACTATATAAAATGAATTGCATAGCAGTTACTTTTTAGCTGCCTTCTTAATAAGTGTATTTTTGTAATTTCTTTAATCTCTTTTGGTAATTTATTTTACAGTGTTATTCCTTGGTAGAAAATGCTGTTTTGAGTATTATTTTTATTTTTTGTTGGTAAACGTAAGTAGTCTTACTCTTGTTCCATGGTCATGGTCAGAGCTGTTTGTGCAGTAATTACCAATGTTGTCTTGTATCTATTGTATCCACACAGAGCAGTTACAATTCCCAGTGTTTTCTACAGATCTTTACAATGAGCTCGAGTACTATTTTTGGTTATTATTTTTATGGCTCTTTTCTGGAGTTTGAAAATTGTGTTAATATTTTGTACATTTATTCCCCCCAAACCAGAATGCAACAGCTAAGAATTGAGTGTACGTATAAATAGTACGTAACTAAAAGACACTGCATGTTACACACTGATGACAGAATTCTAAGGGCATAAGCTGATTTGTATTCTGTTTGCAAGTATCTTTGTGTGTTCACACTACTTCAACTGAGAATCAATATACATTCCTAGAAACTTGGCATTTATTAGTCTGTAGAGGTACCATCTACATTTAAAGCTGTCGTTTTCCGTCTTCAAACTGAATGTCATGGCATTTCTTTATGTTCAGTATTGCTTGTTGACCAGTCGTAAACTTCCTTGACAGTTTCATTTCCTTTCTCTGCAAGGAGGTCTCTTGTTTTCGCAGCAACTATAATATTGCTGTCATCAGCAAGGGGATTTTTTTCAGCATGAGTGACACTTCTGAGAAAGTCATTGATGTCATGAGGAATATTATTGGTCCTAATACGCTACGTTACAGTACCTCTGTATTCATATATTTTGGTTCTGATAAATGTTTGCTAAATGTTTGGATTTATTTGAAGCACCGTGTGTGTTATCTCTACTCATTATACCCTATCTCCAATGTATGATCGATACCAGTAATTAGCAACCCCTCCTACTTCTAATGTCTCTAATTTATTTGATAGGATCTTGTGGTCGACTGTACCAAAGGCCTTGGGAAGATCCAAAAGTATGCGTGTGATACACTCATCTTAAATTGAATCAAAGGCTTCAATAACTTGATGAATGTATCTAAATTTCTGTTTTTCTCTATAATTTGTACCCTCTACACCTTACTCTGGCACCAAGGAGGTCATTCCTTGATGTCTTAACATAAGTCCTACCTCCTTGTCCCTTTTTCCTGTCAGTGTTTTCCTTATATTCTTTCCTCGCCGTTTCTGCGGAGAACCTACTTATTCATTACCTTATGAGTACACCTATTTTCCAACAGTCTTCTGTGGCACCACGTCTATAAGCTTCTGTTCTTTACTGTTCAGATTATCCTACATTTCACATTTCACTGTCATACGATGTTGTGCTCCAGACGCACATTCTCAGAAACGTCTTCCTCAACTGATGTCCTATGTTGGTACTAGTCTACTTCTCTTACCACTAATGCCCTTTTTGCCAGTGCTAGACTGCTTTTATGTCTTCCTTACTACGTCCTTCATGGATTATTTTGCTGCCTAGGCAACTCCTTTTTCGTCCTCAGTTCTGACATTAAGTTTCTCGCTATTCTAGTTTTTGGTAGTTCTCATTAGTCTTTCTTCAATTTACTCCACGTCCATATTTTGCACTTTAACGGAGGATAGCAACGTCATCGACGAATACTGTCACTGATTTCACTTGCGTATTGATCCCAATCACGAACGTTTTTGTTATTTCTGTCACTGCTCCTTAGGTATACAGATTGAGTAGCAGGGTCGTAATCCGTGCAGTTCGTTCTTACTCTTCCAATTATTTATTCCCTCTCCAATTTTGTACATATTTTATAGTACACGTCTTCTCCCATACCTTAACCGTCTTTTCCTCAGAGTTTCCAGTATCTTACATTGCCGAATGCTTTTCCGATGTCGACAACTCCTATAACTCTGTCTTGATTTTTTTCAGTCTCGTTTTCATTATTAACTGCAACGTTACAGCTGCCTCAGTAGTGTCTTTCTCTTTCCTAAAGGCAATTAGATGGTCATCTAAGATCTCATTAGTTTTATTTTCCATTCTATTGCGTATTCTTCTTGCCAGCAACTTTGATTCATGAGCTGTTAACGTGACTGTGCGATAATTCTCACAGTTGTCCGGTCTTGCTGTTTTCGGAATTGTGCATGAGGTATCCCGAAAGTCTGATAATCTATCGCCAGTCTCCATCGTTCTACGCACCACAGTGAATAATTCTTTACATACACTCCTGGAAATGGAAAAAAGAACACATTGATACCGGTGTGTCAGACCCACCATACTTGCTCCGGACACTGCGAGAGGGCTGTACAAGCAATGACCACACGCACGGCACAGTGGACACACCAGGAACCGCGGTGTTGGCCGTCGAATGGCGCTAGCTGCGCAGCATTTCTGCACCGCCGCCGTCAGTGTCAGCCAGTTTGCCGTGGCATACGGAGCTCCATCGCAGTCTTTAACACTGGTAGCATGCCGCGACAGCGTGGACGTGAACCGTATGTGCAGTTGACGGACTTTGAGCGAGGGCGTATAGTGGGCATGCGGGAGGCGGGGTGGACATACCGCCGAATTGCTCAACACGTGGGGCGTGAGGTCTCCACAGTACATCGATGTTGTCGCCAGTGGTCGGCGGAAGGTGCACGTGCCCGTCGACCTGGGACCGGACCGCAGCGACGCACGGATGCATGCCAAGACCGTAGGATCCTACGCAGTGCCGTAGGGGACCGCACCGCCACGTCCCAGTAAATTAGGGACACTGTTGCTCCTGGGGTATCGGCGAGGACCATTCGCAACCGTCTCCATGAAGCTGGGTTACGGTCCCGCACACCGTTAGGCCGTCTTCCGCTCACGCCCCAACATCGTGCAGCCCGCCTCCAGTGGTGTCGCGACAGGCGTGAATGGAGGGACGAATGGAGACGTGTCGTCTTCAGCGATGAGAGTCGCTTCTGCCTTGGTGCCAATGATGGTCGTAAGCGTGTTTGAGCCGTGCAGGTGAGCGCCACAATCAGTCCTGCATACGACCGAGGCACACAAGTCCAACACCCGGCATCATGGTGTGGGGAGCGATCCCCTACACTGGCCGTACACCTCTGGTGATCGTCGAGGGGACACTGAATAGTGCACGGTACCCATCGTTCTGCCATTCCTAGACCGGCAAGGGAACTTGCTGTTCCAACAGGACAATGCACGTCCACATGTATCCCGTGCCACCCAACGTGCTCTGGAAGGTGTAAGTCAACTACCCTGGCCAGCAAGATCTCCGGATCTGTCGCCCATTGAGCATGTTTGGGACTGGATGAAGCGTCGTCTCACGCGGTCTGCACGTCCAGCACGAACGCTGGTCCAACTGAGGCGCCAGGTGGAAATGGCATGGCAAGCCATTCCACAGGACTACATCCAGCATCTCTACGATCGTCTCCATGGGAGAATAGCAGCCTGCATTGCTGCGAAAGGTGGATATACACTGTACTAGTGCCGACATTGTGCATGCTCTGTTGCCTGTGTCTATGTGCCTGTGGTTCTGTCAGTGTGATCATGTGATGTATCTGACCCCAGGAATGTGTCAATAAAGTTTCCCCTTCCTGGGACAATGAATTCACGTTGTTCTTATTTCAATTTCCAGGAGTGTATTAAAAATGAAGCCCAGGTAACCCAACTGTCACGCATTCGGCCGGCCGGTGTGGCGGAGCGGTTCTAGGCGCTTCAGTCTAGAACCGCGCGTCCGCTACGGTCGCAGGTTCGAATCCTGCCTCGGGCATGGATGTGTGTGATGTCCTTAGGTTAGTTATGTTTAAGTAGTTCTAAGTTCTAGGTAACTGATGACCTCAGACGTTAGGTCCCATAGTGCTCAGAGCCATTTGAGCCATTTTTGTCACTCATTGTGGGGCGCACAGTGCAGGTGCTAGGGAGAGGCCGCCGTAGCTTGTTCCATGGGAAGTCGTTGATCACATACCATACAGCCAGGACTGATTCTCATCTCTGCTAGCATGAACCGCTGGCAATGGAAACAACATTATGGCACAGACAAAGAGCTACAGATCGCATAGAAGATTAGCAGAAAGCGGAAGAGGCGTCCTTCTATGGCGAGGGTATTGGAAAGAAGGCACAATTTTTATAATGGATGTATCAGTCGGAGCAACGACTACATAGGGGTAGCTTGAACTTTGTAAATTAAACGTTTTTGATTTTCACTGCGGTTTCGCAACCTACTCGACCTAACTTGCCATAGAGCCTTCTTACGTTTCTTATCTTCTTCTACATGACTTGACCGATTACTACCGAAGAGGGCACATATATCACCTAAAGTCCTGGTAAAGTGCCTGTATGGGTAAGAAGCACCTACTTATCAGGTGGATGGCGACGAGGGCGAAAAATAATATAAACATTGAGAAAACCCAGACTTCATTCATCCAGTATTTGAGGTTGAGAGCACTTAGTGATTTACAGCAAGCTGCACGGATCTTCTTCTCCCCCACAACTCCCACAAAACGATGAGAGGAAAAAAGCGTATCAGTTACATCGTTTCTGCAGTGAAACTGCTGAATCAGGCTTGAAATTGTAGTTTGTTACTTCTTTGCTAGTATCCGAATTTGCAACAGATTTTGCAGACGGTATCCACAAATCCCGCTGAATGGACTAACTTCTATGTCGTCAGGGACCTGTAAACCTCCTATGTGGACTGGGGGGATGATAATATATAAAGAGAATAGGAGCAGATGAACAGGCAGATGTGAAAGGAAGAGATACTTGGTAATATTAGATGGAGAAGTGGAGAGATCGTGAGAAGGAGGAAGCTAGCAGACTGAGGAGGAAGGGTGCGTTGGGAAGAGCAAGGAAAGAGGAGTAGATTGAATTATGTAGGTGGTGTAAGACATACACATGCGGCACAAGGGGTAGATCGTAGAGGGATGGGATGGAGGAAATGGACAGGGAAAGCGAAGGACATGGAGAGGGGTAGAACAAGGGAGGCAGCTCGAGAGGTTGAGACGATGATGGATTGGGAGTAGATGGACAGCTGGAGAAGAATAAATGAATGAGGGATGGGAATGTGCAGAATGGACAGAGAAAGGAGGACGAGGAAATGGAGAGAAAATGGACTGAGAGAGGGGAGGAGGAGATGATGTGGTGGATGAGGAGAACATAGAGGTGATGAAGAGGAGGTAGAGACTGCATCCGAAGATATGTGGGGAAGTGAGAGAAGCTGAATGGGGGAAGGAACAGTTGGGCAAGGGAGAAAAGAGCAGGTAGGTAGAGGTGGGAAGCGCCCATGGACCGTGAATGTGGAGAGGAGCAGATGGACAGATTTGAGGGTAAGAGGGAGATTGACTATCGGAACAATTACATGGCTGGGCGACGCTGGAAACTCAGCTAATTCATTATAGAAATAGAACTGATCAGGAAATTTTCTATAGAAAGCGTGATTCGGATTGACTCTTGTGAATGAACATTACAGGAGCCGAGGAAAATGGCCACCACTGACGTCGATTAACACGTCTCCATCTGAACTGTTTTATTGGTTCTGTTGTGTTGACTCTGGTTTTCTCAAATTTCTTAACACCTCTAAGTGGGGCATAGCAATAGATTGCTATATTAGACAGCTACAGCGGTGTTTCAGTGTTCAAATCTTGTGATATTCCTATTTATGTTTTTATTTCACTCAACTTCAGGGGTACTCCTATAACCATGTTTATAACGCATTCATACAACATTTGTGTGTTCTCTTTCCTACTCCTTCTGTAGTTCGTTACAGAGAGTGAATGTGTGTGTGTGTGTGTGTGTGTGTGTGTGTGTGTGTGTGTGTGTGACGCTTCTAAATGCCTTAGTTCGCAGATACTGGTCCTTTGGATGGTAGTGGGAGATTATCCAAGGTATGGGAACAGTTTAAGTAAAGTCACTTTAGTTCAGAGAGCAATTAGTAGCCACCAATGTCTTTGCTTATCAGTGGCTGTTGTGTAGGTTGCTACTGGCACCTGGCACGTATTTTCTCTGATTGTTTCCGGTGCCATAGAGTGGTCCTTGAACCGGTAGCATGTCACCTCCAGTAGTTCACGTTAGTAAGTTGGTATGTGTAACACTTAATGAAGTTAGAAGGTATAACGCATTCCCGGGTGCAAATCATGTCATACGATTCGTTTCAGTTAAGGAGTAGCGTAATGTTTATTAATATTTCGTTCTTTTAGATTGACACTTTGTCTTGCTAGGATCTAGCGATGGGAGTGCGTTTTACCCACCCCAAATCTAAGTTCAGTTTCTTTGTGAGTCTTATGTGTGACTTCATTGTGTGTTCTCTGTATGATCGTACCGGAACTCTTTTTTTTCTATCGTTCAATTTCACTTCATTTCGCTAATTTCATGTTTCCTCTAGCGTGTGTTGCTGTGTGATCGCACCCACTAGATCATCACGTAGTGCACTGAGCCCTCAGCTCAGGCAATTCACCATCATTTAATACTTTCAACAACTTTTTGCATGAGTGTGATTTTAATTAATAGGAATATTTCTCATGAGTTCTGTGTTTGGCATTGTGTTTCTTGTCTTAGTTATACGATGCGCGTTCACGAACCCTGGTGGGTCTCAACCTATTCTAATAATTTTTTGCCTACTCTGAATACTAAATCTATCGTTTCGGTGACTCCGTTCCTTTCTCGTATTATTTATCGGGAGATCAGTGGTGTTCACATGCTTTTGCTGAAGCAGAATGTTTTCATCCCTGAATCGTGTAGTTGTTGCTGTATTCAATTTGTTGTTCAGTGTGAGTTCTCTGTTGTATATGAAATTACTTTTGCGCCAAATGCTTCTTTGCTTGTCGTATGTCGGAGTTTGAGTTTCTCTCCAAGTGTTTGACCGTTAAATCTAAGTACTCTCGAACCCAGTGCGTGTTAGTTTGGTGTATGGTAATATTATGTGGTAATATTATTGTGGTTTGTATTCTTCTCATTGTGTGGGGCCTTAGTATAAATACGTGTGTGCGTGTGCTTGATGAACCCTTTCTTCTATATATCCTACATATTTCTTAGGTGTTGAGGTATAATTCATAATGTGTGCTCTGGAATGTGTAATGAGTATTAGACACCAGCATTCCTTTCTGATTATCAGTTTGTTAGATAGCTTCTGTGTCTGAATAAATTAACCAGGAAGTAAAAGTTCACATCTTTATGAAATGAAGACGTGTTGTTATTTCAAGCAATCCATGCAACTTTACAGCCTGGGCTTCGTCAAAGCCATCCGCTTTCCTCCCGTTTAACCGATATTTGAGTTTTCAATATGTTATTCTTCATGTTTAATACATGTATATTCCGATTTTGATCAAATGTTAATTAGAGAGATAATTTTCCCAGTTCATTTTAATTTTAGCTTAATTAGCTATTCATCAACTTTTAAATTATTCGAGTGAGAGTTACACAGAGAATACGAGCATCAAGTTCTCTTCAGTCAAACCTGAATAGGAATCATTCACTATGCTGTGCTGTGCTCAATTTATCGACCGCGACAGCTCTGTCTGACGCATAAATGCAACAGGATTTCGAGTGTTCTGCTGTAACTCTTCCATTGTGCGAGGATTTTTTCGATGCATGCGATTATCCGATTTTCCCCACAGGTTAAACGGGTCACACTGAGGCGATCGAGATGACCAGATTATATTGTTTCTGCCGGCTGTCCCCTCCTCACAGAACACCTCATGGATTCGTCACGAGGCTTTCAACACAGCGTGTACTTTTGTTCCGTCTTGTTGAGAATATCCATACAGTCGATCATGTACTGGGAGCTGATCAACCTGCGGGTTAAACACTCACTGAACGTCAGATTTATCATCAAGAGTCTGATGAAACAATCGTGTTGCGATGTGAACAGTATCATTTCTTGCCTCACGAACTATTGTATAGTCTTGTATCGCCATAGAACACCACACACTGTCCACCAAACACCAATGTTGAGATTATGCAACGTCTCTTCATAGTAGTAATCGAGGTTTCCTGATGCGTAATGGCGCATGTTCTGTGAGTTAACATACGCTGACAGATTGAACCAGGCCTGATATAAAAACCTGAAGATACAAAAGTACTGATTGCACCTCACTCAGAAGTCACTGGCAGAATTCAACAGAAGTACTGCGGATCCCTTAGCTTTTCAACACAGTTTCAATGTGATCACCTCTTAATCCCCACTAGCATATGTAAACGACATCGAGATTTCGTCGGACCCAGATCCCAGCTTTCCTTCACTCTAACGTTATTTTCTAGTGACCGAACATTTCTCATAGTTACAGTTTACAGTTTTTACTCGCTACAGGTCTTATTTCATTCCATCACCCCACTATGTTTTGCACTGCAGCTTTGCCAAAACACTTATAGTCTTAAATACAAGAACGAACAGTTCCCCATACGTTCTATACGAATTTTGTTTGGCATTGCTCTGAAAACTTGTAAAAAGGTGTCCTATGTAACTGTGACCGCATAACGGGAATTAACAGACTTTCAAAGCGGAACTGTAAGTGCAGCAACACGCGTGGAATATTATGTTTCGGAAATAGTTACTGAATTTTATATTCCAAGACTCACAGTGTCAACAGAGTAGCGTATTTCATTCATTTAAGGCATTACCTCTACCCGCGGACGACGCAGTGGCTGACGGCCTTCACTTAACGACCGAGAGCAGTGGCGTTTGCTTAGAGTTGTCAATGCTAATGGACAAGTAACGCTTCGAGAAATAACCACAGAAATTAATGTGTACGACAAATTTGAAACTTCCTGGCAGATTAAAACTGTGTGCCCGACCGAGACTCGAACTCGGCACCTTTGCCTGTCGCGGGCAAGTGCTCTACCAACTGAGCTACCCAAGCACGACTCACGACCCGTCCTTATATCTTTACCTCTGCTGTTACCTCGTCTCGTACCTTCTAAACTTTACAGAAGCTCTCCTGCGAACCTTGCAGAACCAGCACTCTTGAAAGAAAGGATATTGCGCAGACAAGGTTTTACCACAGTCTGGGAGATGTTTCCAGAACGAGATT
The DNA here is from genome assembly GCF_023897955.1 of Schistocerca gregaria. Lineage (NCBI taxonomy): Eukaryota > Metazoa > Arthropoda > Insecta > Orthoptera > Acrididae > Schistocerca > Schistocerca gregaria. Next base: position 206,645,431 of record NC_064928.1, on the reverse strand, counting down.
TTCACTCTGATGCGGAGTGTGCGCTGACATGAAACGTCATGGCAGGCTATAATTGTGTGCCAGACCGAGACTCGAACTCAAGACCTTTGCCTGTCGCGGGCAAGTGCTTCACCAACTGAGCTACCCAAGCACGTTTTATGCCCCGTCCCCACAACCTTACTTCCGCCAGTACCTCATCTCCTACCTCCCAAACCTTACAGAAGCTCTCCTGCGAACCTTGCAGAATTAGCACTCCTGAAAGAAACGATATTGCGCAGACATGGCTTTACCACAGCCTGGGAGATGTTTCCAGAATGAGATTTTCACTCTGCAGTTGAGTGTGCACTGATATGAAACGTCTTGGCAGATTAAAACTGTGTGCCGGACTGAGACTCGAACTCGGGACCTATGCCTTTCACGGCAAGTGCTCTACCAACTGAGACACGACAAACGTATCCGTTAGGGCATTGCGGCGAAATATGCCGTTACTGTGCTATGGTAACAAATAACCGACGATAGCGCCTTTGTTTATAGCACGACAATGCCTGCAGCAACCCTCCTTGTCTCGTGACCATATGGGCTGCTACGGGCTGCTACTTAGACGACTGGAAACCCCTGACCTGGTTAGATGAGTCCGATTTCAGTTGGTATGAGCTGACGGTAGATTGCGAGTATAGCTCAGACTGTATATAGCCACTGACCCAAGTTGTCACCAAAGCACTGGGCAAGCTGGTGGTGGCTCCATAATTCTGTCGGCTGTGTTCATGTTGAATAAACTGGGTACTCTGCTCCAGCTTAACCGGTCACCGACAGGAACTGATTATGGTCGGCTACATGAAGACCATATGCAGCCATTCGTGCGCTTCATGTTCCCAAACAACGATGGCAATGCGCTATGTCAACGGGCCACAATAATTTACAGTGGTTCAAATGGCTCTGAGAACTATGGGAGTTAACATCTGAGGTCATCAGTCCCCTAGAACTCAGAACTACTTAAACCTAAATAACATAAGGACAGCACACACATCCATTGCCGAGGCAGGACTCGAACCTACGACCGTGGCTGTCGCGCCGTTCGTGACTGAAGCGCCTACAACCGCTCGGTCACAACGACCGGCCTGACGGTGATCAAAAAGGCAAAAGAAAATAGACAATGTCCCGAAAGATTAAAGTACAAAATTTAAACTGAAGCAGGTTGCGTGAAATGAACCTCCTGACAGTCCCCCGCTAACGAGTCCAAAACCACGCTCTGATACCAATAATACGTGGTACTTACTGGAATTAAGGGAAACTTGGATGAAAGCTCCCACCAATATAACTTTATTTTTATGCCACCTGTTTATTTAACAATATATATACTGTGTTTTACAGATAATCGAAGCATTTAACTATAAAATTTTCCTGAACAAAGTGAATAATTTGCTGAATTCCTTTGACCTTAAACCATAAATTGAATAAGCTTTTAATGTTTGCAAAAGAAACCTGAAGTGCTGTATTGCGAAACAGCAAACAATATGCCAACGATTACAAGACGACAGTACCTGCAGACCGCCCATTATCGGGTGGAACAGTTGTGTTTAGGGCCGCGCTGGACGCAGTCTGTCTTACACTATTAAATGCCTTTGATGGGAACATCATAATTAACATCTTCTCCTGGAAAAGTCTTACAACTCAAAAATGGTTCCAGAATCTTTGTCTTACCATTACAAAATCAGCCTAAAACTTCATGGCGTCTGCAGGTGTCTTCCACGTGTAGAAACTCTGGTGATTCTTAAACCAAGAGTTACCGATGATTAAGTGATGCTCTGTGCAAATCTCTAACACACGGTTTCCTCTTTCATTCCTATTCATCACTCAATATTCACCTATTATATGTCGTTCTCTTTCTTTCCCTACTATCGAATTCCAGTCACCCATCACTATTAAATTTTTATCTCCCTTAAATACCTGAATAATTTCTTTTATCTCGTCATACTTCTCTTCAATCTCTTCATCATCTGCCAAGTTAGTTGGCATATAAATAGGAGCTAGTGTGGTAGACGTCGGCTTTGTGCCTAGATTAGCTAGTGTGGAAGACGTTGGCTTTGTGTCTAGTTTGATTAAATAATGCGTTCACTATACTTTTCATAGTAACTTACCTCATTCATATTTTGTTATTCTTTATGAAATCTACTCCCACATTATCTCTTTGATTTTGTATTTACTTCACCTGACCAGAAGTTCTGGTCCCCATGCCATCAAAATTCACTGGTTCCCACTATATCTGACTTCAACCTGCCCGTTTCCCTTTTTGAAATTTCCAGCCCATCTGCCCGATAACGAATCTAACGTTCCACGTTCTGATCCGTAGATTTCCACTTTTGTTTCGTCCTGAGTAGCTCCTCTTTTACCTCCGAAGTATGTTACGGAAGAGGACGCCATCATTATTAAACTACACAGTAGAACTGCATGCACTTGGGAAAAGTTCCGACTGTAGCTTCCCCTTGCTCTCAGCCATCCGCAGTACAACCAGGCTAGTTTGGTTGATTTCATGGGGGGCAGTTTCCCTGAAGAGTCCAATACGAGTCTAAAGAACATTATGGAACAGAGAACAGAAAATATCAAATTTCGTTTAATTTGACATAGCGTATCTCTCCAACTTCCCTTATGGGATATTGTATGTCAAATTACTGTAGATGAACCTCAACTTTTCTGTTTCTATACCATAATGTATTTCAAACTCTGCTGAATTTTTTATATTATACTCTAAAACGGACAGTTTTAAGAGCTTCCAAAAGTATTTTAAAATTTGACATTCAACAGAAAAGTTTTCGACGCCTCATATACGATCCCAGCTTTAAACCATGTCTACGGAACCACACAGTATAGAACGCTTCTTGTTTTGGTGCCATTTCTACGTCTCCTTTGTTTATGGAACTAGCTTGTTTGAAAATAGTATGCTGGCCAGAGATTTTACAGTTTACTTGCATATGTCACTGTTTTGTACATATATAAAATGGCTAAGCGTGAAATGTGTAAGAAACGCAAATTTGGGATAACAGATACGTCTGATGAGAACTGTCACCTAAGTCGCTGAAAACATGTGTGCAACCAGTGAAGGAAGTATAAATAACGAGAATGGCATATCTAAAAACACTAAGCCCCCAAGCGCTTTGGTCAAACTAGAATCAAAGATCTCGTACATCCAGAGCTACGAACGAAACGTTTCTTTGGAAATACCTAGAATGTGAGTGAATCCTTCAATAATGTTGTATGGCGCCGATTGCACAAAAATGTTTTGTTGGCCTCTTGACTCTAAACTTAGCAGTGTCTGGTGCTGTTTATAAATTTTAATGGTGGGAACTGTTAAATACTGAAGGTTCTGGGTGAGATAGGGTGCGAGATTATAGCAGCGGACAGCTAAAATTCTGCGCGAACTGGATGTGCTTCGTGTATGACAAGGGGTGTTTGGCATGCAGTAAATGAGCAAAGAAATAAGAAAGAAGAGAAGACGGCAAGAACTAGGCGATTGTGTCACTGGAGAGGCGATAGATCGTGGGCTAGGGGAGCTCTAAGTTTGTATAAAAGTCTGTAACTACAAAAGCTTTTGAACCTGAGTAATCCTCAGCTAAATTTTCTCTATAAATCTCAGAAGGTACTGAAAATGAAATCATTAAATTTTCACAGCAGGCCAAGAATACTATTCAACACTGGTGGAATAAAAATAAAAGCATCCTGTGTTCTTCAGCTCTTATGTTCATTTACTTACAAAATTGTGCCATAAAGATTAATAGATAGCGAAAAACACAACACGCCTCTTAGCACAATTTTAGCAACAATTCTAGTTCAGAATATCAACAAAGTTGTGTTTTTTAATAATGGAAAATTGGGAGTTGGTGTCTTAAAAACTTTCCAATATCATGGTTCGCAGAGTAGAATAATTTGACATTGGCAAAAGAGGTAGTACCATCTCTTCATAATGAGTCCATAGGTCTCCTGACAGCAGTATCTTCGCTATATGTTCCAACCCTGCAGTTACAAATCAAAAGTTTCTTTATAGTTGTGGGATGGAGGGATACCGTGTAGTATACCCCCCTCTGTATTGCGAAGCTATATCATAGCTGGACAAATGTTCCTGTTTGCGTTATTCTTTCCGTATGTGAAGGATAATCTCAGGAATTACTGCAGGGATTTTATGCGTAATAAATAGACTGATTCACGAGAGAGATTTGTTTATATAATTTATTGTCGCTAGGTCACACCAGCTTTTTGGCCATAATACTTGTTCATCGTAAATATTTTTTCAAAAAGAAAATGTGTCGTGGGACACTTAGCTCAGATGTATGCCCATACATAGAGTGTGTAACGCATGAATAAACCGTATTTTACATCTTGTGCGGCCGCGACTGTTAAAAGCGAGCTTCATCACAGAATTCTGACGTGAGAGAAACGCGTGCCCGTGTGAATGCGGGACACATCTCACAGAGGGCGCATTCATATTTTAATACTACGCCGCTCTTGACGCATTCCCCCGGACTGCACGTTCTGCGTCACGCGCGGCGAATGCCAGACATCCGTTTCCAGACACCTGCTCCTCCCACCCCTTCCCCCACTCCACCCCCCCCCCCCCCCCCGAACCAGCTGCCGTCGTCTTTTCCTTTTTCTTTTTTTTAGACAAGCTGAAAGCAACAACAGTCACGGGGGTGAGCTGCGCGAATCACAGCACTGTGTCTGGCCTGCAGGCAGCATACACAATCTACGGGTCGGCAACAGCCAGACGTGACAAGAGGAGAGAGGAGCTCTTTCGCCTGTCTAACTCTTGAACGTTGGGTGGCTTGGATGGAAGGAATAAACTGAGAGAAAGATGTTAGCGAGGAAGTGCAAACGATGTAAGTACTGCCTTCATTTCAACACCGTACTGTATTGCGGTCTGTGTGACAGAGAAGTGTATCGACCCTATAATCCGCTTGTGTGTTCTGTGCATCACTCTAGTCAATGAAAACTATGGGTGTGTCGTTGTGATCAATTCCAGGGCGTTCACAGATACATGAGATATGTATGGTAAACACCGCAAGTGTGGATCTGTCGAATATGTGGAAATTCTTAGCTTGAGGTACGATTGCTACTGCCAAGTCTAATGTTAACAGTCAACAGGTTTGAAACTTCCTGGCAGATTAAAACAGCGTGCCGGACCGAGACTCGAACTCGGGACCTTTGCTTTTCGCGGGAAAGTGCTCTACCAACTGAGCTACCCAAGCACGTTTCATGCCCCGTCCCCACAACCTTACTTACCACAGCCTGAGAGATGTTTCCAGAATGAGATTTCCACTCTAAAGCGGAGTGTGCGCTGATATGAAACTTTCTGTCAGATTAAAACTGTGTACCAGATCGGGACTAGAACTCGGGACCTTTGCCTTTCGTGGGCAAGTGCTCTACCAACTGAGCTACCCAAGCACGACTCACGCCCCGTCCTCACAGCTTTACTTCTGCCAGTACCTCGTCTCCTACCTTCCAAACTTAACACAAGCTCTCCTGCGAACCTTGCAGAACTAGCACTCTTGAGAGATTGTTTAAATGCTGTATAATTTTTACTTTAATCAGATTCGATGTACATTGATAAAATTCATAATTTGTATAGTATTACAATGAAATTTTTAGTTATATATATAATAGACTATCGTACAATCAACAACACATTAATGCTTCCGAGTTGCTGATATGGATAATATGCATGAGAATGCAAAAGAAAATTGAAAATCTGTTAGATGACGATCAGTTTGGTTGTAAGAAAGGTAAAGGCACAAGAGAGGCAGTTCTGACGTTTCAGTGGGAAGCAAGATTGAGAAAAAGTGAAGACATGTTCATAGGATTTGTCGGCCTGGTAAAAATTTCGACAAAGTAGAATGGTGCGAGAAGTTCGAAACCCTGAGAAAAATAGGGGTAAGGCGGGCAATAGACAATATGTACGACAACTAAGAGTGAACAATAAGAGAGGATGATCAATAACAGAAAAATAGAGTGTGAGACATTGATGTAGTCTTTCGCCGCTGAAGTTCAATCTTTACGTATAAGAAGATGTGACGCAAATAAAAGGACGCCTTAAAGAGTGGTATTAAAGTCAAGGTGAAAGGATATCAGTGTTACAGTTCGCTGATTTCATTGATATACTCAGTAGAAGTGAAGATCTGGAAGAAAAAACTCTCATGAGCCTGTTGCCAACGCTGGTTTTCTAAACTTACTAAAAAGTTTTTCGCGGAAAGAAGGTCTTCTTTCGTCCAGAAATTCCTAGTACACTACTAATAACGTATTCCAAATTTTGAGCACTAAATTTTGCCTTATCAGAATTACCTTCCGCTTTTCTATTTTGAAGGAAAACTGATATCACACCAAACAGAAATTCTGTCCATGTCTTCCTGTAGCGTTATACAGTCGGTCAGCGTCTAAAGGCTCCAATCCTCCAAAGCATCATCACAAAACAACCGCAGATTGCCGTCCATGCTGTCTGTTAGGTCATTTATGTACATGGGAAAATAGTTGTCATATCATGCTTCCTTGGGGAGCCACGCCGACTGCAGTGCGCAAAATATCCCGGTTGAGGATCCATGACACAGCCAAATCGAGCTGTCCCACAGGCTCGCGATTGGGTTTAAATTCGAGGAGTTTGGTGACCATGGCAGAACTGTAAACTCATCCTGGTGCACTTAGATTCACGCACGTACACTGAATTCTTGCAGGATGTTGCATTGTACCAACATTCACTAAACGATCGTTGAAGACACAGTTGATAGCCTTTTAATTCACCTGAGTCGTCATCTGCTCGATAGTTGCATCTTTATTCGCCCATACACATTTCCATATTCGTCATTCAGACCTGTCTTCCTTGGCTCGTGTTGCATCACTGTTGCCTCGGAACCCGTTTTGAGTAACACCATTTCTCCATGCACAGTGTACTTAAGCATGCGAACTGCTTACAAAACTTAGCCGTTTCGTAAATGCTTCGACCCATGATCAGAAGCCGATGATCATGTCCTTTTGAATGTCAGTTTAATCGCTCTGTTTGTGCACTGTTTTCCGTATCCCCTACCCTCTTTATAGACCCTCTAATCCTGGTGCTGCCACCTGCTGTCGGAGTGGTCATAGCACACTGATGACAAACATAGTTTGTGGTTCTATTAATGTGATGGGACGGTGTATTTGCAGAAGGATGACAGAACTGCAAGAAACAGACACAAGAGATGTTAGCTGTTTACCAGAGAAAGTGGAAAGTCATAGGTAATGCTCTACATGAAAAGTATGTAAGAAGATAAATCGATGAAGCAAGACATTCGTAGGTCAAGAAAAAGCACTTGCAACGTTGATGGAATACAATCTTTGAAATGGCGATGGATAGAGACAATGGATTATGTACAGCTTCTGGGGAAACCACACTACAGTTGTAAGAGCTGATAAGCTTGAAATGGCAGCAATGCTTGAGAAGAGAGCGGTACAGGTCTGCAATAAATTAACGACGTTATTAAATCAGTCCGTTGAGCAATCTGTGAAGGAAACCATAGTAAGGACGTCACAATGGAAGCAGATGAGCTGGCACAGACTGAAGAGTGAAGCAGGTCAGAGACCTGCCATCGAGGGTGCACATGTTGCGTCATATTGGTAAAACCCACTAATGGGAGTGCGAGTGGTAGTAACCTTGTGGGTCTCCCCCTCCCAGATGTTGAACTTCGCTATGCCATGTACCCTTCCATCCAACTGTAGCTGGCCTTGTCCCCACCACCCCACCCCTCCCAGGGCTCCCATTATATTGCTCTGCCCTTCTTCTCCCAGAGGAGATTTTCCTCCTTCCCTCCCTGAGTCTCTGCACCCTCACCAGTCCCTTCCTTCCATGGCCCTTCTTGAGCTGCCCCCCCTCACCTGTTCCCCTTCCCCCTCCCTGGCAGAACCTCCCAGGTTTTTATACATCATCAGTGTGATGTGTTAGTGTTTCAGTGCCATTATACAGTGTCCTCTGGTCATGTGGGTTTACCTGTGTGCTCGACCTGTTTTTCGTCCATGACTGTTCTGTGCTATGCCATCCATCACTTGGCTCTTTTCACCATTCTACGAGTTATGCTCCAGCTGTATTTTGCCCAGTTCCTTTTAATCCAGTGTGTGTTTCTTGTGTAAATTACTTTTAGAGTATTATCTCCAATTTACAGTCACCACTTTGTATGCTTTCTTTTCTTCTGCTCTGCCTTTTTTGTTTCTATATTCCGCCATGTTTATTTTGTTTTTGTTTTTTTGTTTTACATGTCTTCCTGTCTATGTCTCCCGGCTGAAGAGCAGGGCTTATGCCAGCCTGCCCCTAATGCGGAATGGAAACTACAGTAAAGTAAAAAAGAAATCTTGTGGGCCAGTGCTCCCACGGAATTGCACTTCATGTCGGGTGTTGTCATGTGCTCAGACATTAGCGTCCCGCACGGTAGGTATGGTATGATATCTGTATTTCACATCTGAGTGAAAAGAATTTCCCGTGTATATTTGGTCTCAATCATGATAAGAATCCTTTAGCTTTTACTATTAACTCCTAAAAAACCGCAAGAGCAATCACCAGTAGTAGCCGTGCTACAACTTTTAGTTCTTACATAAATATTTTTTAAAAAGGAGACATTTTATTAGCAAAATTGGAATTGGTTTCAAATACTGCGTTTCTGCAGAAAATAGGAAAAGTGATCAATACTATTTTAAAAACAATGCCGACAGAAAAGAGCAACACATCACATGGGGTAAGAAAGGTGCAGAACTGCCGAGACAATAATTACCCTGTTTTGTGTGCCGTGGTGCAAGGTACACGTGTACTTCCGTTGTGAAAGACTTGGCCCCACCTGGTCTATTAGGTAGCTTCTAGCTGTCGTTTCCGGACGTACGTTGAATTTCAGAATGGTAGCATACCTTGCCTGGAAATATTTTTATAAAGTCATGTAGCAATAAAGTACATTGCTTCATTTGCCTTAGGCGATTAAATATTCGTGTGACACTACTATGAAATAATAAAATAAAACAGAAATTATGATAACTGTAATAAATTTGGAATTTAACAACAATTAATACCCAGTATGGAGAAAACAGAGGAAGAAGATAATCTGCTACCGCTGAAAACGTAGTATGTATTTACCTGCTTGTAAACTTTGAAAACGGACACATTAAAATAGAGTCCTCCGAGCTCTGTTTTTACCCTTAAGCACTCACTACTCGTAATGTCCAAGTAGTAGTGTAACCGCCTACTTTTGAGCCGGGATTCAAAAAATTAGAATCAGTAGGGCAACACAGCTTACTTTTTGCCATATTCAACAACTTTTCACTTTCAGAGAGAGCCAACGAATTGTGGCTTGACTATGTTATATGTTACAATGAAATGAACACCCTTAGCTGCTTACAGGCGTTGACATACGTCAACGGATACAGATGCAAATGTGTGTCCCAACCGGGACTCGAACCAAGGATCTCCTGCTTACATGGCAGACGCTCTTTCTGTCCTTTCGGACATGTCTGAAAGGACAGATTCCATCTTAGTACATATATGTTATATGTTATCTGTCAGTTTAATTTTATAATTTCAGTCTATATATATCTTGAATATGACTCAATCCTAATTGTTCAATCTTCGATTTACAAATTTATTACTGGAAGAAAGAGGGATAAACAAAATAAAATCGGATATTTTAGAAACCGGCAATTCTGAGCGGTTTCATAAGTTAGGTTAAAATGATGTGAAAAAAAGCGATTCAGCCGAAAACCGATGGTTTCAGCGATAACCACTATGCATCCCACACCAGCCACTTACCGTGCATCAATCGACATGGGCTCAGGTGCTCTGCTTCCCGTAGTTCAGTTCATATGGTGGATTGGGTCCTTTCAGCAGGTGCTGTTCCATGGTGTTACCAAGTCACCGTCGGTCTATGGAGTGCTCACGTCTGCCCTGTTGGGTTGTCACCCTTTTGCCGACACTTAAGAAGCAAAAGATAGTTTTAGAAGGAGAATGAGGGTTTAGGGACCAGAAATAAAGAGGGTAAGGTTTGCAAGTGACACTATAACTGTGTCAGAATTCCGAAGGAGCTGAAAGAGAAGTTGAATGAAACCAACAGAGTTTCATAAACAGGTTTTAAAGTTGTCGATTATGTATTGTTTTCCAAGCGTATGTTTCTATAAGCTATCTTTTCTATTGTACATGTGCCAAATGGCCGATTACCTGTGTGGTAGCTTCTGTTACTGCGGCAGTGGTTTATCTTCCCTAACATCTTTGATGTTGTTGGAATTACGGCCAATAATAATTGAAAGTGCAGTTACACTCCCCTGGGTTTTCACGTTCGTGGGAAACCAATGCTTTTCCTCTTTCTATTCTATTCGACGTTTTTCTGTCACTTGGTAAATATTATTTTGCTTGTGTGTTTTACACGTGTAGAGTGCGGCTGTTTCGAATTATACTGAGAATGGAGAGCGACATATGACCATCAAAGTGGATATACTAAAACTGCTTACCACCTTTCTTCATCCAACTGCTCTGTAAGAACAGATAATGTTTACGTATGATTACGAACTTGTCGAGTCATGTAGGAAGAGGAATCCCTTTTTACGTGCTGGAGCACTATAGCTAGCAGAGTGTGTGGCTCATGGTTATGACTAATATGGGGTGTTTTCAGTTCTACTTTCTCAGTGTATCTGCCTCGAGACTAATGTGAGTAAACAGGTTTTTCGTTCACCAAAGATATCCTGCAGTTTATTAGTGTCATAAGAATTCTGTAAGTCTGATCATGGTTATGGGTCCCACATTGTCTTTGCGTTATTAAATACTCTTCTAAGACTTGTGTTTGCAGAAGATGGGGTTAGGTCGACCTGTAGCGTGCAGTGAAGGTAATCAATATCGATTTTGCACCATGAGTGCGGTTGTTATTTCAATAACCGTTTTTTCACATCAGTTTCTCACATGCAAGCGTCCTGGGACCTCTGCTGTTCCTGATCTATATAAATGACCTGGGTGACAATCTGAGCAGTTCTCTTAGGTTGTTCGCAGATGATGCTGTAATTTACCGTCTAGTAAGGTCATCCGAGGACCAGTATCAGTTGCAAAGCGATTTAGAAAAGATTGCTGTATGGTGTGGCACGTGGCAGTTGACGCTAAACAACGAAAAGTGTGAGGTGACCCACATGAGTTCCAAATGAAATCCGTTGGGGTTCGATTACTCGATAAATAGTACAATTCTCAAGGCTGTCAATTCAACTAAGCACCTGGGTGTTAAAATTACGAACAACTTCTGTTGGAAAGATCACATAGATAATATTGTGGGGGAGGCGAACCAAAAGTTGCGTTTCATTGGCAGGAGACTTAGAAGATGCAAGAAGTCCACTAAAGAGACAGCTTACACTACACTCGTTACTCCTCTGTTAGAATATTGCTGCACGGTGTGGGATCCTTACCAGGTGAAATTGACGGAGGACATCGAAAGGGTGCAAAAAAGGGCAGCTCGTTTTGTATTATCACGTAATAGGGGAGAGAGTGTGGCAGATATGATACGCGAATTGGGATGGAAGTCATTAAAGCAGTCACCAACTTTCTCTTCCGAATGCGAAAATATTTTGTTGAGCCCAACCTACATAGGTAGGAATGATCATCAAAATAAAATAAGAGAAATCAGAACTCTAACAGAAAGGTTTAGGTGTTCGTTTTCCCGCACGCTCTTAGGGAGAGGAATAGTAGAGAGATAATATGATTGTGGTTCGATGAACCCTCTGCCAAGCACTTAAATGTGAATTGCAGAGTAGTCATGTAGATGTAGATGTAGATGCAAAAAATTGTGCTCAAAACTCCAGTATATTCGTTCCAGGAAGGAAGGCTGATTGAGGTTTAAACCCCCATTGACACTGAAGTAATTAGAAATAGAAAAATTTGGTTTTAGAGATGGAAAAGAAAACCAGCCGTGCCCTTTCAAAGGAATCATCCCACTATTTGCCTGGAGCGATATAGAAAACGCTAATCTGTATGGCCAGACGTGGATTTGAACCGCCGTCCTCTCTAACACGAGACCAATAAGACAATTTAACGTCGAAAACTTGGCTCTTATCTTCGGCCTTACTGTCAAAGCGAATTGTGGGTAAAGACAAGAGCCTAGCATACTTACAGCAGTGTGGTGTAAAGAAAGAGACGTTCAGGGGGAACTTGTTAGATTCTGTGAAACGAGGTAGAAGCTTCTGTAAGATCGAAATAGTAAATAGTTTCATATGCTAGATTATCTGTTGTACTAAGTGATTTTGCCTATGCTGAAACTATTTCTAAACTCACATTGCATTGCAAAATTATTTTAGTAGTCCACACACTAGTAAAAAAGGGTATTTCCGTATGGAATATATTCCGTGGCGTTTTCCTGTCTCCCTAAATCATTTTGGCAAGTACTGACGTCTTAAATGTTATACAATGTCAAAAAAGTTAAGAAAAGGTAATGAAAAAAATAGTATTAGAAAAGGTAATGAAAAAAATAGTATTAAATCAGGTGACACTGAAGAAATTAGATTAGGAAATGAGACAGTAATGTAGTAGGTGCATTACGATATGTAGCTGACATACAGAGCATAATTGTGCAATACTTGCTGGAAACAGCAAGAAAAGCGCTGCTGGAAAGTGGCATTTCTTAACGTTTATTATATACACTGTAGCGCTAAAGAAACTAGTAGACACGCTTCTTCAAATACGGATATGTAAAAAAATATGTAAACAGGCAGAATACGGCGCTGCTGTCGCCAACGACTATATAAGACAATAAGTCTCTGCTGCGACTATAGCAGGATATCAAGACTGAAGTGAGTCTGAACGTGGTGATAATGTCGGCGCACGAGAGATGGGACACAGCATCTCCAAGGCACCGATGAAGTGGGGTTTTTCCAGCACGACCATTTCACGAGTGTACCGTGAACATCACTGCGCCCGGAAAAATATCTTGCAAGAACGGGACCAATGAAAACTGAAGAGAACCGTTCAACGTGACAGATGTGCAACCCTTCCGGAAATCGCTGAATATCTCAGTGATGGGCCATCAACAAGTGTCAGTTTGCGAACCATTCAACTGAACGTAATCGACATGCGCTTTCGGAGCCGAATGCTAATAGTGCATTATGGATGACTGTGCGTCACAAAGGTCTCCACCTCGTCTGGACCCTTCAACACCTACATTGGGCTGTTGTTGACTGGAAACATGTTGCCTGGTCGGACGAATCTCGTTTCAAATTGTAATTTTGAAAGGGTAGAAGATATAGAATATTTGAAGTTTGCTGACGATATAATTCTGCCACAGTTGGTAAAGGACTCATAACAGCAGTTGAATTGCATATACAGTATTCAAAAGGGTCCATAGGATGATAATTAAGAAAAGTACATTAATGGTAACGTAGTCGATTTTAGTAAGTTGATGTGGAGAGTATTAAATTACGAAACTATATACTAAAGTTAGTGCATGGTTTGTTTTATTAGGGGGAAAATAGTTCACGATGGCGTAATAAGATGTAAAATGTATGCTTTAAAAATCAATGAAGTCTACTCTGACAAAGAGTCACATGTTGACACGTAACACAAATAAAGGTATTTGGAAGAATTTTTTGATAGTATTTGGTTGCAGTGTTGGCTGAAATAGGGTGAAAGAGTAAATAAACAACAAAGTCTAGTAGTGATTAGCAATTTTTTTAATGTGGTGGTACAGAAGAACGTTGAAGCACTACTAAACCGTACAGGGAAGTATGAATCCTAATGGGACAAATTCACCAAAATATTTTTCCAACGTGATTGTGCAGCACCACATATCAAATGCTTCGATTCTATTCTTTTCCGGTTTTTACACAGTCCTTGATTCACTATCATAGAATGATGTACTACAAAAGTGCATCCTTACATTAAGGCATATGTTTGATACCAGTAGATTTCTCTTGGCTAGACATCCCCTTTTTTGTCTTCCTTCCTCCGCCCATCATGGGATACTTCGATGCGTAGGTGGCAGAATTCCTAAACTTCATTCACTTCGTAATCACAAACCTTGATGTACGGTTTTTCGCTGTTCGACTTTCTGCTACTTCTCTTTACTTTTGCCGTTCTTCGATTTACTCTGAATCCATATTTTATACTCATTACACCATTCCATTTATTTAATTCACCTTCATTTTAAACGTGAACAGCAGTGCCATCAGATCAGCGAATCTCATCAGTGATATGCTTTCACCTTGAGTTTTAATTCCATTCTTCAATCTTTCTTTTATTTCCGTCACTGCTTCTTCGATGTGTAGAGTGAACAGCAGAGGTGAAAAACTACATCCCCGTTTCACACCCTTCTTACTTCGTACTTAGTCTTTCACTCTCAATGTTCCCTCTTGGCTCTTGTACGCATTGTATACTACGCATTTCACTGCAGCTTACTCTTATTTTATTATAATTTCGAAGATCTTGCACCATTTGACATTTCCAAACGCTCTTCCATGGTCGCAAATCCTATGAACATGTATTGATGTTGCATTAGTCTTGCGTCCATTATCAACCGCCTTTCTTGTGTTTTACATTTCCTAAGGCTAAATTGATCTTCATCTAACACATCCTGTATTTTATTTGCTGTCCTGTATATATTTCTTGTCAGTGTGTTAGATGCATGAGTTTAGCTGACTGAGCGATAATTCTCACACTTGACGGCTATTTAGATCTTCCTAATTGTGTGGATGATGTTTTTCGGAAAGTCAGATGGCATACCACGAGACACATACATCGCACAAACCACTTTCTTCAATCATTTCAAAAATGTTTTCTTGGTTATTCAATTGTTTTCCTTGGTCACTTCCCTCTATGTAGGGATTATCATGACACTTTTGCAGTTGCAGGCCGTATGTCCTGTGGCTATACATTACGAGTTTTAGTGCAGTGGTTTCCATTGTCTACTGCATCCTCACGCCATTTATCATTGCTGGTTCCTCTTACCCCAACGGCAAAAAATTGCCCTAAATCTGCTCCGCCCTCTTTGACAAGACTATTGATAATTTAAAATTAAAATTAACGCGGTAATAGTTTTCGGACTAGGGACACAGAAGTCTTTATTAATAATGAAAGACGATACTTTTTTTTCTTTTTTTGCGTGACGTGACACTATACGAAACTTCAGAAGACCATAGTAAAATCATGTAATGTAAGCTGAAAATCTGGGAAAAGATTAATTATAATAAAAGAAAAATAAACAGAAAGAGAATGAAGAAATCTCGAGAACGTACTGGAGAGACTACTACCCAGTTTCCAAGGTTATTTTTATTTATTTTTTATTCTACTGATTTTTCTTAATTTTTCTTTATTTTGTATTTGTTTCTTTTTCATACAGATTTTAAAATGGAACTGGAGCGATACTGAATCAAATCACAAAGCAAAACGGGCAGGTGAAGCAAGACGGAAAGAGTCAGAGCAAATCAGATGGGAACCTACATAACAAACAAAAAAACCTGTAATCAGAAGAATGATTTTTCCCAACGCTTTGCCAACCTAAAACAATATTCAGCATGCTAGCTAAGAGGTATCGATATCGATGCAGTCTCAAATATGTCCAATAAGCCGTGATCATGTACTTCCTGAAGGCCATCTGACCATGTAATTTTTCCCTCTCGCCTTCTAAGACATAATAAACGATGTGTCCCAGCAACCACAATGCGATATGTGTTTTCGACCGTTGAAAGAAAGAAGAATCTGGGCGCAGTATGATATCCACAGTGTATACAGATACCAGTGGTGTCCTAATCCAAGACCTGTTTGTGGCATAACCTCCACAAGTAAAACAATGTCGTATCGTTTCTGTAGAGGTACAACGACTACATAAATCCTTACGTTAAGCCCAATTCGGAGACGTCGTTCGTTGGTTGGAATCACGTTATCTTCTACCTTATACCACGAAGACGCTACACAAATGGGCAAAATCTGAAGACTGATTTTGGACCAAACTGTCGTCCAGATTGTTTGCGAAGATCCTCTTTGAGATTCGGCAAGGAGATCCTTCCAAACGAGTGTTAGGGAATTTCACGGTGATGATGGGTCTCCATAAAATGTCAGCCCCTAAAAAGCTCATCGTAAGATGTCATGATTCTGTTTTACTTGTAAATTATGCGACCATCATCAGTATGAGAAACAATAGAAATGTGAGATTCTTGAGCTATCGTCGAAACAGTACGTCGCACATATAGCACCTGCGTAAACCAGCCTGGCCCAAGCACCCTCAGGAACGAGGCTTCGATACCACTTCATTCTGTAAGCGAAAGATACTTCGTTTTCATAAGAAACGACCAAACAGCTGCTGTAACTTCTTCGTCATCATCGAAGGTTGCGGATAAACTTGCGCTACGTAATAAACTTTGAGTAGGACATATGTATCCAGCATTTGGGCTTTGTGGACGACAGTAAGAGAACGTTCTAGTATCGCTCGCTGAATTTCTACTGTAATAGACTTCCAGTTGGGCGTCGCCATTTTGGGTGACCAAAGACCAATGATGATACTGAGAGACGTATGCCTATTCACTGCAGTAGCCCATAGAACAACCGCGTCATCAAAACCTCGGGAAGTAAGTAGCGTGCCTTCTCTATCAATGAACAGTGCACCAGCCTTCGATTGCAACCTTCACTCGAGGTATCTGCTCAGGATTGCTTCGTAGAACCATCGTGTCTTCCGCGTACACACGAACAGCTATAATCTCTCCGAATAGTGTCCAGCCCTTCAGGTAGTCAGGCAGCGTCCGAAATACGGGCTCGAGAGACAACGCAAACAATGTCATTGATAGCGTGCTTCCTTGCTCCCAGACAGGTATGTATCGGGGCTACCAGTTGCCTATTAACAACCACCGAAGCTGAAATAACTGTAAACAGGACTGAAAGCACTCAACATGTGTCAACAGTAAGGCCAATCGTCTCCAGAATCGGGAGAAAAACCTCGGGGTTAACGCGGTAAAATGCGAGAAAAAATCACGATACTCAAGTATAGTGTAAGAATGGTGCGACCAGCTACGCAGCTTTGATGTTATATCCGACTAATCAATGTTTAACGAAGTAATTTGCTGAAAGGTATCATGGGCAGCCGGTCCAGGGTGTTTCGGGATTAAAACAGTTTCCCTCACTTTGAACGAGGTCGGCGCTATTCTCTCTTGTAACTGTTCATTAAAAAAGGGACGTGTGAGAAGCACCCAACAGAAACCAAAAACGGACGTAAAATTCCTTGGGAATCCAGATATCGCGCAACATTTTGAAACGTGAATGAAATAAAATATTCTGTTGATTTTGGAATGAAACGTTTTGTTAAAAAATCTCTCTTACGTTCGTTAAAAGCCATGGCAAATTTTTCTTAGGGCGCTACCGCCAGAAATGTTGTTGTGGTCTTCAGTCCTGAGACTGGTTTGATGTAGCTCTCCATGATTATCCTGTGCAAGCTGTTTCATCTCCCAGTACGTACTGCAGCCTACATCCTTCTGAATCTGCTTAGTGTATTCATATCTCGGTCTCCCTCTGCGATTTTTACCCTCCACGCTGCCCTCCAATACTAAATTAGTGATCCGTTGATGCCTCAGATCATGTCCTACCAACTGGTCCCTTCTTCTAGTCAAGTTGTGCCACAAACTCCTCCCCAATTCTATTCAATACCTCCTCATTAGTTACGTGATCTACCCATCTAATCTTCAACATTCTTCTGTAGCACCACATTTCAAAAGCTTCTATTCTCTTCTTATCCAAACTAGTTATCGTCCATGTTTCACTTCCATACATGGCTACATTCCATACTAATACTTTCAGAAACGACTTCCTGGCACTTAAATCTATACTCGATGTTAACAAATTTCTCTTCTTCAGAAACGCTTTCCTTGCCATTGCCAGTCTACATTTTATATCTTCTGTATTTCGACCATCATCAGTTATTTTGCTCCCCAAATACTTTAAGTGTCTCATTTCCTAATCTAAATCCCTCAGCATCACCCGACTTAATTCGACCACATTCCATTATCCTCGTTTTGCTTTTGTTGATGTTCATCTTATATCCTCCTTTTAAGACACTGTCCATTCCCTTCAACTGCTCTTCCAAGTCCTTTGCTGTCTCTGACAGAATTACAATGTCATCGGCCAACCTTAAAGTTTTTATATCCTCTCCCTGGATTTTAATATCTACTCCAACTTTTACTTTTGTTTCCTTTACTGCTTGCTCAATATACAGATTGAATAACATCGGGGAGAGGCTACAACCCTGTCTCATTCCCTTCCCAACCACTGCTTCCCTTTCATGTCCATGCCGGCCGGGATGACAGAGCAGTTCTAGACTCTACAGTCTGGAACCGCGGGACCGCTACGGTCGCACGTTAGAATCCTGCCTCGGGCATGGATGTGCGTGATGTCCTTAGGTTAGTTAGGTTTAAGTAGTTCTAAGTTCTAGGGGACTGATGACCGGAGACGTTAAGTCCCATAGTGCTCAGAGCCCTTTGAACCATTTTGAACCTTTCACGTCCCTTGACTTTTATAATTGTCATCTGGTTTCTGTACAAATTGTAAATTGCCTTTCGCTCCCTGTATTTTACCCCTGCCAGAAATATCATACGTATTCCAACGTGAAGATATCCGTCTTAAACAAAAACCTTTCTTTAATGTTACGCGATCTACAAATTAAGCACAATACTCAATTAATTTTTATTTTTCTCTGTGAGGCTTGATGCTCCTGTATAGCCACCTATGTGGAATGGCATCATATACAATTGAAATAATTGTTTCTAATAAAACTGATCCTCTTGCCTAAAATGAAATGAAAAATATTGTAAGACGCCGTTTTCTATTTATTGAGATTAAATGCTTTCAATACTTTCAGAATTAAATAACTATTAAGGATGTTTTTATCATTTTAACACCAATGGCGTCGCTTCAACAATGCACTTACACAAAATGGCCAGGACAACATTTAATTTTTACGTAATTAAATAAGGGGCAGGGAAGGTAGTTTCTTGCTACTAGAAAACACATGCTACATTGCATACAGATATATATATATATTTAACAAAAATTATAATTACACTGCATAGAGTTAATTTAATTACAGACCGTGATCTATATTCGACCTTCAGCCAGGACGTCAGAACCAAGAAGACGAAAGAGAAGCAGACCACAAAGAAAAAAACTTCTTTTCTTATATACTACGAGACAAAGATCATACTTCTTACAATCCTAGGAGTGGTTATAGTGCTTTCAATGTGGATGAATATCTATTACTTTTATATTCCTTTTTCCAAGAAGCGATGCTCTATAAACTGGGGGACTTTGGAGAAGGCAATCCCACAATATGCTTACAGACCACCTCTGGCTGAAGGCAGCTAAGAGCGTTTAATTATGTTCAGGTATAATTGTCACATTCTTGGTGCCGAAAAGATCAAGCTGAGTTTCAAACGAATGATGCTGTCTGAAACCACGCTCATTCGTGGATAAAAGCAACTCAGCCTCAAGAAAATTTGTTGTATTCGAAGCGAGAATGAGTTGAAGGATTCTGTCGCATAGCTTAGTTAGGGATATTGCTCTGCAATTTTGTAGGTCCGTTCTTTCTGCTATACAAGAATTGTTCCGGCGTATCGACAGGCGCCGGCACGAAGATGGAAGGACACAAGAGCAGAGAAGGCTGTGACACGACGTCAGGCAATAGCCCGCTCACCAGGACGTCACCATAACAGGAGTGGCCTCTGCAAGAAGAGAATGTAAGAGCCGGTCCTGCCAGTCTCGGCTGCTCAGTGCTAGACCGGCACTAGGAGAGCACTCCGACGGCAGTTGTTAGCGGTCCATATCCGTTGCATACATGGACATTGTGTATAGCAAAGAACATTATCTGCATGTCGCCCATCGCTTGCGACAACCCGCTGTAAATACAAAGTTAAGTATTGTCAATCCTCTATATTGTAATATAAACTATTGATAGGATTTGCTTGAATTGTTGTATATCATTCAGAGGAAGTATCGTCTTTTTCGGCTCCCTATAAGAGAAGAGTGGGCAGGACCCCACAAGAATCACTTGAGCTTTTCGAAGATGCTTCGGAATATACAAAGAACATTTCACTAGATGCCCCGCTCTACCGTGTTGATAAACCCTAGACCAGGAGCGGCTATGGTATGGGCATATGATAATACAATTTCTAAAAACGTTACGAGAAATATTTCTTTACTGACAACAGCCGTCTTCGACAGACTTTGCTGTCACCTTCAAGTCTTGAATAATATTTTTACTATGAAACGTGTTTGTTTTGAGTTGTATGGGGAAGCAGCCTACTCACATCATATAGAATTCATATGCTTTCCATTGTGTGACAGCCTAGTCCGCTCTAACTAGCTATGACATCACGAATGTTGCACAATACCTTAAAAGTAAAGTAAATAATCTGAGAAGTTAATAGCACGTCAGGAGTGATGCTAAAATAATAATGAGTTAAGTTTCAGTTTAGAACTTTAAAAACTTTCGAAATTTGGACATTTTACGTAAAAATCATCGGCGCAACAGGAATGAGCTAGAAATTTCCGAAATTATATTCGGATTCCTTTTTCATTGTAATTTAGTGGAAACAGAATGCTGGACCTCACAAAGTAAGTTTTTGGTTGATATTCATGATTTTCTGTTTATGTGTCCTGAAAGTACGGAATCAAGATAGATTAAGCAAGTGATTAAACTAGGATGTTTAGATTTAGGTAGGATGGAGATACGATATAATAACAAAGATGTGAGAAGTTTCCAAAAGGTAGCTATGAAACTACAGCTGTAGCGTCTCTCCAAAGGGCTAGTTCAGAGCTCATCTATTGCCTACAGTGCAACTAAAATAATTCTCTCGCCAAAGGTATTTAACCTAGGCACATTAGAATTTTATTACAGATTCTTACCTCTGTGCTGACAGCACAATTAAATTGAGAGCTTCAATGACATTAAGTAAATGAAGCAATTAATTATTTAGTAACTTGATGTTCTGCTAGCCCCACGGCTAGTCAGGAAGGCAAATGTGGTTGGCTGCGCCTACAGTGGTTCGCACGTGGACTATATAAATAAGAATGCAAGCTAGAGTCAGGCCCCATTTATCTCCTACATTCGTATCAGCTTGCACTCCGTGTCGGAAGCCACGTCGCGTGTGTGCAGTTGCAAGGAACAGCCGTGGATGCCATATTATTTCAAAAAATGGTTCAAATGCCTCTGAGCACTATGGGACTTAACATCTGTGGTCATCAGTCCCCTAGAACTTAGAACTACTTAAACCTAACCAACCTAAGGACATCACACACACCCATGCCCGCGGCAGGATTCGAACCTGCGACCGTAGCAGTCTCGCGGTTCCGGACTGAGCGCCTTAATCGCGAGACCACCGCGGCTGGCCCATATTATTTAACTCGGTATGCACGTAACAATGAGATCGCATTGTGGTAAAGTATTAATTGCGGTACGACTTCAGTGATTTATTCTCAGTTTGCGTATGTCGTATTTTTACGTGTCGCCGCAGGACAGACGTTCTACCATTGCTATCGTGGCATTGGAAGAGTATTAACATCAAATTTTGGCGAGTATTCACTTTGAATATTAACATGGATAACGATTATTCAACAGTTTCGTTATCTATGGATAATAGGATCCACGCAATAGACTGTGAACACCTCTGATAGCACAATAGCTTATAGTAGCACTACTTGGGTAAGCATTGGTCTAGAACTTTACACTTTATCGTTTTCAGAATATAGTGAAAATTGTTATAGCAACTGCATTTTCTATGAATTCCAGACATCATCCTAAGTCCTCAGTGTAATGAACTTCAATGATCGTAACTTTATTTCTCCATCAGAGTGGGCACAGAGACTTTAATTACAGGCATCAGGTTTTTGCTAATCACTTTCTGGTTACCAACATTGTAGTTAGAGAGCCTGTGTTGAGAACGGCAACAATAGAAAAATTTTGCACACGTCGCCCCACAGTTTGACTGATGCCAAGTTTTCCTATACATAAAAAAGCATCATATTTATCCACATGGCAACTCGGCGTGATGTCCAACTTAAAACAAACACATTGATAATTTTAAAAACTGAAGATCTAGAGATGATAGCAAAGTCTGTCGAAACCGGGCGTTTTAAATAAAGGAATGTTTCAGCGATCTTAGCTGTAGAAGGTTTTTAGCAAGCTAAAGTGGTGATTCCTTCTGTCTTCTTAAAATGAGAAGACACGTTCTAATACAATTACGTTCGTTTTCGCCCTTCCTGATGTGGAAGTTTTAATAGCCAACAGCGTGTGGCAGAGGAAAGGAGTGTGAAATGATCAAACGAGAATTGATAGAGAAATTGCTCCGCAGCGAAACGTGACAGCAACTTGTATAAGCCGCGGTTGCAAAAGACAGGATTTACGGCTCATACTTCAAAACTGCTGCAGATATTGGCAGTCTAGATGAATGCACAGCAATCTCTTGCAGCCCGTTAACAGGCGAGCTTGCACCCCGGCTGTGAAGGTCAAAATGGGCCGTTCCGAGCTACCGCTTGCACCCAAGGAGAAGCAAAGTTTTATCTGCCGTTTGGCGGGGCTTAACTTGCCTCGCGTTCCTTAACGACCAGCGGATAGTAGTCTAGGTTCTCCCATAAGAGGTCTTCGGCCCCGGTTAAATGTCGCTCAGCATAGACAAAGCCAACTTCTTATCAACTACCGCGGGCTATCCTCTTCCTTCATAAAGAAAATGTGCAGCGAAGACGCCACCGGCGTACCACTTTGGCACGCCCTAAACGGCCCGTCTACGCTTGCATCTACATCTCCCTTCACGTTCCACGCAGTTTCCTCTGCACCAATAGCTTCCCCTTGTCTCGAGGCAAGGAAGCCATTGTCATCTACGTCACGCGGAGGTGAACTTGTCGTAGAAACGTGCCGCTATACTGGCGACTTTGTCGACGATTAACGTATTGACTGGTGAACCGAGCAGCACGTATTACTTTCTTTTTTAGCTGTTATTTCAGTTCCCGAGAGTTACAAGTAATTAAAACAAATATTAAAAAACTAAAAATCAGCCTCGTTTGTGAAAAAAGCACCTAGTGTTAAGTGTTAACCCAGGTTTCAGCGTAGATAACTACACCTTATTCAGAACAACAATAAATCTCACAAGTGCCTAAAAAGACCTGTTTGTGTTTTCCTTTTCTTTTTCGTTTATAAAGTTATAGCTATGGTGTTCCTCTAATCATTGACAGGGGTGTTTTTAGGCACTTGTGAGTTTTATTGTTGTTCTGAATAAGGTGTAGTTATCTACGCCGAAACCTGGGTTAACACTTAACACTAGGTGATTTCTTGGCAATCGAGGCGGGTTTTTAGTTTTTTAATACATTAACCAACGATTGCTGACGAGCTGAATTGTTGAAGGTTCTTAAATTAAAACATTTTTTTAAAAATTAATAAAAAAACTTATGACAAAAGATAATTTGTAAGAAACAGATTGTTTGACAATATTTACAGTTTTGAGGCTTTTAGATGACATTATGTTACAGTTAAGAATTGTCAGTGATGATAATATACCGACAGAAAAAAATCTGAACACGAAGGAGAAGTTGTGGTATATAAACATAAGTTGTTAGGGGTGTTTCTACAACTGAAAGATGCATGCTGTTCTCGACAGCAATAGTTTATCAGAGACAAAGGTAACTTCAAGAGTGCCCCAGAGAAGGGAGATACGACCACTATTGTTCTCTTTATACATAAATGATTTGGCGAACAGGGTGGGCAGCAATCTGCGCTTGTTTGCTGATGATGCAGTGGTGTCTAAGTTGTAATGAATGTAGGAAGGTAAAAGGCGATTTAGACAAAATTTGTAGCTTGCCCTAAATGTGAACAAAATGTAAGTTAGTGGGGATACGTAGGAAGAAGAAACCTGTAATGTTCGGCCACAGTTTTACTACTGTCAACCTTGACATTGTAAGGTCGTGTAAATATCTGGGCGTAACGTTGCAAAGCGATATGAGGTGGAACGAGCGTGTGAGAAGTATGAGAGGCAAGACAAATGGTCGACTTCGGTTTATTGGGAGAGTTTTAGGAACGAGTGGTTCACCTGTGAAGGAGATGGCGTATAGGACGCTAGTGTGACCTGTTCTTCAGTACTGTTCGAATGTTTGGGATCCATACCAGGTCGGATTGAAGGAAGAAATTGAAGCATTTCAGAGGAGGGCTGGTAGATTTGTTACCGGTAGGTTCGAGCCAAACGTAATTATTATGGAAAGCTTCTGGAACTCAAATGGGAATCTCTGGCGGTAAGGCGGAGTTCTTTTCGGGAAACACTATTAAGAAAATTTGTCGAACCGGCATTTGATGCTGACTGCCGAACGATTCTGCTCCCACTAACATACATCGCGCGTAAGGAACAACAACGTAAGATACGATAAATTTGGGCAGATACGGAGGGGATTTTTCTTCGGTCTGTTTGCGAGTGGAACAGTAAGGAAACCGACAAGTAATGGCACAGGCTACCATCCACCACGCACTTTGTAACACACCCGGAAGTACAAATGGGTGCAGTACTTTAAACTGACTTCTCGTTTCTTGACCGTTGCTTTTTCTTTTCTTGACCGTGGGCACTTTCCACAGCATCTACCTGGTAATCCCGCGGCGGTCGTAGTGTTCTGCTCCACACTGCTGCTCGCTTGCCTGAAATTACTTATCGAAATATGCTAGCAAGTAAGGGTAGTAACCCAACAAAAACACGAAACTGGTCGACGTCTGGTATAAACAACTATATTCTGAGACGATTAAAGGAAAATCGCAGGTTGCACTGTTTACATTCTAATTCAGAAGTTGTTGTTGTTGTTGTTATGGTCTTCAGTCCTGAGATAGGTTTGATGCAGCTCTCCACGCTAATCTATCCTGTGCAAGCTTCTTCATCTCCCAGTACATAGTGCAACCCAAAACCTTCTGAATCTGCTTAGTGTATTTATCTCTTGATCTCCCTCTACGATTTTTACCCTCCAAGCTGCCCTCCAATGCTAAATTTGTGATCCCTTGATGACTCAGGACATGTCCTACCAACCGATCTCTTCTTCTAGTCAAGTTGTGCCACAAACTTCTCTTCTCCCCAATTCTATTCAATACCTCCTAATTAGTTATGTGATCTACCCACCTAATTTTCAACATTCATCTGTAGCGCCACATTTCCAAAGCTTCTATTCTCTTCTTGTCCTAACTATTTATTGTCCATGTTTCACTTCCATAAATGGCTACACTCAATACAACTACTTTCAGAGACGAATTCCTGACATTTAAATCTATACTCGATGTTAACAAATTTCTCACCTTCAGAAATGCTTTCCTTGCCATTGCCAGTCTACATTTTATATCCTCTCTACTTCTAACATCATCAGTTAATTAGCTCCCCAAATAGCAAAACTCCTTTACTGCTTTAAGTGTCTCATTTCCTAATGTGATTCCCTCAGCATCACCCGACTTAATTCGACTACATTCCATTATCCTCGTTTTGCTTTTGTTGGTGTTCATCTTATATTCTCCTTTCAAGAAACTGTCCATTCCATTCAACTGCTCTTCCAAGTCCTTTGCTGTCTGTGAAAGAATTACAATGTCATCGGCGAACCTCAAAGTTTTTATGTCTTCTCCCTGGATTTTAATATCTACTCCAACTTTTACTTTTTTTTCCTTTACTGCTTGGTCAATGTACAGATTGAATAACATCGGGGAGAGACTACAACGCTGTCTCACTCCTTTCCCAACCACAGCTTCCCTTTCATGCCCCTCGACTCTTACAACTGACACCTGGTTTCTGTACAAACTGTAAATAGCCTTTCTCTCCCTGTATTTTACCCCAGCCACCTTTAGAATTTGAAAGAGAGTATTCCAGTCAACATTGTCAAAAGCTTTCTCTAAGTCTACGAATGCTAGAAACTTACGTTTACCTTTCCTTAATATTTGTTCTGAAATAAATTCAGAAGTGTTATCTCAATTAACGGATGATTAACAGTCCACAAAATATCATTTAGAAGAGCGCACGCGTAACCGACACGACGCGGGTTATTGTTGATGACGTGGAAGCCGAATGATCGAACTAAAGTCCTTACGCTCGTCACACATACAGATATCTCCTTGCCACTAGTAATGATACAACACTGTTCGTAAAGTTAGTTTTTCAGTTCTCAGTTCTCACTTGTACGAGCGTGCGCTTAACCGTCGCGGCGCGGCTAATTGTTGATAATGCGGAAACGCGATGATCGAACGCACGTCCTCAAGCTCGATACTAGACGCTGGAACTTGACTGCCCTCTTTTATGGTAACTAATTTTTACTGATTCACATCGGTTCATTTTGGGAGACCGAACACAGCAGGGATGATCGATGCTGTGCGACACGCAACGAGAGGAAACATAAATACGTTATCGAAGGCACTGCTCTATTTTTTTTCTTTCTTTTTTACTTCTTGACGCACTTTCCTCTGAATCACTTCCATATTTAATCACTTTACTGCAACAGCTCTTGTAGCAACACTTCAACCTGAATACTGAAAAAGGCCTCTCACATACAGAGCTGCACACTACATAACATAACAGTAGCGTGTCCCGCGCAAGACTCACTACGGGCGCGGCTACCCGCATAGATACTCCACAGCTAACCAGCGATATGACAATACGCTTACAACTTTACGGTTGCGTGGGGAGAATCGTGTTTGGAGTGCGGCTATGGCGCGTCTTAATGCCTCCGCAGCAGCAATTTGAGCAGCAGTTGACTCCTCAGTGACACAACGAACTGTTACAAGTCGGTTACGTCAAGGACAGCTCCGAACCAGACGCCCTGTCGCGTGAATTTCACTGACACAAAACCACGACCATTTGTGGTTTCGGTGGTGTCAAGGGAGAACTCACTGGACGGAAAGGAGTAGGTCTTTTGTGTTTTCTGATGAATGCTGTTTCTGTATCGGTGCCAGTGATGGCCGTGTATTGGTTAGAGAGAGTCCTGATGAGAACTTACACCCTACATTACTGTGTGAAACACGCACGGGACCTACACTTGGAGTTATCGTCCTGGGTGCGGTTTCTTATGGTAGCAGGAACACTCTCGTAGGTATCCCATGCACCCTGACTGAAAATTCATGCGTCAATCTGGTGATTCAACCTGTTATTCTGTCAATCATTGCTGGTGGTGTTTTCCAACCGGAAAACACTAATAGCTCTACAGAGGGTCGACATGTTGGTCTGCTAGAGCACCAGATCTGTCAGCAATCGAGTAGATACGGGACATAGTCGGACGGAAACTCTAGCTTCATACACAATCAGCATTAACCCCACCTATACTGACCGACCAACAGGCATAGAACTACCCCACATTCGGCTGTACAATACAATTCAAGCAGGTTTGCATGCCTGCATCCAATATTCTGGCGGTTACACCGTTTATTAACGTACCAGCATTTCAGATTAGTACTGGCTTACCTTGAGCTTGTATCAGTTTGTGCTCTTGCAATGCCAATTATTTAAAGACAAATGTAATTCCGAAATTTCGTTTCTCTATTATATTAATTATTTTTCGGTGCTGCTACTCTTTTCCTTCAGAGCGTTATGATGCTACGGCGTAAGTATGGTGCATGAAAATGATGATGATCAGCTGCATACGGAATGTTGAGTGTGCCTATGGGGCTTTGCAGGATAGTAGGTAGCGATGAAAGGTCAGAAAGTTGGAGGAGGTGTGAGGGAGGCAAATATAGCAATTGTCTGAATCGGGCAATGTGACCGGGGTCGGACACAGTGGTAGATTTCGAGATGGATTTTATCGTTCTAGTGGGAGAGAATGAATAAGTTACGAGGATGCATGGAAGCAGGAATATGGATACTGTGGGGCAGCTGGGTGCCAGTAATATAATTCAGCTGTCTCTGCCCTCCTAACTAAACGATGTCAGACATAGGTACAAACTTCAAATAAATCAGAGGAAAAAATCACATTATATTGAGGCCACTACCTGGCTACATTCTTCAATATATTTATGATTAAATTACACATATAACCTAATGTTCCGTATTCTATAGAAAAAAGGCATCGATTCGGAAGGATGAGGCAGTAAATTTAAACTATAATTAACTACTGAAGTAAAACTGAAATCACATAATTGTCACAAGTGTAGTAAGCAAGAGCTGTATAACTTCTGCAAGCACAACAAGAGCGTGTAGTTCATCGACTATATTTAAGAACACAGTGAATTCAGCACAAATGGTCTTCGGTGGTGACCACAAACAAGTAACAAACTTTGTACCTAGGTCATAACAGGAGAATAAATTCATGAATAAACGCAAGTATTTGGAATAAAAGTCTGGGTGGAGGAAACAACAGAATGAAAGCTTTTACAGGCAGAGTTCCTTATCCACTAGTTTGACTAAAAAATGTTTAAGACAAAGCTGGTCTTGAGCTGAGCACATTGAAACACATTAACTCATGTTACATTTGTGTGAGTTCACAGTTTCTACAGTCTGACCAAATGAGTCAGACAGAATAGCAAAGGCCCGTAGGCACCTTATCAAACTCGCTCGGTGGCGAAGGTGACGTTTGGTTGAGGCAGCACTGAATCCGGAGCAGACTACTTCTCGTGGCTGGCTGCATCGTAACTTCTGTTATCTGCGCGGGCGCGATCTTTAAATACACACACGGTAGAGGTACACTTCATCCTGATAGGCTGTACGTGACATTGGCGGATGCCCCAAAAGGTTCGTGGTAGGAGCGATCTCTCTTGCAGATTTACACGCCCTCTGTGCTTTCGTCCTGGGTACGCAAAGGGCCTGTGCAGAGCGCGCTGCAAATGGAGGAGCCGGGACATCGTATAGTCGCAGGGGAAGAACTGGCAACCTGCCCGACAGCTGCGTGTTGCAGTGTGGCGTCAGCGCCTGACGGCTTTTGTGACACGTCAGCAAGTGTGTGGGTAAGCGAAGAAGAAAGAGAAATACACATGCGCAAACTTGAGTGGTAGAGATACGCGTGATATAATACATTTTCGTTAACCTCTAATGCAGTGCATGTTTTTATAGCTACAGTACCTCATTAATGACCACACAAAATGTGATGTGTAATGATCGATATCACTCACTATACCACTATCAGTCACCAGGTTTTGGGAGGCAAATAACGACGACAAATGATTATTACATAGCAAATATTAAGTCAAAAATATTTGTAATGACTTCATTTACTAACCACAAAAACAGTCTATGGAAGGTAATCAGAAAAGAAATATTTGAAATAGGCTATAATGCATTGTAGTTCTCATAGTGCAGCTTACCACGACCTTAGTAAAAACTATGTAAAGCAAAAGTAACTTAAAATTGCTGGTAAAGTAAAGTGAATATTTTTACTAAAGTGGGTCTTATATTTATTAAGACTCACTTCAGTAAAAATATTCAATTTACTTTACCAGCAATTTTAAGTTACTTTGGCTTTGCATAGTTTCTACTAAGGTAGTGGCAAGGTGCAGTATAAGAACTACAATGCATTATAAGCTTCAGTTAACTATTGCTGCTCATAGTTTTGTGAACTGATTGATTTTACTCTACTGACATTGCTTTGAGCTGAATCAGTATTATCTCTTTAACTTAGGATTCACACAGCAATAACACTGAACGGATAGGAATCTTCTATTGATTAGTGAAGTAGGGTATAAGGAATAAATGTAGTTCATTGCAGATTAACTAAAACACTATACTGTTCAATATATTGTAACTACGATGCTGGTAAGCCGTATACCATAAATAACTGAGCTATTTGTTAGCTCGAGCTTAATTCAAAGGGAAATGAGTTGCAGATGGAGGGACGAAATCCTTTCTGAGGTATTAATTAATGACAGCAAGCGAACAACTGTACACAGAGTACTCTTCTTCCAACACTTCAGTTAGCGATTCTACTTGTATGTTTTGTACTACGACCATAATTGTGCTCGTTCATCGATTTAGCTAGAGCTGGAATAATTGAAAGATAATTTCCACAATACGCACTCCACAAAGCCCTTGAGCGCTGCTACAGTGAGTCCATACTGCACCGCTGATAACTCGCTACTACTCTGCCCCATGCAGCTCTCTCTCTCTTTGCAAGTGCTTGCGGCCAACGATATTGTTGCCTTTTGATAATATTCAATACGAATTTCCATGACCTCTCCCACATTTCCGCCACAAATTTTTACGCCATTTTTCAGTGATTTCTTTACGTACATTATGGTTTTCAAATAAGACTAAATTGACAAAATGAACGATGTACATACATATCTAAGAAATTAAACCAAAATTACAGAATTTGTTAATGGTGATTAAGAGACATTGTTTTTAGTGTTAAAATAGAGAATATTAAAAAGAAAAGAAGTGTAAACAAAATCTTCAGTTAGAGAGTCGATGGCAAACGGATCGAAGGCATAGTATTCAACGAACAAACTGAATCAAGAAACAGACTTCATTTTAAAGTACACACGAAATACTTCACTTTGCATCTCATAAGCAACGGACGTTTTGCACCTCATAAGCAAAGGACATGAGCATCAATAATAAGCCATCATTTGGGAAATCATCTTGAGACACTCTCGAGTGAACACGTTGACCTATAAAGCAGACGGCTTCTTGATATTTTTATTCACATCCCCTTTACGGCTAATCAAAATCAAAGACGCAATTCCATTCGCAATTTCCACACTCTAATGTAGGGCTCTTTACATCATCCACCCTCTAGCTGAAAACTTTAAAATTCGTAGTATCTCAGTTTTTTACGTTATATTTTCAATATTCTGTACTTTTGTTTTCTTCTCTGTTAAGTACACAAATAATTAAACGTCTTATCTTTTGTTGACGCTTCCTGGACG
The DNA here is from genome assembly GCF_023897955.1 of Schistocerca gregaria. Classification (NCBI taxonomy): domain Eukaryota; kingdom Metazoa; phylum Arthropoda; class Insecta; order Orthoptera; family Acrididae; genus Schistocerca; species Schistocerca gregaria. Next base: position 206,614,625 of record NC_064928.1, on the reverse strand, counting down.
TAATTCTTTCGTCACAGTTACATCTTCGCAACGCATCGAGCCTTAGTGCACCAACCATCTATGGTACGTTGTTCCCTTTGCATAACACACTTACCTACCCTATCTTAGATACCTTAAAAGAGGAAGCAAGATGGAATCATGTTACGTAGTCACAATTTGTAATTAAGACTCTACTGACATTACGCCTTTTAAGGAATCTACAATTACAAATTGTGGACTAGCCACCAGATAAAGCTTTGGAAATACAGTTAGAAAACCAACGTACTCCGTACTCAAATAAACAGCCCCTTAAGTGAAAGTCATAAAAAATTTCATGTACCAGGCATTTATAGAAACTTTAAGCATAGCAATTATCAATTACTTCACATAGCCACTTCATCAAATCTTTAAAACCCGTTAATACATTAAGATGGCCACACTTAACATTCTTAGCTAAAATACCATTATAAACATTACTATTTCAATTCGTTGAAGAAGCACTTGTTAAAAGGCCAATTACAAACTTAGCGTAGCCGGACACTCATTAAGAAAACAAAATTACTGACAAACTTTAGAAATTCAAACTCCCATATAGGATACATATAACGAAAACAGTTCCCCATAAAGTGTATTTAATGACACTTCAACACTAGTGCCAAGTTAAGATCCATCTACATAACATGACAGAACCACTTACATGAAAAACAACAGCAGGAACACTGATCTTTAAAAATGAATGTTCACGTGCTCAGACTTGTTAATAGAAGACTACTAGAAAGAGCTGTGCAAGGAACTCAGCAGATGCTAAGCAATTTAAAGTTTACCCAGTTCCAAGTCGCTAATATTTAAGGAAATACTCGTATAATAAAAGGTTCCATGCAGTATATACTGATGTCTACCAGCTTAACCCGCCTTGGTGGAAGGAAGGTAAATACTAAACTTTGGAAGGCGATATGTGAACAACTCCTGGTATTTGCCAGGTTCTTAAACACTGCCAGGCCTAGACCTCGGATGACATTTCACTGCCCGCCAAGGCGCCGACACAATCAGAGGTTTTTGGGCAAATCGAGGAGACATTCCAATAACTCTGCCGAACATTTGACTCGATATATGGGTAAGCGTGTAAAAGAGCACGTTGCCCTACTGACAAATTCGCAACTTTGACCTTAAGAATTTTACACATGGACAACTGTATTAATTGAGTGCAGGCTTTGAAAACGCCAACATAAAATCATTTGATTACTGGAAACACAGAACACCAGTAAAACTTCTGAAAAACTTTCAGATACCGGACACCATTTAAATAGGCCAACTGTACTCTTCCACACCATCTCAAAGTTCGATTATGCAAGTCTCATCATAATAATAGAATTTTAACACCTCTGAGTGCGTCGGTCAACAAAACACAATTACGACCACTTACTCCATATCACGTACACAAATCGAAGGAGCGGTTTCCACAGCTTCGCCTCTTCACTTCAAATTTTGTTCCCAGCGAAGTCACAGAACATGTATCTCCAAGCTGCCCATGTCACCGAAACGCCCAACCAATCTCACACTACGACGTATAACGTTCATCACGCTCGTTCGGCAGCCGTTGACACTCGTCTCCCAGCGAAAGTCACGAGATCTCGAGCGTTGCCCGTCCAAGGCTAAGAACCCAATCCCTTCGCCCGCCAACTAGGAAGATAAGACATGCGAAAAGCGAAGATAACTTAACCACATTCGATCTCAAAGATACATGAATAGAACAATACTGCCACCGGCCGTCCACCGTTTTATCTCGTCCTCCTAAGGGAGAAGACCCCTTCCAGGGGTGGGTCAGACCCTCCCTACTCATTCCAGCTTAACCTGGCTGAGGTGTACCCCAAACCGGTTTCCCGACGGAATCTCCCTTACCTGCAAGTTAACCGGGCTCAGGATTTAGCACATACGAAGCGGACCCTTACATCTCCGTAGTAATTTTCCCTTGATATCTTGGTTACACGGAGCCGCCAAGTTAAGGATAAGAAGCAGCTCCCAAACCTTTCCCGAGAATGGTCTACGACCCTTGTTATATCCAAACGTCTGTCGCCAGTGGGCAGCATGGATACTCTGTCTGGCTCTTTGCCAATTCTGACGGAGGCTCTGAAGGGTGATGGACATTGGGAAGAGATCGTTTATACTACACAAGTTTGGTAATTGAGAATTAATGCTATAAGCAAACATTAACGTAGTGAGTGTCATACCGGTTGCCTCATGTATTAAACGCTTGGTTGAGCCAAGGCAAGATGATATCCTATCTAGTCGGTGACCTGGCATAGTAGATGATAACGGTTGTATCCATATTCCGATTAACTCTTTCGGAAAATGACGGCTTAGGATAACAAGATGTGATGGTAATATGTGTAATACCCTGAATTAAACAGAAGGCCTTAAACACACGAGACAGAAGGGCGGGTGCATAGTCGCTTATCAATGATTTCGACGGTCTGAACCAGGATATGAACTTCGACAACTGCTGTGTGGTGATTTCCGCAGTGACCCCCGAGTAGGAAGCACCCATGTAATCCGGGAGAAACCATCCACGAGAATCAAGACGTAACGGTTGCCTTTTTTTGTCAGGGGCAACGGTCCATTATAGTCGATAAAAACTTTTTCGCAGAGATACTGCTCCCTCTTCCAGTATAAAAGCCCACGAGAGACCCCAGAATCAGGCTTCGCCCTTTTGCAGAGATCACACTGCCCAACCAATTGCATAATGTCGCGATAAACAGAGGGCTACACAAAATATTCGTGGATCCTGGCCTGTACAAGGTCTTATACAGGCCTAAATTGCCGACAAGAACAGAATCGAGGTAATACCAGAAGACCATCAGTACTAACTCAATTGGCAAACAACACTCCATTGTCGATCGCCACTACCCTGCTTACACAGTACCCATTGTTGGAGGCAATAACCCGGCATGACCCTTTCTCGCCACTACCCTGCTTACACAGTACCCATTGTTGGAGGCATTAACCCGGCATGACCCTTTCTCGCCACTACCCTGCTTACACAGTACCCCTTGTTAGAGGCAACAAACCGGCATGACCCTTTCTTGCCACTACGCTGCTTACACAGTACCCCTTGTTGGAGGCAATAACCCAGCATGACCCTTTCTCGCCACTACCCTGCTTACACAGTACCCATTGTTGGAGGCAATAACCCGGCATGACCCTTTCTTGCCACTACACTGCTTACACACTACCCCTTGTTAGAGGCAACAAACCGGCATGACCCTTTCTCGCCACTATCCTGCTTACACAGTACCCATTGTTGGAGGCATTAACCCGGCATGACCCTTTCTCGCCACTACCCTGCTTACACAGTACCCCTTGTTGGAGGCAATAACCCACCACTGAAATCCCAGCCATGACCCTTTCTCGAATCGGACCACAAAACGGGTCCTCCACCTGCTTCTCCTTAAGCCCACCGAACAGGTAGAAGGTCGGGCAAAATCGCCCCAACGCTAATGCCTTGTTTGCCTTGTTTCTGACCTTCCTGGGAGTCGGGTGTAAACATACGACTCAGAGCATCGGCAATTGCATTATCCGAGCCTTTAATATACGGATTGCCCAAAGTGCAATTCGGTCAGTCTTCCTCTGCATAGCCATGATCCAACTTCATGCTTGGTTGTCCATCTCTAATACATATTCTTTATACTCCAAATAGAAACAAAACTTTTCCACGACAAAAACAACGGCAAGAGCCTCTAATTCATAATCATAATAGTTGGATTCAGGAGCTGTCAGTCGCCATGAGGCATAAGCTAGAGGTCGCCTCTCCCCTCCATGTTCCTGAAGTAATACTGCCGCTACCCCGGTATGATAGGCGTCGATCTGTACCACAAACGTAAAATTAAAGTTCTGTACAGCTGGCAACGGGAGACTATTAATTGCAGTCTTGATCTGCTCGAACACTGGCTGATGATTTTCTCCCCATACGAAATCGCTATTCTCCTTCCGAAAATCATTAAGGGGGCCTGCAAGATGGGCGAAATCGGCAATGAATTTACCGAAGAAATTCGCCATGCCAACGAAGCGAGCGACATGTTTCTTATTCTGAGGAGGGGAGAAAATCCTGGTCGATGCTTTCACCTTTTGTAGATACCAAATGGCCCAAGAAAGAAATCTGTTGTTTACACAAGGAGATCTTAGATCGTTTGACGGTGAGGTCAGCATAACGCAACCTTAGGAAAACGGGCTCCAGGTGAACAACGTGTTCCCCAAAGGTGCGATTGTACATGACTAAGTCATCTAAATAGTTGTGGACACAGACGAACTTCTAGTATCCTAAGACCACATCCAACAAACGGGACAACACAGCCGCACAAGTGGCCGAACCAAAAGAGGGACCCTGTTGAACTCAAATATATTCCAGGAGACCTTCTGTAAAGTTAGGAAGGTAGGAGACGAGGTACTGGCAGAAATAAAGCTGTGAGGACGGGTCGTGAGTCGTGCTTGGGTAGCTCAGTTCGTAGACCACTTGCGCACGAAAGGCAAAGGTCCCGAGTTCGAGTCCCGATCTGGCACACAGTATTAATCTGCCAGAAAGTCTCATATCAGCGCACACTCCACTGCAGAGTAGATATCTCATTCTCATATATATTCCAGCCCGTGCAGAATGATGTCACAGGCTTTCAGGACTCGGCAAGCGACATCTGCTAATATGCGTGACTGAGATCTAAGATGGTGAACACATTAGCACCTGCAAACCGGGTAATGCAATTGTGCAAATCGGGCAAGGGAACTGAATCCAACACCACCTTTTGTTTACTTCCGGTAACCAAGTACCATACGAAAATCACTACACTGGTGTTTGAGCACTAAAAATGTAGGCGAAGCATAGGGCGGATGGTCTAATCACCCCCTCGGGATTAACGATTTTTGCTCTCCAAATCTTCATCTTCGGTGGAAACAGCCTATAAGGGGCCAGATGGACGGGCCCACTATTCGTTAATTGGATGTCATACTTAAGAATTTTGGTCTCCCCCAACTTATCCGATAAGACCTAAGGACAGCGCTCCTAGACCTGTTTGAGAGCCTGCACTTTATACGCCGTAAGACAACCCGTATCAATGTGCACATTGCACACATAGCTCGCATCCCCTGTCCAAGACCGCTGGGACGAACACAAAGAGACGATGGTGATGCGCAAACTTAAAAGAAAAGACACTCCCGGCATAATCGAATACCAAACCGGCATGCTGGATCAAAACACACCCGAGCAACAAAGGGACCCTCAAATTCTTAGCTATGAAAAATCTATGAGGCCATGAGAATTTATCGACCTGCAACCACCCCCGCACCTTCCCTATTACAGGTAACTCTCGGCCATCAGTGACCCAACATCTCTGAACCGGAGACTGCGGAGATGAAAACCTGCACAAATCTTTATATTCTATGAATCAGTCATAATCAACTAAGGATAAGGAACTACCCTAATCCAGCAATGCACACACTGCTTCCTCTTCTACCCTAGCACAGACGGAGCGCCAGAACATGCGTTGCCTGAATGGCTATACAATTCACTGGCCAGTTAGTATACTCACCCCCATTTCCCATCCACGGGCGTCAGCTATTTGAACGAGGGCTCCCAAGTACCGGACAATCCCGCAATAAATTGTCAACCTCATCACGGAACTACTGAAATAGAACTGATATTAATAGAGTTACTACACGTTGGTGCCTCAGATATTACTCTCCCTTGTGCAGGGAAACACTGTTCGTCCACCCAAGAAACAGCATGAATAGAATCAACGAAATGTTGAAACTGTTCCATAGAGCAATGACGCTGTACAAATTTCAACTTGTTGCGATCCTGTATGCGCATGCCTTCCAACATTGTTCGATATAAACAAAGTCGAACACACGCATATCCAACGCCACTACGTTGGTGCGAACCCTCTCAAAATACTGCGCTAAGGTTTCGTTACACGCTTGGACCTTCCAATAACATTTCCGCTCTATTTAGACGCGCCGTGAACCTTCTATTAATAATATGCTAACGGAGCTGAACTAAGGTCCCCTGCTCCAATTCCTTGGCTATCATATTACTAAACACACCCTTAGCCATCGGATATAAGAAAGCTAAAGACTGTGGAATATACAACGCGTCAGCGTGAATCTGGAGACGGACTAACCACCACAGGAAGGATTGAATCTGGCCTACATTTTCCATATACTAGACCGATATGTCTTTCAACACAACCATAATTGGATTAGATAAGTTGGAAAATAAACTCAAATATTATTTCGTTACACTTAACGGGTGTGACCTCACTCACATTTTGAGGCTCTAAATTAGTACTTAAACGGCGCGTGACTGCAAACCTCCATCAACATCAAACAACCTACGAGGGAGAGCACCACTAGCATCACTGAAATCGATTGAAGCACTATCCGATAAACAATTACAGTAATGGGCTAAATGCGGCTGCACGTGACAAATTTGTCTATGCGTCGGCTGAGTAGACGCCAGAAATTCAATTGTCCTACCTGCATCACTTAAAGCTGTTTCGATATTCGACAGCAAGTCGCCTACCTCACTAACGACGTCTGTCGATAGGGCAATGGGAGTGTCGACCGCTGCACGAAGCCTGGCCGCCAAATCAGACACATTTTCGTCAACCGGCAGCCCACGCACACGGAGTTCATACATTAACTGCTCTTTCCATATGTCAGTTATGCCGGGGTAAGCTCGGAGACTCATGTTACGTAACTTCCTGAAACAGGCAGACAACTCACAATAATGACAATTTTACAACATGCTAAGCAACGACTACCAACAATACGTAGTCACCTCGTCATCATTATCATCTTTCGTGGCTACATTAGATCGTGTAAGAGTTGTGACTTTGTTCCGGCGCTGATGACTGCGCAGTTGAAACCCCCCCCCCCCCCCCCCCACAAACCGAACATCTGCATCTACATCTACATACATACTCCGCAATCCACCATGCGGTGCGTGGCGGAGGGTACTTCGTACCACAACCAGCATCTTCTCTCCCTCTTCCACTCCCAAACAGAACGATGGAAAAATGACCGCCTATATGCCTCTGTACGAGCTCTAATCTCTCTTACTTTATCTTTGTGGTCTTTCCGCGAAATGTAAGTTGGCGGCAGTCAGCTTTAAATGCTGATTGTCTAAATTTGCTCAGTAGCGATTCACGAAACGAACGCCTCCTTTCCTATAGAGACTTCCACTCGAGTTCCTGAAGCATTTCCGTAACACTCGCGTGGTGATCGAACCTACCAGTTACAAATCTAGCAGCCCGCCTCGGAATTGCTTCTATGTCCTCCGTCAATCCGACCTGATACGGATCCCAAACGCTGGAGCAGTACTCTTATCACTTGACCTGTATTCCGCTTTATGCACTGTTCGCTACCGGACGCACTTTGGACCGTACGCGATTTTACATGGAAGAGGTAGTTTATTTACTACGGAAAAGTCCACTGAATATTTCGATAGTTGGTGATTTTAATTGTTTGTTGCACTTTGATCAGATTTAGTTCGTTCCTTGAAACTGCAAGATGTACGGGTCGTTAAATATCCGGCTCTCCTGAAATATACTTACCTTACTGCTACTTATACCAGCAGGCTTGACAGATTTTATTTATCTGATAGAATGCGTGATAGTACCGGGTGATCAAACAGTCAGTATAAATTTGAAAACTTAATAAACCACGGAGTAATGTAGATAGAGAGGTAAAAATTGACACACATTATAGGAATGACATGGGGGTTTTATTACAACAAAAGAGAAAACAAAGTTCGCAAAATGTCCGACAGATGGCGATGGACAGCAAAACGTCAGTGACTGCGCATGACAATCTTGTTACAGAATCGCATCATCCCCAGCTTGGCTTATAAACATCTGCTGGAACGTACGATGTTTATGCAGGGTAGCGGTCCACCCCATATTGCTAGACGCGTGAAAGATCTCTTGCTCGCGTCGTTTCGTGAAGATCGTGTGCTCAGGCGCCACTTTCGTCATGCTTGGCCTCCCAGGACCCCAGACTTCAGTCCGTGCAATTATTGGGTTTGGGGTTACGTGAAGCCGCAAGTGTATCGTAATCGACCGACATCACTAGGAATGCTGATAGACAACATCCGACGCCAATCCCTCACCATAACTCCGGACATGCTTTACAGTGCTGTTCACAACATTATTCCTGGACTACAGCTATTGTTGAGGAATGATGGTGGACATACTGTGCATTTCCTGTAAAGAGCATCATCTTTGCTTTGTCTTACTTTGTTATGCTAATTATTGCTATTCTAATCAGATGAAGCGCCATCTGCCGGACATTTTTTTAACGTTTGTATTTTTTTGGTTATAATAAAACCCCATGTCATTCCAAGCATGTGTGTCAATTTTTACCTCTCAATCTACATTATTCCGTGATTTATTCACTTTTCTAATTTATACCGATGTTTTGATCACCAGGTATTATGGCTGTTGGTGTCATCTCCGCCAGCTACACCGACCTCTGTGCAGTGACTGTTACTTTAAATCACACGTGACCATCGGTGGAACTGTTTCGATTGCCTTGCAAGCTCACTGTAGGATCCCTGTTCGTAGGCGTTCGGATAGATAGTAAGCTGTTGTGGAAAGCCCATGTCCCGGATCTTGTTCAGAAACTAAATGCTGCTTTATTTACCATTAGAACAGTATCTGAAATAAGTGACACTTCAACACGAAAAGTAGTCTGCTTCGTATATTTTCATACGTTCATGTCGTATGGTATTATTTTTTGGGGTAATTCTTCTCACCAAGCGAGGTGGCTCAGTGGTTAGACACTGGACTCGCATTCGGGAGGACGACGATTCAATCCCGCTTCCGCCCATCCTGATTTAGGTTTTCCTTGATTTTCCTAAATTGCTCCAGGCAAATTCCTGGATGTTTCCTTTCAAAGGGCACGGCCGACTTCCTTCCCCATCCTCCCCTAATCCGATGAGACCAATGACCTCGCTGTCTGGCCTCCTTCCCCAAAACAACCAACCAATTCTACTGATTCAAAAAGGGTATCTTTTGCTCAAAAACGGGCTGTTCGAGCTACATGTGGTGTAAGTTCGAGAACCTCTTTTGTCGACCCCTATTCAATAGTCTGGGAATTCTGACATTGCCCTCACAGTAATATTTTCTTTAATGTCGTTTGTTGTTAGCAATATTAGCTTATTCCCAAGAGTTAGCAGCTTTCACTTAGTTAATACTAGGCAGAAATCCAATCTGCATGTGGAATGCACTTCCTTGACTCTTGTGCAGAAAGGAGTGCACTATTCTGCTGCATCCATTTTCAATAATCTACCACAAGAACTCAAAAATCTTAGCAGTAGCCCAAACTCTTTTAAGTCTAAACTGAAGAGTTTCCTCATGGCTCACTCCTTCTATTCTGTCGAGAAGCTCCTGGAAGAACTAAAAAGTTAAGCATATTCCAGTGTTACATTGTTGATTTTCTTTATTTAAATTTACGACTTGCCACCTGAGTATGTTTCTTTTTTATATTTCATTTTATCTGTTTCTAATATCGTGTTATAATTTCATGTATTGACTCGTTCCATGACCATGGAGACTTCTCCTTAATTTGGTCCCACGGAACAATAAATGCCGGCCGCGGTGGTCTCGCGGTTCTAGGCGCGCAGTCCGGAACCGTGCGACTGCTACGGTCGCAGGTTCGAATCCTGCCTCGGGCATGGATGTGTGTGATGTCCTTAGGTTAGTTAGGTTTAAGTAGTTCTAAGTTCTAGGGGACTAATGACCACAGCAGTTGAGTCCCATAGTGCTCAGAGCCATTTGAACCATTTGAACAATAAATAAATACATAATTAAGTAAATAAATGAGATGATCTGGAAAGTGTTGGACCATAGTCTCCTTTCAGATCTGCCATCGCCTCTATTTTGTAACTGTGGGTTTAACTGACAAAGACGAGACTCAGAAAATGATGCGATTCTGCTCTGATAGAGCCCAGTAATTTCAGAGGTAGCAAGAATTTTACTATTCCTTCTTATGTGACCTTTATGATGATGTTCATCAGGCTTCCCCACGGATTGTAGACGTGAGGAGTGTAAAGGCGCAATTGTTAGGGTGGGACCTGCGTCAGATGGAAGGGCTAAGGGTGCTGTTCCGTGGTAGCGGATGAATTGCTTTCTTTGTATAATCTGGTTCGACATCACTCATGTCGTCGACATGTGTATATCAAGACAGAGACTCAGGGCAGCAATGTTGTGATGGCACAGAAGGACATATTGCATGCTCTACTGTCGACTTTTGTGTTTAGGCTCTGGAGCTAGACTTACACCTGCTCATAATGTTTCGAAGAAAGAGTCTAACATCACAAATATATGAAATGCAGGCGTTTACCATCAGTTTCTTGCTCCATCCGCTCTGCTGAGAATGGCCTTGCATGATGACATGGCTCTAACCAAGAAATGGATGTACTTGCATTTGTACAAGGGTAGAGCTTTTTATATTTTTTACAGCATGCAGAGATGCTGATGACTTCTTACACAATGCCACTGTATACTCAGCTAGAGATGGGCACAACTGTTCTTTTCAGAGATCGGATCAGAACTGTTCACTCCCTGAAATGAACTAGCTCTTTTTCTTGACTCACCACTCATTCACAATAGCAAATATATGGAAGGCACATTGCCCTTTAAACTTGGTTTATTCCAGTACTATACCTGTATTTTGATCTTATTTGATCCTATTTTGAAGTAACACAGATACTGAGCAAGAATTTTGTATTGTTTATTGAAATTTCCACGATATGACAAAGTTTTTGATTATTGATCTATTTTGCACTATCGCGGTTTTTTGGGTGATCGGTAAATGTTGTAACTTGAGATTTACATTAACAATATATTTGGCTATAATGTATTAAAATTTCATTAAACTTCTACAAATACATCGCAAGCTATATATTTTTAAACTGAATGTTTCCTTCCGAAGACGCCTAAAATCGCAAAATCCGTAATACAATAAGAAAAAAATATATAAATTTGACTTCAAGACCAAAGTGCTGGATATAGCATTCTGCAGGATAAAACAAGGAAAATATTGGTGTATCACATTTTGCTATACGTTTATCGGTTCGCTCGTAATTAAAGCGTAAATTCGAGTGTCCATAATAAAAAATCCTATAGTAGCAGGAGCCGTCAGGAACCTAATCTGATCAGTTTAAACAAATAAAAATAAAATAAAACCAAATGATGTATACATAACATAATTATGTAATATATATAACGGTATTACTACAAAGAACAATATCCAGTAGAGACGAACTGCGATGCAGAGGCGCTAAGTCAAGCAGGTCAAGCTGCGAGCTGTATTACTGCATGAGCTGAGACCGCAGAGACCAGAGTGGCACCTGAGGTGCTTTGCTCAACACTCTGGCTTGAGTCGAGAACGATGGGGTGAGTGTTGAGCGGACGAGTTCCAAGGGTGGGGGGAGCTGTGAACAGCCACTAGTCACCTGCTCCGAGACAAATCGTCCGTTCTCTTGCGAGCAGGTTGTTGGAAGTAGTTCTTATGTTCTCCGCTAGGAGGCTCTCTGTCCTGTTGCTCGCATCAACTGCCCAGAGGGCAGGACGTGCGACTGAAACGATCGCCGACGAAGTGCGATGCTAAGCTAAGGTGCGCCAGACACTGCACGTGGCAGAGGAAGCACAGAGACGGCACTGCATATGTGAAACACAAAATCCAATGGGGCACTGCACAATGCAGGCAGCCAAGGCAAAAGCAGGGCAGAGGCCGGCACTGACTACCAGGGGCCCCACTGGTCTGCTCCGACTCTCTCTCTCTCTCTCTCTCTCTCTCTCTCTCTCTCTCTCTCTGGTGTGGGAAACGTTTGGAGCTACCGTTCTTTTTTTTTCTAAATTACTGATTGTTCATTCCTTTGAAAGATTTAACTCTATGAATTAGTTCATGAGCGGATCCCCCATCTCTATACTCAGCCCAATTTAGTTTTCATCTGTTACTGCTCCTTGTTACTATGCTCAGAGAGAGAAGTTGACTTATCTATCACTTAACGTCAAAGGGTTCGCGATAATTCGGTTTAATGATATTAGTGTGACGTACCTTTACCATTTCGGTTTTCATTGGACTGACCTTTAATCCCCTATTGTGTAACCATTTCAATAGAGGACACAGGCCAGTACTGAAATTATTGATAGCAGCATGAAGTTTATTGGGTTTGCACTTAGATACAACTGGAGGTCATCAGAACTCATATGATATTTATAGTAGGACATGACTGATGGCATTTCGTTGATGTACAAATGAAGGTGTATGGGAACTAATACCGAAGCCTATGTGACTATTGGCACTTCCTGGCTCCATCCTGACTTTAAGTGCCGGAAACGACCCATCACTGGCGTGGTGTCAGGTATCAGAGAACCTGTGAAGTGTACTTAGAGAGCCACTTAGGCTGTTAAGTTTAGCAAGTAAATGTAAATGTCGTGTGACAGGGGTCTCCCGTCGGGGAGGCCGTGCGCCGGGTGCAAGTCTTTCGATTTGATTCCACTTCGGCGACTTACGAGTCGATGATGATTAGGTTCACACAATACCCACTACCCGAGCCCTTAGGATTGACATTCTGTCGCTCTGACCACTCAGCTACCAAGGGGCGGACAGTTTAGCAAATAAGATGTACAAACAGACAGTGTCAAATGGTTTGCTAATGTCTACAAGGCACATGATAGGCGTCGTTTGTCTGTCCATGGCAAGCTTAAGAAAGTCTGTTATTTAACACACCAGATGCTGTGCGACGATGTTGGAAACCCGACTGATACGTATCTATATGGTTGTTTGTAGTTAAGTAGAAGACTATGTACTCTACGGCCTTGGACGGTGTCGGAAAAATTCTTATAGGTTGGTAACAAGAGGGTGCTTTTCTTAGATAGTGTCTTAACTACACCTTGCCTCCAGGCATCAAGCAAAACACTTGTGGTTAGTGAGCAGTAGGAGATATCTATTATAATGAGGAGTTGCGAGTCAATAATAAGCTCAGTCATTAGTACTGGGATCCCATCGAGTCTAGAAGATGTTGATCTTATGCACATGATGGATGTTTTGACAGTACTGTCAGAAACTTGCTTACGACAGAAATTTTCAAAGTTAAAGTCGTTCGCCATGATGGAATCTGTCTCTTTTTAGTCTATGGTACAGTTGTGGGTATAGGTAAGGTCATGTTCATTTCCTCGACTGGAATATAAGGGTGAGCTGCTGCTTTTACTACGCCTCTACCGATGTTACTTTTGGTTTTCCATGGGGCAGCTGGTCTGTTATCTATTATATCAATTAGCACTTAAGTGTCAGTTCTCTTACCATTATCTTAACAGGAAGCTCCAATTGCAATAACTTACAGCTTCTTAAAGGTATTAGCGGCTAGTGGCCAACCCTCACAACAACGGTCACTTAGTAGTTTTATGTGGTTACAAGACGATTAGCTGGTGAGAGATCATATCACACAAGCCTCTTCTACGTTCAGCAGGAGCAACATCTAACACACGCTAGCCGCTGTAATGGCCACTGGCAAATTTGCCGTGATCGCTTATGACGAACTGTGAATAATCATCATCATCAGCAGCAGCAGGGTTCCGCCCAAGTGCAGGATTCCACGTGATAGCTCCCCATGCTCTCTTGTCTTCTGCAATCCTTTTCAGGTCCTTGTAATATCCGCTTCCCTTTAGGTCGTCTATCATCCTGCAACTCCTCCTTCCTCCTAACTTTCTGCCATGAAGTAGATCTTTCCAAAAGAGTGTTAGCAGGTACTGCTGTCTGAGCAGATATCCCACACAATTCTTCTTCCTTTCTCTTATAACCTGCAGCAGTCGTCTCAATTGGACAACTTTTTCCAACAGTCCTTCATTACTCACTCTTTCGATCCAGCTTACCCTCTTCATCCTCCTCCACATCCACATCTCAAATGCTTCTAGCCTTTTCCCATTCTCTCGTGGCAGTGTCCATATTTCTGCCCCATGAAGTACCACACTCCAGAAAAATACCTTTATGTAGATAGCCACATTACAATTTTCTCTTGCTATTGAATGCCTCCTTCACTATAGCAAAGCGAGTTCTCATGTTCTGATGGCATCTCAAGTTTTCAGTTAATGCACTACCAAGATATTTAAACGCTCTGACTCTACTAATAATAGTTTCTCCTATCTTAATTTGTGCTTGTCTACTTTCTTTGCCGATCACCACACACTTTGCTTTTGCTGTACTGATTCGCATTCCATATCCTACAGAAGCAACATGTTTTAGCGTTTTATTAACAGTTGATTCACTTTCTCCCAGTACAAGCTATTCTCTTTCCACCAGCCACAATCCATCTAAGACTTTCGCAATAGTATCTTCCGAGTATAAGTCGAACAACAAAGGGAAGGGGCAACAACTTTGTATAACCCCTTCCAATGCCGCTTGCTTGCAGTATTTCATTTCTAATCCTTAATCTTACTTTCTGTTGTAAATATAATTTCTGTATCTATCGTTTCTCCTACCAGTTACTCTTTTCCAAATTAAAATATGCACCAACTTGTTCAATTGCGCTCTGTCGAATGCTTTTTCGAAATAAATATGAACAGCATAAATTTCTCTACCTTTCTCTAAATATCTTTCTCCTATGATTCTTAACAACTCTCACCATCTCGTGTTTTTTTTTTACCTTTTAAATCCGAACTGTTCCTCCACAATCCACCTGTCCAGCTTGCCAGATAGCCTCGTATTCAGCAATCTTACGCTGCATGAGACATTAAGCCGAGAGTCCTTTGCTCTTCACATTTTTTGGTATTTCTCGTTTTCTCATTACCGTTGCAAGAAAATAAGCATGTCGTTCCCCTATGTCCTAGATGAATAATGCAACCCAGTTCAAAAGTAATAGCAATGTGCATAGCTATAACACGAAGAGAAAGGATGATCTTCACTATGCAGGGTTAAATCTGACTTTGGCACAGAAAGGGGTAAATTATGCTGCCACAAAAGTATTTGGTCACCTACCAAACAGCATCAAAAGCCTGAGGGATAGCCAACTAACATTTATAAGTAAATTAAAAGAATCTCTAGATGACAAGTCCTTCTACTCATTGGTTGAATTTTTAGATATAAATTAAGGGGAAAAAACTTAAACATTAGTGTCATGCAATATTTCGTGTAATGTAATATCTTGACACGTTGCACATCACTACGAAGTGTCGTATTCATGATCTATGGAACAAGTATTAATCTAATCTAATCTGTCATTACGGAGATACAGTATTTTCTTCTTTCTTCTTTTCCCAAACCTTTCAACACCTCTGCTGGCTAGTCGTCAAATCCACATGTCGTCCATTTAATCATTTCCCTCAGCGCCTTTCCAGTCTCTGCTTCTACATACAGTACCTCTTTACAACTTCCAGCACACATTTCCCCTGTTCAAACTGGATTTTATTTGGTATTTGATCATCCTTACACAGAAGTTCTCTACATTCTTGACGTCTGCTCAGTAACACCTGTGATTCTTCAGCTAATGAACTGCTCACACTTTCCATTTCCTTCTTAGTTTTCCTTCTTATGTTTTCAAAACACATCTTCGAAGCCAGTCTCCTACCCCATTTCAAACCGAACCAATGCGCGATCGATAGCTCGCGCCACGTCCCTGGAACACGATGTGTGGCGTGGCACTGTGCCGCAAGTGGCGTTGAGATCGTCTTCTGGGTAGTGGTCGTGTGTGAAGCAGCACGTACAGCGCAGGTCTGCGGGCAGTGGGCCGGCTGTTTGTTCTACCACCCGTGTGGCTTCCAAGTTAGCCTAGCTGAACATCTTCTGGACACGAAGGACGTGCGCTGGCAACGGCACTGGACACTTCCTATGGTCTCCAGGTCTGGAGTCGAGCGGTGGGTCATCGTCATCTACACATCTTCTGGCAGCTCCAGGTTTCCCACTGTTTGTCATGTATGTCGCGCACTAAATCACCAAGTTGTTTTCTTCAGTTACCTGGAGCCCGCACGCTTATGCGCCTTGCCGAGACAAATCTTGGTGCATATATTTTGGTGGGTTATACTGCCAAGCCAAGCTTGTGTTTACATAGGTGCCGGCCGGAGTGGCCATGCGGTTCTAAGCGCTTCAGTCTGGAACAGCGTGACCGCTACGGTCGCAGGTTCGAATCCTGCCTCGGGCATGGATGTGTGTGATGTCCTTAGGTTAGTTAGGTTTAAGTAGTTCTAAGTTCAAGGGGAATGATGATCACAGGTGTTAAGTCCCATAGCACTCAGAGCCATTTTAACCATTAGTTCGCGTCTTCCTTCCAACTATGTTTTCCGTCCTGCACGACGGTTAAGTCCCCTCCCCCTCCACCTCCCCCCCCTCCCCCGGTGGCGTGATTTGAAGCTGAATGATGTCGATTGCCCTCTGAACATCTTCAATATCGTAATTGTGGGGTGCCTGTCTTAACCAGTTATCTTATCTTCTAGCAACTTTTCACAACTCTTTTCTCCTCAATGCTAGCGTGTATTCAGATGACTTCTGTTTTTACTCGATTTACTTAACAATTACTTCGTTTTCTAATCAGGCTATCATTGTATCTTTGTGCCCTGGGGAGTGTTCCCACTGGTTACTTGGAAAAGGAGTGTGGTGAACATTTATCGGCTCCGTTCGTGAGGCCCACGTTGCCCGACTTGTGGTGGTTTCATGTACAGCACCTTTAATTGCTTTTGGTACCTTTCAATGAACCCCGTTTTAGGCAAACCTCAAGTATTTGTCATTTTTTAATTAAAACATTCAAGAAATGTTTGTGGACAAACTATTTGAAGACTGTTTCCTCAGAGCTTAGCCGAGCGGTCTGAGGCGCTGCAGTCATGGACTGTGCGGCTGATCCCGGCGGAGGTTCGAGTCCTCCCTCGGGCATGGGTGTGTGTGTGTTTGTCTTTAGGATAATTTAGGTAGGGTAGTGCGTAAGCTTAGGGACTGATGACCTTAGCAGTTAAGTCCCATAAGATTTCACACACATTTGAACATTTTTCCTCAGAGCCTTTGACGAGAGTTACGTAACTTCAAATACAGAAGTATTATCTTGCTTCACTTATTAAATTTTACTGTAAATGTTGCAACAACAGTAACCGGTTGCACACAAGATTTGTATATTTTTCGAAAGCAAATAACGTCTGTTGTAAGTTTAAATTCTCATACTTCACGTTCCACTGAATGACTTTTGAAGAGTTGATGACACGTATTTGAATTAACACTATAAACTTTTGTTATTTGATCTCAGTGAAATTGGTCAACTGTTTATTGATTATCAGTAATTGCTCTTAAGTAATTTTAATCAGGTTGCAAGTTTTGTCTCAAAGTGCCACGGTCCTGTCAACCTAATCAATAAAATAATTTTGGTGCAAGTGTTAATAAAAATCTTCATAGGAATGATGTTCATCACTCTTTTCGCCTGGTTCTTCCACTCTCTGGCAAACTTACTCCATTACTTCGTACCGCGTACATTCTCTCTCTCTCTCTCTCTCTCTCTCTCTCTCTCCATTTTCTCTATTTCCTCACAGTTCCCTTTCATACATCTTTCTCTTGCCGCTTCTTCACAATCTCTACTTAATTCGTTAGTGCCTTGTACCTCTTTCTCCTCTCTTCTACCGTTTCAACGTCCGTAGTTGTGCGTTGAAATGTCCTGGTTACAATACTGTTGCGATTTGTAAAATTGTTAAGAAGGGTCCTATTATTCGTTTAATACAATATTTGTCACTGGTTATATTTATTACGTAGAGTGTTTGAAAGTGTACACGATACTTGAAACGGTAATCGTCAATGTATAGTCTAATATTTTTTACGAAATCACTTCTCCCACATTGAATGTGGGTTGCTGTTCTCTCGTCAATGATGGCGTCACCAGGTCGACACTTAATTGGCTTTTCGAGCTGTATCCACAATAATAATACAAAAGAAATTCTTTAATATCCTGGCTACCTGGACGCTATAGCCGTAGTTCCTACCATGTTTCATAGATTGGATTTGTCCAGAGTGGACGGATAATTGGCGCCTCTTAATTCTTGAGATCGAATTTTTTAGCATTAATTCTGATTGTAACTCTCTGTTATGCCTTTCCAAACACATTTCCTGGTGACTGTGAGCTTACTAGCAGTAAAACAAAGCTTGGCATATATATGCACCGGACAAAATAACCACCAAAACCTCTTTCCATTCTCCGGAAATGAATTAGAATGGTTAAACGTGGTCCGGTTACTTGCGGTGAAACAGACGAGTTGCGGATGTTTGTGTCGTTCAGACACTGGCCGTCAGTTGTTCGTTAATTACAGCGCCACAATTTCTTTGCTCGTGCCGTATAATGGGACGGTGGTGGACTTCATTTTCCGACATGAATCAGCCCTCTACCCATTCAAAAGTGTTCCGTATTTGATGAACGAATTAACACAAGAGTTGTTGTATAGCAGGTCACGTCCGGGTTAATTAAACACTAACTTCTCCCCTGCTTGCTGCCAGTGACTGTAGTGAAGGTATTACAAACGGCTAAATGTTTTATGTTTCTAATAAGAATTTACGTTCTGTTTGTATAGGAGAGCCGTGCTGACAGTAGACTACGGCTCGTCTAGAGCGAGCCTGCTTTAGCGCTATAGTATGGACAGAAAGCGCCTAAGCGTATAGGTGGCCTGTATGACAGTAAAAATAATACACAGTGGACCGGCCATAGCCGTGAACAAAGCGATTTTTTGATGACATTACTCAATAACAAAGAAGAGAGTGAAAACTACACTACTGGCCATTAAAATTGCTACATCAAGATGAAATGCAGATATTAAAAGGGTATTCATTGTACAAATATATTATACTAGAACTGACATGTGATTACATTTTCACGCAATTTGTGTGCATAGATCCTGAGAAATCAGTACCCAGAACAACCACCTCTGGCCGTAATAACGGCGTTCATACGTCTGAGCATTGGGTAAAACAGAGGTTGGATGGCGTGTACAGGTACAGCTGCCCATGCAGCTTCAACAAGATACCACAGATCATCAGGAGTAGTGACTGGAGTATTGTGACGAGCCAGTTTCTCGACCACCATTGACCAGACGTTTTCATTTGGTGAAAGATGTGGAAAATGTGCTGGCCAGGGCAGCAATCCAACATTTTCTGTATTAAGGAAGGTCCGTAAAGGACCTGCAACATGCGATCGTGCATTATCCTGAAGAAATGTAGGGTTCCGCTGGGATCGAATGAAGGATAGAGCCGCGGGTCGTAAAACATCTGAAATGTAACGTTCACTGTTCAAAGTGCCGTCAATACGAACAAAAGGTGACCGAGACGTGTAACCAGTGGCACCCCATACCATCACGCCAGGTGATACGCCAGTATGGTGATGACGAATACACGCTTACAATGTGCGTTCACCGCGATGTCGCCAAACACGGAATCGACAATCATGATGCTGTAAACAAAACCTGGAGTGATGCAAAAAATGATGTTTTACCATTCGTGCGCATAGGTTCTTAGTTGAGTACACCATCGCAGTCGCTCCTGTCTGTGATGCAGCGTCAAGGGTAACCGCCGCCATGGTCTCCAAACTGACACTCCATGCTGCTGGAAACGTCGTCTAACTGTTCGGCAGATGGATGTTGTCTTGCAAACGTCCCCATCTGTTGACTCAGGGATCTAGACGTGGCTGCACGAACCCTTACAGCCATGAGGGTAAGATTCCTGTCATCTCGACTGCTAGTGATACGAGGCCGTTGGGATCCAGCACGGCGTTCCATATTACCCTCCTGAACCCACCGATTCCATATTCTGCTAACAGACATTGGATCTCGGGCAACGCGAGCAACAATATCGCGATAAAATAAACCGTAATCGCGATAGGCTACAATCAGACCTTTATCAAAGTCGTAAACGTGATGGTACGCATTTCTCCTCCTTACACGAGGCATCACAACAACGTTTTAGCAGGCAACGTCTGTCAATTGGTGTTTGTGCATGAGAAATCGCTTGGAAACTTTCCCCATGTCAGCACGTTGTAGGTGTCACCACCGGCGCCTCCATTGTGTGAATGCTCTTTGCATATCACAGCAACTTCTTGCTGTCGGTTACATTTCGTGTCTGTAGCATGTCATCTTAGCGGTGTAGCAATTTTAAAGGCCAGTAGTGTATGATCAAACGTAAACTATGGCAATTGTTGTAGTCTTTAGTCCGAAGTGTGGTTTCAGGCATCTCTCGACCCTATCCTGTCTCTACTGCTACAGACTAAATCCGTCTGTAACCTTTTACGACATTCGCGCCTAGGTCTCAATCTACAATTTTTACTTATCACTTCTTCCCCCTCCCATCTCTCTCACACAGACACAACCGTTCACACGAACGTCTTTCATTAGCAAACTGATGCTTCGCGAATTGGCTTATCAACAGATTCCTTCTGATAGTCATGTTGTACCACAATTTTAGTTTCCGACCCCGTTTCGATTCAGTTACTTGCTCTATGCACCTAATTATACTACTTTTTTGTCGCACCACATTTAAAAGAATTCCATTCTCACCTTTGAAGTGCTTAATGACAACGTACCTCCCGTGAAGGGCTACACTCCACACAAATACCAGCAAAGACCTCTTGACAGTAAAATTAACGGTATACCATAATAAATTTCTCTTTGTTTAATAGATTTCTCTTTGCCACAGATTCTTTGTTGGTATTGGCTAGTCTGCATTTTAAATCCTCTCTGCCTTAGACATCGTCAGTTATTTTGCTCATGAAACCTCGAAACTCATCCACTGCTTTTACTCTCTCATTCCCATCTCTAATTCTGTGAACATCACCGACTTCAATTTGACGACATTCCATTATTCTTTTCTAATTTCTCTGATAGCCGTTGAAACATCTTGTCAAAGCAATAAGCATTCGGCTCAACTGCTCGTGAAACTACATTGCCGTCTCTGGCACAAATGGAGTAGGATCGGGAATCTGCAGGGTTAAATTATCTTCTCTCTGTACTGTAATCCTTTCTACAAAATTCTGCCTGGCTCCGTTCACTGCTTCCTCAATGTACAGATTGCTCAATGCATACATAAACTTAGACTATTATAACTGTGATTTTATTTCCTGTACCTACTGTAGGTAAATTTTCGCTTCCTGTATTTTATCCCTGCTACCTTTTTATTCCGAAGCAAGAAAAGATGAAACTTTGAATGTCAAAGTTAGTTATGCAAATTCAGCATGCCTGCACATTTACATTTAGTGAACTGCGACAACACTCACTGAAGTAAGAGTCCTCAATAATGATGCTCTTAATTCACATCGATATGATTGAACGGCCTAACCAATCACCAGATCGTAGTTGCGGTTTGCCTCTCTTACGGCTTTCAAGGAAACAAAACTTGACTATCAATATATCACATGGTTATTGATTGAGTATAGTAAATTAAAATATTATAGCGATCTACTCATTAAGAGGTATAATCGTATGTTAAACCATGGCTACAATAATATAAATATTAAAGTAGCCGTGCGGTGTAGGGCACCTTGTCACGGCCCGTGCTCCCACCCCCCCACCCCCGTCGGAGATTCGAGTCTTCCCGCCGTCGTGTGTGTGTGTGTTGTACGTGTGTGTGTGTTGTCGTTAGCATAAGTTAGTTTAAGTTACATTACGTAAGCCTAGGGAGTGATGACCTTAACAGTTTGGTTGCATAGGAATTTGCCACAAATTTCCAATTTTCCAAAAGTTAGAAACATTGTATACGTCTCCACGCTGCTTAACTGACGATACGCTGATCACCCAGGCTGTTTGAGTATGGGATCACTTAGCGATATCAGAAAGAATTTGCACATAATTTCCAACATTTTCGAAACTGTTCCACACTGAAATCCACCAAAAATGATGAAAGGAGAACTCTTTATCTTTCACTACATTTTCATGCAGCAAAACTAAAGCATCTGGCACAACTTTTTAATTTCTTTCTTCCTCACTACTAACTCTATGGCCAAAAGCATTTTGCACACATTATCCACATATACAACTCATTCTACAAGGCAGATATAATTAAACTTTCACTACTTGATAGGACTCCCATGAGAAATGAGCGATCTTGGTAAAATGAAACTTTGTGGAACGCTTGTAAGATATACAAAAGAGATATAACAAATAAACCATTGAAAGCAATGCACTTTAATTTCCACATGGAAGGGTAACATTTGTTAAGTGCATACCATCTCTACGTTTCAGATTGCAAATGTTTCTCAGCGTATCATATGCATTCATGACAGGCGGCAATCGCACCACAGATGCTCTCCACTTTGCGAATGGTGGACTGAGGTATTGTCAGATGTCGTGACGCAACTCAGGCACTGCTTGAAGAACGAGCACTGCGTGCAGCATTCTCAATCATTTGTGCAGCAATTGGCCATCGGACTGTCCCAGAAGCGATTCCTAAATCGCCATTTAATTCAAACTTGTGCATTATGTTCTAACACGGGAGAGGAAAGAGGACCTCAGAAGTAGCACTGCTGCAGCTGGTTTGATAAGACAGTTTTACGAGTAGAGCCCTGCTCATCTTGTCCAGACCTGTGTTGAGGCTCTGGAATTATAATTTGGAGCGATGCTTGTGTTCCAACCCTTCGTTGCCGTACCAGTACCAGCGCTTAACGGCAGGCCATGACACTAATACTTGAGTCTGCAGAGAATGCCGCTGCGCAGACGGCAGGACATAGATGGGGGAGATGCCGTGGTGGGGGCTGGAGGCAGCTGCCGTAGGGAAATGCCGAGAGCTGGAGGGGAAGCGCCAGCCTGAACTGAAGCCCGCACTCATATTTTATGTCAATATAATGTGTGGCTACTCCACGCTGGCACTTGTATGGTGTTCAAACAAAATTATAAGCTGTCTACTCTGCTTTGGTCAGTATCTAAAAAGAATTCCACTGAAAATGCAGCGATTTATTTTCTTCTGGCTTGTAAACCAGTTGTAGTTCCCATAGAAGAGTCATAAGAGGCCAATGCCGAGTAAAACATACACACTTCTGTGGCTGCCATATTAAAATTAGCTTCTTTTTCCAAAACAGGGTTGAGTTTTACACAGTCTGATGTAACTCACATGCTGAAATGAAATGGCGTGTGACGAGGGCCTCCCGTCGGGTAGAACGGTCGCCTGGTGCAAGTCTTTCGATATAACGCCACTTCGGCGACTTGCGCGTCGATGGGGATGAAATGATGATTATAAGGACAACATAACACCCAGCCGGGAATCGATCCCGAGCCCTTAGGACTGACAGTCCGTCGCCCTGACCACTCAGCTACCAGGGGCGGACACTCACATGCTGTGCGGATGTCACTGTGAGAGAATTTTGAAACAGTGGTTTATTATGTTAATTAAGGGAGGAATTGAGGCAAAGTAAGCTCAAAACATGCCCTTGGGACAACAAACCATGTCTTGTCTTCACTCTATTAGTTAATAACAGTCTTCTTTGCAATTTTAGTTTTTTTATTTTTCACTCACTCCTGTGAACGGAAACGCATTATGCAGATCTTGGTGCCTCTCGTTTCCATGTAGAAAAGGTAACCTGAAGATGCCTAAAATAAGGCGAAACGCGTCGTTGGAAAATAAAAAATAAAAAAACTAAAATTGGAACCAAGTTCGTTTTTAACTTATACTGTAAAGCACTGGTTTGCTGTATGCCATATATGGATTGGAATGTCCTCACTTACGTTCTTCCTAAACCCGTAGCATTTCTCGTTTCACCACTTGTCGCTGGTGCTTAAAAATTACATTATTTCATCGAAAACTCTGTAGTAAGTGGAATAACAGGCTAGATGATCAAGTTTTAGATAGTCTTCCTTGCTGTCATTTGCCAAAATCTCATTTCGATATGTGAAACCGTTGATGAAATTTGAGAATTGTTACCAATTGGAAGCAATTTTAGTTTTAAATTTTTTGCTTTCCGATGACGCGCTTCGCCTTATTTTAGGCATCTTCAGGTTCTGTTAGGTACAGGCTCCCAGGTAGATGCCATTTTCCTTGATTTCCGGAAGGCGTTCGATACAGTTCAGCACTGTCGCCCGATAAACAAAGTGAGAGCCTACAGAATATTAGACCAGCCGTGTGGCAGGATTGAAGACATTTTAGCAAACAGAACACATCATGTTTTTCTCAATGGCGAGACGTCTATTGACGTTAAAGTAACCTCTGGCGTGCCACAGGGGAGTGTGGCATTGCTTTTCACAATATGTACACTCCTGGAAATGGAAAAAGAACACATTGACACCGGTGTGTCAGACCCACCATACTTGCTCCGGACACTGCGAGAGGGCTGTACAAGCAATGATCACACGCACGGCACAGCGGACACACCAGGAACCGCGGTGTTGGCCGTCGAATGGCGCTAGCTGCGCAGCATTTGTGCACAGGAGCCGCCAGTGTCAGCCAGTTTGCCGTGGCATACGGAGCTCCATCGCAGTCTTTAACACTGGTAGCATGCCGCGATAGCGTGGACGTGAACCGTATGTGCAGTTGACGGACTTTGAGCGAGGGCGTATAGTGGGCATGCGGGAGGCCGGGTGGACGTACCGCCGAATTGCTCAACACGTGGGGCGTGAGGTCTCCACAGTACATCCATGTTGTCGCCAGTGGTCGGCGGAAGGTGCACGTGCCCGTCGACCTGGGACCGGACCGCAGCGACGCACGGATGCACCCCAAGACCGTAGGATCCTACGCAGTGCCGTAGGGGACCGCACCGCCACTTCCCAGCAAATTAGGGACACTGTTGCTCCTGGGGTATCGGCGAGGACCATTCGCAACCGTCTCCATGAAGCTGGGCTACGGTCCCGCACACCGTTAGGCCGTCTTCCGCTCACGCCCCAACATCGTGCAGCCCGCCTCCAGTGGTGTCGCGACAGGCGTGAATGGAGGGACGAATGGAGACGTGTCGTCTTCAGCGATGAGAGTCGCTTCTGCCTTGGTGCCAATGCTGGTCGTATGCGTGTTTGGCGCCGTGCAGGTGAGCGCCACAATCAGGACTGCATACGACCGAGGCACACAGGGCCAACACCCGGCATCATGGTGTGGGGAGCGATCCCCTACACTGGCCGTACACCTCTGGTGATCGTCGAGGGGACACTGAATAGTGCACGGTACATCCAAACCGTCATCGAACCCATCGTTCTACCATTCCTAGACCGGCAAGGGAACTTGCTGTTCCAACAGGACAATGCACGTCCGCATGTATCCCGTGCCACCCAACGTGCTCTAGAAGGTGTAAGTCAACTACCCTGGCCAGCAAGATCTCCGGATCTGTCCCGCATTGAGCATGTTTGGGACTGGATGAAGCGTCGTCTCACGCGGTCTGCACGTCCAGCACGAACGCTGGTCCAACTGAGGCGCCAGGTGGAAATGGCATGGCAAGCCGTTCCACAGGACTACATCCAGCATCTCGACGATCGTCTCCATGGGAGAATAGCAGCCTGCATTGCTGCGAAACGTAGATATACACTGTGCTAGTGCCGTCATTGTGCATGCTCTGTTGCCTGTGTCTATGTGCCTGTGGTTCTGTCAGTGTGACTATGTGATGTATTTGACCCCAGGAATGTGTCAATAAAGTTTCCCCTTCCTTGGACAATGAATTCACTGTGTTCTTATTTCAATTTCCAGGAGTGTATAAATGACCTAGTAGATAGTGTCGGAAGTTCCATGCAGCTTCTCGCGGATGATACTGTAGTATACAGAGAAGTTGCACCATTAGAAAATTTGCAGCGAAAGGCAGGAAGATCAGCAGCGGATAGGCACTTGGTGCAGGGAGTGGTAACTGACCCTTAACATAGACCAATGTAATGTATTGCGAATACATAGAAAGAGGGATCCTTTACTGTATGACTATATGATAGCGGAACAAACACTGGTAGCAGTTACTTCTGTAAAATATCTGGGAGTATGCGTACGGAACGATTTGATGTGGAATGACAATCTAAAATCTTCCCGCAAGCCATACGCTACTGGAACAGGAAAGGCAGGTAATGACAGTGACACGTAAAGTACCCTCCGCCACACACCGTTTGGTGGCTTGCGGAGTATAAATGTAGATTTAGATTTGACTCTGGCTTTATCACTGGCGCAGTGCGATCGCAAATGGGTGTGCTGCATTAGGCATATCTAACGAATTCTATAGAAAAATTCGATATGTTAGCTAAATTTCATACTCAGCAACATGTTATGTAATATGCAGAAAGTGTTATATCATAGCTACCAATGTATTTCATTGCAGATTTTTCGGAATTTCGAGCAGAATACTACTTCCACGTAAATATCACAATAACTATGATCATTGACAAAATTATGGGCACATCATAAGCCTGACACATAAGTAAAGCAAAAGAGAATTTTTTTACTGAATAGTTTGTTTAAAATCGTTTGAGAGAGATTGCAGAGCGCACCTCGATTCTGTCAGCGACAACCGGCTGAAAGGTGGGAAAAGCTTGACCTGCCCTTCTGAACTAACGAATGAGATCGCTCAGCGCTGGGACAAAATTTTTCACTGCGCGTCGGCCACCGTATCTTTGGTGGACTCTACTAATAACAGAAATCGTGCAAAGTACAGTGTGAAAATCATTCCCATAAAATCGAGTACCAGGCGGGAAAATAATTTTCCGTCTACACTGGCTCATACAGCGAAAGTTTAATTGTAAACCCTAAAGAATCGATGCTTTGAGTTTACTGGCAAACAATCAACTGCGAACAGCTGTTTCTCACATAAATACTGATTACGATAGAGACTTCAATCTTCACTATAGTTTCCCAGTTTTTATAGTTTTCCAAATTATATTTCATTTTTGTTACTCACTTCTGGTTCGTTTCCGTTTAATAACCGTTTCAGTCGACATCTTGACTCTCTCTAAATCGTATGCTAGAATGCATCAGTACCGATAGGATCACTGGTCATTGCATACGTAGTCCAGCATCGAAATAGTGTAGGCCAAAAATGTCGCTGAAGAAAACCACGCCCCTTTACGTTTCAGTTGCAGGCTATAAATTCGGGAAACATCTGAGGTACGAACACTGTACATCTGGCCAAACCGGGCTCCCACTGGCGGAGAACATGAAGGAAAAAACCAGCTGCGAAAGGGGCAGGAAGATGGGGAAGGACGGAAGAAACCGAGAAGACGCACGGAGGACGAACGAATAAATTAAGCGGAATGGTCGGGCAGGATTTCGCTGCAAGCAGAAATTGCCCCCAGAATCGTTACGGGCGATTGGAAATGGCCTGCGATGGCCTTGAATTTCTGCCCCTCCCGCTGCCACATTATGGTAGGTTATCTGGCCGGAACTGTAACTCCTCGTTTCTGTGACCTTTCTGGCTCGCCACAATCATTTCTCGTAATTCGAGACTTTTTCTATGATCACGACTTACATCGGTTATTCCGCGGCGCTGGGGATTAAGAACGCAGCACATGACACCCTTGATTACTTACCGTAGTGGTTTAAATTGTTGATACGCGACAATCTCGTGTCACTCGTACATTATCAGCATAGGTAACTAACGTTTTACTGAGCCGTTGCAGACGCGTGCATTATGTGTAAGCCTTACAGCTATTTACATTTTTAGCTCCAGCAGCGCTATCTGCGTTGAAAGTTCCAAAGGAGCTATCTGTTGTCTGACGAATCTCTCTAACAATATTGACGCAAATGTCACGGAGTGTGTCCTTCATCGTAGGGCGCTGCTCAGTGTCACAAAGACTTGTTTCTGGTGAGTGTGGTGGACGGCACGTCACCCTGCAGACTCGTGGATCGAGCAAAGCAGTCACAGCTTTTTCTGTAATCACCTGAGTGTTATCCTTGAAAGTAATTGACGGATTCTGCAAAAGATTGACTACTTCTTTCTGAAAGGATTTTCGGTTGAGGATCCAAGGGGTTAACAGCCCGAGCGCGGAGTTCACACAGATTCTCGACTGTGTTTAAATCCGGGAAGTTTGGTAGCCAGGAGAGGACAGTAAAGTCCTCCTGGTGCTGCCAGAAC
Organism: Schistocerca gregaria; assembly: GCF_023897955.1. NCBI lineage: Eukaryota > Metazoa > Arthropoda > Insecta > Orthoptera > Acrididae > Schistocerca > Schistocerca gregaria. The sequence continues at coordinate 206,586,643 of NC_064928.1, read as the reverse complement.
TACGCACGTACACTCTCAGCTGATTTGTCCTGCTGGCAGATAACATCATGCCGAGTGGAAACCAACTCCATATCCCGAAAACGTATGCTTGTACTGATCCATTGTGACTTTCAGAGCGACATCACCCAGGCAAAGGCACAAAAACAATCCCCTGATAATAATTCTCCTTCCTTCTTGCTCTCAGAGCAACGACCTTGCCGCAGTGGCTACAGCAGTTCCCGTGTGATCACCGAAGTTAGGCGCTGTCGGGCATGGCCGGCACTTGGATGTGTGACCATCCACACCGCCATGTGCTGTTGCCATTTTTCGGAGTGCACTCAGCCTCGTGATGCCAACTGAAGAGCTACTCTACCGCATAGTAGCGGTTCTGGTCAAAGAAAACTATCCAAACGACCGGGAGAGCGGTGTGCTGACCACACGACCCGTCTATCCGCATCCTCAACTGAGGATGACACGGCGGTCGGATGGCCCCGATGGGCCACTTGTGGCCTGAAGACGGAGTGCTTATTGCTCGGAGAGTTTCAGGTCGTACACGCCGTAAACTCCAACGACCGTTGTTCGATGGAGCAGTCTCCAGTGGAGACCCGTACACTACTACGTGAACAGTCGTAGGTTCATCTGGGTTTCCAGTTGCACAACAGCTCCGACGCCGTCGCTCACCCCTTATATACATGACTCGTGATGCACTATTGTTGCCTCGGTCCCAATATTTAACAGGGCTACACTGAGATGAACGGTATATTTAAACTACAGAGGCACACGAGCTGTTGATGTACCTTGGAAATGTTCCCACCCTTTGACCGAAAGCCAATGATCATGCTCTTATGGATGTTATACGAACTTTTTGTGGCCATGTTACAATGACGGCACTGTTTCCACATCTCCCCCCTCCCCCACCTTCCCCTACCCCACCCTGCAACACATTTCATATATATCCTCCACTGGTTGGGCTACCATATGCCATCTGTGAGTGGTTATTACATGTTCACATCAAACAAAGGCGGTGGTCACTATAATGTGACCTTTTTTTTTTTTTTGGTCATCAGTTTACTGACTGGTTTGATGCGGCCCGCCACGAATTCCTTTCTATGTGACTTAACAGTATATTAACTTGAGGAATGGGCCCCGTGCATGGAAGCGAACTAGTCGAAATGTGTAAGCGAAAATCCACTCAAGTTTCTCCTTATACTCCTGCGGCTCAGAAACTAAGAGCCCCAGCTTCAGAATCGCGATGATCACGTACTTAATTCCCGACAGGACTTCCCAACAGATTCATACAATCTGACCTATTCATTGACTATTAACGACCCACCAGGATAGCCGAGAGCACTAATACGCTCCTTCCTGGACTCGGGTAGGTGCGCCAGCCCCGGATCGAATTCACCTGGCGAATTAACGAAGCGGGCTGCAGTGCAAGCCAGCCTGGATGTGGTTTTTAGGCAGTTTTCCACATACCCGTAGGTGAACACCGGGCTGGTCCCCAAGTTCCGCCTCAGTTACACGACTCGCAGACATCTTAACACATTTGCACTATTCCATGGGCTGCGTGGGGTAGACGCGTGGTCTAAGACGTCTTGTCACGGTATGCGCCCCCCCCCCCCCCCCCCCCTCTGTGAGGGAGCCAGTCGTCCCTCGGGCATGGATGTGCGTGTTGTCCTTAGCGTAAGTTAGTTTCAGTTAGATTAAGTAGTGCGTAAGCCTAGAGACCGATGACGTTACCACCAATTTTCCTATTACACTCGATGCAAATAGCTGTGGTACACTCATTCCGTATTGGTGGGCGCGGGGGGGGGGGGGGGGGGGGGAGGGAGGGGTATGGGATGGCGACAGGAATGGCATCCGGCCACCCCTTAATAATATTTACAGCGCCATGCCGACCCAGCACAACCGCGGGATAAGTGCGCAAGCGATAAATAGATTGCCTATTAAAGGTGAATGTAACATTAAATCAGAGAGAACGAAAATCCTGTGGTATAGAAACAAGTAATTCTATTTACCTGCACACATTTCCCAAGCTGCTACGGTTCAAATGGCTCTGAGCACTGTGGGACTTTACTTCAGCGGTCATCAGTCCCCTAGAACTTAGAACTACTTAAACCTAACTAACCTAAGGTAGCGGTCGCGCGCTTCCAGACTGTAGCGCCTAGAACCGCTCGGCCACTACGGGCGGCAAGCTGCTACGGTTATATCAGTTGTTCAATGAGGCCGCCCCTGGTATCAACGCAGGCAGGCACCGTCGCTCAGTCTCTTGTCGTACCAGTTCTAGAACCGTTGCGTTCGTATTTGTGACGCAGACAGGCCCACAAGGGAGAATATTGTTCTTTCACTGATGTCGCCTTCTTCGTACCACCGCAGAATGGCCAACGTGAACGCCAGGGAGTCTTCCCTCACGCCTCCAGTCAATAGTCGCTGGAACGTTCAGCGCTGGCCCCTCCCCCGTTAGGAATCTAGGCTACAGGAGCTGTAGCTTTCCAGAGTAAGCATTCTACTGAAGTTGCTTCGGAACAGCAAAACCTCGCAGACCTTGTCTCCAAGTCCACTCTTACGCTGATTTTCAGACGGAGCCCATTCGATTGAGATTGGTGGAAGTTAATGGAGAAGTCCCTACACTATGTGATCAAAAGTATCCAGACACCACCAAAAAATACGTGTTTCATATTAGGTGCATTGTGCTGACACCTACTGCCAGGTACTCCATATGAACGGACTCAGTAATCATTGGACATCGTAAGAGAGCAGAATCCGGCGCTCCGCGGAACTCTAGGATTTTGAACGTGATCAGGTGTTTGGGTGTCGCTTGTCATACGTCTGTACGCAAGATTTCCATATTCCTATACATCATTGTTTCCGATGTGATAGTGAAATGGAAATGCGAAGGGACACCTACAGCACAAAAGCGTACAAGCCGACCTCGTCCGACTGACGGAGCCCGCCGACAGTTGAGAAGAGTCGTAATGTGTAATAGGCAGACATCTATCCAGAGCATCATCCAGGAATTCCAAACTGCATCAGGATCCAGTGCAAGTACTACGACAGTTAGGCGGGAGGTGAGAATACTTGGATTTCATGTTCGAGTGGCAGCTAATAAGCCACACATCGCACCGGAAAATGCCAAACGTCGCCTCGCTTGGTGTAAGGAGCGTAAACATTGGACGATTGAACAGTGGAAAAACGTTGTGAGGAGAGACAAATCAGGGTACACTATGTGGCGATCCTATGGCAGGGTGTTGGTAAGGCGAATGCCCTGTGAACTTCATCTGCCGGGGTGTATAGTGCCAAAAGTAAAATTCGTAGGCTGTGGTGTTTTGGAGTGGTTGTGTTTTTCACGGAGGGGGTTTATACCCCTTGATGTTTTGCGTAGCACTGTCACAGCACAGACCTACATCGATTGTTTACGCACCCTCTAGCTTCCCACTATTGAAGAGCAGTTCGGGGATGGCGATTGCACCTTTCAACACGATCGAGTACTTGTTCATAATGCACTGCCTGTGGTGGAGTGATGCGACAGTAACATCCCTATAATGGACTGGCTTGACATGAATCTTATAGAACGCCTTTGAGATGACGTCTCACCGATATACGTCGATACCGCTTCTCAGTGCTGCTATCCGAGAAGAATGGGCTGCCATTCCCTAAGAAACCTTGCACCACTTGTTTGGACGTATTCGTGCGAGAGTGGAAGCTGTCATCAAGGCTAAGGGTAGGTCAACACCACGCTGAATTCAAGTATTACCGATAGAGGGCGCCATGAACTTTTAAGTCGATTTCATCCAGGTGTCCGGATGCTTTTGATCGTGTATTTTTTACTACTATATAGAGATAAGTTGTAATATTAAGGTGTGGCCAAAAATCTAGGAAGGTCTTAAGCGATTTACTTCAAATTTCTACACATTATTCTAATAAATGTTCGCACCGGCGTAGGCTACATATTTTTCAAATATATTTTTTTAAATGTGGGAAGAAACGAGAAAGAGACACAAAATTCCATGAAAATGGATGCGTTTTAGTGACGCTGTCCTTGACGTGGAATTGGCGTTAATAATAATATTAATAGTAATAATTATTATTATTTTTATAGTTACAATAATAAATAAAATGGGAAGGTTGTTAGCAAAAATCTTGGGTTTGTAAACTATAATTCACAGGTTTCAGATAAAACTAATTGCGAGACAGAAATTCTGTGCTCTGGAAGCATGCGGTTCGATTTCTACACAGCAGTGTGTTTTAACATAGATATCTGGGTGTTTAAATCATTAGACAAATTTTAAACAAAAACTGTACGGAAAACAGTGTGCTGTTCTGTTTGCTGCGATCCAGTCAGTTTGAAGAGGAAAGCGGTATGTTCTATGAATGACTTATCCACTTATGATTAGAATATGAAACTTTATAGTCCTTTATGTTCAGGGTATGAAACTGTGCCAAATAATGTCTTTGAAACGACTGTCCGCACATACCTAGCAGTTGGAGAAACCTCTCCTGCAACTCTTGTTTCAATGGTCCCAAATGATTTACCCTGTCATTTTAAGGGACTTCTTTTTGCAATAACAATAACTGAAGTTCAAGGTCACAGAGAGAGAACGAAAGAGGAGATGGACACGGAAGGGGACGGCGAGAAAATAGACTGAGGGAAGAAGGAGATAGAGTGATCAGGAGATGGCCTTTCCATTACGTATCCAGAAACTGTGAAGAATTGCGGTATTCACTATTACTGTATACACACAGTAGCTAAAACTGATTTATTTGCTACCCTTCTGGTGTTGTATCAGTAATGGCCAAAGGCGAAATTTTGTCCATTCCTACATAAACTGTTACAGTTGGAGCGTCACTTCTGTGGACAGTAATTTCTACTATGTGTACCGTTCTTGGTCCGGTAAGCATACAGCACAATAACTATTTGGGTCCAGTCTAGCAGCGTAGTGCAGCGTGCTTAGTCTACGAGACGTGTTTCTAGGAATTCGTTGTTGAAAGGTTGAGAAAACTGCAACCAGTCACTTTTTTAGGATAACTTATTTTGCCTTGACTAGTTTCAAGCTGGTTTGCCGATATTCAGAATGGTTGTAAGTCTGGCGACCCGACGAACGTAAAAGTAAACAATCTGGCTGTGGTTGGAGACTGATAAGTAGCTTATATTAAAGTCTAAGGTTCGACTGGAAAACAACAGTGTGTTTTGTGAGCTGGCAAGTACAGTGAATCTGAAAACAAATGCTCTGGTTAACGTTGCAGACTGATCTGTAGTTTAGCCTGAGGTCTTTGTTAGGTTGTAAGGTGAATTGTCTAAGCCAACGAGTGTAAAAACAGACAATTTGATGATGATGATCAAATGCGTGGTTATCAGCACCTGTACAAACTCCCAACCTTTGCTCAGTCCAAACTCGCCACTTCGACGAATGATGAGAACAACACAAACACCGAGTCATCTCGAGGCAGGTGAAAATCCTTGACTCAGCCGGGAATCGAACAAGGGACCCCGTGCTCGGAAAGCGAGAACGTCACCACGAGACCACGAGCTGCGGGAGCAGACAATCGGGTTGTGGTTACAGCTTGATCTGTAAATTAGTCCAGAGTGTAGGTAAGATTGGAAGATGGCAGACTCAGTGTGAGTTGACGAAGTCAATGAATGTGAAAGCAAACTACACTCCTGGAAATTGAAATAAGAACACCGTGAATTCATTGTCCCAGGAAGGGGAAACTTTATTGACACATTCCTGGGGTCAGATACTTCACATGATCACACTGTCAGAACCACAGGCACATAGACACAGGCAACAGAGCATGCACAATGTCGGCACTAGTACAGTGTATATCCACCTTTCGCAGCAATGCAGGCTGCTATTCTCCCATGGAGACGATCGTAGAGATGGTGGATGTAGTCCTGCCATTTCCACCTGGCGCCTCAGTTGGACCAGCGTTCGTGCTGGACGTGCAGACCGCGTGGGACGACGCTTCATCCAGTCCCAAACATGCTCAATGGGGGACAGATCCGGAGATCTTGCTGGCCAGGGTAGTTGACTTACACCTTCTAGAGCACGTTGGGTGGCACGGGATACATGAGGACGTACATTGTCCTGTTGGAATAGCAAGTTCCCTTGCGGGTCAAGGAATGGTAGAACGATAGTTTCGATGACGGTTTGGATGTACCGTGCACTATTCAGTGTCCCCTCGACGATCACCAGAGGTGTACGGCGAGTGTAGGAGATCGCTCCCCATACCATGATGCCGGGTGTTGGCCCTGTGTGCCTCGGTCGTATGCAGTCCTGATTGTGGCGCTCACCTGCACGGTGCCAAACACGCATACGACCATCTTTCGCACCAAGGCAGAAGCGACTCTCATCCCTGAAGACGACACGTCTCCATTCGTCCCTTCATTCACTCCTGTCGCGACACCACTGGAGGCGGGCTGCACGATGTTGGGGCGTGAGCGGAAGACGGCCTAACGGTGTGCGGGACCGTAGCGCAACTTCATGGAGACGGTTGCGAATGGTCCTCGCCGATACCCCAGGAGCAATAGTGTCCCTAATTTGCTGGGAAGTGGCGGTGCGGTCCCCTACGGCACTGCGTAGGATCCTACGGTCTTGGCGTGCATCCGTGCGTCGCTGCGGTCCGGTGCCAGGTCGACGGGCACGTGCACCTACCGCCGACCACTGGCGACAACTGTGGAGACCTCACGCCCCACGTGTTGAGCAATTCGGCGGTATGTCCACCCGGCCTCCCGCATGCCCACTATACGCCCTCGCTCAAAGTCCGTCAACTGCACATACGGTTCACGTCCACGCTGTCGCGGCATGCTACCAGTGTGAAAAACTGCGATGGAGCTCCGTATGCCACGGCAAACTGGCTGACACTGATGGCGGCGGTGCACAAATGCTGCGCAGCTAGCGCCATTCGACGGCCAACACCGCGGTTCCTGGTGTGTCCGCTGTGCCGTGCGTGTGATCATTGCTTGTACAGCCCTCTCGCAGTGCCGGAGCAAGTATGGTGGGTCTGACACACCGGTGTCAGTGTGTTCTTTTTTCCATTTCCAGGAGTGTATTTGGTTAATGTGAGCGACTATCAGAAACTTAGTCCTAGGTCTATGTCAGTTTGAACAGTGACACTTTCTTTGGGATCCGTCAAACCCAGTGAATGTGAAAACAAACAGTATGGTTGGGGTGATAGATTGATTTGCAGTTGAGCCCCGTGTCTATGTTTGATTGGAAGATGACGGTCTCACTGTGGATTGACAAAGCCAGCCAACGTGAATCCGAATATTCTGGTTGTAGTGACAGACTGTACTTGAGTGCAACGTCTGCGTTAGACTGGAAGTTGATAGTCTCATTGTGAGTTGACGAAGCTCATGATTGTGAAAGGAAACAGCTTAGTTGGGGTGACAGACTAATTAGAAGCTTAACCCTGCGTCTAGGTTAGTTTTGGCAGTTCAGTTACGAGATGGCAAAGCCAAAGGTTGTGAAATAAGAAAGTGAAGTGCCTCAGACGCAGCAGAAACACAAACACTTGTAAGACATTGTGGTGTTGTGACCCTCATACTCATATTCCGCACCTCAAGACGCTTCATTCGAACCGAAACTCGATAAGATAAAGTCAATGTTATATGAATTCATGTAAACGATATGCAAATAACAAGTAATTTGCAAGTGTACAGCGAGATTGAAATATTCCAGGCTGGCGTACACACACACATTCAAGACACAACGGTCACAAAAGCTTTTAGTTAGGCAGAGGCAAACCGCACGCCAGGAGCCAGTCCCTTCAGGGGAGGAGTCAACCTATCTACGGTGGCCGGCGACCACCCGTAGAGCAGCCAGCGTTTACCTGAATGAAAGGAAGAACGACCCATTGTTTGGCTTAAAAGCAAATTTCGCTGCATTGTGTGGGAGCGCCCAGCCTACGCACTCTTTACAAACATAGCGCGCAGTTTCAGATGTTTTCACAGGGAGACAGCAAACGCCAAACGCCGATGCTGCAGATTTCCGGATTTGTCGCCTTAAACGAAACGCCATTAACCCGTTTTAGAAGAGCAATGCTGATTGGTAGACGATATGAGTGACACCTTGAATTGAAGGAGTAATGTAAGAGACCGAAAGACATACCCCTTCACGTCTGGTGTGGAGAGCTGCCGATCCGTTGTCGCTCTTCGAGCGAGAACACGTAATGAGAGCGAGAGAGTGAGGGACAAGCCTCCCCTCAGTACTTCACTGGGAGAGCACCTTTGTCGAGAGCGAATCGGACTGCAACTCTATACTGAGTCCTTGCGATTAAGCATTGTTCACTGTGTTGGAAGCCACACTTATTGCTCGATGTGAGCGGACAGAGTCATAGTTAAACGACTGCGAGCGAATTTTTGAGTGTCATCATGGTGGACTGGTTATCTGACCGGTTTTCCACGCCAACAGTTATACTAGGGGCGAATAGGAGTCCTTGACTTCATCAAGGCGTAGGGAGAGTTTGATTGGCGAAGGTCAATCCAGATATAACGAGAGTTATCTTATTTGTCAGCAGCGAGCGGCGCAGGCAGCAGTCATCGCAGCTTACAGTATTGTGCGCTACAGCTCTTGCGAGCCACATATTTCCTCCTTAACAGTACCCTTCACTGCATTTCACACGCGACAGCCTCGACCGTACCTAGCAACATTCTAACGTGCAATTATACAAGTTGAGTAGGCGCAGCTCTCAGCCATTCTGCCAAGTCAATAACAATCTTAAACTCTGTATAGGAATTTCATTAGCGAATCCTATCCTTAAGAGGTAACTTCACATTCCGAAAAGAACCTGGAAATAACTTGTTCAGTTCTTAACTAAAAGTGTCATTGTGATTTCTCACAATTTTTACAAAAAAAATTATTTTCGTTAGTTTCATGTTTTTCTTAACTAGCACTACTCCAGTACCTAAGTATCCCACTAGTTACGTAAGAAATTTTGTCAATTTTTCTGTCATTTCCTTACAGCAGACGACTCCAGAAGGTATTTATTGCTGAAATTTTTTCAGGTATTTCTGTCTAGAACGTTAGGAGCGTCCGTGTGACTTCTGTAATAGTGTTGGGGGTGGAAATTGCATCTTGCAGGAGCCACAGGGTAAAGGATACATCTCAGACTAATCCGTTGCGCAGACTGACAGAATAGCATCCACACGTCGCTCCACACTTACTATCGCGACCTAGTTATCAAACAGACAACTTTTTAAGAGATATTTTCCGGAAGCCGTGATGTAAGGCGTTCGATACAGTTCCCCACAGTCGTTTAATGAACAAAGTAAGAGCATATGGTCTATCAGACCAATTGTGTGATTGGATTGAAGAGTTCCTGGATGACAGAACGCAGCATGTCATTTTCAATGCAGAGAAGTCTTCCGAAGTAGGACTGATTTCAGGTGTGCCGCAGGGGAGTGTCGTAGGACCATTGCTATTCACAATATACATAAATGACCTTGTGGATATCATCGAAAGTTCACTGAGGCTTTTTGCGGATGACGCAGTGGTATATAGAGAGGTTGTAACAATGGAAAATTGTACTGAAATGCCGGAGGATCTGCTGCGAATTGACGCATGGTGCAGGGAATGCCAACTGAATCTCAATGTAGACAAGTGTAACGTGCTGCGAATACATAGAAAGAAAGATCCCTTATCATTTAGCTACAATGTAGCAGGTAAGCAACTGGAAGCAGTTTATTCCATAGATTATCTGGGAGTACTCATTAACAGTGATTTAAAATGGAAAGATCGTATATAGTTGATCGTCGGTAAAGCAGATGCCAGACTGAGATTCATTGGAAGAATCCTAAGGAAATGCAATCCGAAAACAACTGAAGTAGGTTACAGTACGCTTGTTCGCACACTGCTTGAATACTGCTCAGCAGTGTGGGATCCGTACCAGATAGTGTTGATAGAAGAGATAGAGAACTTCTAACGGAGAACAGCGCGCTTCGTTACAGGATCATTTAGTAATCGCGAAAGCGTTACGGAGATGATAAATAAACTCCAATGGAAGACTCTGCAGGAGAGACGCTCAGTAGCTCGGTACGGGCTTTTTTTGAAGTTTCGAGAACGTACCTTCACCGAGGAGCCAAGCAGTATAATGCTCCCTACTACGTATATCTCGTGAAGAGACAATGAGTATAAAATCAGAGAGATTAGAGCCCACACAGAGGCATACCGACAATCCTTCTTTCCACGAACAATACAAGACTGGAATAGAAGGGAGAACCGATAGAGGTACTCAAGGTACCCTCCGCCACGCACCGTCAGGTGGCATGCTGAGTATGGATGTAGATGTAGATGTAGATGCCGCACACTGAGCTACTGTGACGCAGGAGTATTACACGACCCTGTAACCAGGCAACTTTGTCTCGTCAAAGACCGCCATTGTCAACACAGTTACCAGCGGCAGTGTAGTCGAGAGCCCGCACGGTGGATCGAGGCATGAACTCCGTAGGGACGCCGCCCGCACGCAATGCATGCGTAATTGCGTCACCTCCGCGCTACGTGGGGGAGCGTTTGTTACCCACAAGTTAGATACCCGCCGAGCCGCGCGCCGACGCGGTAATTGGGGCACGCACCGCTCGGTGCGTGACCGGCAGACACGCCTCCCACGGAACGCCACAAGGGCGACAGTATGCAGCAGGCCTCAACAAAGCCACCTGGCGCCTGGTGACGGGCGGTTCGTTTCGCACGGACTAGCTGACCGGGCCGGGCGATTTGCATAGCGTGTGGTTAATAGCGGGCCTCATGAGTGTGGGGAGCACGCTCCGGACAGGGAAACAGAATTAATGTGCCAGGTAGCGAGCTGTTGGCACGCCGCAACTCTGTTACAGTAGGCTGGTATTTAAACAATGCTGCTTTATTAACTGACTCACTGAGCCGTAGTAATGTAAAACGGTTTTGCAGCTGCGAGAGTCGTTCTGTAAATAATGCACAAATTTTTCACTCTTTTTTAAAAAAATTTACGTCCCTTAGTGTACGAGGGTGAAATTTCAGGGGATATACGTTGGAAGCACAACATTATATGGAAGTGAATCATGAACGGTGGGGAGAACGAAAACGTAGATAATCGAAGCATTTCAGATGTGGTGCTACAGAACAACATTCAGTATTATTTATTTATTTATTTAACCACGTGTTACGACTAGAAGCATCAGGCCTTAGCTTATATCTCACCACGGTTAAGAATATACAGTACCTTTTCTTAAAGCAGTCTTACCTAAAAGTACAATTTTCAGATTTTCATAAGCGTTTGCAGAATACATAATGGGACCTGACAGTAAACAAAAGCACGGTGACTCGTAGGGCGAATAGTCAGTCATGATAGCAACAAGGTCTTACAGACCAGTCCGATCAGCCTTCGTGGCCGGTGTCCTCTCAAAACTTTAACTCCTGCTATGTTGGAATGGGCAGACACTGTCATTCGAGGTGATCGATGTATCACAGACAATCTGGGACTGTGAAGAGGTTATTATGCTAGAAGTCCTTCCTCGTGCTGCAACGATCAACTCTGACGTGTATTGTGCTACGATCAAAGAAACTACTTCAGTGTGATCATCGCCACAAAAAGCTAACGAACTTCTCCTTCTCCATCACATCGCACGGCCTCGCTAAATTCTGCGCACCTGAGACGATCTCACAAAATTGCTTTTGACTGTGAACACTTTTGTCTAAACTAAGATGTGATGTTTATATCTAACAAAGAACAGTTAGATAATGTGGTGTGCTGACTGTATGTCTGATTAGGGGTATCTTTATATTTACCGTACCTGACCCTGTTTTAAACAATCTGTCGAATAGCAGTAAAGTACACTACTGGCCATTAAAATTTCTACACCACGAAGAAATGCAGATGATAAACGGGTATTTTGACTAGCCAGTTACTCGGCCACAAGTGACCGGACATTTTAAATTGTTGAGAAATCAGGAGAATGTGCTAGCCACGGCAGCAGTTGAACATTTTCTGTATCCAGAAAGGCCCGTACAGGACCTGCGACATGCAGTTGTGCATAATCCTGCTGAAATGTAGGGTTTTGAAGGGATCGAATGAAGGGTAGAACCACGGGTTATTAACACATTAGAATTCTTCAAAGTGACATCAATGCGAACAAGAGGTGATCGAGACGTGTAAATAATTGCACGCTATACCATAACGCCGGGTGATATGCCAGTATGTCGATGACGAATACACGCTTCACATGTGCGTTCACCGCGATGTCGCGAGACACGAATGCGACCATCATGATGCTGTAAACAAAACCTAGATTCATCCGAAAAAATTACTTTTTGCCATTCATGCACCCAGGTCCGTCGTTGAGTACACCATCACAGGCGCTCATGTCTCTGATGCCGCGTCAAGGGTAACCGCAGCCATGGTCTCCGAGGTGATAGTCCATGCTGCTAGAAACGTCGTCGAACTGTTCGTGCAGATGGTTGTTGTCTTGCAAACTTCCCCATCTGTTGACTGAGGGATCGAGACGTGGCTGCACTATCCATTACCGCTATGCGGATAAGATGCCTGTCATCTCGACTGCTAGAGATATGAGGCTTTTCGGATCCAGGACGGCGTTCCATATTACCGTCCTGAATCCACCGATTCCTTATTCTGCTGACAGTCATTGGATCACGACCAACGCGAGCAACAATGTCTCGATACGATAAACGATACTCGCTATAGGCTACAATCCGGCCTTTATCAAAGTCGGAAACGTGATGGTACGCATTTATCCTCATTACACAAGGCATCACAACAACGTTTCACCAGGCAACGTCGGTCAACTGCTGTTTGTGTATGAGAAATCGCATGGAAACTTTCGTGTCACCATGTTGTAGGTGTCGCCACCGGCGCCAACGTGTGAATGCTCTGAAAAGCCAATCATATGCATATCCCAGCATCTTCTTTCTGTTGGTTAAATTTCGTGTCTATAGCACGTCATCTTCGTGGTGTAGCAATTTCAGTAGCCAGTAGTGTAGGTAACAGAAAAGCTTACAACTTTTTTTTTACATAATTACGGAATCCGTTGTATAGACGTCGTATGTCGCATAGTTAATTTCGAACACCCCATATCGCCAAGAGTTTTTGCGACATTACGGGATCTCCGAGTCTCGGACAAAAGGAATGTTTCAATGCTTCACGCCGTTGTGTTGCAATAAGCAATCGTAACTAAAAAGTTAACTCCATCCAAAGGCCCTGGTCAGCCTGTTGGTGGCGACCAACCACCATGTCATCCTCTAATAATGGCAGCATTAATGTGGCGTGGAGGGTCAGCACCCCGTGTCCCTGGCCGTAGTCATTTTCAGGGAGCGGGAGGCCCTTACCAATCGATCAAGCCGTTCCTCAAATGGTATCAAGAATCTTTTTGTACACCATTCTTGTCCTCCCACATAGGAAAAACTCCCTACCAATAGCAGTAATGGCAAGCCGCGGTGGTCTCGCGGTTCTAGGCGCTCAGTCCGGAACCGCGCGACTGCTACGGTCACAGGTTCGAATCCTGCCTCGGAGATGGATGTGTGTGATGTCCTTAGGTTAGTTAGGTTTAAGTAGTTCTAAGTTCTAGGGAACTGTTGACCTCAGATGTTAAGTCCCATAGCGCTCAGAGCCATTTGAACCATTTTTGAACCAGTAATGATTCGTCATCCATATGGTAGTCAGCCATGATAATCACTCAATCATAGAGGCAAAAACAATAACCAGGAAGACGTATTAAATCAAAAACAAATTTATCCTTTCGCCCTCCATGATTGTGATATCATTTACTACATTAAAAATACGCATTTGGATCAATCAATATTACTTTCCAAACTTTTTAATTGCCTGTTTTCGTTTGTTTCCATTCTTAGAATTTTAATCCTCTATATCAATAATAATTCTTTAACGATATGTTTCTCTACATCTGATGCTTTTACTTAAATACTGTTCGTGCACAAGTATTCACACAGGATTTCAGGAGAGAGGGTAGTTTTGAGCAAAAAAATATGGATGTCTGTTACGTAGCAACTACCCTGGTTCATGGTTCAGTATCCCAGTTCGAGGTTGCTATTTAACGACATCCAGCGGCAATTTTTTTTTTAATGTCTCATTATTGAACCAATTTAAAACCTTAAAATGCTGTCATCATCTACTCATTAAGATGTATAATATTAGGTTAAACACAGTAGCACTATTATAACAGTTAGAGACTCTGTTTATGACTTGACGCAATGTAGCGCACGAAGCACAGATTACTCTATTTATATTCATATATTAAAAGGGGTAATGCAGGAGTAGGTTTAATAATGAATAGGAAAATAGGAATGCGGGTAAGCTACTACAAACAGCATAGTGAACGCATTATTGTGGCCAAGATAGATACGAAGCCCACACCTACTACAGTAGTACAAGTTTATGTGCCAACTAGCTCTGCAGATGACGAAGAAATTGAAGAAATGTATGATGAAATAAAAGAAATTATTGAGATAGTAAGGGAGATGAAAATTTAATAGTCATGGGTGGCTGGAATTCGAGTGTAGGAAAAGGGAGAGAAGGGAACGTAGTAGGTGGATATGGATTGGGACTAAGAAATGAAAGAGGAAGCCGCCTGGTAGAATTTTGCACAGAGCACAATTTAGTCATAGCTAACACTTGGTTTAAGAATCATGAAAGAAGTTTGTATACATCGAAGAACCCTGGAGATACTCAAAGGTATCAGATAGATTATATAATGGTAAGACAGAGATTTAGGAACCAGGTTTTAAATTGTAAGACACTTCCAGGGGCAGATGTGGACTCTGACCACAATCTATTGGTTATGACCTGTAGATTAAAGCTGAAGAAACTGCAAAAAGGTGGGAATTTAAGGAGATGGAACATGGATAAACTGAGAGAACCAGAGGTTGTACAGAGTTTCAGGGAGAGCATAAGGGAACAATTGTTAGGAATGGGGGAAATAAATAGAGTAGAAGAAGAATGGGTAGTTCTGAGGGATGAAGTAGTGAAGGCAGCAGAGGATCAAGTAGGTAAAAAGACGAGGGCTAGTATAAATCCTTGGGTAACAGCAGAAATATTGAATTTAATTGATGAAAGGAGAAAATATAAAAATGCAGTAAATGAAGCAGACAATAAGCAATACAAACGTCTCAAAAATGAGATCGACAGGAAGGGCAAAATGGCTAAGCAGGGATGGCTAGAAGACAAATATAAGGATGTAGAGGCTTATCTCACTAGGGGTAAGATAGATACTGCCTACAGGAAAATGAAAGAGAACTTTGGAAATAAGAGAACCAGCTGTATGAACATCAAGCGCTCTGATGGAAACTCAGTTCTAAGCAAAGAAGGGAAAGCAGAAAGGTGGAAGGAGTATACAGGGGGTCTATACAAAGGCGATGTACTTGAAGACAAAATCATGGAAATGGAAGAGGATGTAGGTGAAGATGAAATGAGAGATACGATACTGCGTGAAGAGTTTGACAGAGCACTGAAAGACCTGTGTCGCAACAAAGCTCCGGGTGTAGACAACATTCCATTAGAACTACTGACAGCCTTGGGAGATCCAGTTCTGACAAAACTCTACCATCTGGTGAGCAAGATGTATGAGACAGGCGAAGTACCCTCAGACTTCAAGAAGAATATAATAATTCCAATCCCAAAGAAAGCAGGTGTAAATAGATGTGAAAATTACCGAACAATCAGTTTAAGAAGCCATAGCTGCAAAATACTAACACGAATTCTTTACAGACGAATGGAAAAACTAGTAGAAGCCGACCTCGGGGAAGATCAGTTTGGATTCCGTAGAAATACTGGAACACATGAGGCATTACTGACCTTACGACTTATCTTAGAACAAAGATTAAGGAAAGGCAAACATACGTTTCCAGCATTTGTAGACTTAGAGAAAGCTTTTGACAATGTTGACTGGAATTCTTTCAAATTCTTAAGGTGGCAGGGGTAAAATACAGGGAGCGAAAGGCTATTTACAATTTGTACAGAAACCAGATGGCAGTTATTAGAGTCGAGGGACATGAAAGGGAAGCAGTGGTTGGGAAAGGAGTAAGACTGGATTGTAGCCTCTCCCCAATGTTATTCAATCTGTATATTGAGCAAGCAGTAAAGGAAACACAAATTAGGTGTAGCTATTAAAATCCATGGAGAAGAAATAAAAACTTTGAGGTTCGCCGATGACATTGTCACTCTGTCAGAGATAGCAAGGGACTTGGGAGAGCATTTGAATGGAATGGACAGTGTCTTGAGAGGAGTATATAAGATTAACGTTAACAAAAGCAAAATGAAGATAATGGAATGTAGTCGAATTAAGTCGGGTGATGCTGAGGGAATTAGATTAGAACATGAGACAGTTAAAGTAGTAAAGGAGTTTTGCTATTTGGAGCAAAATAACTGATGATGGTCGACGTAGAGAGGATATAAAATGTAGACTGGCAATGGCAAGGAATGCGTTTCTGAAGAAGAGAAATTTGTTAACATCGAGTATAGGTTCAAGCGTCAGGAAGCCTGTTCTGAAAGTATTTGTATGGAATGTAGCCGTGTATGGAAGTGAAACATGGACGGTAAATAGTTTGGACAAGAAGAGAATAGAAGCTTTCGAAATGTGATGCTACAGAAGAATGCTGAAGATTAGATGGGTAGATCACATAACTAATGAGGAAGTATTGAATAGGAATGGGGAGAAGAGAAGTTTGTGGCACAGCTTGACAAGAAGAAGGGATCGGTTGGTAGGACATGTTCTGAGGCATCAAGGGATCACCAATTTAATATTGGAGGGCAGCGTGGAGGGTAAAAATCGTAGAGGGAGACCAACAGATGAATACACCAAGCAGATTGAGAAGGATGTAGGTTGCAGTAGGTACTGGGAGATTAAGAATCTTGCACAGGATAGAGTAGCATGGAGAGCTGCAACAAACCAGTCACAGGACTGAAGACCACAACAACAACATTCATATCTGATTTGACAGTGCAAGAAATACCAACTTTATAAGAAATGTGGAATCTTCTCAAAATTTTTCCTGCGTACATGCTTAAAGTCAAATATCTGAAACATCAACAACTCGTTTGTAATCATATTTTAACTCCTTCCATTTCATGGACGTCATTTTTGTTTGAAATCTGACAGACTGGACCAAAGGGAAAAACTTAGTTTTTGAGTTAATTGTATGAATGCCACTAAAAATAAGTGTACGTTAACGGTAACATTGAAAGTGTATACATCTTCTGCTCTATCCTATAAACTTCTTTCTTCCACATCATTTCCATAAAACAATCGTTCAAGAGATCTATGCAACATGTCACTAAGTGATGTGGGAGTTCAGTTCTGGAATTAATTGAGGGTGTACTTGTAGAATATAATCTATCGGTAGCTTATATACATAGGTTGTGTTAGTTGCATTTAAAACAATGAGTGGTGACTGCAAAGAAATGGGGTCGCAGGTAAAAAAGTTCGGTAAGTTGTGGCATAAGGTATATATATCGCTTTTCCCTTATTTCATCACTCACTGGCTACACACTACGTGGCAAAGGGATGATCTGGAATGCCTGAGTAAAACTTCCCCTGCTGAAGTTACGCTTTTTACAAAGAGATATGTCATTCCCAACAAACAGTTCTGAAAATTCGTGGAGGTATGTGCCGTCTATGCAATTAAATGAAGGCAGTTTGTTTGTTGCCATACGCGTTTCGCTTCATTTATTTGGGAAGCATCGTCAGTGGCCTGAAATACATGTTTCTTTTTATATATACAAAAAGCGTATTATCTGCTAGATATAATCTGTTTATATATTACATTTTCTCGGGTGTTTTAGGTTAGAAGCAACTTTTGTAGCACAAGTTCCATAAAATGATGTATCTTTCGTTTTACTTACGATTTCCAGCGCTGCTAACACATATGTGTTTCTGGTGGTGTATTTGCTGGTCTTCATGCTCCAGTTAGCCGAATCAGGTGTTGTTTAGCCATTTTTCACATCACATTTCACTTTCGCTGCCATTTGGCGATCAACATATGTGTGTTTGCAGTGTGTAGTGTTGCCAACTGTTGTTATGTGTTTGTCTTTTGTTTCTGTTGTGTTTTGTGGTTTTCATTTGTTGTGTCTCTGTGTGTGTGCAGTCCTCACTTTTTTCATGTGTTTGTCTGTGAGTATGTGTGTGTGTATGGGGGGGGTAGGGGAGAAAGAGAGAGAGAAGAGGGGAAGGATATTCATTAATTATTTATCCTGGTTGCACTTCAGTTTGTTATTGTTTTGGTGGCTAGCATGATCAGCGAGTTATTGTTTATATGGATTTGGTCATTGAATACCTTCTTTTCCGTTGCACTGGCTCTTTGTATGTGGAAGTTTTCTTGCAATGTCAGGAGGTTTTTGTTGTGATCATTCACTCTGATAAGTGTCATGTCACATTCCATATTGGATGGTTCATGTCCAGGTTTTATCAGGTGTTCGGCAAAGGTAGAATGACTGTTCTCATATTTCCAACTTCTTATATGTTCTTTATACCTAGTTTTAAAATTCCTGCTTGTCATCCCCAGATAAACTGGTTTACATTCTTGGCACTCTAGCTGGTATAACCTGCTCCTTGGTATTTGTCTGGTTTTTCTGTTGTTTGTAAATGTGATTGGAGTGTGTTTCTTGTTTTGTAAGCTATTTGTAATCCTTGTTTCTTTAATATATTTGCTATCTTGTGTGTTGTTTTGAATTTGTATGTGAGAGTATAGAATTTTTTTCTGTTATTCATGTCATGAGTGTTATTGTTTTGTGTTTCTGTGTGTGCTGTAGTGTTTGTGGGGTTCTGTAATCTCTGCTTGATTTGATTTTTCTTTAGTTGTGTTTTAATTTTTTCATTGAGTTTTTGTACTATATGGGTGCTGTAACCATTGTTAGTGGCTACAAGTTGTATTGTTTGTAACTCTTTTCCATAATTTTCTTTGCTGAGTGGGATGTTATTTAGCCTGTGTAATATGTGTCGTAGGGCCGCTAATTTTTGATTTTGTGGGTGGTTGGATGAAGCATGTATGATTATGTCAGTGGCTGTAGGCTTTCTGAAGATGTCAAATGTGTGTTTATTGTTCTCTCTCTTTATTGTTATATCCAAAAAATGTATTTGCGTTTGTGTTTCTTTTTCTATGGTAAATGAGTATTTTTATATATGTTGTTTATATCTGTATGAAGTTTATCAATTTTCTCTGTTGGTTCATCTACCATACAGATTATGTCATCTACGTATCTGTACCAGTAAACAATTTTGTATCCCTTCTTTGTGATGACTGTATCGAAGATTGTGTTTTCTATGTAGTTGATGAATATGTTTCCTAGTGTTCCTGAAATTGGGGATCCCATTGGGAGCCCATCTTCTTGTAAGTAAAATTTCTTTTCAAATTGGAAGTAATTTTGGGATGTGATTACTTTGAGGGGTTTTTATTATTTCATTAATATTGTCTACAGGTAGTTTGTTGTGTGTTAGCAAGTTTCCTTCAATTAGTTTTATTGTGTCTGCAGTGGGTATTGAGGTGTACATGTTCTCTATGTCAAAAGAGATGAGTGATGCTGTTTGTGGGATGTGCAAGTCTTTTATATGTGTTATGAATTCATTTGTGTTTTTCACTGTTCTGCTGTTTTTCATTTCATAGTGTTGCATTATGATTTTGTTCATGTGTTTTGCCACATGGTATGATGGTGCATTCATGAAATAAATAACAGGCCTCAATGGAATGTGGGGTTTGTGGACCTTGGGTTGGTTTCTGAGTGTTGGTGCTTTTGGGTTCTTCTGTGTGATATGTTGTTTTTGTTTATCTGTAAGTATGTCTCTGATCTCTCTGAGGTTGTTTTTTATGTATGTCTGGAAGCGTGCTGTTAGATCAGATTTTAGTTTTGTGATATTGTTAGAAGAGATGAAATCCATAGTTTTTTCTATATATTGTTCATTATTGATCAGTACTGTGCTGTTCCCTTTGTCAGCTCTTGTGACTATGATGTTGTTAGCTTGCAGTTTTTCTTTTAATTTCTTAGTGGTGTCTTTTCTGTTTAAAGTTTACTGTTTTGCTCTTTCTTTGACATGGTGATTATGTTATTTATTTCTTTCTTCACTAGTTCTCGTGTTAGTCCAATATTTATAGTGTTATTTTCATTTTTCTCTTCCTCTGCCAGGATGCTTTCTGTTTCTACAATCAAATTTTCTATGTAGTGGTTATCTATTTTTGTGCTGATGTTGTGTTTGAGTCCTTTCTCTAATAGCTGTGTTTCTTTCTCAGTTAATTCTATGGCTGTGAGATTTATTAATTTTGGGTGAAATTTGTGCTGATGGGTGTGTTGCACTTTGTCATACTTTCCTCTATGGTTATTTTTATTAGTGAGTGTTTTGATTTTTCGTCCATGTTCGTTGTGTGTGTATTGCAGTTTTCTTGTTGTGATGTGTTCAATTTTTTTTGTATTATGTTGATCATCACTGTTGGGTTGTTAATAAAAGCTGATAACTCGAGATGTAAATCATATAACATCCTATTAAGCATGAGTTTCTTAGTGTAAAGCGATTTGATTTCATTTTTTAACCAAGTCTTTTCTGCAAATAATTTCGTTTTTTGTGCTACAAAAGAGTTGTTTCTGACCTTTACATTAATATAGCTCGGAATTACATTATTTGTTTTACAGGTTTGATTGTATTTAATGTGTTGGATGGTCTTGTGGAGTCTGAGATGTATATTCTTGAAACTGTTGTATAATTTGACGGGAAATGCCTGACATGGCAGTATTATCGTCATTTTTAACTGTTTTCCGTCTTATCCTTTAGTTGCTTTAAATTCGTGGAGGTATGTGCCGTCTATGCAACTAAATAAAGGCACTTTGTTTGTTGCCATACGCGTTTCGCTTCATTTATTTGGGAAGCATCGTCAGTGGCCTGAAATACATGTTTCATTTTATATATACAATAAGCGTATTATCTACTAGATATAATCTGTTGATATATTACATTTTCTCGGGTGTTTTAGGTTAGAAGCAACTTTTGTAGCACAAGTTCCATTAAATGATGTATCTTTCGTTTTACTTACGATTTCCAGCGCTGCTAACACATATATGTGTTTCTGGTGGTGTATTTGCTGGTCTTCATACTCCAGTTAGCCGAATCAGGTGTTGTTTAGCCATTTTTCACATCACATTTCACTTTCGCTGCCATTTGGCGATCAACATATGTGTGTTTGCAGTGTGTAGTGTTGCCAACTGTTGTTATGTGTTTGTCATTTGTTTCTGTTGTGTTTTGTGGTTTTCATTTGTTGTGTCTCTGTGTGTGTGCAGTCCTCACTTTTTTCATGTGTTTGTTTGTGAGTATGTGTGTGTGTATGGGGGGGGGGGGTAGGGGAGAAAGAGAGAGAGAAGAGGGGAAGGATATTCGTTAATTATTTATCCTGGTTGCACTTCAGTTTGTTATTGTTTTGGTGGCTAGCATGATCAGCGAGTTATTGTTTATATGGATTTGGTCATTGAATACCTTCTTTTCCGCTGCAATGGCTCTTTGTATGTGGAAGTTTTCTTGCAATGTCAGGATGATTTTGTTGTGATCATTCACTCTGATAACTGTCATGTCACATTCCATATTGGATGGTTCATGTCCACGTTTTATCAGGTGTTCGGCAAAGGTAGAATGACTGTTCTCATATTTCCAACTTCTTATATGTTCTTTATACCTAGTTTTAAAATTCCTGCTTGTCATCCCCAGATATACTGGTTTACATTCTTGGCACTCTAGCTGGTATAACCTGCTCCTTGGTATTTGTCTGATTTTTCTGTTGTTTGTAAATGTGATTGGAGTGTGTTTCTTGTTTTGTAAGCTATTTGTAATCCTTGTTTCTTTAATATATTTGCTATCTTGTGTGTTGTTTTGAATTTGTATGTTAGAGTATAGCATTTTTTTTCTGTTATTCATGTCATGAGTGTTATTGTTTTGTGTTTCTGTGTGTGCTGTAGTGTTTGTGGGGTTCTGTAATCTCTGCTTGATTTGATTTTTCTTTAGTTGTGTTTTAATTTTTTCATTGAGTTTTTGTACTATATGGGTGCTGTAACCATTGTTAGTGGCTACAAGTTGTATTGTTTGTAACTCTTTTCCATAATTTTCTTTGCTGAGTGGGATGTTATTTAGCCTGTGTAATATGTGTCGTAGGGCCGCTAATTTTTGATTTTGTGGGTGGTTGGATGAAGCATGTATGATTATGTCAGTGGCTGTAGGCTTTCTGAAGATGTCAAATGTGTGTTTATTGTTCTCTCTCTTTATTGTTATATCCAAGAAATGTATTTGCTTTTGTGTTTCTTTTTCTATGGTAAATTGAATATTTTTATGTATGTTGTTTATATCTTTATGAAGTTTATCAATTTTCTCTGTTGGTTCGTCTACCATACAGATTATGTCATTTACGTATCTGTAACAGTAAACAATATTGTATCCTTTCTTTGTAATGACTGTATCAAAGATTGTGTTTTCTATGTAGTTGATGAATATGTTTGCTAGTGTTCCTCAAATTGGGGATCCCATTGGGAGCCCATCTTCTTGTAAGTAAAATTTCTTTTAAAATTGAAACTAAAGAAAAAGAGTGAGGATTGCACGCACACACAGACACACAACAAATGAAATCCACAAAACACAACAGAAACAAAAGACAAACATATAACAACAGTTGGCAACACTACACACTGCAAACACACATATGTTGATCGCCAAATGGCAGTGAAAGTGAAATGTGATGTGACAAATGGCTACACAACACTTGATTCGGCTAACTGGAGCATGAAGACCAGCAAATACATCACCAGAAACACATATATGTGTTAGCAGCGCTGGAAATCGTAAGTAAAACGAAAGATACATCATTTTATGGAACTTGTGCTACAAAAGTTGCTTCTAACCTAAAAAACCCGAGAAAATGTAATAAATCAACAGATTATATCTAGCAGATAATACGCTTATTGTATATATAAAAAGAAACATGTATTTCAGGCCACTGATGATGCTTCCCAAATAAATGAAGCGAAACCCGTATGGCAACAAACAAACTGCCTTCATTTAATTGCATAGACGGCACATACCTCCACGAATTTAAAGCAACTAAAGGATAAGACGGAAAACAGTTAAAAATGACGATAAGTTCTGATAATATTTAAAAAGGTGAGCAGATTATTCTCTTCCTTTTAAACTTAGCATGTGACGAAAAGATGATACTTCAGAGTAAGTTACTAAGAAACTCTGTAATTAGTGACTAACATTAATTTGTCTCCTGTTTAAAACAGGTAAATTATGTGATTTACAAAGCATTTACGATGCATTTTAATTAAATTCGAGTTGCTGAGGCTCATTTATTTTAAGAGAATTGTTTTGTCTTTCTAAGCTGGATGGCTTAAAATAAACTGTCACATTAATTACTCAGGGCGAGGCAAACTTAACAGTGAGTAGAAGCTGAACGTCCAAATGCATATACAATCGTGGAAAGCAATATACACAACTAATATATATATATATATCGCAATTTGGATTCTGGAAAGATAGAGGAACCAGAGTAGCAATATTTGCTCTTAAACCAATATTAGATAAACGACTAGATAAGAACCTGACAACATACATAGGTTTCGTAGATGTAGAGTAAGCCTTTGATAATTTTAAATGGGATAAGATATTTGAGGTACTCAAAAAAGCAGGAATAGACTATAAAGATATGAAAATGATATGGAGCCTGTACAAAAACGAGACAGCAGTTATCTGTGGACGGACAAAAGAAGAAGAGCTGCAGATACGGAAAGGTGTCCGACAAGGTTGCGCACTATCCCCTGTTATCTTTAACCTATCATTGAAGAGGCGCTGAAAAAAGTAAGGGAAAATTCACAGACAGGTGTAGTAATTTATGGTCAACGAATAGATATGATAAAATACACCGATGATGTAGCTGTCCCTGCTGAAAGTGAAGAAGATCTTATAGTCCTACTAAATAGAATGGATAATGTTATGGGGGAAGAATATCATATGAGAATTAATAAAGCAAAAACAAAAGTAATGACACTCAACAAAAAAGATCAAGTGAAAGTCAAAGTTCATGTACGCAATGAACTGCTTGAACAAGTTGATAAATTTACTTATCTGGGCAGTAATATTACCAGGGATGGAAGAAGCAAGGCAGAAGTGAGAAGTAGAATTGCTCAAGCAAAGGCTACTTTTAGCAAGAAGAAAAACATCTAAACATCTAAGAGCGTCAGCCTTGAAATCAGGAAAAGATATTTGAAATCATATATGTGGAGTGTGGAATGCTATGGGAGTGAAACATGGACTCTCAAGACAGAGGAAGACCAGAAGCTAAATTCTTTTGAAATGTGGTGCATTAGACGCACGCTCAAAATAAAATGTATCTTCAAGGTCACAAACGAAGTGGTTATGGAAAGAGCAGGTGAGAAGAGAAGCTTCTGGAGTTCCATTGTTAAAAGAAGAGTGCAATTTACAGGCCATCTATTAAGACATAGGGGACTCCTTAACACAATCATAGAGGGATATGTCGAGGGAAAAAGACCAAGAAGAAGATCACTAATGAGGCATGGAGGAAATCGTGAAAGATGTGGGATGTAACACCTATAAAGAAATGAAGAGAAAAGCTGAAAGACTCACAGAATGGAGAAAAGCTGCCATTGTAGCTGTTGCAAACCAATCCTTGGATTGACCACCGCAGAAGGAAGAAGAAGGAAATTAAACGTATAATTCAAAATGTGCGTTATAGCACAAGAGTTACTTGGACCGTAGATGGATACAGTTTGACAAATATGAAATCCCCTAAATGCATCCGATAAATGCAGTGACGTTTACGTTACTATGTGAGACTATACTGATTTACAGTGCTTAAAACAAAAGCTTTACAGCACTCTTCATTTGACGTTTTTCGTCTATTCCATTATTTAATTGATCTAATTAATGCAGCTGTATGGCCATTAGCCTTTGCTATTATATACAATTCTATATTTTGATTGATGATTAGTTTATATACTTTCCCACTGAATTCCCTCTAGGGGCATTTCTTCTCCTCTCAGTATATGTGTTACCTTACACATTACTTCACGTATGAAAATGCATTTTTGGTACTTGTTTTCTTACGTACTAATGTTATCTGGTACAGTTGGAGTAAATCATAGCTCAGTCAGAGGAAATGTCTAAGTTTCTCCATACTCCTAACATAAAAATCGAAAAAATTGTACATGGACTCAGATAGCGAACCAATCGGATCGGGGTAAATAAATATTTCAGGTGAGTAGAGACCTTTAATTGCTAACATGTAGGAGGGAAGTGAAAAAGGGGGAGGTGACAATAAGAAAAATATTAAATAACTAATCAAAGGATAATGTTTTACGAGTCGGGACGTGGAATGTCAATGTTGAACGTGGTATGGAAGCTAGAAAATCTGGAATAGAAAATGCAAAGGCTCAAGCTAGATGTAGTAGGAGTCAGTGAAGTGAAATGGAAAGAAGACGAGGACTTCTGGTCAGATTAGGGCGGGGGAGGGGGGGGGGGGGAGGGTTACATCAACAGCAAGAGAAACTAGTGTAACGGTACTGGGATTCGTTATTAATAGTAAGGTAGGGCAAGCGAGTGTGTTATGGTGAACAGTTTAGTGACAGGATTGTTCGTATCAGAATCGACCGCAAACCAACACCGGCAACGACAGTTCAGGTATACATGCCGACGTCGCAGGAGATAGAGATTGTGTTTGAGGATATTGAAAGGGTAATACAGTATTTAAAGGGGGATGAAAATCGAATAATCATGGGGGACTGGAATGCAGTTGTAGTGCTAGTATTAGAAGATAGGTAACAGGAGAATATTGGATTGGATCAATGAATGAGAGAGAAAAGAGATTAATAGAGCTGGTACTAGAGAATACTCTGTTCAAGAATCACAAGAGGAGCAGGTACACTGGGAAAAGATCGGGTGATCCGGGAAGATTTCAGTTAGACCACCTCATAGACAGACAGAGATTCCGAAATCAGATACTAAATTGTAAGGCTTACCCAGGACCAGATACGGACACAGATCACAATGTAGTAGCGATGAAGAGTAGGCTGAAGTTTGAGAGATTAGTCAGAAAAAATCAATACGCAAAGAAGAGGGATACGAAAGTACTAAGGAATGACAAGATACTGCTGAAGTTCTCTAAGGCTTTAGGTGCAGCAGTAAGGGATGGCTCAGTAGGCAGTACAGTTGAAGAGGAATGGACATCCCTAAAAAGAGCTGTCACAGAAGTTGGAAAGAAAACATAGGTACAAAGAAGAACCCATGGGTAACAGAAGATATACGTCAGTTAATATATGAAAGAAGAAAGTGCCAAAATGTTGATGGAAGTTCAGGAATATAGAAACACAAGCCGCTGAGGAACGTAATAATTAAGAATTACAGTGAAGCTAAAACGAAATGGCTGCGAAGAAATCGAAGAAGTGATTGTCGGAAGGACTTATTCAGCATATAGGAAAATAAAAACAACCTTCCGCGAAATTAGAAGCAAAGATGGTAACAGCAAGAATGTAACGGGAATTCTGAAGTTAAATGTAGAGGAGAGAGCTGATAGGTGGAAAGAGCAAGTTCAAAGTATCTACGAGGGAGAAGATTTGTTTGATATGATAGAAGAAACGGGACTCGATTTAGAAGAGACAGGGGATTCAGTATTAGAAGCAGAATTTAACAGAGTTTTGGAGGATTTAAGATCAAGCAGGGCAGAGAGATAAGATTTCATCAGAATGTCTAACATCATTGCTGAAGGTGGCAACAAACCGACTATTCAAGTTGGCAGAATATGTGAGTCTGGCGACATACCATCTGACTTACCGAAAAATATCACCCACGAAATTCCGAAGGCTGCAAGAGCTGTCAAGACCTATAGCACAATTAGCTTAACAGTTCATGCATCCATGTTGCTGACAATAACAATATTCAGAAGAATGAAGATAATTGAGATTTGCTAGAAGACGATCAGTTTGTCTTAAGGATAGGTAAAGGCACGAGAGAGGTAATTCTGACATTGTGGTTTATAATGGAGATAAGACTAAGGAAAAATGAAGACACGTTCATACGATTTGTTGACCTAGAAACGGCGTTCGAAAAGTAAAATGGTGCCAGATGTTGGGATTTATGACAAAAATAAGAATAAACCACAGGAAGAGTCGGGTAATATACAATATGTACAGAAGCCAATAGGTAATAATTAGAGTAGACGACCATGAAAGAAGTGCTCCGATTAAAAAGGGTGTAAGAGTCTGTCGTCCCTAATGTTCGATCTATAAATCGAATAATCAATGAATAAAATAAAAGAAAGTTTCAGGAGTGGAATTAAAATTCAAGGTGAAGCGATAATGATATGTTTCGCTGATAACATTGCAATCCTGAGTGAAGAAGAATTACATGATCTGCTGAATAGAATGAACAGTCTAATGTGTGCAGAATATAGATTGAGAGTAAATAGAAGACAGGCGAAATTAATGAGAAGTAGTAGAAATGAGAATAGCTAAAAACTTTGCATCAGGACTGATGATCTCGAAGAAGATGAAATTATGGAATTTCTGACGAAGAGAAGTCTACTGACATTTAATATGAGGAAGAAATTTCTGAGAATGTCGGTATGGAGCACGGCATATTACGCTAGTGATACATTAACTGCATGGAAACCGGAAATGAAGAGAATTAGACGGACTGATAAAGTAAGGAATAAGGAAGTTCTACGAAGAATCTGAGAGGAAAGGAATATATGGAGAATACTGACAAGGAGAGGGTACAATATGATAGGACATGTGTTAGGACAGCAGGGAATAATTTCCATGGTACTGTAGTGAGCTGTAGGGGGCAAAACTGTAGAGGGAGACAGGAAATGGAATACATGCAGAAATAATTGAGCACGTACACTGCATATGATACTCTGAGATTAGGAAGTGGCGGGCCACATGAAACCAGTAAGTAGGCTGATGACTCAGAAAAAAAGTAAAGAAAAAGGTGGCAAGTGTCTGTAACACATCTAGATTTTGTAAAAAAATAACTGCCTGTCACGTTGACATAGCTGGCATGCATTTGAAAAAAGAATAAGATTCAAACATTACCGATTTGTGCACAAGTTTACCGATGTTTATGGTTTATGGTTCAAATGTCTTTGAGCACTATGAGACTTAACATTTGAGGTCATCAATCCCTGGAACTTAGAACTACTTAAACCTAACTACGCTAATGAAATTACAAACATCTATGCCCGATGCAGGATTTGAACCTGCGGAGGTAACGCACACCCCTGCCCGAGACAGGATTTGAACCTGCGAAGGTAGCGGTCCCGCGATTCCCAACTGAAGCGCCTAGAGCCGTTCGCCACACCGGCCGGCGTTATGGTTTATGACGCGTTATGTAGAGAGCAGTATCAGCTTACAGGGACATACATTCAGTGTATGGTACATGTAAGGTAGTGCCTGGCTGGTCAGTCCCTTCAAATATAAAATCTACCTCACACAACATGACGTAAGTGAGTCAGTCAACTGTCTGACTGCCATTCCCTTATGTTAGCAAAGATGGTGTACTTGAGGGCAGATGGAGGGAGGAAAGACTTAAAGAAAATATAACGTTGGCAGTTGTTGTTGATACACTGCTGGTCATTAAAATTGCTACACCAAGAAGAAATGCAGATGATAAACGGGTATTCATTGGACACATATATTATACTATAACTGACATGTGCCTACAATTTCACGCAATTTGGGTGCATAGATCCTGAGAAATCAGTACCCAGAACAACCACTTCTGGCCGTAAGTACGGCCCTGATACGCCTGGGCATTGAGTCAAACAGAGCTTGGATGGCGTGTACAGGAACAGTGCCCATGCAGCTTCAACACAATACCACAGTTCATCAAGAGTAGTGACTGGCGTATTGTGACGAGCCAGTTGCTCGGCCACCATTGATCAGATGACTACAGTTGGTGAGAGGTCTGGAGAATGTGCTGGCCAGGGCAGCAGTCGAACATTTTCTGTATCCAGAAAGGCCCGTATAGGACCTGCAACATCTGGTCGTGCATTATCCTGCTGAAACGTAGGGATTCGCAGGGATCGAATGAAGGGTAGAGCCACGGGTCGTAACACATCTGAAACGTAACGCCCACTGTTCAAAGTGCCGTCAATGCGAACAAGAGGTGACCGAGACGTGTAACCAATGGCACCCCATAACATCACGCCGGGTGATACGCCAGTATGGCGATAACGAATACTCGCTTCCAATGTGCGTTCACCACGATATCGCCAAATACGGATGCGATCATCATGATGCTGTAAACAAAACCTGGATTCATCCGAAGAAATGACGTTTTGCCAATCGTGCACCCAGGGTCGTCGTTGTGTACTCCATCGCAGGCGCTCCTGTTTGTGATGCAGCGTCAACGGTTTCCGCAGCCACGGTCTCCGAGCTGATACTCCATGCTGCTGTAAACGTCGTCCAGATGATCGTGCAGATGGTTGTTGTCGAGCAAACGTCCCCATCTGTTCAATCAGAGACCGAGAAGTGGCTGCATTATCCGTTAGAGCCATGCGATTGAGATGCCTGTCATCTCGACTGCTAGTGATACGAAACCGTAGGGTTCTAGCACGGCGTTCCGTATTACCCTCCTGAACCCACAGATTCCATATTCTGCTAGCGGTCATTGGATCTCGATCAACGCGAGCAGCAATGTCGCAATACGATAAACCGCAATCGCGATAGGCTACAATGCGACCGTTATTAAAGTCGGAAAAGTGATGGTACGCATTTCTCCTCCTTACACGAGGCATCACAACAACGTTTCACCAGGAAACGCCGGTCAACTGCTGTTTGTGTATGAGAAATCGGTTGGAAAGTCTCCTCATGTCCGCAATTTGTAGATGTCGCCACCGGCACCAACCTTGAGTGAATGCTCAGCTCCGAAAAGCTAATCATTTCCATATCACAGCATCTTCTGGCTGTCGGTTAAATTTCGCGTCTGTAGCACGTCAACTTTGTGGTGTAGCAATTTTGATGGCCAGGGATTTCTGGGGAAGTGTTAGACGTGCTGAAAAAGACCGCCAGATAAGGAGAAGTTGCGGTTTTAGACGTTCGAGAATGTGTACTGCACCGCGGAGATGTGGGAAGAGGTAGTTAGTCTGCAGATACGATAGAGGACACTTGGGCTCCATAGACCCAAAGACAGAATTGAAATCCACATTCAGTAGAGACGCAGAGGCCCCTCTCGAGCTGATGCTCTTACGTCTTTATGCAGGTCACTTCCGACTCCAGTAAGAAGATACTGTAACAACAGCATGGTGGGAGTAGTCAGACTTGTCAACTCGTTGACTTTATGGATGTAGTGAAAGCCTTGATTGATTACTGTGCACCTAGTAATATTCTTGCCTTCACTCAGGGTCACCATCTCACCCTGCAGGCCGGCCCCTGTGGCCTTGCGGTTGTAGGCGCTTCAGGCCGGAGCAGCGCTGTTGCTACGGTCGCAGGTTCGAATCCTGCCTCCGGCATGGTTGCGTGTGATGTCCTTAGGTTAGTTAGGTTTAAGTAGTTCTAAGTCTTGGCGACTGATGACCTTAGATGTTAAGTCCCATACTGCTTAGAGCCGTTTGAATCATTTTCACCTTGCAGTGACTGCGTACTTAAGTTTACATTAGGATAACGACGATATAAAAATAGTGTAATCAAATTACTGCACCCACCCAGCTCAGAATCTTGCCAAAGCTGTAGTGACCAATCTGACTACCTATGTACGAAGAGGGTAGTTATTTAAATAATGTAACACTTTTTGGCCAGTTTAGGTGGAAAAAACGCGGAACTTCTTTTCAGTCGTCGTGGAATATTCTCACTTCAGCCCCTGTAGTTTCATGAAGTTCTGGTAGGTGACTGCGCTTTACGTAGCCTCCAAAATGGCGTCTTCAACAGAAGTGCGTTCCAAGCAGAGAGAGTTGTCACTGAGTTTCTTGAGGCGGAATACCAGAGCAACGCCGATATTCACAGGCGCTTTCAGAATATGTGCAGAGACATGGCAGTGAACAAAAGCACGGTGAGTCATTGGGCGAGGCGTCGCTTGTCATCGCAGCACAGTCGCCATACCTCTCAGATCTCCCCCTCGCCCCCCTGTCACTCACAGCTGTTACTCCTCTAATGTTGGACCGTGCGTCCAGTCCCATCCGTGGTGATCGATCGATCTCAGTCAGACATATCGCTGCACAAGTGGACAACGCAAGGCATCACACAAGTCTGCACTCCTTAGAGGTAATCACAGACTTCATTAGTCTGTTCCTCCTTATCCAACCTACGGCATGGAACTCGCGCGCTCTGCCTTCCATCTGTTTGGACCAATGAAGGATGCACTCCACGGGAGGCATGGCATTGTTGACGGGTAGGTTACTGATGCAGCAATACGTTGGTTTTGGCTTCGACCAGTGGACTGGTACCATGCGGGCATACAGCCTGAGCAGTAAGCTAGGGTAAATCCGTCGCTCTGAAAGGAGATTATTTTAAAAAATTCAACACACTGAGGAATATTATGATGTGCTGAAATACTGAATAAACCAATGCTGTGGTCGAGCGGTTCTAGGCCCTTCAGTGCGGAACCACGCGGATCCTACGGTCTCAGGTTCGGATCCTGCCTCGGGCAGGATGTGTGTGATGCCCTTAAGTTAATTAGGTTTAAGTAGTTCTTAGTGCAAAGAGAAAGAAAGTCTTGTTGCTAAGTAGTTCGCATGCTAGGGGTGTGGGCCAACTTCTGCAGGATGAATTAGGGTTGGATTACCAGGTCACAAGTTTTTTCAAACCTAGTGCTGAACTTGGGCAGGTTACAGAGGATTTAGGTTCACTATGTAAAGGTTTTACTAAGGAAGACACCGTGGTTATTGTGGGTGGGCCGGGCAACAGTATTGACAGAGATCCGGGGTACAGCATAGAGTGTGACCTGGCAAAGATTGATCGGCATCGAATCATACCAGTGTTGGGTTTGTGTCGGTTCTGGAGCGCCACGACCGACCTCATTTGACCTCTTCTGTCAGGAGAGTTAATTTGGAGTTGGAACGGCTACTTGGATCTGGTGCAGGGTCACACATTGGTGTGGTTCCTGTTGATTCACTCTGTAGGTGGGACTATACTAGACATGGCCTACACCTCAACAGGAAAGGGAAGGGTAAACTGGCTGGGCTGATAGCAGGAAATTTAAAGGGGGGAGGAACTACATCTCATGGTGGAAACTCTTTTTTAGTGTAAGATCAGTGTCCAGTGGGAAACTCAGCCAGGCAAGTACTAAAGATGTTAAAAAAGTTCAAGATACTCACAAAAGTAAAGTGAAAAATAATGTTAGTCTACTTCATCAAAATATTGGGGGATTGAAGAATAAAAGTATTAAAGATGTTAAAATAGTTCAAGATACTCACAAAAGTAAAGTGAAAAATACTGTTAGTATATTTCATCAAAATATTGGGGGATTGAAGAATAAAATTGATGAGCTTCTGCTTTGTTTAGAAGATATAGAAACCAAGAATGTAATAGATATTCTATGCCTGTCTGAGCATCACATTGTCACTGATATGCAAAAGGTTAGCATCAATGGGTACAAATTAGCTGTACATGTAAGTAGAGATAATATGATGAGAGGAGGAGTTGCCATATATGTCAAAAGCTTCCACAGTGCAAAAAATTTAGAAACTAAAAAATTTTGTGTAGAGCAACATATGGAAGCATGTGCCACTCAACTTAAACTAAATGATGGCACTTTCATAATTGTAACAGTGTATAGGTCCCCCTCAGGGAATTTCCAGCTATTTCTAGAAAACTTGGATGCTTTGTTGTGCTATCTCTCAGACAGGGGGAAGCAAATTATCATTTGTGGGGATTTCAATGTTGATTCCCTGAAAGAGTGTAATAGGAAGAATGACCTTTTAGTATTACTCAGTTCTTTCAATTTGAGCTCCGTCATTGATTTTCCTACTCGGATAACAAAGAACAGCAGTACATTGATAGATAACTTTTTTATAGACCAAGATAAGTTTAAGGACATAAATGCTTATCCTGTTGAGAATGGTCTTTCACATCATAGTGCACAGCTTGTTACAGTACATGACATAGCTCCATGCAGTATAGTAAATCAGACTTTCAAAGCAGTGCGTTCAATTAACAATATAAATATTGCAAACTTTAGGGAAAGCCTACAGCAGCTAGACTGGGATGAAGTGTATAAGGAACCCGATGCAAACTTGAAATATAACTTATTTCACAATACATTTTTAAGGGTATCTGAAAATTGTTTTCCCAAGAAAATAGTTAAACATAATTCCAAGAAAACATATAAAAAACCTTGGCTAACTAAAGGAATAAGAATATCTTGCAACCGTAAAAGAGAACTGTATCTAACAGCAAGAGGGAGTACTGACCCCGAAATTGTTCAATATTATAAAAACTATTGTGCGGTACTAAGAAAAGTTATTAAAAAGTCCAGAAGCATGTCTGAGATCAGTAACTCTGATAATAAAATTAAAGCAATGTGGAATATTATTGAAAGGAAAACAGGGCAACCAAGAGCACAGGAAGACTTTAGTGCAATAAAACTGAATGACAAGTGCTATAAAAAAAATCAGAAATTGAAAATATTTTGAATAATCATTTTTTAAATGTTGTGGAGAAAATAGGATCTAGATCTTCACTAGAAGAGGCAAGGCTATTAATAGAAGAGGCCATACCTGCGCAGTTTGAAACAACTGTAATTTCACCAACCTCTCACTCTGAAATCAGTAAAATAATACACTCACTGAAAAGTAAAAGCTCTTACGGAATTGATGGCATTTCCAGCAAAGTACTTAAAGCTTGTTCCCCACAGATAAGTAGGATTCTCAGCCACGTATGTAATAGCTCTTTGGAGCAGGATGTTTTCCCTGATAGACTGAAATATGCCATTGTAAAACCATTGCATAAAAAGGGGGATACGTCGGATGTCAACAACTACCGCCCAATCTCTCTTCTGACAGCTCTACCAAAAATTTTTGAGAAAGTAATGTATTCAAGAGTAGCCTCCCATATTTGTAAAAATAAAGTACTAACAAAATGTCAGTTTGGTTTTCAGAAAGGCTTTTCAACAGAAAATGCTATATATGCTTTCACTGATCAAATATTAAATGCTCTGAATAACCGGACATCACCCATTGGTATTTTTTGTGATCTCTCAAAGGCCTTTGATTGTGTAAATCATGGAATTCTTTTAGATAAGCTAAATCATTATGGTTTGAGTGGGGCAGTGCACAAATAGTTTAATTCATACTTAACTGGAAGAATGCAGAAAGTTGAAATAAGTGGTTCGTGTAATGTTAAAACAACAGCTGATTCCTCAAACTGGGGTGCTATCAAGCACGGGGTCCCACAGGGTTCGGTCTTAGGTGCTTTACTGTTCTTGATATACATTAATGACTTACCATTCCACATTGATGAAGATGCAAAGTTAGTTCTTTTTGCTGATGATACAAGTATAGTAATAAAATCCAAAAACCAAGAACTAAGTGATGTAATTGTAAATGATGTTTTTCACAAAATTATTAAGTGGTTCTCAGCAAACAGACTCTCTTTAAATTTTGATAAAACACAGT
The DNA here is from genome assembly GCF_023897955.1 of Schistocerca gregaria. Lineage (NCBI taxonomy): Eukaryota > Metazoa > Arthropoda > Insecta > Orthoptera > Acrididae > Schistocerca > Schistocerca gregaria. Next base: position 206,552,087 of record NC_064928.1, on the reverse strand, counting down.
ATATACAGTTCCGTACAGTAAATGGCACAACTCCAGTAATAAATATAGAATTTGAACAGAAGTCTGTAGCTAAGGTAGAATTTTCAAAATTTTTAGGTGTGTCCATTGATGAGAGGTTAAACTGGAAGCAACACATTGATGGTCTGCTGAAACGTCTCAGTTCAGCTACGTATGCTATTAGGCTTATTGCAAATTTTGGTGATAAGAATCTCAGTAAATTAGCTTATTATGCCTACTTTCATTCACTGCTTTCGTATGGCATCATATTCTGGGGTAATTCATCGTTGAGTAGAAAAGTATTCATTGCACAAAAACGTGTAATCAGAATAATTGCTGGAGCCCACCCACGGTCATCCAGCAGACATCTATTTAAGGATCTAGGGATCCTCACAGTAACCTCACAGTATATATATTCCCTTATGAAATTTGTTGATAATAATCCAACCCAATTCAAAAGTAATAGCAGTGTGCATACCTATAACACCAGGAGAAAGGATGATCATCACTATGCAGGGTTAAATCTGACTTTGGCACAGAAAGGGGTAAATTACGCTGCCACAAAAGTCTTTGGGCACCTACCAAACAGCATCAAAAGCCTGACAGATAGCCAACTAACATTTAAAAATAAATTAAAAGAATTTCTAGATGACAACTCCTTCTACTCATTGGCTGAATTTTTAGATATAAACTAACTAAAAAGAAAAAACAACTTAATCATTAGTGTCATGCAATATTTTGTGTAATGTAATTTCTTGTACAGACATCTTTTATTAACCTGACACGTTCCACATCATTACGAAGTGTCGTATTCATGATCTATGGAACAAGTATTAATCTAATCTAATCTATTCTAATCCTAGAGGACTGATGACCTCAGATGTTAAGTCCCATAGTGCTTAGTGCCATTTGAACCATTTTTGAAACAAAACCTGCTTTCAGAATAAAGTGGCTCAAATAGTTCAATTGGCTCTGAGCACTATGGGACTTAACATCTATGGTCATCAGTCCCCTAGAACTTAGAACTACTTAAGCCTACCTAAGCTAAGGACATCACACAACACCCAGTCATCACGAGGCAGAGAAAATAGAATAAAGTGTTATATTACTTTTTGAACACACCTCGTACTTGATTCAGGACTGTTTATAGTGAACGGTTTCATTCAGTCCATATTTAGGATGTCAATTATGGAATAATTTCTGAATATACACTGAAGCACCTAAGAAACTGGTACAGGCATGTGTATTCAAATACATAGATATGTAAACAGTCAGAACTCGCGCGTTCTGCCTTCCATCTGTTTGGACCGCAGTTGCTAGATCGGTTACTGCTGCTACAATGGTTATCAAGACTTTAGTGAGTTTTAACGTGGTGGTATTGTCGCGCACGAGCGATGGGACACAGCATCTCCGAGGTAGCGATGATGTGCGGATTTTCCCGTACGACCATATGACGAGTGTACCGTGCATTTCAGGAAACAGGTAATACTGGGTGATCAAAAAGTACGTATAATTTTTAAAACTTAATAAACCACGGAATAATGTAGATAGAGATGTAAAAATTGACACACGTGCTACGAATGACATGGGGTTTTATTAGAAGCAGGCGCTCCACCCCATATTGCTAGAAGCGCGAAAGATCTCTTGCACGCCTCGTTTGTGATGATCGTGTGCTCAGCCGCCGCTTTCGTCATGCTTGGCCTCCCGAGTCCCCAGACCTCAGTATGTGTGATTATTGGCTTTGGGGTTACCTGAAGTCGCAAGTGTATCGTCATCGACCGACATCTCTAGGAATGCTGGAAGACAAGATCCAACGCAAATGCCTCACCATGACTCCGGACATGCTTTACAGTGCTGTTCACAACATTATTCCTCGACTACAGCTATTGTTGAGGAATGATGGTGGACATATTGAGCATTTCCTGTAAGGAACATCATCTTTATATTGTCTTACTTTGTTATGCTAATTATTGCTATTCTGATCAGAGGAAGCGACATCTGTCGGACATATTTTGAACTTTTGTAGTTTTTTGGTTCTAGTGAAACACCGTGTCATTCCAAGCACGTGTGTCAATTTGTACCTCTGTATCTACATTATTCCCTGATTTATTCAGTTTTCAAATTTATACTGACTTTTTGATCACCCTGTACATCAAATGTCCGACATCGCTGAAGCCGGAAAAAGATCCTACAAACACGGGACCAACGACGACTGAAGGTAATCGTTCAACGTCACTGATATGCAACCCTTCTCAAATTGCTGCAGATTTCAATGCTGGACCGTGAGCAAGTGTCAGTTTGCGAACCATTCAACTCAAGATCTGCGTCTCGGCTGGGCTCATCAGAATCGACATTGAGCTTCTGATGACTGCAAACATGTTGCCTTGTCGGACAAGCTTCGTTTCAATTTGTATGGAGCAGATGGACGTGTATGTGTATGGAGAAAACCTCATGAACCCGTGGACCCTGCATGTTAGCAGGGGGCTGTTCAAGCTGGTGGACAATCGAGTGGGGTGGGGCTTGTGCAATTGGAGCGATGTGGGACCCCTGACACGTCTAGATACGACTCTACCTGGTGACACACACGTAAGAATCCTGACTGTTCACCTGCATCCATTCGTGTCCATTGTGCATTCCGACGGTCTTGGGCAATTCCAGCAGGACAGTTCGACACCGCACACGTCCAGAATTACCGAAGAGTGGGTCCAGGAACAGACTGCTAAGTTTAAATTCTTCCGCTGACCACCAAACTAATGAGACATGAACGTTACTGAGGATATCTGTGATCCCTTGCAACGTGCTGTCCAGCAGAGATCTCCACCCCTTCGTACTATTACGGATTTACGAAAAGCTCTGCAGGATTCATGGTGTCAGTTCCCTCCAGCACTGTTTCAGACATCAGTCAGTCCATACCACGTCGTGTTGCGAGACTTCACTGCGCTCACGGGCACCCTACACGATATTAGGAAGATGTACCAGATTATTTGGCCCTTCAGTGTATTTTCGCCTTGATTTTCTTTCGCAGTTAGTGAAACCTAGACACACATGCAGAATTAACAGATGTCCTAATCGAGGTCCACTCGGGATACAATGCTCGGGGCCGCATACGTTATCGCGTTCTGAAGCCCTTTGTGCAACTTAATTAATCAGCTAAGGAGCGAAGTGATTCCACAGCTGTGTCTATGAAATCATCGACGTGAAACCCTATCGACATCGTATGTTTTCTCATGACCTACATGGTTCTACTCACAAAGTACTAACAACGGTCATGGACTCCTATAGAACATTTATACCCTTCATATCTTTCTTAAATATGTCTTTCATGCCTCACCACATTCGTTAAATAATTCACGTTGGCAAAAGGCCATTTAGTGATCGGTAATTTGTTGCCACTGTTTATTGCAATGAAGGGGACATTATTTGTAATCTGTTTTCAATCTCATGTGTCAGCGTTTCAGCGTTATGGGAAAATTCCCGTGGTGGATGTTTTCGCGGGGCGTGTCGCATGTAAAGCTATGAATTGCATTTTGGGAGGGAGTAGTATATTCTAGGGACACTGCTGTTGGGTTTCTAGTGCGCAGTGAACACTCGACGTATCAAAAACTATTCGTGTGTGTGTGTGTGTGCGTTTGTTTGTTTGTGTTTGCAGACGGCCGCTACGAAATAACCAGTCCATTAATGTTTATGTTATTACACAGAATTGTTTTTCACACGCCAATTCACCGAAAGCCTACGATATAAAAAGTTATATTATTATTTTCTCTTCGAATTGCTTCCAGCAAGCACTACCAAATCAAGCAGAAAACATTTAATTTGATTACACCGAAGCTACTCTTGCAAAGGATATACAAGGACTGTAAAATTTTGACGTACATTGGCACCAATATAAAGATACCGAAATCAATTTATTTGTAATATGGGTCTATATCTCCTGCAAATTTTTTAAGTGGTTTCATAGTCACTTTTAACGGTTACAGTTCATACGAGGAATATCCAGAAATTATTTTATGAGGGCTGGTACCACAGCGGTAGAGTGGGTGAGGGGGAATCCTCTAATCAGACCGAGCATCGCAGGAACGCGATAGTATGGACAGTGATATTGTATTGACCAATTGCATGATGGATGTCGGTATGAAAACTGCAAAATGCGAGACTTCCTATTCGCGGTAGCAATAGCTCCCACGGATATTTTTCGGGATTCAATACCGTTACGGCGAAGGCGTTACGAACAGAACGGGTGTGTTTAAGTGGTGTAGGAAGTTTAGCGGACGTAAAAAAAAAAAAATGTTCGTAACGAACAGAGTCGCTGACGAATTGCAGCTAAAAGAACGAGGGAAATGATTGTGAACACCGCCGATTGACACTGGATGAAATTTTTGCTACGTTTCCACAAGTTTCCGGAACTCTCTTATAGACACTCACAGAAACGCCGGGATACCGGAAACTCTGTGCAAGATGGGTCCCAAAACACCTGACAGGGCAGGGCAAAGAAAATCAGGTCAACTGCACCCGGGTGTTTCTTGAGCGATTTGCATTGGAAGGTGAGAATTTTCTGAGCTCTGTTGTGACTCGAAATGAAGTGTGGGTGGCTGATTACACTCCTGAGACAGAAAGACGGTCGTCACTGTGGCACGACACCGATTCCCCACCTGCCAACAAATTCAAAATCACAACTTCGGGGATGAAATCATGCCCTTAGTGTTTTGCGTTCGAAAACGATTCAGATTGGTCAAATTTCTGCCTCAGCTCGAGACGATCATTACACAACGGTCTTTTGAGACCTACAAAATTGAAAACAAGCACTGAAAACAGATTTGGAGAGGAGTGGGGTGCTGATGAATGGAATGCGCTCTAAAGCACTCGTCCTCAATCACCCTTAGCTGCAACGGCGTTTCGGACTCATTTGGTTGCGATTTTTGGGAACCGACGCCCCACCCCACCATGCTATTTACCAGACTTAGCTTCTTCAGATTATCATAGTTTTCCTCCCTGAAGGCTCACATTAGTGGAATTAAATTTTGAACCGATGGGCAGGGGCAGAACGAGATTCTGAGATGGATGAAGCAGCTGGCGGGAATGTTCTTCGAGGAGTGTATAAGGAAGCTGGCGCCGCGGTTCACTACAAACACTGAAACGGATGGCGCTTATGTGGAAAATAATCAACAAGTGTACCAACAATATCCTTCAATTCCTTGCAAACACACGTTTTCTAAAGAATTTATAAAAATCTAGTACACTTACTTTTTGAACGACCCTTGTATTTCAGCATTTGTGACATTTTCAAGCATCTAGAAAGCATTTGATGTTAAACTATGTCTTACAAATATGTGAAAAATGATGTCGTTGTAGGGTGAATGTGGCAGTAACGAAGACACTGGTTGTTATTAATGACATTCAAAGATTTATTTTTAATAATCAGGTTGACGTGGAACATATACAGCCTGTAACCTGAACCGGGTGATCAAAAACTCAGTATAAATCACGGTATAATGTAGATGGAGAGATACAAACTGACACACATGCTTGGAATGACATGGGGTTTTATTAGAACCAGAAAAATAGAAAAGTTCAAAAATGTCCCACAGATAGCGCTTTATCTGACCAGAATAGGAATAATTAGCATAACAAAGTAAGACAAAGCAAAGACGATGTTCTTTACAGGAAATGCTCAATATGTCCACCATCATTCCTCAACAACAGCTGTAGTCGAGGAATAGTGTTGTGAACAGCACTATAAAGCATGTCCGGAGTTATGGTGATTCATTGGCGTCGGTTGTTGTCTTTCAGCATCCCTAGAGATGTCAGTCGATCACGATGCACTTGAGACTTCAGGTAACCCCAAAGCCAATAATCGCACGGACTGAGGTCTTGGGGACCTGGGAGGCCAAGCATAACGAAAGAGGCGGCTGAGCACACGATCATTACCGAACGACGGGTGCAAGAGATCTTTCACGCGGCTAGCAATATGGGGTGGACCGCCATCCTGTATAAACATCGTACGTTCCAGCAGGTGTTTATCAGCCAGGCAGGGGATGATGTGATTCTGTAACATATCGGCGTACCTCTCATCTGTCACGGTAGCATTTACAAAACCAGAATCACGCATTTCCTCGAAGAAAAAAGGCCCAATAACGGTATATTTGGTAAATCCAAAGCATACCGTGACTTTCTCGTGGTGCAATGGAGTTTCCACGACAGTTCTAGGATTTTTGGTACCCTAAATTCTGCAGCTGTGGGCGTTGACAGACCCTCGGAGCGTGAAATGAGTTTCGTCGGTCCACAACACGTTACTCAATCAATCGTCATCTTCCGCCATATTTTGAAACGACCACACTGTAAATGCCATCCGCTTCACTAAATCGCCAGGTAACAGCTCATAATGCCGATGGATTCTGTACGGATAGCATCGGAGGGTACGCCTCAGTGCCAACCAAAGAGTAGTGTATGGAATGCCGGTGCGATGTGCGACTACTGGAGCGCTGACTTCCCCGTGCATAGACGAGCCCACTACAGTCTCCATTTCTTCCTGAACTATCTCAGCAGAATTAATCCTTTTACTCGGTCGGCCACTACGGGGTCTACGGGGTCTAAACAACCCGTTACTTCGAACTTCAAAATCATTCACGCCACAGCTGCATTTGTCAACGGACCTTTAACCTTTGGAATCCCCTTCGTATGGCGATAGGATCGTAACGCTGAAGTAGCACCTTCCCCATGCAGATAATACAGCATCACTAAAAGCGCCTTTCCAGTTAACGTCAACATGCTGCGACTGCTGGCGCAACTGATTCTCTCTCTCATTACAGCTCCGTTTATACACGATTGTCATGCGCATTCACTGTCGTTTTGCTGTCCAGCGCCATCTTTCGGACATATTGTGAACTTTTTTTTTGATCTAATAAAACCCCTTGTCATCCCAGCACGTGTGTCAATTGTTACCTCTCTATCTACATTATTCCGTGGTTTACTAAGTTTTCAAATTTATACTGACTTTTTGATTACCCGGTATGTACAACTCTTCACCAGAATATCATATAACACGATACTCGTTTTACATACCGTTTTGCAATCATAAGTTTACTGCGTACATTATGACGAGGTCTTACACATCGACAGATGTAGCACTTTTTGTAAACTTTTTTTTCCGAAGGGACCAAACTGCTGAAGTCATCGGTCCCTAGACTTACACACTACTTAAACTAAGTTATGCTAAGAACAACACACACACCAATGCCCAAGGGAGGACTCGCACCTCTGACGGGAGGGGCCTCGCAGTCCGCGACGTGGCGACAAACCGCGCGGCCACCCCGCGCGGCGACAGATGTAGCAATCAGATGCTTTGACGGCTGCAGAAGTAGATACGGGGCTGCATTGTCTCTGTGCAGTTCGTATGTGGCAACGTTGATGCAGCTACATAGCTCTGTGCATCACACTTGCTCCACTGTTTAAACCTGGATGGCAAATAAACATTTTTCATGGTTTTGTTTGTTGTTTGGAAAAGTTAAGTAACACCTAACACATGACATGAATCAGTGGACAGTATATCCTAGACTAGCAACCACCATAATGTATGTACAGGATGTCTCAAATAGTATAGTAAAAGTTTAATCTATTACAGAATCCAAAATAATTAAGATATTTACCATGATATCAACATGTGCCTCTTTAGTGACACACACAGCATCCCATCAACTGTGACAATGGCTGCGTCATATCAGCGATTTGAATCACTGATGCTGTCGACAGACGTTTGGTAGACCGTCACTGACGCACCGCAACTGAAAGAAGTCGATCGGTGTAATGTCAGGTGGTCTAGGAGGCTAGGTGTCTGCCATGTTGCTCCAAACGACTCTTCACTGGCTGTCAGTTTGTTGTAGTAATGGAAACATCTCCAACATATCAAGGTAACTGGTAGAATAGTTTTTTTTTTTTTTCGAGGGAAAGATGTCCCTACAAGGACATGAACCTTGAAAGAGATACAGGCACTCACTTTCGAGCTGTCAAGTACCGCTTCCGTCACATTATGCAGATTAGTTGTTTTCCATAACAGTGTCTTTGTCACCTTCCCGTACAAATTGATGTGGCTTCGTCTGAAAATGCTAGATTGTTTACAAAATTTCGATAGTTTTCTTAAAGCTGAAGAACGTCGACAGCAAACAGCATACGTAGTGACTTCAGTATATACTAAAGTTGAAAGCGGTATGAATACTTCTACAAACATTTCCGAACACCCAATACAGGGTCCTCCTCCTAACAGCCTACTGCGGTGAAAGTTGGAAAGCCAGCGGTATCGGTTCCGTTTAGGCTTCACTTGTTCCATGTCGTCCAGTACGATGCTTCACATTGACCCTTCCATCCGCTTTAAATCTCTGTACCGTAGGCGTATCGACGTCCTCAAAGGTGATAGATTCCTATGTCATCTTTGGAAGACCGTTTACGCTTCCGTGTCTGATTTGCTCTCGATAATCTGTCCCACATATTGACCCTTACCTCGAGCAGTTGTCATTATGCTTCACTCATTACTAACTGGGACATACATAAACAAAATTTGTTACTTTGTCTGCCACATAAGCCATATATGGCGTGCTGCACTGAGAACAGGTTTCGACGTCGGTCGGTGAGGCCTGGCACGAAGTCGGCGTTTCAAAACATCCCAAAGTGTTCTGTAGAATTTAGGCCAAGACTCTGTACTGGCGAGTTCATTATAGGGATGTTACTGTCGTGTAACCACTCAACCATAGGCCGTGCATTGTGAACAGGTGCTCGATCGTGTTGAAAGATGCAACCGCCATCCCCCAATTGCTCTTCAACAGTGAGAAGCAAGAAGGTGCTTAAAACATCAATGTAGGCCTGTGTTGTGATAGTACCACGCAAAACAATAATGAGTGCAAGCCCCCTGCATGAAAAACACGACCACACCATAACACCATCGCCTCAGAATTTTACTGTTGGCACTACACACGCTGGCAGATAACGTTGACCGGCCATTTGCCATACCCACACCCTGCAATCGGATCGCCACATTGTGTATCGTGATTCGTCATTCCACACAACGTTTTTCCATTGTTCAGTCGTCCAATGTTTACGCTCTTTACAACAAGCAAAGCGTCGTTTGGCATTTACCGGCGAGATGTTGGGCTTATGGCAGTCGCTCGACAACGGAATCGCAGTATTCTCAACTCCCGCCTGTCATAATGCTTGCAGTGGATCCTGGTGCAGTTTCGATTTACTTTGTGATGGTCTGCACAGATGTCCGCCCATTAAATAGTATTACCATCTTCAACTGTCAGCGGACTCTAAGAGACGAGATCGGCCTGTACGTTTCTGTGCTGTACTTGTCCCCTTGTGTTTCTACTTCACTATAACATCGGATGCTGTGGACCTAGGCACCTGAACTGGCGGAAGTAAAGCTGTGAGGACGGAACGTGAGTCGTGCTCCGAGTTGCTCAGTTAGTAGAGCACGTGCCAGCGAAAGGCAAAGGTCCCAATTTCGAGTGTCGGTCGGGCACACAGTTTTAATCTGCCAAGAAGTTTCAAAATCAGCGCACACTCCGTTGCAGAATGAAAATTTCGTTCTTGAAACCGAGTCACCTGACCACGTTCGAAGCCTGTGAGTTCCTCGGAGCGCCCTATTATCTCACGATATCTAATCAGCACTGAGGTTGCTGATATGGAGTACCTCGCAGTAGGTGGCAGCACAATGCATCTAATATGAATTCGTATGCTGGTGGTGAGTGCATATATTATTGATCACATAGTGTATCTCAGATATCATAATAATTAAGGTTTTTTTTAATCGGATGATTCTTCTTGATCCGCCGTGTATAAATGATCGGTTGTATTTAATGAATGAAACAAAAATGCATTCGGTAAGAGGAAACAGTAGAAACGATGAGCACGGTTGGTGAAACCATTATTCGGGAGGTTTGTTCTCAGGGCGCTCGAAGGACACCACTTCGAACTGTCTATTACTAAAGACGGGAAAGCAATCAGCCACCTAAGAAGTCAAGGACATACCTAACAGGTAGGAGGCGACGCGCCGCCGCGGAAAGAATTGTCTATCGAAGTGCTTCGTAGTTATACCGCAGGTTATACCAGTCGGTGAGTTGTGTCTATTTGATAGTAATGTTACTTGATATTTAATTACACAATATTCGCTTGGTATAATTGGTTGTCACACAGCATTTTCCGGTGCGTATTACGAATTAACTGGAGATGGAATCGCTACGTTACAGCTTCTGTATTTTCTACATACCCCCGGCTAAGAGCTGTGGTTTTCATCACGATGAAACATGAACCTTCCATATATCCCCAGCGTTATTCATCTTACGACTGAGATATGTGAGTCCCTTTCACTATAGCTATGTTGAAAATTATGTGCTTGTACTGCAGGGTAGATACAGAATTATGGTTATGCATTTATCGAGGTGTTCATCTGAAGATGTGGTTGTAATGCAACGATAACGCTCGTGAATGAAATAAAAAGGATTCTCATACAGGTCAAGCGGTATTATACTTTCAAAGATACTTAAATTTATGTTAGACGTTAACACTTTGCATTTATTCTGATATCCTTTCACTACTACTTTTTTTTCTTTTTCTTCTCACTGGTTTGATGCGGCCCGCTACGAATTCCTCTCTTGTGCCAACCTCTTCTTCTCACAGTAGAACTTCAAATCTACGTCCAAAATTGTTTGCTGTAGGTATTATAGTCTCTTTCTTCCTCTACAGTTTGTCCCCTCTGCAGCTCCCTCTAGTACAACGGAAGTCATTCCCTGACGTCTTAACGGATGACCTATCATCATGTACCTTCTCCTTGTAAGATGTTTCCTCATATTCTCTTCCTCTCCGATTCTGCGCAGAACCTTCTCATTCCTTACCCTGTCAGTCAACTCAGTTTTCAACATTCGCATATAGCACCAAATGTCAAATGCTTCGAGTCTCTTCTGTTTCGGTTTTCCCATAGTCCATATTTCACTACCATACAATGCCATGCTCCACACGAACATTCACGCATGTTTCTACCTCAAATTAAGGCTTATGTTGGATACTAGTAGACTTCTCTTGGCCAACAATGCCTTTTTGCCAGGGCTAGTCTGTTTTTGATGTCCTCCTTGCCCCGTCCGTCATTGGTTACTTCGCTGTTTAGGTAGCAGAATTTCTTAACTTCGCCTACTTCATAACCGTCAACCCTGATGTTAAGTCTCTCATTGTCCTCTTTTCTGCTATTTCTCGCTACTTTCGTCTTTCTTCGATTTACACTCAATCCACATTCTGTACTCATTATATTGTTCATTCCATTCATCATATTATGTAATTCGTCTTCACTTTCACTCGGAATAGCAATGTCATGAGGGAATCGTATCATTGATATCCTTTCACCTTCAATTTTAATTACACTCCTGACCCTTTCTTTTATTTCCATCATCGCTTCTTTGATGCACAGATTGAACAGTAGGGAGGGAAACATCTTTCTAATACGAGCACTTCGTTCTTGGTTGTCGACTCTATGATGGCTTTACCTTTCCTCAAGCAAAACTGATGCTCATCTCGCAAACCCTCAACTTTATTTTCAATTAACATGTATATTATTTTGTCAGCAATTTGGTTGCATGAGCTGTTAAGCTGCTTGTGAGGTACTATCACACTTTTCAGCTCTTACAGTCTTCAGAATTGTGTTGATGATGTTTTCCAAAAGTCATATGATATGTCCCAAGACTCGTGCATTCTTCACTCCAACGTGAATGGAAGTTTTCACTCTCCCCAGTGATTTTAGAAATTCGATGGAATGTAATTTATTCCTTATGCCTAACTTGATCCTCAGTCCTCCAAAGATCTCTTGATTCTAATACTGAATCCCCTTTCTCTTCTAAATCGACTCCTGTTTCTTCTTCTATCACATCAGACAAATCTTCCCCCTTATAGAGGGTTTCAGTGTACTGTTTACTCCTATCCGCTCTCTGCTCTGCAATTAACAGTGGAATTCCCATTGCAGTCTAAATGTTATCACCCTTATGTCATCGAAGATTGTATTGACTTTCCTATATGCTGAGTCAGTCCTTCTGACAATCATTTCTTTTTCGATTTCTTCACACTAATCCAGTACCCATTTCGTTCTACCTTCCCAGCAATTCCTATTTACTTCATTCCTCAGCGACTTATATTCCAGAATTTCCCTTTTCATTCTTGTACTTCCTTCTTTAGTCTATAAACTGAAGTAATTCTTCTGTTACCCACGGATTCTTTGCAGCTACCTTCTTTGTACCTATGTTTTTCTTTCCAAATTCTGTGATAGCTAAAAAAAGCAATGTTCATTCATCCTCAACTCTACTGCCTGGTGAGCTATTCCCTATGGTTGTACCTATAGCCTTAGAGAACTTCATACGATTCCGTCATCCCTTACTACTTCTGTATTCCATTTGTTTGCTAATTGATGTTCCTGACTAATCTTTTGATCTTCAGCCTACTCTTCATCACTACCAAATTGTGAATTGAGTTCTGTAACTATTTCTGGGTAAGCCTTGCAATCCAGGATCTGATTTCGGAATCTCTGTCTCACCATGATGTAATCTAACTGAGATCTTGTGATTCTTGAACAGACTATTCGCTATTACTAACTGAAATTTATTACAGAAATCTATTAGTCTTTCTTCTCTCTCAATCCTCGTCCCACGTCCATATTCTCCTGTAGCCTTTTCTTCCACTCTTTCCATTACAACTGGACTCCAGTCACCTATAGCTACTAGACTTTCAACTATGCACTCTATAACCCGTTCAATATCCTCATATACTTTCCCTACCTCCAGCTTGCGACCTCGGCATGTATTCCTGAACTATCGTTGTCTGAGTTGGTTTGCTGTTGATTCTGACGAGAACAACCCTATCTTTCTAATCAAAACAAATCCTACTTCCATTATACCATTTTCGACTGCTGTTGTAATCACCCTATACTCATCTGACAAGAAATCCTTGTCTACTTTCCATTTCAATTCACTGTCCCCTCTTCTATCTAGATAGAGACTTTGCATATAATCGGTCTATATTGCATATTGAGCCGTGGTAAAAATTGCTTTTCTGAAGAGCGCGCCACAGGGCGTAATGTGAAGCAGTCGTCCTCCGTTTCTGCCAATGGCGCCGTTGTGGCAATCGCAGCTTTGGTGTCTCCCTATTGTGGGAAAGGGCGAAGGTTGCCTGTTCACGTGTATTTAAGGGGCGCTAAGAGCTCGCCAGTCGGTCAGTCTGGGTCAGTCTCTCATCCCCAGCTTGTATGTCTGTCTCTCGTTGGCATTTGTTAGGCAGTTAGTGTCTGTTTGTCATTCGCAGTGCTAGTATGTCTGCCGTTCGGTTCAACCTTTAAAGCCGGCAAAATGGGAGTCTTTCCACTCTGCCAGTAAGAGAACCCAGTGAGTGGTCGCCTGGTCGGGGCTGAGTTCCTGCATCTGAGTCTGCGCGTTAGGCCGCCAGTCTGATCCAGTTTGCTTAGGCAATGGTCATTGGCGGTTGGATCGATCGGTTGGTCGATCGCGCACTGAGACACGAGATGACTTGTCCGTCTTGAGCGTCGGCGCATGTGAGGTCGCCACGTGAGTCCAGTGGGCCGCGGCGTATAGCGAGGGGTAGTGACTTCGCAGTCGACACGAGAGCAACAGGAGTGAACCCACGACATCCGTCTGGCCGGAGCGAGCTGCGACGCCGTGAGACGGGAGATCGGCGCGCCTTCATGTGTCCGTTGAAGCGGCTGGCAGCGGACGGTTCGGGAGAGCGTTTTGGGGGTGCTGCGCCAGGTCTTCTCGAGAAATCGCAGTTTATTAAAAGTGATTGGTGATATGTTGTTTGATTTACTCTTGTTAAATTATACTTTTTTTGGTGAGGTCACCAGCCGTTTTTCTTTGGGGTCGTCCCACCGTTCTTCTGCATTTGCCCACACGCGGGAAGATGGTTGTTTAGAAATTGGGTGGACCGTTTTTCCCTTGTGGAGTAGGGGCGGGTTAGAGCAACCTGCGGTTTGGGTTGTTCGGTAATCTCCCTATCAATCTACAATACGTTAGTGGTTGCCTCCGTCATGTTTGTCGGATTTGGTGTGTTAATGAATTTATTTCTTGGAGTGTAACGGCCTAATACCTGAAATATGTTTTAATCTTTGGAAACTTTGATATTATTGCCTATCATCTTGAGAGGCGGTATCTGTGTACTGCAGAGCATCTTAACTGTTGTTTGGCCAACCTTGTATAATTTTATGTAAGATTGCTTTTCATGGGCTTTTATTTAAATGATCATTTTGAGTATATAATGTTGCCTTCCTTTCACCGTAAGACTTTTCTTAGACGTTAAAATCAAGTTGCACCTTCGGTGACAAGATTAATTTTTTAATTGTTCGTGTTTGTACTATTTCCATCCCTCCTACGGGGGGTGCTTAGTTTGTGTGCTTGTGTAAATTGTTAAAACTCTTAATTTAAAGTTATGTGGTGTGTTGCAGATTTGCACCAGTGTAGTCTTTCAGAGGCAGTTGTGAGCGGTCGTAACTACGGCCGTGTCGAAAGGGAGCGGCAAGGTTCTCTGACCGATATCGTACAGTCAAAACTTGTTTCATTCTGCCTCTGAATATATCGTAACATTGATATTTAGAGGGTGCTTTCTGAGTATAAATTTAAGAATATCCTTCGAAAATAAATCACGGTTCATACTACTTAACGCCATCGCCAGTTATTCCACTCTCAAAAAAACGAAAGGACACATAAAACACCTACATCTGTTAGTGCCCCGTTTCCAAATCTAATTCCCTCAGCATTGACCAATTTAAGGTCATTACTTTCCTTTCCCTTTGGTTTACTTTTGTTAATATACACATTAAAACGTCTTTTCAACACACTCTTCATTCTGTTCAATTGCTCTTGGAAGCCGAAACCGTCTGTGATAAATTTACAATGCGGTTGTCAAAATTGAAGACTTTAACTTCTCCTCCCTTGTGTTTAATCCCCTTTCCAAATTTCTCCTTCGTCTGTGTTGGTGATAGCTACATCCACAGACTGAATAATATCGAGAGTAGACTACAACACATCGTCACTCCCTTCTGAAGGACACCTTCGGTAACTGACTCTGGTTTCTATACAAGTTCTAGATAACACTACGCTCCCTGTATACCTCCATCCTTTATATCCCCCCCCCCCCCCCCCCCCTCATGAATCCATGGACCTTGCCGTTGGTGGGGTGGCTTGCGTGCCTCAGCGACACATATAGCCGTACCGTGGGTACAACCACAACGGAGGAGTATCTGTTGAGAGGCCAGACAAACGTGTGGTTCCTGAAGAGAGGCAGAAGCCTTTTCAGTAGTTGCAGGGGCAACAGGGTGGATGATTAACTCATCTGGTCTTGTGACACTAACCAAAACGGCCTTGTTGTGCTGGTACTGCGAAAGGCTGAAAGCAAGAAGAAACTACAGCTGTAATATTTCCCGAGGGAATGCAGCTTTACTGTATGCTTAAATGATGATGGCGTCCTCATGGGTAAAATATTACAGAGGTAAAATAGTCCCCCATTCGGATCTCCGGGCTGGGACTAAAGAAAACGTCGTTATACGGAGAAAGAAAACTGGGATTCTACGTATCGGAGCGTGGAAGTCAGTTCCCTTAATTGGGCCGGTAGGTTAGAAAATTTAAAAAGGGAAATGGATGGGTTAAAGTTAAATATAATAGGAATTAGTAAAGTTCGGTGGCAGGAGGAACACGACTTTTGGTTAGTTGATTACCGGGTTATAAATATAAACTCAAATAAGGGTAATGCAGTGCTAGGTTTAATAATGAAGAAAAAGCTAGGAGTGCGGGTAAGCTACTACAAACAGCATAATGAACACATTATTGTGGCCACGATAGACACGAAGCCCACGCCTGCTACAGCAGTACAACTTTATATGAGGAGGAAATTGAGGAAATGTTTGATGAGATGAGATAAAAGAAATTATTCAGATAGTGAAGGGAGACGAAAATTTAATAGTCATGGGGAACTGGAATTCTATAACAGGAAAAGGTATGGAAGAAAATGTAGTAGGTGAATATGGATTGGGGTTAAGAAATGAAAGAGGAAGCCGTCTGTTAGAATTTTGCACGGAGCATAACTTAATCATAGCTAACACTTGGTTCAAGAATCATGAAAGAAGGAAAGAAAGAGGAAGCAGCCTGACCACAACGTATTGGTTATGAACTGTAGACTAAAACTGAAGGAACTGCAAAAATGTGGTATATAGATTGTCTATAGAAGGGCGATGTACTTCAGGGTAATATTACGGAAATGGAAGAGGACGTATATGAAGATGAGATGGGAGATATGTTACTGCGTCAATAATTTGACAGATTACTGAAGGACCTAAGTCGAAACAAGGCCACGTGGGTAGACAACATTACATATGAACTACCGATAGCTTCGGGAGAGCCAATTATGACAAAACTCCACCCTCTGTTGAAGAAGAAGTACGAGACAGGCGAAACACCCTCAGACTTCAAGAAGAATATAATAATTCCAATCCCGAAGAAAGCAGTTGTTGACAGGTGTGAAAATTACCGAACTATTAGTTTAATAAGTCACAGCTGCAAATTCTGACACAAATTCTGTACAGGCGAATGCAAAAACTGGTAGAAGCGGACTTCGGAGAAGATCGGTTAGGATTCCTTCGAAATGTCGGAACACATGAGGCAATACTGACCCTTTGACTTATCTTAGAAGATAGATTAAGGAAAGGCAAATCTACTTTTCTAGCATTTGTAGACTTAGAGAAAGCTTTTGAGAATGTTGACTGGAATACTCTCTTTCAAATTCTGAAGGTGGCTGGGGTAAATTACATGGAGCGAAAGGTTATCTACAATTTGTTCTCAAACCAGATGGCAGTTATAAGCGTCGAGGGGCATGAAAGGGAAGCAGTGGTTGAGAAGGGAGTGAGACAGGGTTGTAGCGTCTCCCTGATATCATTCAGTCTGTATATCGAGCAAGCAGTGAAGGAAACAAAAGAAAAAGTCGGTTTAGGAATTAAAATCCATGGAGAAGAACTAAAACCTTTAAGGTTTGCCGATGACATTGTAATTCTATCAGAATCAGCGAAGGACCTAGAAGAGCAGCTGAACAGAATGGACAGTGCCTACAAAGGATGATATAAGATGAACATCAAGAAAAAGAAAACAAGAATAATGGAATGTAGTCTCATTAAATCAGGTGATGCTGAGGGAATTAGCTTAGGAAATGAGACACTTAAAGTAGTAGATGAGTTTTGCTTTTTGGGAAGCAAAATAGCTGATGATGGTCGAAGTGGGTAAAATGGCTCTGAGCACTATGGGACTTAATATCTGCGGTCATCAGTCTCCTAGAACTTAGAACTACTTACACCTAACTCACCTATGGACATCACACACTGATCCATGCCCGAAGCAGGGTTCGAACCTGCGACCGTAGCAGTCGCGAGGTTCCGGACTGAAGCGCCTAGAACCGCTCTGCCTCCGCGGCCTGCTGATGGTCGAAGTAGAGAGGATAAAAAATGCAGATTGCAATGGCAATGAAAGCGTTTCTGAAGATGGCAAAGTTGTTAACATCGAGTATAGATTTAAGTGAGAGGAAGTCCTTTCTGAAAGTATTTGTATGGAGTGTAGACATGTATGGAAGTTAAACATGGACGGTAAACAGTTTGGACACAAAGAGAATACAAGCTTTCGAAATATAGTGCTACAGAAGAATGCTGACTATTAGATGGGTAGATCACGTAACTAATAAGGAGGTACTGAAGAGAAATGTGGAGAAGAGGTGTTTGTGGCTAAACTTGACTAGAAGTAGGTCTCGGTTGGTAGGACACGTACTGAGGCATAAAGGGACTACCAAGTTAGTATTGGTGGACAGCGCGGAGGGTAAAAATCGTAGAGTGAGACCAAGTGATGAATACACTAAGCAGATTCAGAAGGATGTGGGTTCAGTAGGTACTGGGAAATGAAGAGGTTTGCCCAGGATAGAGTAGCATGGAGAACTGCATCAAACCAGTTTCTGGACTGAGGACCATAACAACAACCTTTAAATTTTCAGTCCACTCAACGTTTGCAATAGTTTTATACATATGAATGGAGACAGTGTAGGTATATCGTTCTTGAACTGTTCTTCTCCTATAAGGCGTATTATGTTACGTTTTCCTACATTTCTCTGCTACATGAACTGATCATTCCCGTAGGGTGCCTTCTATGAATTCTTCCCTATTCTTCTGTAAACAATTCGTATCCTTACTTTAGAGTCATGAATTTTTAAAGTGTCACTTCGATAATATTCACAATTGTCTGCATCTGCCCTCTTTGCGAACTGGAGGTGTAATGTTCTTGTCGAGTTTTCAAGGAATTTCGAGCTTGTGTCATGTATCTTGCACGCCTTTCTGCTTCATCTGTCTTAATTTTTTAGCATTGGTTTGCCATCTGAGCCCTTCATATTCCCACAGTTTTTATCTTCTATCCAAAGATCTCTTTAATTTTCATTTAGGTGGAGTCTACCTTTAAGTTAGTGACACATGCTATACAGCCTCACATTTTTCGACTGGCCATTTTGCATTTTCTACCAGTCCCACATTTTACACGTCTGTATTCTCTTTTTCCTGCTGTATTTATTGCATTTTTATATTATCTGCTTTCGTGTACGAAATTCAGAGTATCTACAAAGGTTTATCTTTTCACCTGTATCAGATTCTTTTTCTTTTACTCTACTGTCGCTTGACTACCTGTTCGTCTTTTAATGTTTTACTGCTCTGTTTCAGAGAAAAGTGGCCTTTTGCTCCAGAAGAAACTCTGAACAACCTCTGATTCTTTCAATTTATGGTGCTTTTATCTCCTTAATTTTCAAAATTTCTGGATTCATACCAACTAAATCATGTCCTGAACCTCCATATCGCTTTGGGAATATCGGTTTAAGCTATGGTTTCAATAGCTCTGTCTTACCAGTATATAATGTCTTAAACCTTCCGATATACACGTATACGACTTCCTCACATGAATCTGAAATCAAGATTACCGATGGTTACATTACGTCACGTACAAAATTCTACCAGGCAGCTTCCTCTTAATTCCTCTCCTCCAACCCCCCCCCCCCCCCCCCCAAGTCCACAATCACCTAACATTTGTTCTTCTTTTTATTTGCCTAGTATCGAATTCAGTTTCCCCAATACAATTATATTTTCGTCTTACTTAAATATATAAATGATTTTTACTATCTCATCATGCTTCATTTCAATCTACCCACCTTGTTTTGAGCTAAGTGACATATAAACTTGTACTAATGCGGAGGGTGTCGGCTTCATGTCTATTGAAACGTCCCCTTAGAAAGTTAAAGGATGACTGTGCTGGTAAACTTCTACGTTATTAGAATTTTGAACAACTGAGCAAAACTCAGCGTACTCAAACAGATTTCTCTTTGTTTATTCTGATCATCACTAAACTGGCGCACAATATTTTTATAGCAACGCAATCTGACTTTCAATACTCCCTACAAAGGAATAGCCCAGACTGACAATAACCTATACCTTTCATGAATCACTTACCTCACAAAAATCTTCGTTACTCGAACTACTGAAGTACAGCGAGCGCCAATACTGCCAGCTAAATAAAAGATTCTAACTACTGAAGGCACTAACTTCTGACAGACATATTTAACAAATGAAACATTTTGGTAGAGAAAAAACAATATATTTATCTTAATAATGTTCAAAAGTCATCATATATATCTATCAATTCATGACAACCATCTTTCCCAATTTCATTTTTCTGGCGGACACACGTCGAGTTCGTCCGCTTATAGTAACATAGCAAAACTCTGGCATCTCTCTCCGTATATCCACCACTGCCCAACGCTACGCGCTGTTCACATCCAACTGCCCAGCACTACACAAGTGAATATTCCAACAATGAGTCCAATCAACCACAGACTGCACTCAGCACAGTCAGTGGTTTTCATACACAGCGCTACGTAGCGTTACCAACATGAAAACCTATGGTTTGAGGAGGACACGACGGCCGGTCGGTAGTGTTGGGCCTTCATGACCTGTTCGGGAGGAGTTTCGTTTCGTTTAGTTTAGTTTTGATGTTACGTCTCCAGTCTCATATAGCTTGCAAAGAAAATTGTATGGTCAGTTAGTTGTCGTTATACTCATTTCCGCAAATTCCTAAAAGAAAGTTTTCTGTGCCTTCTCCCTTATTTTACAAGTCTCCCCCAGACCTTCAAATTGTGACTCTAATACGGGATGCTCTATACCTTGCTTATCGATATAATCTTCTTCTTCTGTCAGACAAGCCCTCCCCCTCGTAGATGCCTTCAAGTACATTCAGTCCATCTATTCACTCTAACCATAGTTCTAAACGGACGAATTCCTCTTTTACTGCTATTGTTGACTCTTTTGCTTTTAACTTCAACGGAGGTTGTCTCAAATTGTAATATGCTGGACCTTTCTTTTCTGCGGCCATTTCTTTTTCGATTTCTTCGTACTTTTCATGTAGCCGTTCTCCACGGCGTTCCTGCTCTTCCTATTCATTTCATTCCTAAATGGCTTGTATGGCTATATACTTACATTTTCGTAAACTCTTTTGTGTATCCTTGGTTTGTCGATCAAACGAAGTTTTTCATCTGTTTCCATTTAGTGTAACGACACTTACACGACACTGGTCATATACAGCAACAAAAACTATACAATCATATTTTAAGATTATTGATTAACCCCTGTAGCTTACGCTAAAAAGCACTGTGAAAGGTAGCACTCACACAGACTCAGCAGTGGAGACAGCGAATGGGATCGGTGAAACGTTAGTGGTACTCTCTTTCGTCACTCAATAAGCAAACAGAAATGGACTAAAGCCACTAAATTCGACGGGAAATGACCCTCCGCCATGCACTGTATTATGGTTAGAGAAAAATACAGGGCGAATCATAATTTATAGCGCAGATTGACTATAGCGAAATATTACATAATAACCGAAGTAAAAGCGTTGCGCAGAACATGGGTAAACTAGTCTGCAATGTAGAGGTAGGTAAGCTTATGATGTCTCGTTAATTTTCAAGTTTAGTACAGACGAGCCAGCTGCAAAAATGGAATATATTTTTATCAGATGTGTTGGAGCAACTGCGACAGTACTGATACCGAAGCGTGCTGCATCCATGTTGCAACTTAAACACATAAGAGAAAAACATTAAATTTTGAAACTGGACAAAAATTATAGCGTGCTTTTCGGATCGTGTATAGCTGAAAGCATAATTTATATGTTTAGAGCCTGCTTTTTAGAGCTGTCCATGTTTGTATGCTGCGAGTGTGGCAGATGAACCAATAAAGTGCACCTCTTTTTCGATTCACGTACGTTGAAAATTCCGCTAGGAAAATCGCAGGTGAATGCAATATCAAAACCGTGCACTTGCTGAAGTTTTTTATACGTATTTGTAACGGAGTATTCCACTTCGCGGAAAAATACACAGCTCCGCCCATTCCAGCTTCGTACGCGAAATGGAAACATCTGAGTATAGTTCCATAATTCAACGAAGTATATTGGTATATGTTTCACGAGACATTCCACGAGTATGATTTATATGTGCTTCCACACACATCCACGGCAATCCACCATGCGGTGCAAGGCGATGAGTACCTTGCAATAATACTCGCTCCTTTCCTTGTTCCTCTGCAAATGGTGCGAGGGGGAAACGACATCTTACGTTATTCTGTACGAGCCCTGATTTACCTTGTCCCTGCGCTCTCTCTTGCTCCGTCGTCGTCGTTTTCTTCTTTTCTCCTCGACTGTCCAAACACTTTTCCTTCTTCTTTCGTCGTACCGCGGCTGTATCTCAGGGTTTTCGACAAAAGGGAGGCAGAAGTGGGCACATATGTGGTTCATCACGATCACGTAGTGCTATGTGTGAATGTCAACCTTATCTCCATTTTGGGATCATTGATAACTAAAGCTGAAATATTTCTCTACGAAGGTATGTGCTCTTTTTTCCCAAAAGGGACAATTGTCGTGTAAACTATAATATTTACTGATCTACTAAATTGAAGGAACACGACACAGCTTACAAAGTTCCAACTTCGGATGAAGTTTATTGATCCCAAGGACCTGAAGCAAAACTCATCCTTCGTTTTCAAACAGTAAATCACACCCCATTTACTGTAAACACCAAGAACGATTACTGTAGCCCAATAATTCTTCAATAATTATTATCAAATTCATGTCAATAAATTACGGGAGTATTAGTTAATCCTTCACGTATCTCAAACATGGTGCCGTTACTTCAAAGTCCGCTCGCGATCTGTTTACAACAAAGTTTGGCCGTGGCTCTCTAGAATGTTTTCTAAACCAACTCCGGATTATGGATTATTAGTTTTACGTCAATTATTTAAAATCAAAGAGGACCCGCACTCGATTACAACTTGTCCGCGCAGTTGAGCAACTCAGAAGTTATTATATTCTTCAAAGAAAAAAATTCCGCATAACGCAGCATTATGATCTGCTATGTCAAGGAAACTCATTACCCGTTGATTCTTATACAGGTGTCAATCGCTCAGCAAAGATTTCATTACCAAAAAAATCTCGACTTGAGATGACGACGAGCGTTACTACCTGTTTTGACTCTCCTGCTCTCACGTGACACAAAGTATCTCTCACTTTAATGGACATCCCGTCCGCGGCACGTGGTCTTGCGGTAGCGTTCTCGCTTCCAGCTCAAGAGGTCCCGGGTGCGATTCCCGGCGGGGTCAGGGATTATCTCTGCCTCGAGATGACTGGGCGTTGTGTGTGTTACATCATCATTTCATCCTCATTCACTCTCAAGTCGCCGTAGTGGCGTTAACCCTTTCGTGGGCAAAATTACTGAGCCGTTTTTTTTAATGAATGGAGATCAGATAGTAGTTAACAATTAGGTATATTAATCATACAGAATATCAAATTTGCTCCAACTGTGAAAGTGTGGTCACACAACAAGGTGCGAAGTATTCTTCTCACTGCCATTCCTTGGAGTGAAATGACAAAAACAACTTTTTTCAAAATATATCATATTTATTTGATAAATTTGCTTCTCTTGTTACAAAGATTGTTCACAATTACTTGTCATGAAATTTTCTGAAACATGGGTCTATGCAATGTGGTATTTGACAGTATGTACAAACACAGCGAGTGCTCTTTTCCGCAGCTTTGGTACCACAATGAGGGTACGTCCAGTAGGTTTCTCCTAAAATGGGTTGATGCTCCCCTACAGCCACATGACGAAAATCCTCAGGTACTTTACCCCTTTTTGCCAGAAAGACAGGTTTTTGTCCACGCCCTTTTTTGGGATGGGAAGCCAGCGATCAATTGCCTGGCTAGATGGATCCTGTATGTGGGATGATCAAGCTGTCCACTTTCTCATTTACTTATTTTCCACAGGATAAAACCGTTCACTGCAGCAACATCCACCAGGAAATAAAATATTTTGTGCCACCATTTTACTGAACGTCTGCCAGTTGCATACCTTACTCGTAATTGATCAAACTTATCGACACCACCCATTATTTTGTCGTATTCTGCCACAACTTCAGGACAAGAAATGTCTGTACTAGTATCATCCTTGCCTTTCCTTTTCACTGTGGCTGTTTCTCATGGGTCATGACTTGAGGACAGGAAAGTGACTGGATGGTTATCCATCCATATTACTGCAGAAATGGCTCCTTTTGTTTCAAAGTGGAACTCTCCTTGTTCCAATTTTACCTGCTTCTTCGTAAATTTAAGTAAATCAAAATTATTTACCTTATACTATAGCTTTGAGAAAAAAATTACAAAACGTCACGCAAACAGCACCGAAGGGCTCCTCTACAGAGCAACACTCAGCTCTACAATGCCTGTGCGCGAAGGAACAGCTAAAACGGAGGGAAATTCCAATGGTAGTACCCTATACTATTCACT
Organism: Schistocerca gregaria; assembly: GCF_023897955.1. Classification (NCBI taxonomy): domain Eukaryota; kingdom Metazoa; phylum Arthropoda; class Insecta; order Orthoptera; family Acrididae; genus Schistocerca; species Schistocerca gregaria. Next base: position 206,528,172 of record NC_064928.1, on the reverse strand, counting down.
AGGTGGTAACACCGTATAAAGGCTATGAGCGAGTTCATTGTAGTGGGAAGCATGTTTCCCACGGCTCATGAAAGGGTTAAAGAACTTGTGGGGCGCTGGCCGAACCACCCCGCGAGGGTTCTCCCGGCCACCAATGCCATACGCTCATTATTACGAACATGCCGATAAGATTACAGCTTCAAAGATTTCGTGGGCTGCTAGGACGATTAGCCATGTAATGCTACACTGCCTCCGCCCCCCCCCCTCAAACATTAATATCTTTGAAGAGGGCACAGATATAGGAGGTTTCTCTCAGTCATGCAACGTAGTGTTTGTTTATGAACCAGTCATCCTGTGAGGCCTCACATTTTGTCAACACTGTACATAGATCTTTACAGTGTTGACAAAATATGAGGCCTCACAGGTCTTGCCCATTAATTAAACCACAAATGTAATGAGATCTGTCCTAATTTTTAGGCACTTTTTCATTTCACTTCACTGCTGTAATTTCACAACATTATTAGTTGAGAGGCCCCTTTTTTTAACTGACTGCACAAAGCATTGATTGCAGGCAGTTCCGATGGGAAAATCGACCAATGCAACGTCTGCCGCCTAGCTGCTCAGGCTGCTAAAGACAGATCGGTCATCTTCTTCGGCTCATCGTCGTTTGATGATCCCGGTACTACCGCTCGTCGATCGGCGATTCCAAATTCCAAACAGGCCGCTTATAACGCGGGGTTACCTAATAGTTCAGCTGATAGGGTCATCTGTTTCCCAATAGTGCGTCTTCTGACTCTCCTTCGTGTCAGCATTGGATCATTGACACTTCATGTTTAGCAACAAGTCGTTGCATGTGCTAAAGTAATCTGATCTAATTTTCATTTACAGTTATACGACGAATGATTTCCAAAATTACTTCAATAAAAGATATCGTCGTTATTGTTCACATCAGCAGTGTACCTTCCACTGTTCTAAATTACTTCGGTGAACCATTCACATATTTCCATAATTCTCGTACTACACAATGCTCGTCCTCCCTTTTCGCACCTTACTGATGATTATTTTACGATAACAGTCCTAAAAGTATCTTAATTTATTTCGTGTGCAGATTCACTGTAGTTGACAATGAATTCACCGATGTGATCCTTTGCAGGTCACCTTCTCTTCGATGATAATCTCAGTTCCTTTCCCCATATACATGATCCTTATCATTCCTGTCCTTTTTATCTTTGTAACCACTACAAACACATATGAAATTATTTTTCATCTTAATACTATTACTAATAACACATTCTTCACAGTGTATAAAATTGTAGGAAAATTATTTACAGACTTTAAATCAATCATTCGTCCTTTCTCCTTTCAGCAGTAGCATTCATGATATGCTTTTAGCCTTCTCGTGTGGCTCCATTCCACTAATGGTGTCCCAGTATCAAATTCCTTCTTTATTCTTCTTTCTTGCAGTTTTTTTTCATATTACTGTCTGTCTCTTCTTACTGAAAGTACTTCTTAATTTCTGTACGATAAAACAGTCCCTTTATGGTATCTGAGTCACAATCGGCTAATATGAAACTCCCTTCATGTGGTATCTCCATTACCTTGTATGGCCCTATGTATAAATACCGCCACTTTTTGTTAAGTTTCTTCTTAGTGGATGGTTTTGGATGATTTATTAATAAAATTTTCTCACCAACGGAATATGTGATTACTTTCTTTAAAGTTTCGTCAAATTTTGCTTTCCGTAGTTTAGCCTGATGAAGATTGTCATAAACATTTTGCAAAATGTCCCCTTGCGTAGGACGGTCTTCTTAAATTCCGGGCCAATTCAGTAAGCAATCCTGAGATTCGTTTCTTCCATGCATTGTTTGATTCGGTGAATATCCACTAGAACCGTGTGGTAGATCATTGTAGATCCTTTCAATTTCTGGCAACCAATCAATCCATTGATGGAGTCGCTGTCGTTTATGTGCATGCAGAAATTGGTTTAATTCCCGAAATAGTCCCACAAGGATAGAACCGCGATATGTATATAAGTTTGATATTGTGTTCGTTCATAGTCCTTTACCAAAATCCACTAGTATAACATGCTCCATTATCTGATAGAATCACTTTTGGTTTTCCATAGTCAGCAATGAAGTTGCTGATGAACTTCTTTAAAACTGTCCGGACATTTAGACCCCGTAAAGGATATAACTTGACATATTTTGAAAAGATATCGTACCACCCTAGTATATACTTAAATCTCCCTCGTGCAGTCAGACACGGGCCATACACATCGCAAGCTATTAGCGTTAAAGGATGGTGAGGTATTATGGTATTTAGCTCGATTCTTCTGCAATAGTTTCTGGGATTGGTCATTTGACATATTTTTCATTTATTCAAAATATTATACGCTGGCCGTTCTAGATTCGGATAATAGCAATATTGCCCCAACTTAGCATTGCATTTAGAACGCCCAAAGTGCCCCCACTTCAGATGAGTATGCCAAAGTAATGGTCGTATGTAATCTTTTTGGACCCAAATTTTCAAGCTATCACTGTGGTTTTCTTTCGTAAATAATATGTCAGATTGCGAAGTATATCGATATTTAGCATCAGTAGGATTTTTATGTTTTTTGTCCCTAATAGTCTTCCAAATTAGGTCTTCTTCTTCCAACTGTGGCAGCTTTCGACACAGTTCTGAAACTTGAGCTTCACAATAACTTACTGATATATCCAATATCTTAAACTTTGAAGATAGCTCATCATCTTCTTCATTCTCTCTCCCTTTTGGTAATCGAGATAAAGCAAAAGTAATTACGTTGTCTTTTCCCCTTATGTTATTCTGGTTGTTGTGATCTTCAGTCCAGAGACTGGTCTGGTGCAGCTCTCCATGCTGCCCTATGCTGTGCAAGCTTCTTCATCTCCCAGTACCTACTGCAGCCTACGTCTCTCTCAATCTATTTAGTGTATTCATCTCTTGGTCTCACTCTACCATTTTTAGCCTCCACGCTGCCCTCTAAAACTAAATTGGTGATCCCTTGATGCCTCAGAACATGTCCTACCAACCGATCCCTTCTTATAGTCAAGTTGTGCCACAAACTTCTCTTCTCCCCAATCCTATTCAATACCTCCTCATTAGTTACGTGATCTATCCACCTTGTCTTCAGTATTCTTCTGTAGCACCACATTTCGAAAGCTTCTATTGTATTCTTGTCCGAACTAGTTATCGTCCATGTTTCACTTCCATACATGGCTACACTCCAAACAATTATTTTCAGAAATGACTTCCTGACACTTAAATCTATATTCGATGTTAACAAATTTCTCTTCTTCAGAAACGCTTTCCTTGCCATTGCCAGTCTACATTTTATATCCTCTCTACTTCGACCATCATCAGTTATTTTACTTCCTAAATAGCAAAACTCCTTTACTACTTTAAGTGTCTCATTTCCTAATCTAATTCCCTCAGCATCACCCGATTTAATTGGACTACATTCCATTATCCTCGTTTTGCTTTTGTTGATGTTCATCTTATATCCTCCTTTCAAGACACTGTCCATTCCGTTCAACTGCTCTTCCAAGTCCTTTGCCGTCTCTGACAGTATTACAATGTCATCGGCGAACCTCAAAGTTTTTACTTCGTCTCCCTGAATTTTAATACCTACTCCAAATTTTTCTTTTGTTTCCTTTACTGCTTGCTCAATATACAGAGTGAATAACATCGGGGAGAGGCTACAACCCTGTCTCACTCCTTTCCCAACCACTGCTTCCCTTTCATGTCCCTCGACTCTTATGACTGCCATCTGGTTTCTGTACAAATTGTAAATAGCCTTTCGCTCCCTGTATTTTACCCCTGCCACCTTTAGAATTTGAAAAAGAGTATTCCAGTCAACATAGTCAAAAGCTTTCTCTAAGTCTACAAATGCTAGAAACGTAGGTTTGCCTTTTCTTAATATTTCTTCTAAGATAAGTCGTAAGGTCAGTATTGCCTCACGTGTTCCAACATTTCGACGGAATCCAAACTGATCCTACCCGAGGTCCGCATCTACCAGTTTTTCCATTGGTCTGTAAAGAATTCGCGTTAGTATTTTGCAGCTGTGACTTATTAAACTGATAGTTCGGTAATTTTCACATCTGTCAGCACCTGCTTTCTTTGGGATTGGAATTATTATATTCTTCTTGAAGTCTGAGGGTATTTCGCCTGTCTCATACATCTTGCTCACCAGCTGGTAGAGTTTTGTCATGACTGGCTCTCCCAAGGCCGCCAGTAGTTCTAATGGAATGTTGTCTACTCCGGGGGCCTTGTTTCGACTCAGGTCTTTCAGTGCTCTGTCAAACTCTTCACGCAGTATCGTATCTCCCATTTCGTCTTCATCTACATCCTCTTCCATTTCCATAATATTGTCCTCAAGTACATCACCCTTGTATAAACCTTCTATATACTCCTTTCACCTTTCTGCCTTCCCTTCTTAGCTTAGAACTGGGTTGCCATCTAAGCTCTTGATATTCATACACGTGGTTCTCTTCTCTCCAAAAGTCTCCTTAATTTTTCCTGTAGGCACTATCTATATTACCCCTAGTGAGATAAGCTTCTACATCCTTACATTTGTCCTCTAGCCATCCCTGTTTAGCCATTTTGCACTTCCTGTCGATCTCATTTTTGAGACGTTTGTATTCCTTTTTGCCTGCTTCATTTACTGCATTTTTATATTTTCTCCTTTCATCAATTAAATTCAATATTTCTTCTGTTACCCAAGGATTTCTAGCAGCCCTCGTCTTTGTACCTACTTTATCCTCTGCTGCCTTCACTACTTCATCCCTCAGAGCTACCCATTCTTCTTCTAATGTATTTCTTTCCCCTATTCCTGTCAATTGTTCCCTTATGCTCTCCCTGAAACTCTGTACAACCTCTGGTTCTTTCAGTTTATCCAGGTCCCGTCTCCTTAATTTCCCACATTTTTGCAGTTTCTTATGTTTTAATCTACAGGTCATAACCAATAGATTGTGGTCAGAGTCCACATCTGCCCCTGGAAATGTCTTACAACTTAAAACCTGGTTCCTAAATCTCTGTCTTACCATTATATAAACTATCTGATACCTTTTAGTATCTCCAGGGTTCTTCCACGTATACAACCTTCTTTCATGATTCTTAAACCAAGTGTTACCTATGATTAAGTTGTGCTCACAAAATTCTTCTAGGCGTTTTCCTCTTTCATTTCTTAGCCCCAATCCATATTCACCTACTATGTTTCCTTCTCTCCCTTTTCCTACACTCGAATTCCAGTCACCCATTACTGTTAAATTTTCGTCTCCCTTCAGTATCTGAATAATTTATTTTATTTCATCGTACATTTCTTCAATTTCTTCGTCATCTGCAGAGCTAGTTGGCATATAAACTTGTACTACTGTAGTAGGTGTGGGCTTCGTATCTATCTTGGCCACAATAATGCGTTCACTATGCTGTTTGTAGTAGCTTACCCGCATTCCTATTTTCCTATTCATTATTAAACATACTCCTGCATTACCCCTATTTGATTTTGTGTTTATAACCCTGTAGTCACCTGACCTGAAGTCTTGTTCCTCCTGCCACCGAACTTCACTAATTCCCACTATATCTAACTTTAACCTATCCATTTCCTTTTTTAAATATTCTAACCTACCTGCCCGATTAAGGGATCTGACATTCCACGCTCCGATCCGTAGAACGCCAGTTTTCTTTCTCCTGATAACGACATCCTCCTGAGTAGTCCCCGCCCGGAGATCCGAATGGGGGACTATTTTACCTCCGGAATATTTTACCCAAGAGGATGCCATCATCATTTAATCAAACAGTAAAGCTGTATGTCCTCGGGAAAAATTACGGCTGTAGTTTCCCCTTGCTTTCAGCCGTTCGCAGTACCAGCACAGCAAGGCCGTTTTGGTTAATGTTGCAAGGCCAGATCAGTCAATCATCCAGACTGTTGCCCCTGCAATTACTGAAAAGGCTGCTGCCCCTCTTCAGGAACCACACGTTTGTCTGCCCTCTCAACAGATACCCCTCCGTTGTGGTTGCACCTACGGTACGGCCATCTGTATCGCTGAGGCACGCAAGCCTCCCCACCAACGGCAAGGTCCATGGTTCATGGGGGAAGATTTACAAGATAAGTTCCGTAATTTAATGATTACGTGAGAGAAAGACTTTTTTGAATGATTTGGCTTATGTTAAATCTTCGGTAAAACGCTCGTGCAGTTGTTGGGAACAGGAGTTGGCGTTATGAATTCTAAGGACTTCGAGGAAAGATCTGAACTCTTGAGCTGCATGTTGCGATCCGATGGATGTAGGAAGGGGAATCTGGAAGTAAACTTCACCCACACCTCAATATCCATTTCGCAAGACCTCAAGCTATTAATGATGAAGCTACTGAGCCGTACACGGCTCGTGTTCATGCCATTTATTGTTTATCATCTTCTATTACTGTACTGGCGCCTCGTTGTCTCAATCCATTTACTGGCGTCACTAACTTCCTGCCTTACTTGCCTGTGAGCGGCAGCAGTAGCTCGTATCGATAAGCGTACTGTTGTACCATCTCTGGAGCGACCGATAGTATTTACGGGTTGTCGTGTATCTGACTAGTCTGTTGGACCAGTGGTGTAGCCGGCATCCAGCAGCAGTGAAGTCGGGGACGTAGCGCCGTTGAGGTGCCGACAGACAGTGCTCGCCGACCGCCGGCGACAAGGATGAACTGTCCGACGGAGGGAGACTGGAGCGGGACGACCGTTGGTTGGTCGTTCGGTTGGTCGTCTCCTCGGCCTACGCACATTTGGTCCTTCACCGTTTCTGGGCCTGGGTAGTTGGTCAGTTGGCGTGGACCAGCAAGGAATTCTCCGTGGCGCGTAATTTGGCCAGGCCCGCTGGCGGCCTCTATGTAGTGTCGGAACGTGTGGGGCTGTTCCCATTGCTATGAGGTTCGTGCCGCGCCGATCCTGAACATAAAGGTTGAGTTTTTACTTAATCAACCAGCAAGTCACGACTGTTCACATTGTTTCCTTTGAAGTTCGTTGTCGCCTGTTGGGATATTCCCTCGACCAACAACGTGTGTCTTCAAGTTGGAAGATTTTAGCCACTCCCCAGTGGAGTTTAACTGTACTTGGTTATTTGAATTGAAGTGCACCGGCAGAATCATCTGCCTTGTGGCCGTTAACGTTCCTGTTACCTGGCCTGGCCGTTGACGCAAATTCCGGCAGTATATTTTCTTCGCCGGCCGAAGTGGCCGAGTGGATCTAGGCGCTTCAGTCTGGAACCACGCGACTACTACGATCGCAGGTTCGAATCCTGCCTCGGGCATGGATATGTGTGATGTCCTTAGGTTAGTTACGATTAAGTAGTTCTTAAGTTCTAGGGTACTGATTACCTAAGATGTTAAGTCCCATAGTGCTCAGAGCCATTTGAACAATTTTTTTGTATTTTCCTCATCGTGTTGTCGCTGTCCAGCACGGGGTGTAGTTTGACAGCTCAATGTATAATTGGTTGTGGGTGCCCTGACAATACCTTCTACGTTGGTCCATTGAACTCCCTCTTGTGTGCTGGTTGGGTGAATTGGAGGTTATCTTGTCGGTGTGGCCGTTGACTATCTGTCGGTTGGGATGTAGTCGGATCGACAATGTTTGGGCTGACTGCCTGACTCACCTACGCGAGCGTAAGTTTTGAAATCCAGGCCGACACTCGGAACTTCTGAGAACCTTTGGGAGTACTGCCGTCTCTTGTTTGTTCTTATTGTTTGTATTTGTAAGGCTTCTAGCCGATTTTTAGATTGAAGTTGTTTTGCCCTTAAGACGTCAGAGGGTTTGGGCATTCCACCTAATTTAAGAACTGCTTTATGTAAAGTCTTGGCATTTTTAAAATTAATGTTATTGAGTCTTACGTGCTGGGCCTTCAGCCGATTTTGAAATTTTTTGCTATTAAAGTGTCAGATTCTTTGGGCCTTCAGCCTAATTAAGGAACTGGTTATAAGATAAGGCTTTGCATTTTCAATTGCTCATTTTGGTTAAGCTTTAAGTTATTGGCTGTTAGCCGTTTTTAAATTTAAGTGGTCTTGCCTTAACTCTTGAGATTGTACGGCGCATTCAGCCGCTAATTAAGTTACAAAACTAAAGCAGTACTTTTTTTAAAATTTTTTCGATTTCTTAAAGTTTGGTCAAATAAAAGGTTTATGTTCGAGTGCAGCTGACAGCTGCTTATTTTGGCCCCTTTTCACAACTCAAAATACCTGTCTTGTCCTGCGGGATTAGCAGGGCGTCTCAACCATTAATGGAAGAGAGCGTATTTTAGGGTATTTGTATCACTTCGTACAGTATGAAGTTCATCCCAGTTGCGTAACAGTGGAAACGTGTTATATGAAATGTAAGTCTCCATTATTCCTGTTTCATACAGCTGTGCTCTATCAAAGAACGAATGAGAAAATTTTCATAAATAGTGATTGTGAGAACCAGTCTCCTAGAATTCACTTACAGTACGTGGATGAAGACTATTTTCAGCATTACTAAGCGAATTAATGGGCTAGGTTACTGCGTTTTATATAGAAAACGATACAATCTGACTGGAGAAGAAAATTCTGTTTATCCTTGGAGCACTACCTAAACGAGATGGTCAGTGCACTTACTCCAAGTGATAGAGCAGTGGAGTGTTTTTAAATTTCTGCGACTAGTACGTTGATGTTGAAAGTTTGCAGACTAAACAGATGTGTTGCCAGACCATAAGTTTGCTGCAAACTAGAGATAGAGCTCTGTAATATAACTTACACATTTATCATTCATTTTATCAAATATAAAACTGCATCAAATATATAACTGCAGCTGGTCGTTTTCATGGTGTAACGATCGAATAAAAAGAAGTTTGTCTAATTGTTTGTACTAAAATTTTGAATAATAATGCAAATGGTCCTACGTTCTGAAAGATTGGTAACATGTGATGAATCTTGTTTTTTTTTTTTGTTTTGTTTATAATACCGAAACTACAGTTTCGATCATGGCTGTTATTCAGCAGTCGTGAATTAGTTTCAATATAAGATTAAACAGCCAATCTATTTTGCACACAGGCATTAGGTACACTGACATAGTTTCCGACACCTACTGGGCTGTCTTCATCAGAATGAACAGTTGATTAATTGTAGAATTACGTTGCTAAAAAGCAATAGTCCGAATTTTGAGCAGCTTCGCGGAAGTCAAAATTAAACGAAACGTTAAAGCGTTTGCCACGTGTACCGATCTGGGAACGTCATCACCCGATAAAAGCTACAACGTTTCGTTTTACTTTTAACTCGAGCATAACTGCTCAAAATTCTGACTATTGTTTTTTAGCAATGTAAATCTACGATTAACCAACTGTTCATTCTGATGAAGACATTTCTAATAGGTACTGAAACCTAGATAAATGTACCTAATGTTTATGAGGTACCGGTTGACTGTTTAACCTTGCATTGTATCTAGAAACGAAGCGCAAATCCATGGACTGGAAGGGTTCAACATGACCGAGAGCGAATATAGCTGCATTGAGCAGACCAAAATTGAAGGCAATGATGACTGTTTCTTTCAATATTCATGGAATTGTGCATCTTCATGGGGTACTTGAAGGTTAAAGTACGTTGAAGTTACTCTCAATCATAATTGTAGAAGAACAAATCGTGATCTCCGCATTATGACAACACACCGGCTCGTACATCATTCGTTTCAATGGCTTGCTACCGAAGTACAGCATCCAACTGTTGGCTAATCCCCTTATTCGCCTAACTTAACACGATATGACTTTTATCCATTCCCCAAGGCAACGTATGCGTTAAAGGGAAGTCCGTTGAACCAGTGAAAGCAAAAGCGGCACTCTTCATCAACGACCTCACAGATGAAGACTTCCAGCACTCTTCAATCAATGAGAAATTCGTATGGAGTGTTGTAGGGATAGAGGAGAGGAGTGTGTTGAGGGTAAATATAACTAAATATCTATGCTACTGAAATAATTTTTTTTTTGCTTCTGCAGAGGATATTGCGCTGTTTGCTGAAAGAATGGAAGAAGCACGGGAGGAAAACCTTGAAATAAAGAAACAAGCAGCTAAAATAGGTTTTCAGATCTACTTTTAAAAAACTAAGCTACTGACAAATATCGAGCACTCATGTACATACCTCAAAGTTCCAGAACAAAAGATTGAAATAGTAAAGGAATTCAAATATCTCGGAGAATGAATTAGTTGGAATGCTGGGGAAAGCAAAGCAATGGAATCCAGAAAAAATTAACTTGAATGGCCTTCCAACTAACAAAAAATACATACAACAACAAATCCCTTTCATGGGGGTCCCACATTACACATTAAAAGTCAGTGATTAAGCCAGAAGCACTGTATGCAGCAGAAACACTAAACATGAAGTCCAAATGGAGAGACTTGAGCCAAAGGAAAGAAAAATTTTAACAAAAATCATAGGATCAAAATTTCACGACAGTAATATTATATACACAAAAATGAAACTCTCTACAAGAAAACTGAAAAACTCTCCGATACTAAGGGAAAAAAGAGAATAAATTTTTATGGTCATCTTTTCAGAATGAATTCCAACAGTGTAACCAACCAAACCTTTGACTTCTTCCGTAACTGCAAAACGAAACCCAAGTGGTTTAAAGAAACTGAGAAAGACCTAGTAAAATTAAAGATTTCAGAAAATTCGCTTATTGATCCAACAGCTAACGTAATTACTAAAGATGAAAAGATAAGGTTCCAAGACAAATCTACACAAAGATTGTAACCCTTCATGTCGGAAGACGAGAGGATAAGAAGATAAGAAAAAATGAAGAAATACTGGGCCCTAAGAAAAGAACAATGAGCAAAGAAATAATTGATCCAGCGTACCCCAAAGAGGGTGAAGCGAAAGAAGAAGAAGAAGAAAATGTTTTACAGCAGTGGTCCCGCAATATTTAGCTACCGCTCGTATGTGTGTGATTGTATGTGTGTGTGTCAGTAAGAGAGTGTTATCGAATCATGTCGATGACGTTTACTTCATCGATCCTGCCATCGAGACGATTTTCCAAAGGACAGGTAGTTGGCATATCAGGTAAGCGTGAGAGAACGAAATCTCTGGGAGCGAGTCCACGTATCTCCCTGAGTGGGCGAACGTGACTTTGCCGAGTGCGTGAGAGACGCGTCGTCAGACAAGGGTGGTGGAGGAGTAGACGGGTAGGGGAGGGGGAGGTCGCAGTTACTAGGAACTGCCGAGTCGGCACTTCTGGGGCTTGTGGATGTGGGGGGAATGAACGGGGAATACGCTAACTTGCGCGGTAGCCGTGTGATAGCGCTAGGAATCGTGACAATTAAAGGGTCACACCAAGCACAGATTGGAGATGGAAAATTCTGGGAATTTAGAGACTAAAATTCAGTGTTACGTCCCGACCCGATAACATGCGCCCAGTCTTCATAGGAAGTGGGAGTAAAAGGGGGGGGGGGGGAGAGAGGTAATTCTTCCTGAAGAGTGTAAGACTAAATTCGCAAGAAACGGAGCAAAGCAATATAAGTGGGGGTAATTACATATGGTTCTCAAATAATATCTTATTCCTATTAGGCGATATGCAGATAGTTGACATAAGCAGTAAATGTAGTTCAAAGACGATTTTGTGTCGCATGTTATTGAGCAAGTGTAATGCATACGTGCATCCCCTTCTCGTCATTAAGTCAAGTATTACGAACTTTTATGAGATCGGGAATGCTCAGTAGCAGCCAGGCTACGTGTACATTTAACAATTAAGCGTCAGCAAGGAGCATTAGTGATGAAATCATAGGAGGCGATATTGTGCAACCTTAGTAGGGACAAGATCCGACTACTTCCGTCACAATGTACGCAAACATGACGTCAGATCCGCCTAGAAACAGCGAGCTGAACGCCCATTGGCTATACATATACGACTGGCCATTAAAACTGCTACACCAAGTAGAAATGCAGATGGTAAACGGGTATTCATTGGACAATATATTATACTAGAGTTGACCTATGATTACATTTTCACACAATTTGGGTGCAGTAATCCTGAGAAATCAGTACCCAGAACAACCACCTCTGGCCGTAATAACGGCCTTGATACGCCTGGACATTGACCATTGACCATTGACCAGACGTTTTCAATTGGCCAGAGATTTGGAGAATGTGCTGGCCAGGACAGCAGTCGAACATTTTATGTATCCAGAAAGGACTATACAAGCCTGCCACATGCGGTCGTGCATTATCCTGTTGAAATCTAGTGTTTCACATGGATCGAATTAGGGGTAGCGCCACATCTGAAATGTAACGTCCACTGTGCAAAGTGCCGTCAGTGCGAACAAGAGGTGACCGACACGTGTAACCAGTGGCACCCCATACCATCACGCCGGGTGATACGCCAGTATGGTGATGACGAATACACGCTTGCAATGTGCGTTCACTGCGATGTCGCTATCATGATGCTGTAAACAGATGCAGCGTCAAGGGTAACAGCAGCCATGGTCTTTGAACTGATTATGTTCCTGCAAACGTGGTCGAACTGTTCGTACAGATGGTTGTTGTCTTCCAAACGTCCCCATCTGTGGACTCAGGGATCGAGACGTGGCTGCAAGTTCCGTTATATCAATGCGGATAAGATGCCTGTCATCTAGACTGCTAGTGACACGAGGCCGTTGGGATCCAGCACGGCGTTCTGTGTTACCCTCCTGAACCCACCGATTCCATATTCTGCTAACAGTCATTGGATCTCGACCAACGCTATCAGCAATGGCGCGATACGATAAACCGCAATCGCGACAGGCTACCATTCGACCTTTATCAAAGTCGGAAACGTGATTGTACGCATTTCTCCTCCTTACACGAGGCATCACAACAACGTTTCACCAGGCAACGCAGGTCAACTGCTGTTTGTGTATGATAAATCGGTTGAAAACTTTCCTCATGTCAGCAAGTTTCAGGTGTCGCCACCGTCGCCAACCTTGTGCGAATGTTCTGAAAAGGTAATCATTTGCATTTTACATCATCTTCTTCCTGTCGTTTAAATTTCGCGTCTGTAGCACGTCTTCTTCGTAGTGTAGCAATTTTAATGGCAGTAGTGTATTTTAGTGCCGGTTACATTGGGATATGTTACCTGGCCTTGACATATCATGCAAGAGTTCTCTAAATTTTTTACACTCCCAATCCATTAGGAATTCCTTGCTAATATATGTAAAAACGCATTTCCTTGACCAAAGGGTACAAAGTAATTTTACAACAAACTATTGGTACATCATTTTTAGAAAAATTTTAAAAACATATTATTAAAAGATAAATTTTTTCAATCTTAAGGTATCAAAATATTTTAGAATAAGCATTCATATCGACTTACCTCCGCATATAAAACATCGGCTCTATATTAACGAATTTGAACACATTCAAAGCTTGGAATTTGCTTAGTCCATTGCTTAACTAGATTTGGCAGATTAATATCGGATGAGAACTTTGAAAGGAACTGGCCTAAATACAATAGCTATATTAAGCGTCACGTAGCTGATATAATTTGCACGTTAATTTCTAATGAAGTAAAACGAAGTGTCATTAATACAGGGTGGATTTAGGTTTTGCTGCAATTGGTACCACAGTGACGAAACGAACTGTTAATAATCGGACTTATTGTGCTGCCATTCCTGAAGAGCATTCCATGGGGTGTTGTCCAACAGGATAACGCTCAATCACGCACCAATGCACTAATCAAATGCGCTCTACGGAGTGCCTACATGTTGCCTTGGCCTGCTCGATAGCCATATCTGTCTTCAATCTTACACATATGGGACCTCATCGGACGACAACTCCTGATGACCAACGTCGACCACGAACGTGCTAATGGTGAGAGTGTGTTGAAAATGGCTCAAAGAACACATACTGATGACGTTGTGAAAGAATACTAGGGCGACTGGAGGCTGGTCAAACGCAGCAGGTCGTAGCAGCGCCCCTCCGTGTGCCACAAAGTGTGATCTCAAGATTATGGCTTCTATTACAGCAGACAGGAAACGTGTCACGGCGCTACAGTTCGGGATGTCCACAGTGTACAACACCACAAGAAGACCGATATCTCACCGTGAGTGATCGCAGACGATTATGGAGTACTGCAAGTAGCCTTGCTCGTGACCTTACAGCAGCCACTGGAACAGTTGTCTCCAGACATACTGTCTATAGACGACTGAACAGACATGGTTTAGTCGCCCGGAGACCTGCAAGGTGCATTCCACTTACCCCTGGTCACAGGAGAGCCCGTAAACTCTGGTGTCAAGAGCACAGTACATGGTCATTGGAACAGTGGTCCCAGGTTATGTTCACGGACGAGTCCAGGTACAGTCTTAACAGTAATGCTCGCCGGGTTTTCATCTGGTGTGAACCAGGAACCAGATACCAACCCCTTTCCTTGTAAGGGAACTCTATGAAGGTCGTGGTTTGATGGTGTGGGGTGGGATTATGATTGGTGCACGTACACCCCTGCATGTCTTTGACAGAGGAACTGCAACAGGTCATGTGTACCGGCACGTCATTTTGCACCAGCATTTAAGCCTTTTCAGGGGTGCAGTAGGTCGCACCTTCCTCCTGACGGGTGATAACTCACCTCATCACAGAGATGCCATCGTGGAGGAGTACCTTCAAACAGAAGACATCAGGCGAATGGAGTGGCCTGCCTGTTCTCCAGACCTAAACTCCATCGAGCACGTCTGGGATGCTCTCGGGCGACTTATTGCTGCACGTCTTCAAACTCCTACGACACGTCAGGAGCTCCGACAGATTGGGAGGCTATACCCCATCAGCTGCTCGATCTCATGATCCAGAGTATCCCAACCCGTTGAGCGGCCTGTGTACGTGAGCATGGTGAACATATCCCATATTGATGTCGCGGTACATACGCAGGAAAGAGTGGCGTTTTGTGCTTCGGAACGGTTTTCTCGACTTATCACCAACACCGTGAATTTACTGACCTGTGTCGTGCGTGTTCCCTATGTGCCTAAGCTATTAGCGCTAGTTTTGTGTAGTGCCACGTTGTGTGGCACCACATTATGCAATTATCCTTAATTTATGAATGTGTTAAAAGATGCGGTCAGCGAAATAAAGCAGTGTAATTCAGATGAAAACATTTTCATTCGCTGCGATCGCTATTTCGGCTTATGGTGTGACATTCAACTAATATACGCAAGAATGAAAAGAGAATATAAACACCTTCAGTTAGGAATGAATTTATTTGGTTAGTGAAATATGTTATAATAAAGACGACAGAAGACTTCGTCATTAACATTAAACAATGTAGCAATTTCCTGGAACCAAGCCTTTTGTCAAACTGTGCGTGTATAAATAGTTTTACATAGAAAAGAGTTGTGGCACTAGAGCTGGCTAAAGTAAAATGACGTACCAGTTGTTCACTTCGGAGGTGCAAAACGGTATACGTCACGATGCCTAAATGGCACGTCCACCCAATGGATACTCCAAAAAATTGTTATCATTAGTGATTACAAATCTTACTGTAGTTCCAAATAGTCTACAAATTGAAATTATCGTGAAAACGTTTGGATGGATTTTCACTCTACAGCGGAGGGTACGCTGATCCGAAACTTCCTGGCAGTTTTAATCCCATCTTTAAAAAAAATTGTACATCAATGAATTTTTAAAAACATTATTACTGTCGTAAATTTTTTATGTACCTCAAAACATTTTAAAGCATGCATAGCGTTTGGCTGAAGAGCGGTTTTTGCCCATTACCTGCCTGGCACTTCGTGGGGACTGAAATAAAAATCATAAAAAAGTGTCATGTTATATGGATGGAATATTTTAACACTAATAACAAGATGTGTGAGTCCTTTTAAAAGGAAGGGTGCATTTACACATTTTACAGTTGAAAGTGGTACAAATTAGAAAAAAGGTGTTTTCTATAAAATATTTCAAGAAGAGTTTATATTCCTAGCTAAGCTGGTCTTTGTACATTTTGCGTTATTACTGCTATCGCTTGAAGCTTGCACTGTAAGCTAAAATAACGGTCGTAGTGACTATATTATTCATATAACAGTCGAGGCATGATTGTGTTGTCCTTAGCAAACTACTAAAGAGCGGCGAACGCAATTAAACAGAAAATGTGATGATACCGGTTGTAATACTAATAGCATTTATAGTTGTTATTACTATGCTACAACAGTACTTTACAATCAATTAAAAACGCTATAACTCCAAAAATGTTAAAAGAATCAGTACCAGAGAAGTAAAGTTGCTACCCACCATGTAGCGGAGATTCTGAGTTGCAATAGGCACAGTAAAAAAGATTCATACAATCATAGTTTTCGGCCATTAAGGCCTTTGTCAATTCCGAAAGCTATGATTGTGTGAATATTTCTATTGTGCCTATCGCGACTTAGCATCTCCGCTAAATGGTGAGTAGCAACTTTCCTTCTCTGGTATTGTTACATTCTATCCTGGGCTTTCCTCTGTTTGATTGAAAAAAGATCAGTTATATAAATAGAGTTAGTGGTCTAAAGTGACCAGTAAAACAAATAAATAAACAAACAAAAAATATGTCCCTCAAAAAGGATAGTGAAATTAGTGCAAGTATATGTTGCAGTGGTTCTAGAAGACACTTCTAAGGAAGCGTATTAATTTCTGTGTACAGTGACAACCTTAGACTTGCATTATGAGAAATAGTAGTGGTTCTGAAATTGAGCCCTGTGGAGCAAAACGCGCGCCGCCCGTAATTAGCAAAGTTGTGCCTCTGCGCGTCTGGTGGTGTAGCCAGCAGGTCCGGCTCTTTGCGGACAGCCGTAATGTCGTCCGGTGGCCACACTGGGGAGTCGGCCGTATGCAGATGCCGGGAATTGCAAGGCAAGCAGAGCAGAGCAGAGCAGAGGCCGAATGCGACTGCTGGCCGGCCAGGCTGGTGCGGCTATTGTCACGCCAGACAATAAGGACGCCCGGAGCTCCCCGTCTAATAAGCGGACGTCCTATTAACTCGCAAAACGCCGCTTTGTGCTGCCGTGTCCGGTAATAGCCATGGAGCTGCCCTCAGGCCTGCTAAATCACGACGGAAGTGCTTGTCCTCCCAAGACGGTGTGGTGGAGTAACAGCACACCATGTCTCGTCTCGTCTATGTGTAAGTTACTAACAGCGCTTCTAGACGAGTTAGACTCTCTGATAGGAAGGTCCGAGACAACCTCAGCCCGCCTCTTGCACATCTACAACATCAACAACAACTACTACCACGACTACTACTGCAAGCTAAAGCACCTATTATATTTTCTCTGTACTGCTATTCCTACTATAACTACTATATTTTCTCTCTAACTCCCTGTACTTCCCCAGATCTTCAACCACCACTCTACCAATTCCTGTGTGGTGCTTAGCGAGTTTCATGTCACACTTAGATCGGTTCCGCCTTACCATCATACATCGTATACAGTCTCCTACCACCTTGTACATTTAAATACAAAAACATGATAATCCTATCGTAGACAAAGTATGGAGACGTTATTCCATGAAGCCTTAGAAGTTGGTACTTTTAAGTCGGATTCTTCCTCACTGCCCGTAGTACTCTTTCAGCTTTTATCTGTCAGATGTATTCTTCAGTTTAATCTTTCATTTTCTTTATTTACTTCTTCTAAACTACTATAGTTTCACATCACTATTAGTCGTACAGTATTCACAGATGTTCCTCCTGCTGAATGTGGAAACATATTAACAAACCTTTTGCACCAATATGAAATACATCGTGTGGAATTAAATGGTTCAAATGGCTCTGAGCACTATGGGACTTAACATCGGAAGTCATCAGTCTGGCATAACTTAGAACTACTTAAACCTCACTAACCTAAGGACATCACACACAGCCATGACCGAGGCAGGATTCGAACCTGCGACCGCAGTGGTCACGTGGTTCCAAACTGAAGTGGCTAGAACCGCTCGGCCACTCCCACCGGTCGTGTGGAATTAAGTGACACAATCGTGACTACTCAGTTGTGTGCGAAAGTGAATTAATAAGTTATTTTAATTTACTTCCATGGTCACAAACTTTTTGTTAACTTTCTGTTAACCGACATTAATGACAAGCTTGTTTTAAACAGTTGTACTACTGACAACATGGCTCATGCATGTGATGTTATTTATATGGATTTGACGATGCTTCTGCTGATTCCGCATTTGACGATGCCACTATGGCTGCAGTAGATTAAGACTTTGTTTTTATGAAACACATCTGATGATGGTCATTAAATGGTAATTTGTTAACAAAATGTTTCTGACCATAGACGTAAACTAAAGGAAACTTATTACATATACGGATCACAGTTCTCTCGCAACAATGTCGTAGCTTGTGAGACGAAAGTGAATTATTTGCAATTTGATAACACGTATGGTCTCAGATAATACCCACAGTAAGCATTCTGACTCTATTTTAGCTTACGTTAAATTAATTAATTACTGGCTTTTGTTGGCTTTGGCATGTGAACTTTGATTCCACCTCCTTTAGATTAGAATATTTACGTACTTTAGAAGTGGTCTCAGTTCATGCCAAGTAATGTTTGAGTAAATACTGAACAAATGCTAAAGGTACAAACAGTTACTTGTAATATTATTGAAGAATCAAGTTTGCCATGATCGATAGCAGTTCTGTTTATTACTATGACCGGTTATGACAAATCATCGCATCAGGAAGTTTCAATAACAAACATCCCACGTAAACGTAGTTAGAAGACATGCGACTTCATATAAGCACCGTATACGAGGCTTCAACGTTAGAACATTCCTTCGAACATTATTAGATGTACATCCTTCTTACAACAGTGAACGTCACGTAGTGATTTTGCGTCCAACTGTAATAAAAATTGCCAAGGAACGTCAGAATGTCACAAATAAAATTACACACAATTAAAATATAAGACATATACTAACTGCTTGACACTGTGCAACTGTGATCGTTGTAAACGAGATATTGAATACTGGAAGAGATAATTTCAGATGACAAATCCGTGGACCATTCGCACACACAACTTACCCTCTATCATAAAAGACACACGTGAAGATATCTCATGTAACTATTTCAATGTTATTGTCTGTTGTATGATTTTGTGTTATGGACTGGCGATCGGAGAATGATGTGAAGATGAAATTCTTTCACTATCATGCTCAACACTGTACTCTTCATAGTAAGAAATACCAGGTAAATTTACAAATTTCAAAATTAGTTCCGTAATAAACATCGCAATTACGCTTCGACTACTATTGTGCGGAACTGGCAGATTTTAGTTGCGCATGATTTAAACATTCGCAGAGGAATGATAAATAAAGAAAATATTATACAAAATAATGTGTCCCTTTACTAAACTCTACCATAATTCATTGCCTTCAATCAATAATTTCTGTATTGGATAAGCAGCAACCACAATAATCAGGCTGATCACTAAGAAAGAAGTATTGTTGGTAGAAACGAGGAACTGCCTTTCTCTGTCTATTGGATAGAGCATTTAAGGTCCAGATGAATAAACGAGACAGAATGACTGAGCGAAACGTTATAATATAGGACTAATGGTTATCGCGAAAGTAAATTAATAGGAAGCTGTGCATGAGTATAAATGAGAATATCACGGGGAATTTTATAAGAATCACGGTTTTGTCAACCGGTAAACTTACCGGTTAATAATATTTTACAGCGGTTGAAGGCCAATACCGTACTTCAAACCAATAATACGCTGTGATTTAAGTCAAGGAACATTGTCCATCTAGCACTCGACAAATAAGAGAGTACTGGTACGTATGTAGGTAACCGCACGACACGGATCTGTAAGTCCACGGTATTGGTGATAAGTTGAGAAAACCGTCCCAAAACACATGTGTTACAAAACCTCACTGTATCCTGCGCATGTACCCGAACATCAATATGGGATATGATTACCATGCACACGCAGACAGGCCGTACAACGGTTTGGCATACTCTGGATCAGGTGGTCGAACAGCTGCTGGGGTATAGCATCCCATTCTGGCACCAGTGCCTATCGGAGCTCGTGAAGTGTCGTAGGGGTGTGAAGACGTGCAGCGATACGTCGACCGAGAGCATCCCAGACGTGTTCAATGGGGGCTTAGGTCTGAAGAACAGGCAGGCCACTCCATTGGCCTGATAGCTTCTGTTTCAAGGTACTCCTCCACGATGATAGCTCGGTGAGGCCGTGCGTTATCATCTACCAGGAGGAAGGTGCACCCTTGAAAAGGAGGACATACTGGAGCAAAATGACGTCCCGATACACCTGACCTGCTACAGTTCCTATGCCAAAGATATGCAGGGGTGTACGTGCATCAATCATAATCCCACCCCACACCAACAGACCATGACCTCCATACATGTACCTTTCAAGGACATTAAGGGGTTGGTATGTGATTCGTAGTTCAAGCCAGATGATAACCCGGCGAGCATTACTGTTAAGACTGTACCTGGACGTTCCTATGCCAAAGACATGCAGGGGTGTACGTGCATCAATCATAATCCCACCCCACACCAACAGACCATGACCTCCATACATGTACCTTTCAAGGACATTAAGGGGTTGGGTATGTGATTCCTGGTTCAAGCCAGATGAAAACCCGGCGAGCATTACTGTTAAGACTGTACCTGGACTCGTCTGTGAACATAACCTGGGACCACTGTTCCAATGACCATGTACTGTGTTCTTGACACCAGGCTTTACGGCCTCTCCTGTAACCAGGTGTCAGTGGAATGCGCCTTGCAGATCTCTGGGCGAATGAACCATGTCTGTTCAGTCGTCTGTAGACTGAGTGTCTGGAGACAACTGTTCCAGTGGCTGCGGTAAGGTCCCGAGCAAGGCTACCTGCAGTACTCTGTGGCCGTCTGCTGGCGCTGATGGTGAGGTATCGGTCTTCTTGTGGTGGTGTACATAGTGGACGTCCCGTACTGTAGCGCCTGGACACGTTTCCTGTCTGCTGGAATCGTTACCATAATCGTGAGATCAAACTTTGTGGCACACACAGGGACCGTGCTACGACCTGCTGTGTTGCACCAGCCTCCAGTCGCTCTAGTATTCTACCACTCACAACGTCATCAGTATGTGTTCTCTGAGCTATTTTCAACAAACAGTCACCATTAGCACGTCTGAACACCTCTGCACACTTACTCTCTGCACCGTACTCTGACATGCACCAACACCCCTCTGCGTATGTGGACTGCTGCCAGCGCCAACGTGTTACGACCACCGGTCAAATGCACTGCATGGTCATACCATGAGATGACGTAAAGCCGCAAACCGCCCACCAGACCGTTGTTTCGCATGTATCAGCGTCATCCTTAAATTATGAGCACGAGTCTAGTTAAGGTATAAGGGACGATCAAAAAGTTTCCGTTGGAGGAGAGTACAGTCGACAAGCGCTATGTCAGTCAGGCAAAGTCGCCTTCAGTAATGAGGCAGTCATACCGCCGATGCACCACGCTGCTGGTACCCGAAGCTAAAACACTGTGGGGTGTTGCGTGGCGATGTCCGTAACTGCCTGCTGCTCATCTTCATCCTACAGGAATCGTCGACCCTTTACGGCTTTATTTAGAGCTGCATGTCCGCACGGGGGGGGGGGGGGGGGGCGGGGGATCAGGACTGTTGGCCCTTCAAGGCTTTATCTTAAGTGTAGAGATCAGGACTATAGGGCAGGTACTCAAGCGTCTCCCACTTCAGTTTCCGTATCTTCTATGCCACAACACTTGCTATATCGGGCAGTGTGTTATCATGAAGCAGCATCAGCCTTGATGCAGCATTCCACTATGGTGGTTTGCGACAGGCATGCTAACCCATGTACATTCTTTCTTCTCCGATGAATGCCTACCGGTGTCTGCCCGTTGGTAGCCACGAACAGAATAACGGCACGTTGGTGTAGTTTGGACGCATTTGCTAATAACGTTGCCATAATCCACATTTCCCCTTTGGGGGCACGCACGTCAGAAGGACGTCAATATCACACTTCTCTATATGTCGGCGCTTAGATGGGATGGTCCATTGATCGTGACCGGGTCAAATATCTCACGAAATAAGCGTGAAACGAAGAAACGACAAAGAACGAAACTTGTCTAGATTGAAGGGGGAAACCAGATGGCGCTATGGTTGGCCCGCTAGATGGCGCTGCCATAGGTCAAACGGATATGAACTGCATTTTTTTTAAAATAAGAACTCCGAATTTTTCTTACGTATTCGTGTAACATGTAAAGAAATGTGAATGTTTTACTTGGACCACTTATTTCGCTTTGTGATAGATGGCGCTGCAATAGTCACAAACATATGGCTCACAATTTTAGACGAACAGTTCGTACAGGTAGGTATTTCAAATTATAATACAGAACGTAAGTACGTTTGTGCATTTTATTTCGGTTGTTACAATATGATACATGTACCTTTGTGAACATATCATTTCTGAGAACGCATGCTTTTACAGCGTGATTACCTGTAAGTACCAGATTAATTCAATAAATGCTCAAAATGATGTCCGTCAACCTCAATGCATTTGGCAGTACGTGTAAAGAGATTCCTCTCAACAGTAGTTCGGCTTCCGTAATGTTCGCACATGCACTGACAACGCGCTGACGCATGTTGTCAGGCATTGTCACTGGATCACGATAGTAAATATCCTTCAATTTTCCCTACAGAAAGAAAACCGGGGACGTCAGATCCGGTGAACGTGCTTCGACGACCAATCCACCTGTCCTGAAATATGCTATTCAATAACGCTTCAACCGCACGCGACTTATGTGCAGGACATCCATCATGTTGGAAGTACATCACCATTCTGTCATGCCGTGAAACATCTTGTAGTAACTACGGTAGAGCATTACGTACGAAATCAGCATACGTTGCACCATTTAGATTGCCATCGATAAAATGGGGGCCAATTATCCTTCCTCCCATAATGCCACACCATATATAAACCCGCCAAGGTCACTAATATTTCACTCGTCGCGTCCATCGTGGATTTTCCGTTGCTCAATAGTGCATGCCGGTTTACGTTGTGGTGAATGACGCTTCGTCGCCATATAGAACGCGTGCAAAAAATCTGTCATCGAGCTGCAATTTCTTTTGCTGTTAGTGGCAGAACTGTAGACGACATTCAAAGTCGTCGCCATGCAATTACTGGTGCATAGAAATATGGTACTGATGCAATCGATGTTTTTGAGATTCTCGCGCAATTTGTCTGCTACTGATGTGCGGATTAGCCGCTACAGCAGCTAAAACACCCTCTTGGGCATTTGTTACAGGTCGTGGTTGACGTTTCACGTGAGGCTGAACACTTCCTATTTCCTTAAGTAACGTAACTATCCGGCGAACGATCCGGACACTTGGATGATGTTGTCCAGGATACCTAGCAGCATACATAGCACACGCCCTTTGGGCATTTCTATCACAATAGCCATACATCAACACGATATCGACCTTTTCCACAATTGGTAAACAGTCCATTTTAACACGGGTGTTGTATCACGAAGCAAATACCATCCGCACTGGCGGAATGTTACGTGATACCACGTACTTAAACGTTTGTGACTATTACAGCGCCATCTATCACAAAGCGAAAAAAGTGGTCCAACTAAAATATTCATATTTCTTTACGTACTACACGAATATGTAGTAAAAATGGGTGTTCTTATTTTTAAAAACGCAATTGATATCCGTTTGACCTGTGGCAGCGCCATCTAGCGGGCCAGCTATAGCGCCATCTAGTTTCCCCTTTCAAGCTAGATGAGTTTCGTTCTTTGTAGTTTCTTCGTTTGACGCGTATTTCGTGAGATATTTGGCCCGGTCACTATCAATGGACCGCCCTGTATACCCTCACCGAAGCCGTGCTACGTTGCATACACTTCCTCAAACGGAAACTTTCTGATGGCGTCTTACTCAAACAGCACGGGAGCGATTTTCAGCTTAACAGTATCGAGAAAGGAGCCGCAGCCTTGCATATTCATGAAAGTGGCCGTCCCCTGTTACGAACTGAAGAAGATCTTGCAATTTTGCATACAAAAGATAAAAGCAAGATACTGGATCTAATAGAACAGTTGCTGATTACTGTACATAGCGTGGTAAGTCGTAATACATTAAATAAACACCTATCAGATGACTCAAACAACGTTTTAGAAATTTTAACGAATCTGTTTTAATACTCGTTTCTGTAATTAATCAACGGCTTTAGAGTATATTGTCAATTTTTCTGCTCACGATCGGATTTCAATTTCCGGGCTGCCTGGAATGGTTATACATCGTATTTTTTCTTTGGTGTCTCATCGTTTCCAGTTTACATTTGCGATGTGCTCACTTGTGTTACTTCTACGTTTGATTGCGAAATATGGGTTTCGGGAAGATACACGACGCCTGCACGCATATCTAAGAGGGTTGGAACTTTATTAGTGGCAACTATTTATTTACTGCTCGTACAAAATAGATACGTGTTTCAAAGTTTTGCTGATCTTCAAAGTAGCCACTAGCCTTGTGTATAACCCGTTGCCAGCGATGTGGAAGTCGTAGGATACTCTTAGCAGTGCCAGTTGCGTCGACAGTTCGAGCGGCGCGGTCTATTGCCCGACGAATTGGTTGCATTTCTGAAGCGAATGCAGTGAAGTGTTTCCTCCAGTTTAGAAATCGAGTTGAGCTCACGAGTGGTTAAGTAAGGGGAGTGCATCAGGTTGTATAGCACTTAGCAGCCCCATCAGTCAGACAAATCAGTAACAGCTTGCACTGTACGTGTTTCAGCATTATCCTGAAAAATGATGGTCAGGTCCTGCAGAAAGTGTCATCACTTCTGTCTCCAAGCTGATCGTAGGTTGTGTTCCGAAAATGAAGAGCATGGACCCAGAAGTTATCACACTTTCTGCAGGACCAGACCATCATTTTGCATGAGAATGTTCAAGCACCTACAGTGGAAGCTGTTACTCATTTGTTTGACTGTACCACCTAATGCACTCCCCTGACTTAAGCCTTCGTGAGTTCAACTCGATTTCTAAACTGAAGGAAACACTTCACGGAATTCGCTCCAGAAATGCTTCAAATTCGTCGAGCAATAGACCGTTGCGCTCGAACTCTCAACACAACTGGCACTGCTAAGAGTATCCCACGGCTTCCATGTCGTTGGCAACGGGTTATTCACAATTATGGTGATTACTTTGAAGGTCAGTAAGACTTTGGCACACGTATCTACTTAGTACGGGCTGTAAATAAATAGTTGTCACTATTAACCCTAGCATTACCAACGTATTTTTTGTTACATGTAATACCAACGGAGGAGCCTCAAAGGCCCATAAAGAATACCACAATTTATTTTATCATAAATCAAGTTTGTTTACTTCTGATACCTCTAATAACAGTTCAAAATGCTTAGACATTGTTTTTGTATACTGGATAATATAAGATGTTATTATAATAGGAATAAAATGAACAAATCACGAGATTCAGTTTATATATATTTTTGGAGTAATGTTTCAAAATAGTGTTTTCTTATAAAAAAGACTTTTTTAATTCGATACACTACATGAAGCAAACAAAATTTACTGTCTCATTCTGCAACGCATTTTTCACACAACACTGTCTTCCTGCAGTGTTTCCCACAGACGTGTTTGTGGCACTGAGAGCAGGTAACAGTTGACTTTCCCAGCTTGTTGTACTTGATCTTTTTAGATGCAGCTTCTTGGCAGCATAGGTGGCACCGTCCACGTATTCCTGGTTCTGCTGTTGAGGATGATGGTTCTACAGAGCAGCTGAGCTTCCGTTGTGTGATGCTTTCCATTGCCATTATTACTGGCTTCTGAAGTCCATACAAATTTTGTGCCCGTTCATCTACTTGAGACCTTATTAGTTCGAGAAGCCTCTTCATTTGAGTGTAGTTTTATTAGATTCATAATTTGAGGTGTAAAAAAGAGCTCTATAGCCTCTTTCGGAGACGCAATTCTTCCTTGTTGTCCTAGCCCCATTCTTTCTCGCACTATATTTTGTACAGAACGCCGATATTATCGAGATGGCTTCGTATTACACTGTCGTCCACTTTATGCAATGGATTAATCACATTCCGTATCATTATCATCTGGTGGAATGGCTTCAACCTCATCTTCATTCTCAGACGATGAATCAGTTCTAATTTCTTTCACATCATCATCCACTTCACTTTCCTCTAAATCTGATTCGTTCAAAACTTCTTCTAGCACTCTTTCAATGGAACTATCACGTAAACGTTGTCTACTCATGTTGCTGGTTCAACAGCAGCAGAAACACTGAAAATAACAATGGTTCGCTTCATAATAATATGTCTGAAGGCAACAATTCGATTCATGGTAAGAATTTGAAACGAAAGACTCAACCTCGTAAATCTTTCCTTGCTATTACCAACGGGTGGGCTTCTAAGGCCCACAGAGAATTAAATCAAGTAAATGAATTTTAATTACATTTTTATTCCGAAATTCTGTAATGACTCAATAGTACATTCAATAACGAACAATTACCTTTGCTTTCAAGTTCATATATCAAAGGGTGTGGATACAACATAGAAAAACTGAGTCAGTGGGCCTACGAGGCCCCCCCGTTGGTAATGCTAGGGTTAAAGTTCCAACCCTCTCATATCTACAGTTACATACATACTCGTGCATACACCGCAAAGCACTGCACTGTGCGTGGGAACGGTTCCTAGTTCGTTCCCTTGTTTATTCCACTTTCTGTTCTACGCAGAGGGAAAAACGACTGACAATGTTCCTCCGTACGATCCCGGATTTATCATATCCGATCATAATAGCTCCTACCCGAAATATACGTAGGTGGCAGTAGAATCGTTCTGCAGTCGGCTTTAAATACTCGTTCCCCAACTTTCCTCAAACAGTGTTCCTCAGAAAGAGAGTCGGCTTTCCTCCGATGATTCCCATTAGCGCTCCCGAAGCATGTCCGTATCACTTGCGAGTTGATCGACGCTGCCGGCAACAAGTGTAGAAGCCCGCCTGTTGATTGCTTCGATATCCTCCCTTAATCCGACCTGTTGACGATCCAAAACACTCGAGAATGGCTCGCACTTGTGTTCCACACTCCAATTCCTCTATATGTGTGCTCACTTTCTCAAAATTGTCCCAATAAAACGAAGTCGAGAATTCGCATTGCCTAGTAACAATCTGATGTGCAAGTTTCATTTCATATCGCTATGTCACGTTAGGCCGAGATATTTAATCAATGTGGTTGTCACTGACAGCACACTACAAATGCTGTAATAGAAAATTATGGGATTTTTTCCCCTACTCATCTGCATTAACTTTTATTTTTCGATAGTTTTATTGTTTGCTATCCTCCATGGTGCTGCAGTTCTAATGAACAAAAGTGTATGTTCAGCAGAGCCTGCCACGAGTAGGAATGAACGCGGGAGAGAGAGAGAGAGAGAGAGAGAGAGAGAGAGAGAGGGCACACCCCACACGGCCGGTGGCACCTCACTTCTGTGACGCATCGCCTTGAAACCGGATCCCGCTCTGTGCAAAGTGAATCGCTGGCCGGGCGGCCTCCGGCGCGGGCTGGAGCAACCTGCGACAACCTCCAGCCGGCAGCCCGCAGCCTTATCCGGCGGATTAATTTCCTGCCCAGCCCGCCGCAGTCGCTGCAGCCGCCGCTTCTGCTGCCTTTCCTAATTAGGCGCCGTAATCCGTGCGACACTCGCTTAATTAGACGCGGACGCAGGCCGCTGTGGTTGGCCAGCTAGCTAGTGGCTGGGGCCGCAGCGCGCTGGGTGCGGTCTCATTACCGCGTCTCTGCGGGGCGTGAACTGTCAAAGGGTGCCGGGAGCGACGCCCGCGTGGCACCCCTTACCCTCCTCCCCCGCCCTCCCTCGTCATCATCGATGAAACAGTCATAATTATAAAATAATCACAGAGCCGTGGCGGCTTCTGCGAGGGCGCGCACGTGATCCTACTGGAGCCACTTGTACGCGCGTTCCATAGACTCTGGCCCTCGTCGTGTTATCTTTGCTCGATTATGTGTTCCCTCTGCGGTTGAGGTAGTGAGAACAGTGTTGGACACGGAGCTGGATGTGCCTGAATACTGGGCGTCCTGGCGATTACAGAGAGATGAAAGCGTTAACCGTTGTGCTATGGAGGGCCGCGTTTTCCTGCAGCGTCGACCGTTTTAACAGACGATTTTAGCGGGCAAGGAACGGCTCTCGTCGCGTGCAACCGGGTTACGGAGTGTGCCAGTCAGTTGTTGTGTGCTTTTTTACTTATTCTCGAATCAGAAACATACAGATTTACAGTTGCCATACACATCAATAAATAAGAGGTGCATTCAAATTGTAAGGCCTCTGATTTTTTTCTCCGGACTGGAAAGAGATAGAAACATGCGTATTGTTTTAAAATGAGGCAGCGTTCATTGTCAATACGTCCCAGAGATGGCAGCACCGTACGGAAAATGGAATTTTACCGCCAGCGGCGAGAATGAGAACTGTTTTAAATACTTGAAATGGCGACGTCTTCCTTACTTGAACAGCGTGCAATCATTCGTTTTCTGAATTTGCGTGGTGTGAAACCAATTGAAATTCATCGACAGTTGAAGGAGACCAGTGGTGATGGAGTTATGGATGAGTCGAAAGTGCATTCGTGGGTGCGACAGTTTAATGAAGGCAGAACATCGGGTGGCAACAAACCGAAACAACCTCGGGCTCGCACAAGCCGGTCTGACGACATGATCGAGAAAGTGGAGAGAATTGTTTTGTGGGATCGCCGAATGACTGTTGGAGAGATCGCCTCCAGAGTTTGCATATCTGTGGGTTCTGTGCACACAAACCGGCATGACGACCTGAAAATGCGAAAAGTGTCATCCAGGTGGGTGCCACGAATGCTGACGGACGACCACACGGCTGCCCATGTGGCATGTTGCCAAGCAATGTTGACGCGCAACGACAGCACGAATGGGACTTTCTTTTCGTCGGTTGTGACAATGGATGAGACGTGGATGCAATTTTTCAGTCCAGAAACAAAGCGACAGTCAGCTCAATGGAAGCACACAGATTCACCGCCACCAAAAAATTTCGGGTAACCGCCAGTGCTGACAAAATGATGGTGTCCATGTTCTGGGACAGCGAGGGCGTAATCCTTACCCATTGCGTTCCAAAGGGCACTATGGTAAAAGGTGCATCCTACGAAAATATTTTGAACAACAAATTCCTTCCTGCACTTCAACAAAAACGTCCGGGAAGGGCTGCGCGTGTGCTGTTTCACCAAGACAACGCACCTGCACATCGAGCTACCGTTATCTTTGTGATAACTTTGAAGTGATTCCTCATGCTCTCTACTCACTTGACCTGGCTCCTAGTGACTTTTGACTTTTTCCAACAATGAAAGACACTCTCCGTGGCCGCACATTCACCAGCCGTGCTGCTATTGCCTCAGCGATTTTCCAGTGGTCAATACAGACTCCTAAAGAATCCTTCGCCGCTGGCATGGAATCATGGCGTCAACGTTGTGAAAAATGTGTACGTCTGCAGGGCGATTACGCCAGTTTAATCGATTTCGGGTGATTAGTTAATCATAAAAAAAATTGGAGGCGTTAGAACTTGAATGCACCTCGTATATACACACAAATTGTATTTATATTACATGTGCCCAGTACTTTGCAACCTCCAAGGCGCTTGGAGTGGCCTGCAGGAGGTCAGTCTTTGTGAAGGATGTGGGGCACAAAAGGCACTGGAGCATGTGGCTTGTGGTTCGTTCTTGTCCACAATCACAGGACGTACCTTTTGTTATGAAGCCCCAACTCTTCAGGTTGTCTCTGGATAGTCCAACTCCTGGTCGTAATCTGTTTAAAGATTTCCACACCAGCCAGCTCTCGTTGTGTCCAGGTGGAAGTTCTCCAGCTTCTGGCGTCTGCAGGTGAGGCGTCGACTTCATCCATAACTCCAGCCTCGCCTTCTCTGGTGAAATGGTGAGCTTCTCGAATGTTCTCAGAAAGCTCTTTCGCGACCTCAGCCGAAGCTGTGGTGGATTATGCCCATGCCACTCTCAGTCTCTCCTTGTTGGCAGCAACTGTTCTGCGTATCCATGGTGGCGCTACTCCAGCCAGGCAGCCGTAGAGCTTATCAGTTGGGGGAGGTCTTAGGCAACCTGCAGGTTTCGTTGAGAGCAATGTCTACTTGTCTGGCACGAGATGACCTGTACCAGACTGGAGAAGCGTATTCAGCAGTAGAAAAGGTGGGTGGTGGTGGTTAGTGTTTAACGTCCCGTCGACAACGAGGTCATTAGAGACGGAGCACAAGCTCGGATTAGGGAAGGATTGGGAAGGAAATCGGCCGTGCCCTTTCAGAGGAACCATCCCGAGCAGTAGAAAAGCAGAGTGCCATTGCAGGACTGCGAATAGTTTGTGGATGTGATCGCCACTGTGTCCCCGCTAGTTTGCGAATTAGATTGTTTCGAGCGCAAATTTTTGTGGTGTGCTAAATACGTCGAAATGTACTGAACAACCTGTTAGCAGCTACGAGCTGGAGGGCAGTATTATTCGGCGCCTACCAGGAGCGTTGAAGATATTGGCCTATGGTGGTTAGTAACTAGTACGAAGTTTATGCGGTCTGAACTTCATACTAGCTACTACCTTCCACACGGAGCACGTCCGTATCTCACCACTGACTTCTAGTATCAGCCACACGCAGTTGACGTCAACAAGTGTATGGGCCTGACGATGACATTGAAACTAGAATAAAATCGACACCTTCAATACAGCGGGATGAATTTCTTCATTTTTAATATAAATTTATACCAGCTGACGTCCCACTGTCCCCCATTTTATCTATGGATGTATGAAAGTTCCAATTATTGTTTGCTCCCCTTGCCTTCCCATTTCCTGCCTGTACGAGGACGACTTGCAAATGGACGTTGCAACTCCACACTGCAACGATGACAGAGCGACGTATCAGGTGCTGCTATAGTGCACCAAATGGGCTTCTCAATTACGGTTCGTTTCGATGTAAGAGGCCGCCTTGACTTTTGCAAAATAACACTCCTTGCGCGATGCAGATACCGGTTGCAACACGCGGGCACTGGTTCCTCCTGTCCGCAGCAAGTAATGGCTTTTTAAAATTTATATATTCACTTCAGAATTGGATTTACTGTGCTACGATATGTACACCTCTTTCTATAGCGTCATTCTAATTTCTTTGTTAACACGCTAATCTTCTGCAATACCACCGTTACAAACTACATTGCCACGATAACTTTCTGCATCACCACTAATGGCGTTATTCATGTCACTGCTGGTAAGTAGTACCCGAGGCAGGCTGTCTCTGGCAGGAACGACAGGGTCAAAGAGAGACGGAACATCATCCGTGTTGTGAACTTTATATGTATTTTAACAGAACGTACTAAGTTAGATTTATTAAGCACCTTTTGGAAAAATGCCTCCACTTGCGTTAAGTAGTGCCAGAGTGATGAATACCATGATGATGAACTCCCATACTCCGGAACAGAGCGTAGGGGACTATGCGGGAGACTCGCGCCGCCGTGCTAGGCAAGGTCCTAATGGAGGTGGTTTGCCATTGCCTTCCTCCGACCGTAATGGAGTTGAATGATGATGATGAAGAGGACAGAACAACACCTAGTCTTGTCGAGGCAGGTGAAAATCCCTGACCCCGCCGAGAAACGAACCTGGGACGCCGGGCACGGGAAGCCAGAACGCTACCGCGAGACCACGATCTGCGGACGACGAACACCAACCAGATTAAATACAATAATAAGAACTGTAGCAGTCCAACGAAAGACCCTAAAAACCTTTCAGGGAATCGAAACTAGAAGTAGAGCCTAAGCTCATACAACAAGCACCGTAAAAGTAAATTACTGTACTGATGGATAGGGAAGTTGCACAACGTATGCAAGAGAAATAACCACACAAAACTCATGTTGAATATTAGGTCCTGAATCCTACAGTGATCTGTGTAAACCTTCATGAAATGAAATCTCGTAGTACTCACACAGTAAAGGGCAACTAATGCTATGGTTACTGTAGATGCTCAGCTCATTCGTATCTGATAAACCAAACCAGAAGCTCGCCAGTCATGTCCATACAACGATACAGGGAGGACAACGTGGAACCAACTCACCAACACGGGACACTCAGCTATCCACCTCCAGTTCCAGCCGGTCGCTGAATTACGCCACTCGCTCGTTACGTTGGTACGCGCCGTGCAGATCCAAAGGCTTGCAACAGACGACAACTGAGATATTAATGGTATGCAATCTCGGAAACCCAACTATCTCTTCCTGGTTCTGCTGCTACGCTCAGGGCCTGTAACTGTCAACTACTCGCACAATTCTTACCTCGCCTCCTGGATCCGAATCGGCTGCCTCACCCCAAGCGAACTGTTTCCGTCTTCCCAGTCTCTCTGTCACTCACCTCACACCTCTGATCTTTGCGAGAACCACACACTCCCAAAGCCGTCGGTCTACACGGACGGTACATCCGAACGTCGAGCGTGCCGAGTGTCTGACGTCATAGCGTGGTATAGCACGCTCGGGAGTCTCTCCGAACGTGCAGAGCCATATGTAGCATGTCAGATATCCTGAACGTGCGTCTGAGCGTTGACCAATCAGATGGCACAACGCCACCCACGTCATGTGCACGCCATCTCCCTCAGCACTTAGCAGTGAGGCGGCAGTTCAAGGCTATGCGTAAATATGACGTTTCTGAGCACCAGCCAGAAAACTGAGAATCATTCGAAAACCCGTTGTTAACTGTTTGATAAAATAATGACAAACATCATATTCGTGGCAAAAGAATTATTGTTAATTGTGTAGTACGAGAGTATGCCATTTGAAGGCAGCGACACACTGAGAATCCAGCAAGAACACATTGTTCTCCGTACAATTAGTTATAATTAAATTTCAATTATTAACATAGCAACGATCATTGTTCTTCGTACACTTTGTTATAATTAAATTTCAATTAGTAACATAGCTACGATTAAAGCGTTTAGCAAGTGACAGCATATTAGGATTGGCCATATCCGCTTCGTTGTCTGTTTAGCGTTGTGAGTAGCGTGAATGATTGAGAACAAAAGGGGTGAAATGGCCGTGGTTCGCATCTCGCCACGTATAAATGTCTATATATCTTTTTCCTTAACATTCGCGGTTTTCATAGGTTCTGACGGTTTATTATTAGTTTAATGTAATTATTTACTGCAATATTTGATATTACGTAAATATACGTTTACCTTTTTATGAGGGGTGCGTTTGTTCGATTGGCTTAATCTACAGGACGGCTTTCCGTACTTGTATGAAGATATTTTCTAAATTTTTCGTTTAAGTTTCGTAATTCACATGTTATAAAGATTCTCCTACTGGGTAAAAACAGTGATTAAGTAAGAATGGCCCGGGGAGGCCGAGCGGTTCTAGGCGCTACAGTCTGGTACCGCGCGACCACTACGGTGGCAGGTTCGAATCCTGCCTCGGGCATGGATGTGTGTGATGTTCTTAGGTTAGTTAGGGGACTGATGACCTCAGAAGTAAAGTCCCGTAGTGCTCAAGGCCATTTGAACCACTTGAATGATAAAATAATGTTTATCTTATGTTGAAAACTATTGCAGATTTTAGTCACACAGTTTGTAATTCATCTTTTGTAAGCATATATCCTTATGGATTGGACTTGGTACTTTCCTTTTTGTCTTACAACACGTACATGGATGTTTAAGTTTTAGTTGTGTATAATACGTATAGAACAACGTGATTATGATACGGGAAATGGAGGAAATGTGCGTTTTAACAGAGCTAACGTGGGAATTTTACGCACTCCCGTTTCGTAAACAGATTTACGAATTACAAACATCCCACAACTGTCGCTGGAGTGCACTGCGATCGCGTACGCCACGTTGGGGCCCACGTACGGTGCGCACAAGTCGCATCGTTTCTGAGCGTCCAGCAGCACGTTGAACTCAGCACGCTCAACGTTTGACACCACGGTCCGTGTGCTGGCGGCTTAAGCGAAGTTGTTCAGCTGGACACCGTGTCGCGACCTAGCGACCACACAACGCAAGACGGAAGAGGCAGCAAAGATTTAACTCGTACTGCCCTACTTAATGTGACTTAGGTGGCGACGGCATTTCACCCCTGTTTCGTTCTTCCGCAGCCTGAACGCAATCGGAGGGGGAAACTCTGTCACCCTGTAGGGACCCACAAAATCAGTTTAGCGGAAGATTTAGCTGCATTACCCCGACATCCAAAGTTCCTAAGGAACGCCACATCTCCGACAAGCACATTCTCCGCACGGTGGCCACTGTTACACCACGCCGCTACTCTCCAGTGGGCGGTTTGCATGTTGGCTCTGCACCAATTTTATTTGATTATCTGAGGAATAGTATCATTAGGTAGGAAGTCACGAATGGATCAAATATTCTCATACAGGGAACTTTACGGATAAGTCAAAAGGTGCAGGAGAGGCTCGTATGTCTCACGCCTCGCACTGTTAAAAGTCAGATTCAACCAAGATAAGGTTTAACCTCAGAGTGGAAGGCAATTAAGGAAGTCTTTAGGTTGCGATTGATACGCTTCGCAAATGAACGCTGGCAGTAATATGGAGTTTCGGTGACATGTCTAACAGAAGATAGGAAGCAAAAGCGTTGTCGGTAATAATGATCCTAGAAAGCCTGAACGAAGAGAAAATCCTATTGAAATGCTTAATACTTTGCCCAGCCTTAAAGCCACCCTGGGCAGCGGCCATCAATCGCAAGAGATATATAACGATGACCACTTTGGGTGTGGAGAAGAGTACCGACATAATCGATAAAGAGACACCCCACAGGGGCCACGGACCAGGTGGATTGGATCAACCCCCTTCTCCCATCCGAACTGGCCATCTCACACTTCCAGCTTTGTTTAACCATCTTCCTGACATCCTCACACCTGCGTAGAATGTTGGCGCAAACAGAACTTCACATTGGAGTGTAATACAATCGCACAACAGTAATAGGTCGGTACTGAGACCCTCCGAGGCAAAAACATCCATAGGACCAGAAAATTTGCAACTCTGACACAAAATGAGTACAATGAGGGGAAGAGTTTGAAAATTAACTGTTCTACAAGGTATGGCTATGGGTTTTAAACTGAGCAGCTTACAAATGTGTCGGTGTCTGGAATACCACCAACGACTCATTAACGAAACACTACTGTCCTACTCCAACACTGTACACAAGGACTCGTGAGTAACAAAGAGCAAACGAAAGGGAGAGGCTTCTGGTGACCAGTTTCAGTTTCTTAGACTGTCTCGACAACACTGTACAGGAACCACATCTGGCGCTCTTCTGGTGGCAGCTATTAGGACATTACATTTCACTGATGGGCAAAATGTCCTTTCCGACCACAACGATAGCAGCGACCTTTAACAGCCGGCTCCTTATTGACGGAACCCGCTCCTGGACCGGGTTTGACAAACCTTCAAACGACGACCTCTATGAGACACTCCTTTGAGCGGATTGCTTAATCCTCTACACAAGAGTAGGCAGACTATCCAAGTCGTGACAGGTCTCACGTCTCTCGACAGATACAACGGTGGAACGATCCGCTGGCTTAATACCTTGCAAGATAGGGTTAACAACTTCTTACTGAGACACCTGTGTCTCAAAGACTATAGTTGCTGTACGTGTCTAATGAATACAGTGAGCTAGATCATCATCCACATTCAGAGCCTGAAAGAAGTAATAACAGAATAGGTCACTCTTTACCCTAATGTACACTCGTTCCCTCAGTACCTGTGCATGCAATTCTTTTACGGATCATCTTCTATCTAAAACAGCGCCGATCATTTCGGCCTGGGGGCCCTGCCACGAAGGAGACATCAGTTGGAAAACCGTTTTCCACGACATGTTGAAAACCTCTAGTTGCCGCTCTAGTATAAAGGAAGACCACAAAAAACAAACTAACCCCTGCTGCGTGTCAAGAGCGAGGCGGTGTGCCCATACAACCGAGAAAAGAGATTGGTCAATTTAGAAACGTTTCTCTGTACCATCAGTTCCGGATGACGAGGAAAAGTCCTGACGTTTGGTTACTTCGATTTCCCTGAACTCTTGAGTCTCATATCGCTCTCCCACTCTTTGGCACCACTCTCACTAAATCTTCAACCCATCGTTTTGCGCCATTCGCGCCTGCATTCGATGCACTTGGGCACGGTATGGAACACTACTTTTCAGGAACTTATGGGTTTGCGAAATCATAGAGAGGGAAGTGGCATAGTATTCAAGAGCGACGCTCACCTGTCCCATTGGGTCCATCGCCACCTGGACTGACATCACCACAGCCGATAGTTCGAGGACGTCCCCATGTTCGATTAATCCTCAGATTCGACACTTATAATTTAGTTGTTCCTTCCTCAAACAGCATACTCCACCATCTCCGTCTACATCGATACTCTGCAAATCACATTTAAGAACCTGTCAGGGGATTTCCTTCATTTTGTTGTGGTGATCGTTTCTCCATATGTAGGTCGGAGTCAACAAAATGTTTTCGCTTTCGGAGGAGAAAGTTGGTGATTGGAAATCCGTGAGAAGATTCCGCTACAACGAAAAACGCCTTCGACTTAATGATGTGCACCACACAAATCCTGTACCATTTCAGTGACACTGTCACCCACATTTCGCTATGATACAAAATGTGCTGCCCTTCTTTGAAATTTCTCAGTGCACTCCATCCTTCCTATCTGGTAAGGACCCAAAACGCGCAGCAGTATTCTAAAAGAGGGCCACAACCCTAGTGTAGGCAGCCTCTTTATTAAATCTGTTACATATTCTAAGTGTTCTACCAATAAAACGCAATCTTTGATTAGCTTTCCCAATAACTTTTTCTACGTGTTACATCAAATTGAAATTGTTCGTATTTGTAATTTCTAGGTACTTAGTTGAATCTACGGATCTTAGATTTGATTGATTTTTCGAGTCACCCAAGTTTAACGAATTTCTTTTAGCGCTCATGTGCATGAACTCATCATTTACGGCGAATTACCAATTTTCTCACTATACATATATTTTTCATCAACGGTTTTGGAATTTGTTTTTATCTTATGAAGACTTCACTAGACCACAAAAAACAGTCATCTGCAAACAAACTAAGACGGCTGCTCAGATTGTCTGCTACACTCCTGGAAATTGAAATAAGAACACCGTGAATTCATTGTCCCAGGAAGGGGAAAATTGATTGACACATTCCTGGGGTCAGATACATCACATGATCACACTGACAGAACCACAGGCACATATACACAGCCAACAGAGCATGCACAATGTCGGCACTAGTACAGTGTATATCCACCTTTCGCAGCAATGCAGGCTGATGGAGACGATCGTAGAGGTGCTGGATGTAGTCCTGTGGAACGGCTTGCCATGCCATTTCCACCTGGCGCCTCAATTGGACCAGCGTTCATGCTGGACGTGCAGACCGCGTGAGACGACGCTTCATCCAGTCCCAAACATGCTCAATGGGGGACAGATCCGGAGATCTCGCTGGCCAGGGTAGTTGACTTACACCTTCTAGAGCACGTTGGGTGGCACGGGATACATGCGGACGTGCATTGTCCTGTTGGAACAGCAAGTTCCCTTGCCGGTCTAGGAATGGTAGAACAATGGGTTCGATGACGGTTTGGATGTACCGTGCACTATTCAGTGTCCCCTCGACGATTACCAGAGGTGTACCTCCAGTGTAGGATATCGCTCCCCACACCATGATGCCGGGTGTTGGCCCTGTGTGCCTCGGTCGTATGCAGTCCTGATAGTGGCGCTCACCTGCACGGCGCCAAACACGCATACGACCATCATTGGCACCAAGGCAGAAGCGACTCTCATCGCTGAAGACGACACGTCTCCATTCGTCCCTCCATTCACGCCTGTCGCGACACCACTGGAGGCGGGCTGCACCATGTTGGGGCGTGAGCGGAAGACGGCCTAACGGTGTGCGGGACCGTAGCCCAGCTTCATGGAGACGGTTGTGAATGGTCCTCGCCGATACCCCAGGAGCAACAGTGTCCCTAATTTGCTGGCAAGTGGCGGTGCGGTCCCCTACGGCACTGCGTAGGATCCTACGGTCTTGGCGTGCACCGTGCGTCGCTGCGGTCCGGTCCCAGGTCGACGGGCACGTGCACCTTTCGCCGACCACTGGCGACAACATCGATGTACTGTGGAGACCTCACGCCCCACGTGTTGAGCAATTCGGCGGTACGTCCACCCGGCCTCCCGCATGCCCACTATACGCCCTCGCTCAAAGTCCGTCAACTGCACATACGGTTCACGTCCACGCTGTCGCGGCATGCTACCAGTGTTAAAGACTGCGATGGAGCTCTGTATGCCACGGCAAACTGGCTGACACTGACGGCGGCGGTGCACAAATGCTGCGCAGCTAGCGCCATTCGACGGCCAACACCTGGTTCCTGGTGTGTCCGCTGTGCCGTGCGCGTGATCATTGCTTGTACAGCCCTCTCGCAGTGTCCGGAGCAAGTATAGTGGGTCTGACACACCCGTGTCAATGTGTTCTTTTTTCCATTTCCAGGAGTGTATTTCGTTTTTACAGATGGGGAAATCAAAGGACCTGTAACACCATCTTGGGAAACGCCACCATGGGGGAACGCGGTGACTATACATTCAATATGGAATCTCCTAGTGTTTAGCCATTTCAAAAAACGACAGTGCATTCCAGGACTAAGATTAATATACACAATGTGATCAAAATTATCCGGACGACTAGCTGAAAATGACTTACAAGTTCGTGGCGTACTGCATCTGTAATGCTGGAATTCAATATGATGTTGGCCCACCCTTAGCTTTGATGACAGCTTCCACTATCGCAGGCATAAGTTCAGTCAAGTGCTGGAAGGGTTCCTGGGGAATAGCAGCCCATTCTTCACGGAGTGCTGCACTGAAAAGAGATATCGATGTCGGTCAGTGAGGCCTGGCACGAAGACGGCGTTCCGAAACATCCCAAAGGTGCTCTATAGGAATCAGGTCAGGACTCTGTGGAGGCCAGTCCATTACAGGGATGTTACTGTCGTGCAATAATTCTGCCACTGGCTGTGCATTGTGAACAGTTACTCGATCGTGTTGAAAGACGAATTTCAAGCAAAAAGCAGACATCAAGTTTTTAAATGAGTAAATGAAGAAATAGACTGGTATTGATCAACTTAGCAGAGAGAATCAGTTACTCGCCGGTAGCTACTGCGTCTGGTGTTCTTGGTGAGGCCTGTTGTACTCTGAAGGCTGACAACAGAAACGAGGGAGCAAGCCTGTATCCATCCTCTCTGTTCATTAGAAGGAAGGTCAGCGTTGGCAGTAATATTGACGTTTTATTGATAGCAAATTCGAGTTTCAATCACATAGTGGTCATCTTCAGTGCTCTCTGTTCATGTTGTTAGGTTTTTGATTATTCTTATGGCTTCTCTGGTCTTGGTTTCCGTTAAAGCTGGCTGCACAGCAAGTACGCGGGTTTCATTACATATCATTTCCTTGCCGCAGTGTTCCCAGCGTTCGGCCACTACAGACTTGATGTTTTGCCCCAGACGAATACAGCACACGTATTTTCGTGTTTTGAGTGTTGTTATCAGCCTGCAGGTCTCAACGATGTGCATTACTCCACACTGACATTCAACCCTGTACACAGCTGCAGTGCGTACAGCCTCTGTCTCGTCCTTTGTGGAGCCTAGCACATCCTGGAACCTTCCCACTGTTGTCCTACACTGGCTGTATACCAACTCGGCAAAAAGGAGTTTACTAATCCGATAGGCGAAATTTTTCACATAAGCTAAACCTGCTGCTGGCTGCAGGGCCGCGCAAGGTTGCCGCGTGGTCTTAGGCGACTCGCCACGTTTCGCCCTGCTTCCCCCGTCGGAGGTTCAAGCGGGCATGTCCTTAGCGTAAGTTAGTTTAAGTTCGATTAAGTAGTGGGTAAGCCGAGGGACCGATGACTTCAGCAGTTTGCTCCCATAGGCACTTACCGCAAATTTCCAATTTCCTGGCTGCAGTTCGATTGTCTGTTGCCTCTTTCGCTTCCTTTTGTTTGTTGCCTTAGCTGTTTAGGTCGATTTTTGGTTGTATCCACTGGCCACGATCTTTTTACGCATCTTTCTGAGCTGGCTGCTATGGCCAAGCAGTTCTAGGCACTTCAGTCCGGACACGCGCTGTTGCTACGGTCGCAGGTTCGAATCCTGCCGCGGGCATGGATGTGTGTGACATTCATAAGATAGTTACGTTTGAGTAGTTCTAAGTCTAAGGGACTGCTGACCTCAGATATTAAGTCCCATTGTGCCTAGAACCATTTAAACCATTCTGAGCAGCCTTTTGTGCTCATTTGTTATGTTTTGAGCTTAACGTAGGCGCTGCTTACGGATGGCGAAAGAAAGGAGGTGGAGGTTGGATTGGTCGTGCAAATACCTGCCCGTATGTGTACGCTTCCAGCACACTCGGTGCCGTAGTGTGCCGTCCATTGTCCAGTTGGTTGGTTGGTTACTTTGGGGAGGGGACCAAACAGTAAGGTCATCGGTCCAGTCGAGTTAAGGAAGGATGGGGAAGGAAGTCGGCAGTGCCCTTTCAAAGGAACCATCCCGGCATTTGCCTGAAGCGATTTAGGGAAATCACAGAAAAATTAAATCAGAATGAGCGGGCGCGGGTTTGAACCGTCGTCCTCCCGAATGCGAGTCCAGTGTGCTAACCACTGCGCCACCTCGCTCAGTCGTCCTGTATACTTGGATGTGGTTCAAATGGTTCAAATGCCTCTGAGCACTATGCGACTTAACTTCTGAGGTCATCAGTTGCCTAGAACTTAGAACTAAATAAACCTAACATCACACACATCCCTGCCCGAGGCAGGATTCGAACCTGCGACCGTAGAGGTCGCTCGGTTCCAGACTGTGGCGCCTAGAACGGCACGGCCATTGCGGCCGGCTATTTTGATGTCCAGAAATGTAATTGCCCCGTTCGTCTCTACCCCGAGCGTGAACTGATCTCACCTTCCATTTTATTCAAATGTTCTTGAAACCTGTGTAGCTCTGTTTCACCGTGAGGTCCATTCCTGTCAATCAGCAAAGGAACGGAACAAAGTGTCTTTGCTTCGGAGGCCTCCGTGAATATATTTGCTGCTAACGGGGTGAGCGAGGCAACATTGCTACTCGGTTTGTCTGCTTGCAGCATTTTCCTTGCCATTTGAAATGTGTTGAAGACAGACGTACTCCAACGGGGTCTCCACGTGGCCTGAGTCCAGCTGAAGCAAAACAGGAGCCCACGCCCAGTGACCGACAAGGAATAGACAACAGCAGATCCCCGCTCCTTTCACCGTAGTAACCTGCTATAGTAAAATTCCACGTCCTCCCTTCCTAAGCGATCAATCATATAAACGACCATTTTAAGCTTATAATGTAACGCCATGTTCAGTGAGGAGCAATGGCACCTAAAGGGCATCAGTAGAACCAGGAGACGTCCACTGTAGCCGTGGCCGAAATATTAGTTTCTCCGGTACAGTTTTTTACGCTACGACGCAGTACGGTTACTCACAAAACACTTATGTCAGCTGACTCTGTCCGCGAAAGCCTACGCAGTCATATGGAGTAGCTGTTCTATTAACTCGGGCAATTTCAATTAAAAAAAATACTTCGATTATTATAATAATGATGGAGGAATATCTAAATCCCAGTACAGCTTGTGGCGACACTGACCATAAAAGTGTTAGTTTACTGCATAAAACCTGCTGGGATACAGAAACCTTCAGTTCCACAATGCTATAGTAATGAAACCCGCTTAGATTCCCGGGTTCGATTCCCGGCGGGGTCAGGGATTTTCTCTGCCTCGTGATGGCTGGGTATTGTGTGTTGTCCTTAGGTTAGTTTGGTTTAAGTAGTTCTAAGTTCTATGGGACTGATGACCGTAGATGTTAAGTCCCATAGTGCTCAGAGCCATTTGAACCATTTTTTGAATGCAACCCGCCGACCTCGAAAGGAACGCCATATAGCTAAAGCAAGTACTCACTGGAGACAATAGTACCTCTGGTAAGCTCTCGATTGAAGCCAATACTGACTACACCGGTAA
Source organism: Schistocerca gregaria (assembly GCF_023897955.1). Lineage (NCBI taxonomy): Eukaryota > Metazoa > Arthropoda > Insecta > Orthoptera > Acrididae > Schistocerca > Schistocerca gregaria. The sequence continues at coordinate 206,486,182 of NC_064928.1, read as the reverse complement.
ACGCCATTGTGTCTCACGAGGCATAACGCAGTTTCCCATTTCAATTACGACCCAGTTAACTCTGTATCCACCACGTGTGCAACTTACAATCCATTATCTTACTTCCGAATCTGAATGACTATGATGTAATCTGAAATCTTCCTGTGTCTGCCACCGTTTTTGAACTATATGTCCTTCTCTTGTGATTCTTGAACAGAGTATTCGCTGTTACTAGCTGAAATTCACTGCAGAACTTAGTTACTTTTTGTTCTATCTCATTCCTTGTAACGAACCCATATTCTCCCGTGACACTTCCTTGTACTGCTTTCCTTACAACCGCATTCCAATCCCTCATGACTACTACATTTTGATTTCCTTTTACGTACTGAATCACACGTTCAGTACACTGATATATGTTCTCTGTCTCTTCATATACGCCTGCAAAATCGGCATGTACAACTTTAGGTGTTCGATTGTTGTCGATTCTGATCTCCCGTTTCACTGAACAGTTCACAGTAACTCATTCTCCGCCCTAACTTCCAGTTGATATCCAATCCTATTCCTTTTATTCCATTTTCTGCTGATCTTGACGCTATTCTGCACTCATCTGACCAGAAATCATTATGTAGCCTTAGAGATTCCCTTTTCAGATATTCCAGCTTCCCTACAACGTTTAAACTACCGATATTCCACTCCACAGGTCGCAGAACGGTATCCTCGCCTTGGTTATTTAGTCTTTTCCTGACGGTCACCTTCCCTCTAACAGTCCTATCCCGGAGATCCAACAGGTGGCTAGTCCAGAGTCTTTTGCCAATGCAGAGATCATCATGACACTTTTTCAATTGCAGACCAAATGTCCTGTGGGTCTTCAATGCTGTGGTTCCCATTGCGTTCTGCGTCCTCGTGTCATTGATCACTGCTGATTCATCCGACTATTAGGGGTAATTTCGCACCCAAAGGGCAAGAAAGTGCTCTGAACTCCTGTCCACCCCTTCTCCCTCCTTGACAAGGCCGTTGGCTGAATAAGGATTAATTTTATTCTGAGTGTAAGGAGTGGCGGTGATCGAACCCTGGAGCGAAGACGTTTTGGTTACCAGTGAAGGACGCTACTACCAGACCACAGGTGCCTGTACATACATCACACGATTATAATAGTTATCGCGTGTTATTCGTCGTCAGATTGTCGACAGTCTTGTAATTACCAGGACTGCTATCTTGTCCAAGTCATTGTCGATAATAGACAAAAATCTTCGAGACTGTTGATTCCTGGAATAAATGAACTGCCCGCGCACATAATTAAAGTGGTACGGAACCATCAGAGCGTGAGATTTACTTGCTTATGGTTATCTTTTTAATTAATACATGTACTTCAAAATTTACAATTTTAAGCGCAATTAAAGTGACAACGAGATTAATATAAACAGGAATTTGGTTCAAAGTGAAGACTGAATTGCTTAATGCATATTATGAGAAACGGGTATAAGAAGCGAAAATCTGTATATAAATTGGTGCTAATAACTCTACACTTCCGAGCCAGTTAAAAATTGGGATCAAGTCACCGCAATTTTTGAGTGCATTTTATTTGAGAGGAAGAAAAATTGTGTGAGAAAGACCAAACATGAACCAGTTGAGACAGCGTTGCCTCTTTGGATGAAACACAGCTATTTGTGACATAATTTGTAACAAGATCCTGAACTTCATCAGTGAAGTCGATTTCAGATTCAGTGTCATAAGTCTGTGATAGGCGTAACATTTCTTACTAACAAAGTGTACAGTTACAAGGCTAACGAGTCATGTTTGAAAATGTTTTCTATGGACAACGAATATTACCTGAAGGACACAACACAAACTGTGGCAGATTATAACGTACGCATGATTCCTGTTACTTGCCACTTCATCGTTGGATTGTTTGCATTAAATCTATAGAGAAATTTTGCCGGTGTTCGATTGGCCAATTCCGCCTTTCTATTCCCATAAATTGACCAAGAAGACATAAAGATTTTGTATATCCTAATACACCTTCATAAAACGAAGAAAAAATTTAAAACTGTTCCACGATGGATGTGACACTAAAGGAAAAAGCTCGACAGAAGTTACTTTCACCCCTTCCTCCGTTCTAGTGTTAAGCATCTATCTGCTGAGCGAGTTACAACAGTCACACAAATTGACGGCTACGTAGGGGTGAAGTTCATATTGTCTATGAAACAGAGTAACATGTGCTTCTTTTATAAATGTACACAGTATTTCTTGAGAAAAAGTTATATACTTCTTGAATGATTGAAAATATAAGAAATATAACCATTTATTTACCATAATATAGTCTGTCAGACAGAAAAGGCCATTTATGCATGTGATCCACGTGCCCTAAAATGGTTCCTAAGATACCTGAGATATCTTGCCGCGTGACAATATATTTAGGCCCGCTCACCGCCGTGCAGAATAAGTTCACGTTGTGCAAGAGCTATAGACACATCATCTGGGCTATGACGTCGCTGTCTGCTACCAACAGGCTGTCTCCTCGACGGACACCACCTGGCCTCAGCAGCGTCGCCGAAGCCCGTGACTGGATGTCGTTATCTGGTTCATAAGTTTTGGTAGAACAGTGACCCTATTTTGTTCCTCCAGGGACATATAAAAATGTGCACATACTAAAAATAAACTCTTGGGGAACATGGTTTACGTGTGCTGCAGTTGAACTTTTTAAATACTAGTTTGTGGAAAACTCCACCAAGCACAAGACTTTGAGCTGTAGGACAAAGGTCTTCAGCCTGTCAGTAATTTTTGAGTGTTAAACGTGTTTAGTTCATAGGAGCAAACGAGCATACTGTTTTTCCCAGTCAACTACATTTGCGGAAAGTTTGTGGCTTTAGTTACATCCACGACAGATTCTTTCAATGAAACAGAAAACGAAGAAAGGAAAATAGTAAGGAAATTTTTGGTGTTTTGTCTTGAGGGAGTCGGAATTGAGACCAAAGTCTGACGAGATACATAAAAATTTTAAAGGAAATCTTGATAACTTCGAGGAAAATAAAGCTGAAATTTTATGGACACTCTCAGAATAAACTTTAATAGGCAGACCAAAAGTTCTGCCTACCTTGCCCTCTCCATGAAGTTAAAAATAGTTGTGTACTGAAGGATTAAGTTTTTAAGTACTATCTGAACCACTCTATTTTTTCTTCTTAATCGAAGTAAACGTTTGTCAAGGGTGCCACGCTTCTGGGATTTTGAACATTTACTTTTCTATATCGTTTACAACAAAAAAGTGTGCATTTTCACCTGTCTTATAAATGATTCTGTACCTTTTCGTTGTTGAGTTCGGATGTATGTGTAATGTATCCCTGTATGCTGGCAATAATTGTCTTATTTGTTATATATAGGTATTTCCAATTTTATTTGCTGCAGTTTGCAAGTGACGTGTCATCTGGTTACTAATACAGATCATATTTTTAGATAATGAAACTGTACATGTACAGAACGGGAAATTCTTATTTGTAATATGTATTAGTAATATTGCAGCTTTCAATAGTTATAAACTTAAAAGTAACTAAGAAATAAAAATCTTAAAATTTATGATTGATGAAAAGGAAATAGGAATTATAGGAAGATGGGAAAGAGGTTACGACAAATTATCACTTTATGAAATATTATGAATTTGGAAGGATTTTCTAAAGTAACAAGATTCTTGCATTTAATAAAGAGAAATGAAAAGGTGAGAGGAATGTACATAGATTTGTGTTAGAAGTCCTATCACCTACCTACATCGGATGTGACTGTTCGCTAAATCATCGAGCGTGTCACATTAGGTGTATCGTACATTATCTTTAATAATCATGAGAGAAACGTATATGTAGATACATGTATTGCTCTTATATTACAATTCTTACATGTGATATATGCTTTACACGTGGCTTAATGTGTACATTATTTCTACATATTTGACTTCATTAATTGTACGTGTTGTGTGCATCCATCATTGTCATTACAGGTACCACTTCACCTAATCTTAATAGACATTTATAACATTATATGTTTGTAATTGTTTCAGAAGAAATTGCCTTACTCATTTCCTTCGTTGAGAACTTAATTTTCGTTGCATTTTTACATGATTTACAACGGCCGACGAGGTGTATCTGGAATCGGATCTTTCTATGCTAAAACTGCAGAACACTGTTTTTGATGTTTTAACTTTTTTGCTGACGATCGTATACCTAAATGTTGAGAACTGTAATCTGTTGGAAGAACATCCGCAGGTGAGCATTATAGCAGAGGTAATTTACAAGTGAATCGGTGTTCGTAATATGTTTAGTTGCACTTCATGAAAAAGAGATTTGGTTCAAATGGCTCTAAGCACTATGGGACTTAAAATCTGAGGTCATCATTCCCCTAGACAGAACTACTTAAATCTAACTAACCTAAGGACATGGCACACATCCATGCCCGAAGCAGGATTCGAATCTGCGGCCTTAGCAGCAGCGTGGTTCCGCACTGAAGCACCTAGAACCCCTCGGTCATAACGGGCCGGAATTATTGACGTAGTAATTAACTTACGAGAATTCTTACATCATTCACAATGTTTTGTATTGTCCCTTATTGATAAATTTGTCACTGAAATATGTTATAAGACGATGACACGTTTCAGTATTTGAAATTCAGAAACATCTTTAGGAAACAGGAATTAAAACAAAGTTCCATTGAAAACTGTAACAAGCATAAGTTCGAAAGAAGCATCAGTTCGAAAGAAAGCCAAGTGTTACATCTAATATAAATGGGGAGAAGAATCTAAGGGAAACCACATATGCAACGCAAATTAAGTTCTCGACAAAGGAATTGAATTAGGTAATTTATTCTGAAATAATTACAAACATATAATGATATAAATGTTTATTAAAATTAGGTGAAGTGGTACCTATAATGACTATGATTCATGCACACAATACGTAGAATTAATGAAGTCAAATATGTAGAAATAATGTACCGATTGGGCCAAGTGTATAGCGTATATCACATGTAACAAATGTAATATATGAGTAATGTAAATACATGTATGTACATATACTTTTCTCTAATTATTATTAAAGATAATATAAGGTACACCGAATGTGACACGCTCGATGATTTACCGAATACTCACATCTGATGTAGGTCGGTGATGGGACCTCTAACACAAATCTATATGTATTGCTCTTACCTTTTCATTTTTCTTTTATTAAATGGTAGAATCTTGTTGCTTTAGAAAACTCTTCCGAATCACAATATTTCGTAAAGTGATAATGTGTCGTAAACTCTTTCCTATCTTCCTATAGTTCCTATTTTCTTTTCATCAATCGTAAATTTTAAGATTTCTTAGTTACTTTTAAGTTTATAAGCATTTAAAGCTGCAACATTACTAATACATACTACAAATAAGAATTTCCCATTCTGTACATGCACAGTTTCAAATTCTGAAAATTCGACCTGTATTAGTGATCAGATGACAACAAATAGGACAGCTATTGCCAGCAAACCGAGATAAATTATACATACATCCGAAATCATCACGGAAAATGTACAGAATCATTTATAAGAGAGATGAACTTGCACATTTTTTGTTGTAAACAACACAGAGAGGAAAAATGTCCAAAATGCCAGAAGCGTGGCTCCTTTGACAAACATTTACTTCGATTATGAAGATACAATAGAGTGATTCAGATAGTACTTAAAAATGTATTGCTTCGGTACCCATGTAACTTTAAGTTTCATTGAGAGGGCACGGTAGACAGTACTTTTCGTCTGCCTGTTAAAGTTTCTGTGTCATTGAAAGATTCCGTCGTGGGTGTAACTAAAACCACTATCTTTCAGAGAATGTAGTTTACTGGGAAAAAAACAGTATGCTCGTTTGCTCCGTCGAACCAAACACGTTTTACACTCAAAAATGAGTGACAGGCTGATGGCCATTGTTCACAACTCAAAGTCTTATGCTTGGTCGAGTTTTCCACAAAATAGTATTTACAATGTTCTACTGCAGCAAACGGAAACAATGTTCCACTAGAGTTTACTTTTAGTATGTGCACATTTATATAGGTCCTTGGAAGACGAAGAGCCTTAGCGAGAATAAAAGGGTGAATACATCATTCAAATAAGTTAAGCTGTGCTCCACAGCTGGACATAACGGTACAGAAATATAAAAAAACGCTATTTGGAGGATTTTATTTTGTGAATTAATGCTATGTCCTTATTCGTTTGCATTTTTACAGTTAATGCCGCAAAAACTTGGATTATTGGGACATATTTCAGCTATATGTAGTCCTCTTTACACAATAAATTAACATCCCAGCGGCTCCTGTCTACATTTTTGTCACGTCACAATTACGAAAGATATACCGTCCGAGTGGAAGCTTGTGGCTTAAACTTCGTATGGTTCACGGCCGTTTACACGTCGCTAGCAATACGGAGAGAGAAAACTCCAGCGATTGGAACCAGTTCCCAGGAGGCGCTCGTACTCTGGAAAACTTTCTCCAGCGTCTCGAGAGATTCACACAGGGAAATATTTTGTACGGCCCAGCACTGTTGCCTGTTCCTTGTTCTCGGGACCTGGAGAAACTTTACTCCAGCCAAGGCGGCACGTAACTGCCTGCAGCGGGCTGTCCGCGCGTCTCACTTCTGCGAAACTCGCTCGTTTATCAAACGTTGTCGATTTCGCGTGAGCCTGCATAATCGATTAGCCCATTTGGGAACGAAATGTGTTTGCTTATATCGACGTAAACACTACGTATGAGTTATTGCGCCGTTTCTGCGTCCGCTGCAAGCGGGTAGGCTGCAACGATCTGCATTTCATCGCCGCAACATTCTTCCTGCATTGCGCTTACACGCTACACAGCTCCCGAAAAAAGCTCAAAATTCCGAGACATAAACAAGATAAGTGAATACTATACATTATGTACATGCAGAACTGGAAAATGCCTGTCGTTTCACGAGATGAATATCGAGAAGTAATAGAGCGAGCTAGCAAGCCGAAAACCAAATGCAGTAGTAGCATAAAGTTAGACGAAAATTACGACAAGGCCACTCTGACAAGAGAGAATGTGCACATTTGGGTTGCGTCAATGACCTTCCCTATTATGTTACTCGTCGGCTAATATTCTCTCTGTTGACGTCAGAAAACTTGAGGCTAGTTTACACGTCTGCACTAGGTTGCGAAACAAAGTTTCAGAATGGCGCTACCGGCTGCTTAGCATGCATGGTGCGCTGTTGTACAAGTCGCTGGCGAAACTAGATAGTTTTTGAATATTCCAACTTTGACGACACGGAACTGGCAGTTCCGCGTGGTTAGAGATTAGGAGTTGCGCAGATACCGTGTCAGCGCAGTTACACTTGAGTTAGGGAACAGAATGGGTTGTTCAGTTCTTGGACATTTATGCTATTCAGGTGTTGGACGAATTTCAGTGATGAAATCATTCGTTTTCGCTGCGATATCCAGTTAAATAAATATATGAATGTTCATCTGTTCAAAACCCTAAATTTCGGAAAGTTCTTCACCGATTGCTTTGAAATTTTACTGCAAGGTTGTATTCGAGTTTTATGTACGCACTTTTTAAAATAATATAATATATAAATAAACGTGTAAATATAAACGTGAAACGATAATGTCAAACATCTCTAGAATATCGTCATGGACTTACTTCCCTTCTTTTCACAATACTCTAATGAACATTCAGATGGACGTAGGCTGTATACTTTTAATATTTACGATATGTAGATACTTGTGTAATATATAAAGAACGAAACTGGTCTCAAGACCTACTCGACCCATTTGTTTAAAATTTTGATACATTACTGAAGAAACATGTGGAATACTGTTAGCAAACCGGAAGGTTCTGTCTCTGGCTTATCGGCTTATGATTATAATACTGCAACAGAAAATGTATTTACAATGAGACTAAGGAAGGTCAAATAGAGAGGGGCGGGGGTGAAAATGAGATGGACAGAGGGATGGGAGGGAATGGAGATAGAGAACGGAAATGTGAAGTCGGACAACGGGAGGTGGCAGGATGAGGTGGAGAGAGAGAGAGAGAGAGGGATGATGAGAATATGGGCAGAGAAATGCGGAGGAGGTGATACACGGAGAGAGGGGGAAGGAGGAGAAAGTGGACAAAGGGAGGGGATGGAGGAGATGGACAGAGACGGGGGCAGAAGGAGATTAAGAGGTACACCTGATTCCCACGCATGTTAGAAACCTGGGCCTTTTGTTTTATTTCTTTTGCATTTAACAATGCTGAACAAGAACAATGAGAGGCTGGCAACAGCTAGTTCTTCGATATATCTTCAGGGGTTCAAGAGCTTTCCACGTCGTCCTCCGTCTACAAAGGTCATGGAGACGTGACCAAATCACGGGGTATCCACATGCTACCAGAGATTTTGTCGATATGTACGAAAAAAGAACACTGATTTCGTTACATGGCGAAGTACACAACTGATTTCTTTGTTTCCTTTCAGCATCAATTGCTCGTTTCCATGCTTCAATAAGGATGTAGCCATGAAGGTCTCTTCGAGTTTGCTGTCGGATCCTAAAATAAGCTCCATTCGATATTTCGGTGATCCAACTGTTCGCCATATTCAGGAGAACGCTGCTTCTGCTGATGAGTCCTGCTGAGTTCAATATTACGCAGAATCTTAAGAATACATCATGTCAAAGTAATCTATCGCCCACCAACAAAGACCAGTACTCGGTTCGGAATCTACAGGAAGGCTGGAATCTACAGAATCTCTTGTCAGTCCGGCAAAGCCTACAATGTTCTGACGACGCGCACATTGCTTGAAAGATGCGTGGAACATGATCGCCACATCCGCTTTTCACAGCCCAGTAAGTCAGCCGTAGTCGAGAACTGTATGTCAACAGCAGATTCCATAGACTAGTTTATCTTGATCCCTACAAGATTCTGCTGCGATTCTGTTATTAAGGAATCGTTGGAAGTACTTTTAGGGCAAGATCTTATTAATCGGGATGTCGGCTTTGGAAGTGGATAAGCCGTGGGACCTGATGATTTCTTTCATTTCTTCAGGAAGGAAACGTCTTATGTCCAGTGACACATCTAACGACATTTAATTTTATCCATTTTGTCATCGAAACTTCAGCCTCGCGAGTGCCCATTCCGATACCGAGGGCGCATGTAGTATCTCATTACGAATGCTGCTGCGCGCAGTATGTGGAACAATATTCGAACAGGGCGCTTAATATGACAGATATCACTCATGTAGTGGCTACTTTTTCGCATGAGTCTTCGTGCCTATTTTGGTAAATGTGGCGGTGTGAACTAGCAATGTCCAGTACAAAACACTCACCAGACGATGGCTGAACGGTTGTCAGTCGAAATATCGCGGCTGGAAGTTGACATTATCTGGCTGCACTCCTGAAACTTCGTGGAATATTCGTATGCTTCTTCGGGAGGCTTTGTTGGACAGCGGAGTTGTTGAAATCGCGACATTTTCAAGTGGCATCGGCGTTCTGTGCAGCATTTTGAGATCTTGCTTGTTTATTTACTGACTTGTGTAGCTTCTACCGCACTATTTATAATTTTATAATCTCCAGCAACAGCGGGACCAAGAAGTCTTTTATTGGCAGCAGGTTCTTATGTGGTTAGAAAATGGATTGAAAACCCTGTCTGCCTAGGACTCTGTCCATTTTACTTGTTGTTGCTCAAAAGAAAGGAATGGATGCTATTGGTTGATCATCTTCTGGTGAACGTGTTTTTCGCTGTTTTCATAGATGTGGTAAACTTAATATCCCGATAGCTATTCGCTTTCTTCCGGAATAAGCTTCTTAGATACTGTTTAGAACTATTATCTTATGACATGAATGATGGACGCGTTGTGCACTGTTTTGTGAGTCAGTATGTGTTGGCTTCTGGTAAGAGAGTGCGCTAGATGCCCATTGACTGTTGTTCAAGTGGACCGTCTAAACATGGTAATTTTACTTCTCTTCCCGTCTCAGCTGTGAACTTTACATAAGTGTTTTCAGCACAGCGACAGAAAAAGGATGGACGAAGAGGAGCTGAATTTAACACTTGTCCTCCGAAATGCTCCATATAGAAATTTACTACTGACAGAGGCAGTTGGTCGTCAAAGAGTGGCGCATCAGTTTGTTAGTCTTGAAAGGGGGTGGTCTGCTAATACCTTTACAGTATCTTCCTCAGAGACATTTGTGGAAAAAGAGACCACAAGCAAACAGGCGCTTCATCCTTGTTAGTGCATAGAAACGGGCGATTGATGCTAAAAAACAACGGAGAAACATGCTGAGTCTTCAATCATCGAACGGAAAGAGCATCGCTGCACGTGTTATTCTGTTACAGATATCGATATTCTCTCGGATGGCATATGGAAGTTACGTGAATTTATGACGTGTGGAAGACAGAATTTCACTAAATAAACAAAGTACCAAAAGTGTCCCTACACGGGAAATAGTAATGACAATATTGCGCTGTATTGAAAATCTGTGTGGGTAGTATTCACAATACCCTTTACAGTCCCTTGCGTATTACACAGACCGGCGAGGAGAGATTTGTGGTGATTATGTGGAAAAGGACTTCAAAACAAGACGAAAGAGCTTTATTACTAGACTGCACAGAAATGTACAAATCGTTGCCAGAAAAATGCGAGGTTAGGACGATTGAGCATGAAAACAGAAGTGTTAATAATGATGAAACGTTTGATGCATTGCTCAGAAAATATGGGGAATACCCACGAAGGAAGATATTTTTAAGAAATTTAATGTATGCAAAATAACGAAAAGTGTATGTAGTTTATCTCTGTGTGCAAATTCCTCAGCGAAATATAAGCCGTTAGTGGACTTGTTATTGTATTTTAGAGCAGTTCTACACGCTTCAGTCCGAAACCACGCTACTGCGGTCGCAGGTTCGAATCCTGCCTCGGGCATGGATGTCTGTTATGGTTGGCAGGAGAGCCAACAACGTATTGCTAAAGGAGGCCGAAATGCACGCGTCTCAGCTCACGCAGGCTGGCGTGAGGTCTGGAACATGACAAAGGAATTAGAATTGAGAAAAACGGATGTAGCTGGTGGAATACTTAACTTTAATCCATTAATGGTGAACGTCGCTCTTGACAATACATGATTCACAGTATCAACAATAACTGATAATGGCGCCTTGATAGGTCGTAGCAAATAACGTAGCTGAAGGCTATGCTAACTATCGTCTCGGCAAATGAGAGCGTATTTTGTCAGTGAACCATCGCTAGCGAAGTCGGTTGTACAACTGGGCGGGTGCTAGGAAGTCTCTCTAGACCTGCCGTGTGGCGGCGCTCGGTCTGCAATCACTGATAGTGGCGACACGCGGGTCCGACGTATACTACCGGATCGCGGCCGATTTAAAGGCTACCACCTAGCAAGTGTGGTGTCTGGCGGTGACACCACATTCCTCCCCCGCAAATCGGCGTACGGTTGTGGTGTAAGGGTTCCGCCCGCCGTGGGGAGTACCTCATGTCGACGTATGCGACGAGGTGGGGAGCCTAACAACAGGTGAGGCTGTGCCACCCGCATCCTGCCATTCGGACCGCGGGAGCTAGGAAACGCCTGAAAACCTGCTCCAGGGTGCACGCCAACATGCGGTGTATTCGCCCGCAGAGAGACAGGAGGGGCTGAAGGGTCGACCTCCATCGGGCCGGGGCACCCGACGGGCGAAGACGACATATGGTCCGGAGCGGGCAAGAGTTCCATGTCGGAGGACAGCTGGTCACGGGAAGCAATCGGTGGCGCGTGACCCAGGGAGGTCCTCGGCGGTTGCAGCGACGCGTCCACTGCGGGCGGCGCCGGCGGGAGAACAGGCTGCGGCGGCGGCGCGTCGCCATGGGGTGAAATGGAAGCCAGCGTCGGTAACACCTGGGGCTGAGGCGAACCAGTAGATGGGTCACCGGGGCGCTGACCGGACGGCACCGTCGCTGAAAGCAGACGGCGAGCGGCAGATCCCGTGCGACGACAGAGGCGCAGCTGATTTTGATGCCGACGCACCTCACCAGAATCCCCAAAAACCAGATACATAGCGCGTCCGAGGCAGCGAAGAAGGCGCCCTTCGAGTCAACGCCGTGAACCTCGATAGTGGCGATAGTAGACAACGTCGCCGAGAACAAAAGCAGGCCTCTGCCGCTGCACAGGAACCTGATGCGGTGGATGTAGCAAAGACAAAAAAGTTCGATGATGACGACCGTGGAACAACTCAGCCGGCGAGCGACCATCTCGGGACTGAGAGCGATACGAGGACAAAAAGAGCAATAACGCTTCCTCCCGAGAATGCGACTCTTTCAACTTCAACATCTGTGACTTGAAAGGCCTGACCAATCGTTCAGCGGCACCGTTTGACTGTGGTGAAAACGGCGCGGACGTCAGATGTTGAATACCATTGGCCTTGCTGAATGAGTGAAATTCTGCAGACATGAATTGTGGGCCATTGTCGGAAACAAGAGTCTGTGGAAGACCTTCAATGCAAAATATAGCGGATAACGCTTGGATGGTGGCAGATGACGTCGTGGAAGACATCCGGACAACAAAAGGAAAATTACTGAATGAATCTACCACAACCAACCATCGAGCATTCCAGAATGGACCAGCAAAATCGATGTGTAAGCGTTGCCAAGGGGAAGTGGTTTTTGGCCATGCAAAGAATTTCCACGGTGGTGCTGACTGTTGTTCGGCACACACCATGCAAGAAGAGCACATATTCGTAATCGCGGCATCGATTCCGAACCAAGTACAGTGCTGACGAGCAAGTTGTTTCGTTCTCAGTATACCCCAATGTCCTTGGTGGAGAAGCTATAATACAGAGGACAGTAACGAACGTGGTACCACGACCCTGGACTGATCATTATCAGTACGCAACAGAAAAACACCACGTCGTACAAAAAGTCTCTCCTTGTGAGCAAAAAATCGGCGAACCAACGGGTCCCCGATCCGTGACTTTGACAAGGGCCATTGCGTAGCAACAAAACGCAGAACGGGGGCAAGGACAGGGTCGGCAGCTGTGGCTGTAGCTACACGACGAAAATAAATCGGAATCGATTCGACCACGTCATCGGTTTCCCCATCAATGAACATGCAAGCAAGTTCGCAGGAATTGAATGCCCTATCCTCAGCAACAGGCAAGCGGGACAACGCATCGGCGTTTCCGTGCTTAGCAGTGCACCGATACAAGATATCGTAGAAGCGGTACTGCGAGAGGAAAATAGACCAGCGAATGGATTTCTGCGCTGTACGTGGAGGTACAGGCTTGGTCGGATGAAAAAGCGATGTCAAAGGTTTGTGGTCTGTGATTATGGTAAAGTGACTATCATGAAACTTTTTAACACCAAAGACGAGAGCCAATGCTTCTTTCTCGATCTGTGAATTATTTCTTTGAGCAGACGAGAGCAATATGGACGGAAAGGCAATAGGGCGATCGTGCGATCCATCTTTGTGCGCAAGCACAGCACCGATCCCGAAATCCGATGCATCCACCGTCAACAAAAGGGGCTTCTGGGGATCGAATGGCGTAAGGCACGTATTGGAAGGCAACGCCGATTTCAACCGGCGAAATGCGCGTTTGCATTCCGTCGTCCAGACGAACGGAACACCCTTACGGCGTAAGCGATGAAGCGGAGCTGAAATGGAAGAGGCATGAAGAACATATCTGTTATAATACGTAATATTTCCCAGCACACTCTGTAGCTGCTTCAAATTCTGCGGCGAAGGCAAGTTGTGTATGGCACGAAGGTGCGTGGGTCTGGGATGTATGCCTTGGGCATTGAGTACATGTCCCAAGTATGACAAGTCCCGAGCAAAAAACACACATTTGTCCTTCCGCAAGCGAAGACAATTTTGTCGCAAGACCTGAAATAATGTTCTGAGATTGGCCAAATGTTCTTCTTCCGTCTTTCCGGAGATCACAATATCGTCCAGATAATTTGCTGCAGTAGGGACCGACGCAAAAACAGTTTGTAGATATTGCTGAAACAATGCAGGGGCGGATGCACACCCGAATGGCAGTCGTTTGAAGTGATACAACCGAAGAAGCGTGTTAACCACCAAAACGCGCCTGGATTCTTCGTCCACCGGTATTTGCAAGTACGCATCTGCGAGGTCCAACTTCGAAAAATGTTAACCCGGGCACAGTTTATCAAAATGATCTTCCGGGCGGGGTAAAGGAAAAGTTGCTATCACTAGTTGTGGATGCACTGTTGGCTTGAAGTCCACACAAAGTCTCAACTTTCCGTAAGGTTTTGCCAAAATTACGAAGGGTGATGCCCAGAGAGAAGCCTGCACACGTTCAATTACACCTTGTGATTGCAAATCGTGTAATGTTTTTGCGACCTCATCACGCAATGCGTGGGGACATTGCGCGCTCTGAAAAATTTCGGTTGCGCGTTTACTTTCAATTCCAAAGTGCTTTATAGTTCTTAGCGCAACCAAGGCCTGGTGCAAAAATGTCTGCAAATTCTTCACATAGACGAGAAACACTGTCTGAAGGCACGGTCTGCTTCACTGAGAGTGCCTAATTTACTATAGACAAGTTAAACAACTGAAATAAATCGAAACCAAATACGTCCACTGCAGAAGAAGAACGAAGGGCGTAAAATGACACAAGTTTTGTTTTTCCTTTGTATGTTGCAAGAGGGCTGCACTGTCCTAACACAGGGATGTTTTGACCTGAATAGCTAGTTAACATTTGCGGCACGCAACGGAGGTCTGCCCAGCAGTTTGTAAGGGTCGTGATTGATCAGTGAAACTGCCGCTCCAGTATCGAGCTGGAATGGTATCACTTTGCCGTTAATGTCCAAGTATACAAAACGTTTATTGTCCTGCTGACGACAAGAGCGACTGTCTCGTGCGACGTGAAATGACACTGGTACATAATCACTTGCAACTTGACGGGAGTTCCGGCGATGTCGACGCACACTATTTGTGGGACGAACACAGTCACTGGTAGGGAGAGTGGCACTGCGCGGTGTGGAATGAACTACATGAATTTCCATGGGCAAATTTTCGCGAGCCTCAGTATCCTTGGTTCGATTCCGATTCCGGCGCGAAGCAAAGGGCCTGGAACGGTTTAGAGCTTCCGATCTGAGCTTTTTCTGGCAAACACTCCGAACATGTCCTTTTTTATTACAATAAAAGCAAATAGCTTGGCGTCACGGGCAATTCTCACGCGAATGTTTAGTAGCACATCGCGGGCATGATTTGATCACGGCATTTGCTTGCCGGCGGTACACACGTGGCTGAGAGCCTGGCCACAGCGGCGCGGCCGGGCCCGAGGGCTGTTTACTGCTCCGTGCAGCTCGCCCGGCGGGCCGGTTAACCTGACACACTGCTGGCGAAGTTTCAAATGATTCATGAGCAAAGTCAAGTGTGTCCTGCCGATCCAATATGTCCATCACTTGTTCAAGGGAGGGATTGACTAGTTTCAAAATCTGTTCCCTTATACGAACATCAGAAACGTTCTGTGCAATTGCATCACGTACCATACTATCTGAATAAAGGAGTCCACATTGACACTAAAAAGCACAATCCCTAGTAAGGCCTTGTAAGTCTGACCTGCCTTACGTTTTGTACGAAACAAGGTACAACTTTTCGCAATTACGTTGACTGATTCCTGGAAAAATGCATCTAATGCAGACAAAATTGGTACGTGGCGTCGGGGAAATAATTTGACTATGACACGGTACGTTTGTACCCCGACGGATGAAAGGAGAAAAGGCTGCCGCTCATTACCTTGAAATCTGTAGGCGGCGAGATGGAATCAAAATTGGCGTTACAACTCAATACAGCTTTCCAGTGCAGCAACAGCGTGTTGTGGCTGCGTTAGCCGTGGAGCGGCGGTTGCCGCATCGTTTTGCATCGCACGTTGACCCTGGACGAGCTGTCTAAGGGCATCCAGTACTGCCTGCTTCTGATGATTCTGTAAGCGATAAAATTCGGACAGTACATCTGGAGATTGTGGCGAAGCCATTACACAAGCAAATCAGGGCAATATCGATAAGAACCCGGTTTTGCCTCGTCGCCAATGTTGTGGTTGGCAGGAGAGCCAACACCGTGTTACTAGAGGAGGCCGAAAGGCACGCGTTTTAGCTCACGCAGGCAGGCGTGAGGTCTGGAACAGGACAAGGAAATTAGAATTCAGAAAAACGAACGTAGCTGGCGGAATACTTAACTTTAATGCATTGTAATACTTGTAATTTTTTTATGATGGGGTTATGGGCGTCCGCAGAATTTTATCTGTGAAGGGTGGTGGTGGGCGATGCATGGACGGTGGGGAGGGGGGGGGGAGCTAAAAAGTTGCAAATATACAACGACAACCACTTCCAGTAGGTAACATATGAAACACTGAACCATAAAAAACAATTAAATATCGTATCTTCATTTCGTTTAACCTCTATTCACTCAACAACTTTTCGAGAGTGATGTTTGACTCTCCATGTGCCACGTTTCATCCACCTTTCTTGCTGCTTGCAACAAAGTAGAGCGCTTGTCACATCATCAGCGTCTTTATCGTGAAAAATTCAGCATCACAGTATTATTGCACAATATTATTGACAGTATTATTGAGAAGACTGAGGAGAAGGTCAATAATAATACCAAATGCTAGTGTGTAGTATTACTGACCGTCTAGGGACCACTCAGCCCCCTACGGAGATCTAATCTGACTGTGGCGACGGAGGAAGGCATCGAAACCTCAAGCTTCACAAATCTAATACAGCACGAAGTCTGCGAAGAATTTATTCAAGATCTTCCATGACGCTAACTACAAAAGGAAGCAGTCACATGTTGCTGGGCGTGTGACCGGCGTACGCGACCTGAAAATCGATGGATTGATGTTATCTGAGCTACAGAGTCAAATTCATTCCACTACAAACACATACCGTTCTTACAAAAAATAAGAGTAAGGGAAATTGTCACAATCCCAGGCCGTTAGCATTAATCGGCACAAAAACCCCAAATTCTTTGATGTGCTTTGCGTTCTGAAACCAAATAAATGACTGAGAAATGTTTTGGCTTACCTGCACGTATTCTGCAAGTCCCTATAAATGTCATCACAAACACCTGGAACAAATTTGACAATAGTTGAGTATGTACCACAATGTCGATACTACGGAGACGAATACGAATCCCCAAATGCCACAGAGTGCAATACGATCTGTAGTTTCAGTTCTGGTGACAATTCTTTATGCAGTTTAGCATTATTCTTTCTTATCGCATCATTACTTCCCTTAAGAACCGTGAAATATTCTGCTGACTTTCTCAGATTGCTGAAATAACTTCTCGGAACTTCCACAGAAATTTCTTCTTGTATGAACGACTGATATGACGTCTGTTTTTTGTTATAATCACGATCGCAAAGTTTGTTTTCTCGTGCAGGGATTTAATACGATCAACCACTAACATCGCTGCGGCTCCTGCTGCCGCCAAAACGTTCATTTTTAGAGATGACGCGACAAAACTACATTGCCGCGAAAGGCTGAGGTTCCAAATTCGAGTTCCTGCCTGGCATAGAGCTGTAGTCTGCCATGCAGTAACTTACATTGCACGTAAACAAATCAAATGCCTTCAATTACAGTTTGAGGACAGAATATGAAACTGTGAAATTGCGTGTAGATTTTATCTCTATGGAAATTGTTAAAAAAGACAATATTGCTGGGAATGATATTGATTCTCAGCTGCAGTGGTGCACACACTCAAGGGTACCTGCAAACTGAATGTGGTCAGCATGTTATGTCCTCAGAGCCTAGTCATCATCCTATTCTTTAGTTACATATTAATCATACACTCCTGGAAATGGAAAAAAGAACACATTGACACCGGTGTGTCAGACCCACCATACTTGCTCCGGACACTGCGAGAGGGCTGTACAAGCAATGATCACACGCACGGCACTGCGGACACACCAGGAACCGCGGTGTTGGCCGTCGAATGGCGCTAGCTGCGCAGCATTTGTGCACCGCCGCCGTCAGTGTCAGCCAGTTTGCCGTGGCATACGGAGCTCCATCGCAGTCTTTAACACTAGTAGCATGCCGCGACAGCGTGGACGTGAACCGTATGTGCAGTGCAGTTGACGGACTTTGAGCGAGGGCATATAGTGGGTATGCGGGAGGCCGGGTGGACGTACCGCCGAATTGCTCAACACGTGGGGCGTGAGGTCTCCACAGTACATCGATGTTGTCGCCAATGGTCGGCGGAAGGTGCACGTGCCCGACGACCTGGGACCGGACCGCAGCGACGCACGGATGCACGCCAAGACCGTAGGATCCTACGCAGTGCCGTAGGGGACCGAACCGCCACTTCCCAGCACATTAGGGACACTGTTGCTCCTGGGGTATCGGCGAGGACCATTCGCAACCGTCTCCATGAAGCTGGGCTACGGTCCCGCACACCGTTAGGCCGTCTTCCGCTCACGCCCCAACATCGTGCAGCCCGCCTCCAGTGGTGTCGCGATAGGCGTGAATAGAGGGAGGAATGGAGACGTGTCGTCTTCAGCGATGAGAGTCGCTTCTGCCTTAGTGCCAATGATGGTCGTATGCGTGTTTGGCGCCGTGCAGGTGAGCGCCACAATCAGGACTGCATACGACCGAGGCACACAGGGCCAACACCCGGCATCATGGTGTGGGGAGCGATCTCCTACACTGGCCGTACACCTCTGGTGATCGTCGAGGGGACACTGAATAGTGCACGGTACATCCAAACCGTCATCGAACCCATCGTTCTACCATTCCTAGACCAGCAAGGGAACTTGCTGTTCCCATAGGACATTGCACGTCCGCATGTATCCCGTGCCACCCAACGAGCTCTAGAAGGTGTAAGTCAACTACCCTGGCCAGCAAGATCTCCGGATCTGTCCCCCATTGAGCATGTTTGGGACTGGATGAAGCGTCGTCTCACGCGGTCTGCACGTCCAGCACGAACGCTGGTCCAACTGAGGCGCCAGGTGGAAATGGCATGGCAAGCCGTTCCACAGGACTACATCCAGCATCTGTACGATCGTCTCCATGGGAGAATAGCAGCCTGCATTGCTGCGAAAGGTGGATATACACTGTACTAGTGCCGACATTGTGCATGCTCTGTTGCCTGTGTCTATGTGCCTGTGGTTCTGTCAGTGTGATCATGTGATGTATCTGACCCCAGGAATGTGTCAATAAAGTTTCCCTTTCCTGGGACAATGAATTCACGGTGTTCTTATTTCAATTTCCAGGAGTGTATATACAGTCAGTTCTGAGCTATAGGTTTATCCTCTGGAGAACAAATGCACCAAATATGACCACCTTTAGAACTGCAGAAAAAGGTCAAAGAAATAATATCTACAAATAATAAGGCAAACTCTTGTAAAGATTTGTTAAAAACAGTTCAAGTTCGAACAACATACTGTGAGTACCTTTACTCATCAGTTACTCTCATCACACATAGACAGAATCAGTACTATTCCAGTAGCTGTGTCAATAAAACAGCATTTTCTATAAGGGGATAGAATTGTATAGGTCTAATAAAGAAGATTAAAGCGACTAGGTTTTTTTTTTTCTCTTGTCCAGAACATAACTTACAAATACAGCCGATAGACAGCATCTTAAAAACAAGCGAATACTATAACGAACTTTCATTAATAAGAATTTATGAAGTGTCTGTTTAGCAATAGACTCAATATAGTGAAGAGGTATTACGGTATTAGATTATATGGAAGAGGGATTTGCTAAACAAGCAGCACAATAACAGTAATAACAATGGCGATGATGATGATGATGATGATGAAGAAAGAGAACAAGAAGAAGAAGAGGACATCTCTGTCACTTGACGCAGCACTTCGGCACTATATGATTAGTTCCTGGAAAAACTGACTACAAAAACTCTGTAATTTTTAAGAGTAACGCCTTTTCGTCTTTCTGAGCTCAACACCTCACTCTCTTTAAAGAAGTGCTGAGACAACTTTCCATGCATTCTTTTGCCAATGGAGAGATCATCATGACACTTTTTCAGTTACAGGCCAATGTCCTGTGGATACACGTTATGTGTCTTTAATGCAGTGGTTTCCATTGCCTTCTGCACCCTCATGCCGTTGATAATTGCTGGTTCTTCCACCTTTAGGTGCAGTTTCCCATACCATGGAAAAGAGAGTACCCTGAACCTCTGTCCGCTTCTCCGCCCTCTTTGATAACGCCCTTGGCAGAATGAGGGTGACTTCCTTTGCCGCAAATCTTCGGACACCAATGCTGATTGTTAATGAACATTTAAGGTGTAGCAGGTTTCGCACCCGGGACTGAAGTTTTGATTACTTACCAAAGTCGCTACGCCTAGACCACGTATGAGTCGCTGGGCGGTTAGTTGCTCAAAGGTCGCACGTCAGTTCGTCTCTACACATCTCAGTAGCCGTCTTTCACCCCTCTCATCTATGGCCCGTGCTGCACCACAGATTCCTGGGATAGCGCCATTTGGCCATTCACTCTTTTCTTTAATCGCAGTGGCAGGCGAACCCTTTACATATTTAGAGGTTTCGGAAATGTGTCCACCCTTGCCCGGAAAGCCGTTTTGGATGTCAGATAAATCGCTCCGTTTCCGCGTTGCGACAAAGACTGCCCTGTTTCCGGTATCCCCAAGCTACTGTTGATATATCCTGTTAGGGCTGCCACTTGCCAAATGTGAATGGTTAGTGCACGATGAGTCTGAACGAAGTAGGTGGTCACATTAATGTGACTCGAGTGCGTATTTATTGTCCTACAACACATGAATAATTATTGTTAGCTTTTACTGTCTATTGACACGCAGTCAACATGGGTTTAGAAAACATCGTTCCTGTGGAACACAACTAGCTCTTTGTTCCGATGAATTGTTGAGTGCTATTCACAAGGGATTTCAGATGGATTCCGTATTTCTGGACTTCCGAAGTGCTTTTGACACTGTTCAACACAAGTGGCTCGTATTGTAATTGCGTGCTTATGGAATATCGTCTCAGTTATGTGACTGGATTTGCGATTTCCTGTCAGAGAGGTCGCAGTTCGTATAACCGATGGAAAGTCATCGAGTAAAACAGAAGTGATATCTGGCGTTCCCCAACGTAGTGTTATACGCTATTTGCTGTTCTATATCTATATAAACGATTTGGGAGACAATCTGAGCAGCCGTCTTCGGTTGCTTGCAGATGACGCTGTCGTTTATCAACTAATAAAGTCATCAGAAGATCAAAACAAACTGCAAAACGATTTAGAGTAAATATCTGAATGGTGCAGTGGCAGTTGACCCTAAATAACGAAAAGTGTGAGGTCATCAACATGAGTGCTAAATGAAACTTGTTAAACTTCGGTTACAGGATACATCACTCAAATCTAAAAGATGTAAATTCAAGTAAATACCTAGGCACTACAACTACCAACATCTTAAATTGGAAGGAACGCGTAGAAAATGTTGTGGCGAAGGTTAACCAAAGACTGCGTTTTATTGGCGGGACACTTAGAAAATGTAACGAACCTACTAAAAAGGCTGCCTACACTACGCTTGTCCGTCCTCTTTTAGAATACTGCTGCGCGGTGTGGGATCTTTACCAGATAGGACTGACGGAGTACATCGAAAAAGTTCGAAGAAAGGCAGCTCGTTTTGTATTATAGCGAAATATGGGGGAGAGTGTCACAGAAACGATACAGGAATTGGGCTGGACATCATTGAAAGAAAGGCGTTTTTCGTTGCGACGGAATCTTCTCACAAAATTCCTATCACCAACTTTCTCCTCCGAATGCGAAAATATTTTGTAGACACCGACGCCCATAGGGAGGAACGATCACCACGATAAAATAAGGGAAATCAGAGCTCGTACAGAAAAATACAGGTGTTCGTTCTTTCCACGCGCTATACGAGATTGGAATAATAGAGATTTGTGAAGGTGGTTCAATGAAACCTGTACTAGGCACTTAAATGTGATTTGCAGAATATCCATGTAGATGTAGATGTAGATGCACTTCCTCACTCTGCAAATGTAGGCTCTGAATCGTGGTCTTGCAGTGCAAGAGGGAGCTAAACCTAACGATGACATTACGTTAGCTAGTGGAAGACAACACATGCACTTGCACCATCGTTCACGGTGAAGATGAGTCTGTGCGTAGTAGTATTGAGGAATGTAGATGACGCGCAAGAAATGACGATGACAGGAAGAAAAGTAGTCCAATGACACGAAGAAACATGCGACTACAGTGAAAGATGTGACGAAGCTGTCCCAGTGAGCAAACATGGCAGCGTTTGCGGCTGTGCTACAGCGTATATGAAAGCTAGTCACAGGTTGTGCGAATGTTAAGCACGTATGATGAATGGTGCAGCAATACAATTATTGAGTTTTATAAACTACGAAGCTACGATCGACAAAGATGCTTTCTACGCCCTTACGGAGGGTGGAGAATACAACAGAGCATATAGAAACCGCCGGGGTTTCAGCAGTGGAAATCAAATAAAGTAATCGCATGTTGCTTAAAGATTACGAGCAGTTTTTCAATGAGTGGTTTTGGTATCTCATCTTCTGACATATTTGCGACATCCTGGAACTGACTATCTACCACTATGGGAGGCAAAAGTGCACAAACACAGGGCATTCGTTATGAAACGCCTAATGACAATGATCATTTTGGTGACAAATCTCACAAGGTAGAAACGTTTCATATGAAACCTGTAAATCTTCTCCTCATGAAGAGCAAAGAGAAAAACGTGACCAAGTCAAAGTTAATGGATTTAGAGAATTGATTAATCGAACTATTTCCTTTGCAAAATGTGTGTGAATTTCTAAGAGACCGAACTGCTTGTAACACTAGCCTGCCATGCAATATTACCCTCTGGCAGGATTTTGATTTTTGACTGCGCCGGTGTCTAATGGATGAAGGTATCGGACTATAATTTTGAATGTAGCGCAATTAACAGAAAAAAATAAAAAGGCATTAATTCTTGGGTTAATGAAAATACACTCCTGGAAAAAAGAACACATTGACACCGGTGTGTCAGACCCACCATACTTGCTCCGGACACTGCGAGAGGGCTGTACAAGCAATGATCACACGCACGGCACTGCGGACACACCAGGAACCGCAGTGTTGGCCGTCGAATGGCGCTAGCTGCGCAGCATTTGTGCACCGCCGCCGTCAGTGTCAGCCAGTTTGCCGTGGCATATGGAGCTCCATCGCAGTCTAACACTGGTAGCATGCCGCGACAGCGTGGACGTGAACCGTATGTGCAGTTGACGGACTTTGAGCGAGGGCGTATAGTGGGTATGCGGGAGGCCGGGTGGACGTACCGCCGAATTGCTCAACACGTGGGGCGTGAGGTCTCCACAGTACATCGATGTTATCGCCAGTGGACGGTGGAAGGTGCACCTGCCCGTCGACCTGGGACCGGACCGCAGCGACGCACGGATGCACGCCAAGACCGTAGGATCCTACGCAGTGCCGTAGGGGACCGAACCGCCACTTCCCAGCAAATTAGGGACACTGTTGCTCCTGGGGTATCGGCGAGGACCATTCGCAACCGTCTCCATGAAGCTGGGCTACGGTCCCGCACACCGTTAGGCCGTCTTCCGCTCACGCCCCAACATCGTGCAGCCCGCCTCCAGTGGTGATGCGACAGGCGTGAATGGAGGGACGAATGGAGACGTGTCGTCTTCAGCGATGAGAGTCGCTTCTGCCTTGGTGCCAATGATGGTCATATGCGTGTTTGGCGCCGTGCAGGTGAGCGCCACAATCAGGACTGCATACGACCGAGGCACACAGGGCCAACACCCGGCATCATGGTGTGGGGAGCGATCTCCTACACTGTCCGTACACCTCTGGTGATCGTCGAGGGGACACTGAATAGTGCACGGTACATCCAAACCGTCATCGAACCCATCGTTCTACCATTCCTAGACCGGCAAGGGAACTTGCTGTTCCAACAGGACAATGCACGTCCGCATGTGTCCCGCGACACCCAACGTGCTCTAGAAGGTGTAAGTCAACTACCCTGGCCAGCAAGATCTCCGGATCTGTCCCCCATTGAGCATGTTTGGGACTGGATGAAGCGTCGTCTCACGCGGTCTGCACGTCCAGCACGAACGCTGGTCCAACTGAGGCGCCAGGTGGAAATGGCATGGCAAGCCGTTCCACAGGACTACATCCAGCATCTCTACGATCGTCTCCATGGGAGAATGGCAGCCTGCATTACTGCGAAAGGTGGATATACACTGTACTAGTGCCGACATTGTGCATGCTCTGTTGCCTGTGTCTATGTTCCTATGGTTCTGTCAGTGTGATCATGTGACGTATCTGACCCCAGGAATGTGTCAATAAAGTTTCCCCTTCCTGGGACAATGAATTCACGTTGTTCTTATTTCAATTTCCAGGAGTGTTTTAAGACTGTACTCACGGCTCTTGATGTTTGAATGCTCTATACAATTTCTTCCTGGTGACGGATTTTTAATGTGTTTGAGCCATTCCCTACTGTCGAGAGTGACAGGCAACAGCCAAATCCCTTGCAAAGCAGCTTCCAGTAGCCTCTCTTGCCACCGTCGATGTGTACCGTGCAACGGGTAGCCACTGACTGCGTACAGTTCCCAACAAGTAGCCGCCCAGTTCGACTTCCAAAACCACCTTTTACATAGCACCATGCCACTTCCGTTGCGAAGGGACTTCCCTACATCTTTTACATTTTACAATACAGGGGCCGTAAGCATGAACCAATTTCCAATAATATTGTCTTTCTTTTAAATATACACGTACTATAAAATGTCATTATTTAAAATATCATTTTATTTTTCTATAATACATTACAGAACTCTAAATTTCCTGCCAAAATTAATGACCCTAACTAACAAAGAACGCACACTTCACAATTACAGTTACATAATATAAACCTACTTCCAATCGATATAAATATTGCATGATGAAGTCTTGGGTCTCTAGACTTATACATTACTTATACTAACTAAAACTAACTTATGCTAGGAACAACACACACACACACACACACCCACACACACACCCACACACACATCCGCGATGGAGGACTTGACACTCGGGTGTGAGGGACCACGCAATCCATGACAAGGTGCCTCAAACAACGCGGCCACTTCGAGCGGCTATTTCCTTTGTAAAAGAGTCATTAAGGTAGGGAGAGACTGGAATGGAAATAGATACGTTCTGTCTAGGATCATTTGCTTTTTCTTATGTACGTTAATTACCTCTAGCCTATTACACTGCAACATGCTAACGTTATATTGTTTGCAGATAATACAAACATTGTAATTAATAGCAAGTCAAGTATTATTTAGAAATGGCTGCTAATCAAACTTTCTCTGCTATTAAGAAATGGGTTAAAAACTAATTCACTGTCATTAAACCCTGAAAAGACAGACAGTATGCAGTTCAACACCTGCAAGAGATTTCCTTCCAACGTGTGTATGCAACTCGAAGAGGTTGACAGTGTTAGATTTCTGCGATTGCAGCTAGATTATAAATTCAGTTTGGAAGAGCATACCACAGAATTGCTGAAGCGCCTAAACAAGTTAGTATTTGCAATGCGAATGATATCAGATGCATAAGATATGAAAATAAAATAAAAACTTGAATACTTTGCGTTCATGCTGTTATATCACATGGGATCATATTCTGGGGTAACTCGTCAAACCGAGCAGAAAATTTAGAGTGCAAAAGCGTATAATAAGACGCATTTGTGGTGTAAATTCAAGAGCATCACGTAGAAACCTGGTCAAAGAAATGGATAGTCTAACCACTGCTTCCCAGTATATTAATTCCTCAATGAAATTTGTTTCAAATAATATGTCTGTATTTCTAATCAACAGTTCAATACATAGTTTCAGTACTAGGAATAAGAACTATCTACATCAAAACTAAATCAAAAGTAAACGGGGTACAGTATTAAGGAACAAAGATTTTCAATAAATTTCTATCAACCATGAAAAACTTGGTTTCAGATAAAGCATAGGTTAAATGGAATTTGAAAGGCTTCTTGATAAGTAACTCCTTCTACTCTATACATGCACATCTGAACACTGACTTTTAGACCAACCTAGGTAAAAATGTCTGTTAGGTTTCAGTTTTGAAAGTACTTGGTCACGACAATATAGATTTGGTATTTAGTATGATAAATTTACTAAAATTGCAAAGCTATGTCTCATTCTGACGGTCTATTAATTCTGTAAATATCGGCAGTCCCAGTTTATTGTCATGTATTCCCATAATTTGAGAGTCTCCAAACCAATGATCAGCGAAGTGAGTAGTATATTTAAATGTTCCATGTTTATTTTCTTTTTTTGTTTCTTTAGAAACTTTCTGACATGTTCCACACCCACGAGAATCATTGCATTCTTACGTATGCGAAACGAAAACTGAATCTAATCTAATCTAATCTGTGAAATGAGCAACTGAAACGCGTAAACTACACAAAAATGAAGAAAATGAGAATGGCTTGTTGGCGTCTGATTTGAACATACGGAATGACGTCCACAATAAAAGTTAATGTAAATGTAGACATCTCATACTGAAACACGTGTGTCTCACACATATCCAGACAACAGGATATAATACCTCTGGAATTCCTCGTGTATCAATTCTGAGCCACACTTGCTTACAGTTTTCTGAACCAGTATCGGCCTGCAAAGAAGGAGCAGATTTTTCTTTAATAACTACTGATTTACCGAAAGCTCATCCAGCACGCAAGATACCTCCTGAAGTTGTGTTCTATTTGGGGAAACATCGGTACCGAGAAATATCACAATAACAGTGGTGTTACGTGTATGTGGCCTAAGAAAGTGCTTTAAGAGATTATTCGAAAGCGCGTATTCCTTATTTGTATTTCTAAGTATGGCGGAAAACATAGTCAAAAAGAGAAATTAACGATTGTTCCCCGATTTCTGCTCTGACCAGAACATGAATAATTCATTATACCTGGTGCACCATGTTCTTGCAACGGCTGGAGTTTTCGATTTCGTGCAACATAATTAATCGGCTCCTGGTCTTTGCTTTGTGCTCTCCTACAGTGACTCTGGTGTTATTTCCTAAT
Organism: Schistocerca gregaria; assembly: GCF_023897955.1. Taxonomy (NCBI): domain Eukaryota; kingdom Metazoa; phylum Arthropoda; class Insecta; order Orthoptera; family Acrididae; genus Schistocerca; species Schistocerca gregaria. Next base: position 206,459,184 of record NC_064928.1, on the reverse strand, counting down.
CGAAACGGACTATGTCTCCAGTCCAGAGTACTGACATCGACTGGCACAAAAGGTTTGTGTGAACAATCACTTCCTTGTGCAAACGATTGTCGAGGACTTTCGTGATATCCAAGCAACTTTAAACACACTTAAGAAACAGACGTTAACATCTGAACAGAAGTTGAAATTTCGCAAAATTTGTGTCCTGAAGAAAGATGGAAGAAAGCCTGGCATTCTAATGACAACTAATATCCATTCAGAAGATGTTGCAGTTTAGAACGAAAGTACCGGAGCACGTTGGAAGGCCAAAATGAACTAATTTCAACCGCATGAAAACTTACTCACACTTACTAAGAGTGCTTGTATCTTGGTGCCAGAAAGATTGCTGCTGCAAAGCACAAGGACTTAATGCCCTTGTACCCTTAAATCGACGAAAACCATCATGGCGTACATATTGCTCTTAACCAGACACTCAGAGTGCAAAAAGTGGGGTGAAGATTTCGAAATAGGAAGACGCTTGTATTCGATGAGTGAGCTGAGCCCTTGTAACCTTAAATGCTGAAGTATATCTGGGGCTGTGCCCTTGGAATCTTAAATGTTGAAGTATATCTGGACCTAATAGCATTTCAAAACAAGTTATTGGCCAAAATTGGACTGTGGCATAAGTAAACTTCTCATCACTTAGAGTCCCAACTGAAACATGTACGTCTGAAGTAACGTAACTGACAGTGGTCTGCAACACATCTGTTAAAATGGGAATGGCAGGCGAATGTGTATTTTATCTCGTCGCTTATGAGGTTTGTCCTCTACTGAACTTTTCTGACTGCGAGAATGTGACTTTCAATAACTTCAAACGAGTCCAAAACTGCAAGAATTTACACAAAAACTAAATCTGATGCAACACTAATGATTGGAAATTCGCCCTGGCAATAAAACAAAATTTGATCAATTTAAAGATAATGGCTATGTGCTTGATGATTGCTGTCCCTGAAATTATATTTCTTACCTTTACCTACCCTATGATAACACTCTTAGCACTGCTATCTGTTAGTACTGTAAGTCGTACAGTTAGCATACAGCATTTGTGCAAGGCTGTTGCTTAACATACAATTAATTAAATTGAGTATGGCTGAGGCAATAACTTCTTGAGCAAAAACGATAGTCAAAAATGACATGGATCTGGAAACTTGTATTGACATGTGGCAGGTAACAATAAGGCACTAACTTTAGAAACTGGTATTTTGACTCTTTGAAAATTAATAATGCTCACAATTAACACACATAAACTGATTGTTTTGTGTTAGCAGAAGAGGCAACACTGTGTTACGAGTGGAGGCCGAGTTGCACGCGTTTTAGCTCACGTAGGCTGGCGTGAGGAGGGAAGAACTATACTGACGTGAGGTCTGGAACATGACAAGGAATGAGAATTCAGAAAGCAGACGTAATTAGTTTGATACTTAACTTTAATCCATTAATGATGAGCGTCGCTCTTGACGGTACATGATTCACAATGTTATCTGTTCAGAATACGTTCACAGTAACTGAATACGTTGCCTTGCTAGGTCGTAGCAAATGACGTAGATGAAGGCTACGCTAATCTGTCGTCTCTGTAAATGAGAGCGTCTGTAGTCAGTAAACCATCGCTAGCAAAGTCGGCTGTAAAACTGGGCGAGTGCTAGGGAGTCTCTTTAGACTAGACTTGCCGTGTGGCGGCGATCGGTCTGCAATCACTGATAGTGGCGACGCGCGGGTCCGACGTATACTAACGGGCCGCGGCCGATTTAAAGGCTACCAGCTAGCAAGTGTGGTGTCTGGCGGTGACACCACAGATTGTATGTTAACAACTAGCTTTACAGAATCATTGGATGTGAGTGCCATACATGGTCTCAATCAGCACTTATCGATACGCGAATTACATTGGTAAACAAACGACTTTCTTTTCCTTAATTATTTTCAGTATGGTGTCTTGCAAATGAGAAATCATTACTGCTGGTAGCGATTAAGTATGTATCCAGCACACATCAGATGCAACACGTCTTTACGCTTCAGAGTCCTCCATCTCTCTATCTTAAGTTACCCATAACACAATACCCATTACGCCTTGAACCAGAGATCGCTATTGAGCAGCACCGCTATTACACAGTCAATGCTACTAATGACCACTTTCGTTCCATTTAAAATTTTCTTAAAAATTTACCCTGTGTGTATACCTTTCGCAACAATATAAAAATATATAATTTTAATTTATTTCACAACATAAACCCCGAATGCACGAAGAAATTGGGAAAAAACGGAACAGTCAGTTGTCTTAAGGGGGTGGTTTGGCTTTAGAAATCTCTGGGACATACAGCCTCCAACCAACCGTCGTTTCAAGCAACATATTTGAAAACAAAGTCGCATTATTCCTAGACACAGTCGCATATCTCGTAACTTTGGTGAACTCATAATGCCTGCAACAAATTACAGTCCTAAAAATAACGCAAATACGGGCGTTTTTGCAATAAATTTTCTATCGAAACTACAAACTGCAGTACAAAGTGAGGCGAAAAGAACTTCGCATGTAGCAATTTCTTGACTGCTACAATGAATTACATTCGTAGAAGAACTTCGGTGTACCAATAGATACCTCTGTCTTGTATCTCTGTATTAGAACAACACAGTTGTTGCGGTAAAGGCACTTGTACTTCAAACAAAATTAACAAAATAATTGTTTCCGGCAGAATTTCATTTTTCAGAATGATGTTCCACTGTACAGCGGAGAGTTTGCTGACATAAAACTTCGTGGGAGATTAAACTGTATGCTGGGATGCGAGTGAGAGCTTATGTTCTTCACAGGAAAGTGCTCTACTGACTCAGCCACCTAAGCAAGACTCGCAACCCCTCCTCACAGCTGTAATTTTCCCAGTACCTCACCTCATTCATTCCAAACTTCACAGTTTTAATCTGCCAGAAAGTTTCATTTTTCACGTTTGGCGATCAAGAGCTGACACATAAAATAAATAATGAGTACTGTAACATATACACTCCTGGAAATTGAAATAAAAACACAGTGAATTCATTGTCCCAGGAAGGGGAAACTTCATTGACACATTCCTGGGATCAGATACATCACATGATCACACTGACAGAACCACAGGCACATAGACACAGGCAACAGAGCATGCACAATGTCGGCACTAGTACAGTGTATATCCACCTTTCGCAGCAATGCAGGCTGCTATTCTCCCATGGAGACGATCGTACAGATGCTGGATGTAGTCCTGTGGAACGGCTTGCCATGCCATTTCCACCTGGCGCCTCAGTTGGACCAGCGTTCGTGCTGGACGTGCAGACCGCGTGAGACGACGCTTCATCCAGTCCCAAACATGCTCAATGGGGGACAGATCCGGAGATCTTGCTGGCCAGGGTAGTTGACTTACACCTTCTAGAGCACGTTGGGTGACACGGGATACATGCGGACGTGCATTGTCCTGTTGGAACAGCAAGTTCCCTTGCCGGTCTAGGAATGGTAGAACGATGGGTTCGATGACGGTTTGGATGTACCGTGCACTATTCAGTGTCCCCTCGACGATCACCAGAGGTGTACGGCCAATGTAGGAGATCGCTCCCCACACCATGATGCCGGGTGTTGGCCCTGTGTGCCTCGGTCGTATGCAGTCCTGATTGTGGCGCTAACCTGCACGGCGCCAAACACGCATACGACCATCATTGGCACCAAGGCAGAAGCGACTCACATCGCTGAAGACGACACGTCTCCATTCGTCCCTCCATTCACGCCTGTCGCGTCACCACTGGAGGCGGGCTGCACGATGTTGGGGCGTGAGCGGAAGACGGCCTAACGGTGTGCGGGACCGTAGCCCAGCTTCATGGAGACGGTTGCGAATGGTCCTCGCCGACACCCCAGGAGCAACAGTGTCCCTAATGTGCTGGGAAGTGGCGGTGCGGTCCCCTACGGCACTGCGTAGGATCCTACGGTCTTGGCGTGCATCCGTGCGTCGCTGCGGTCCGGTCCCAGGTCGACGGGCACGTGCACCTTCCGCTGACCACTGGCGACAACATCGAAGTACTGTGGAGACCTCACGCCCCACGTGTTGAGCAATTCGGCGTTACGTCCACCCGGCCTCCCGCATGCCCACTATACGCCCTCGCTCAAAGTCCGTCAGCTGCACATACGGTTCACGTCCACGCTGTCGCGGCATGCTACCAGTGTTAAAGACTGCGATGGAGCTCCGTATGCCACGGCAAACTGGCTGACACTGACGGCGGCGGTGCACAAATGCTGCGCAGCTAGCGCCATTCGACGGCCAACACCGCGGTTCCTGGTGTGTCCGCTGTGCCGTGCGTGTGATCATTGCTTGTACAGCCCTCTCGCAGTGTCCGGAGGAAGTATGGTGGGTCTGACACACCGGTGTCAAAGTGTTCTTTTTTTCCATTTCCAGGAGTGTATTTTGAGAAATAATAAAACTTTATGAACCATAAAGTATGTTTTCAGTTTCGTGCAATAAATAAAAACCCAAAATCTCTGAGTTTCATATCTGTGTTGGTTAACTGGTCCAGCATTCAGCTCCGCGTTATTTATTTTGTTGTACGTTCTTTCTGATAACGCCAAGTCTCGTCTCCCGTGTCTTTTTGTAAAAACAAGTAATAATTGATAATTGTCCGTGTTTTCAGTTTAGTCAAGTCGTAACAGACATCCTCGCTTAGTAGTATATATATATATATATATATATATATATATATATATATATATATATATATATATATATATATATATGCGAACAGTCTTAGTACACTCATATCAGTTCTTCAGAACAGAAGGTAAAGACCGTTTTATTTTGAGGTCGCACATCTACTATTTGACTCTGCCTGCTCAGGACTGGTCCAAAGCACTTCTGTTGTTTACAATTGTTATTTGAAGCTGCCAACGTTGCTACTGCGCTGACATTCCTTATAAGCCAGGAATAAAAGCAGTTTCGGAACTTTGTGGGCGGACAGTGTATTGTATAACATGTGTCACTGAAAAAAAAAAACTTTCGTTTTGATCACGGTTGCAGTGAAGTTCCATTGTCGTGAAGTAGACCCTTGAGAAAGTCACTCTTTTTTAACTGACACAGGCTAAAGAAGCCTAGGCTCTTACAAACATTTATTTATGCCTACACATGCAAGCAGATATTCGTAGTCGCATAGCAGAAAGTGAAGCACCGATAGCTTGTTGAATGACGCCATTTTGAAAGAACAGTTGTTTATTAAATAAATTACGGTTCGTATTTCATGGAGTACTGTTAGTGGACGATTAATAATGTGTCATCCCTGTGTGTGAATGAATAAACAAAACGTGGCGTGGCGGCATTACGTAACGTTGGAAACTGTATTTTTCCACAAATAACTCGTAAATTAATGAAAGACTCGACAATCACAGCGTACCATTGTCACCTATGTTGATTAATTACCTTCCACGTTGTCGTTCTGGACGCAGTTAGTGAACGATGAAATATTTTTTGCCTACCAAGCTAAAAAATGTGTTTTGGGCAATAAATTTAGTTTCACGATTGTATTTATGTGGTTTTATCACGTGGTATTCCTCTGCTAGGACAACGCCGCTCGTGCCTTACGAATAATTCCTAACAGTCTGAGTATTCGATGATCATAGAACCATGATTGCAGGCAGAAGCAGAGACAAAACAAATCAGAAAATTCCAAAGAAAAGACGAAATTCTGTGTTGTGACATCTAATAGTCCCTCAGAAAGGGAAATCCAAGAATGTGTTTATAATACAATAGCTGCCTTGTTTCGCAGTGGACTACACCGAAATTCTGAAGCCGGTCAAGGATGCATTTATATGACTGGAATGCATATGAGAGACAAGCGATGGTTGATGGTTGAGAAGGAAGTGAGATACAGTTACAGTGTATCCCAGCAGTTCTTTAATTTGTTCACTGAGCAAACAATAAAGGAAACAAAAGAAAGTAAACATTGAAGGTAAGAAATAAAATCTCTGTAGTATGTGGATGACTTTGTAATTCATTCAGAGATGGCAAAAGACTAAGACGAACTGTTGCATGTAGCCGATAGTGGGCTGAAAACAGGTGATCAGAGGAACATCAACGAAAGTAAATCAATGATAATGGAATGTAGTTGAACTGAGTCAGCCGATTCTGACTTTATTACATTAAGAAACGTGTCACTAAAAGTAATAGATGAGTTTTGCTGTTGTAGTGGAAGTAAGTAACTAATGATGCTCGAACGGAAGCAAAGCACTTCTAAAAAATACAGTTATGTCGTCATTAAATAAATGGCAGGATATATTTTTCTGATATTTTTCTGGAGCATAGCTTTGTTTTACATGTCATGCGCCTGTTACATGTTGCATCTCATGAATCTCAAATGTTTACATTCTACTCTGCCCCGTTAGCCCACTGTTTTCGATTCACTGTCACAGAAATCTGTGCTCCAAACGTACACTCTCAAAACATCTTTCCTCACTTAAGGCTTTCATTTCATACCAGCAAATTTTCTTGGCAGGAAGACAGTCTTTGGTTTTGCTATTCTGCTTTCTAAATCCTCATTGCTTCTTCGGTTACGAGGGTATTTTGCTTCCAACGTAGCAAAATTTCTTACCATCTTCTACTTCTTGATTATCAGTTTAGATGTTTTCTCGCTATTCTCATTTCTGCTACTTTCCGTTACTCTCGTCCTCTTTCCGGTTTGCTCTCAAGCTACATTCTGCACTCATTATACTGTTGCTTCCATTCAACAGATCCTCTAATTATTCTTCACTTTCATTGAGGTTGGGAATGTCACCAGCAAATCTTGCATTGATATCTTTACAAAACGAATTTTAATCCTACTCTTGAACCTTTCTTCCCTTTGCGTCATTACTTCCTCGATGTATAGATTGAACAGAGCGGACAGAATACTTACTTTCTTGATCTTCCAATCTTATTATTTCCTCTTGGTTCTCATGAAATATTTTGCATTGTTCGTCTTTCCATATGGCTTACTCTTTTTTTTTCAGAAATTCTAACAACTTTTCAATGTTCCTAACGCCTTTTCTTTTAGTTTGAAAATCTGTCAGCATGCCTTTATTTGTTTTCATTGTTGCTTCTGTTACCATTTTCAATGTCAGAAATGCCCCTCTGGCGTCTTTACCTTTCCTAAGGCCAATCGTCATCTAACTGATCCAAAGACTTCTTTTTTCCTTTCTTCTGTATGTTATTTTTGTAAGTAACTTGAATGTATGGGCTGTTAAGCTGATTGTGTGATGATTCTCGCACCTGTCGGCTCTTGCTATCTTTTTCTTCCGATAGTCCGATTGTTTACTGCCTGTCTCCCGCATTCTACACGCCAACTTGAATAGTCCTTTGATTCCCACTTCCCCCTTTGATTTCAGAAATTCCGATGGAATGTTATCCATCCCCTCTGCCTTATTTGATCACAATTCTTCCAGAGCTCTTTTGAATTCTGATTCTGACACTCGATCCTCTATTTCATTCCAGTCCCTGTTCCCTCTTCCTTAACGTCATCATACGTCTAAGTGACCGATATCACTGTATTCTTGAATTTCCTTCAATATTTTTTTTACTTTCTTTATCCGTCTGTCAACTATGGTATCTTAGCAGTTGCCTTCCTTATCTCTCTGTTTTTCTTTCCAACCTGTGCAGTTGCCATTTTTAGAGATGTCTATCCTTGTTCAGCTCAGCTGCCTACACTGGTGTTCCTTATCACAGTATTCACATCTATAGGAAGCTTCAAATGTGTCTCGCCATTTCTCACTTCAGTAACCTTAGATGTAGATGTACACCTATGGATTTGGGATTTAGGCATTAAATAATTAAATTCAACCACCCTATCAAGTCAGAAATGTCTTTTAGAAGTTTAATAATAACTACACGTCATATAAAAAAATGCTTTACAATACACTGAGTAAATCGTTTCCCATGCTGAATTTCGAAAATTCCTTACAATAATCAAACACAACCAGCCTAAAAGCAGGAGCATCTTATGGTGTATCCCACGGGTCAACACTGCTATATGCGGTACTGCACTGTCAGTTGGGTTGCCTGCATCGCAGGCGTTAAATGGCTGGCTTAAGTAAGTCTACAACAGCATTTCCGGCCTATCATATATAGGGTGACATCTTTGGCACCTTTCATTGCATCACAAATCACGAGGCCGGAGACAGAGCGTTTCCTGGCGCCAGTTCAACGGCTGAATAGTTTTTTTTTCTTTCTTTGTTACATTCGTACACTCAACACACAGCCCATACATGACAATTGCTCGTGTTGGGTTCATTGTGTCTGTCGTATAACAGGATATCGCATTCTTGTGGAAACCAGGATACACTGACATCATCCGTTGTGGACACTTGCCGACACAGGTCCGTCACAGATGTATATTGGGTAATTGGCTCTTATTATCTGATAGGGCAATTCTCTACCGATAGTTTGAATAATATAATCATCATAGTATATTACTCCTGTTTGGTTGGCACTTCAAATAAACTGCCATGTCTTGATGTGGAAGGCTGCAAATATTCATCTGTATACTGTTGTTGCAGCAGCTATGGCTCAGGCAGTAGTAGGTCGAGGAGCCTCTCTGTGTCATGGTCAGAATCTGTTCAAGTAGGTCCCATTGCGTTGATGACTGTTGTGGCCGCTGTGATGGTTCAGGCAACAGTAGGTCGTGGAACACTTCCAACAGTTCTGTTTTATGTAACAGAATTCTAGGTATATCGACTTACACAGTCAATAATAACAGTAATAATAATAATTAGAAACGGATGAATGTTACCAATAGCTATTCCCAGGACCCAATCACGTTACAAAACTATCCGTCCATTGCTGCACAGCTCACAGCCGCTTCTTGTGTGGTGAGAGACTGGATAGACATTCTAAAAAGAGGATGCAATTGCAGCAAATGATACGTATTGTGCTGGAGGACGCATCATATAACGCATAGTCTGATAATGGCAGGTCATACCATTCTGTGGCATTGCTACTATTTGTTGAAGTTCTCTTCGCTTAATGCGAGCCTCTCTTCAAATGACACCATGTGATCTGGGCGTACGTTGTTGTCCTTGTTGTGGTCTTCAGTCCTGAGACTGGTTTGATGCATCTCTCCATGCAAAACAATCCTGTGCAAGCTTCTTCATCTCCCAGTACCTACTGCAACCTACATCCTTCTGAATCTGCTTAGTGTAATCATCTCTTGGTCTTCCTCTATGGCGGTGGTCTCGCGGTTCTAGGCGCTCAGTCCGGAACCGCGCGCCTGCTACGGTCGCATGTTCGAATCCTGCCTCGGGCATGGATGTGTGTGATGTCCTTAGGTTAGTTAGGTTTAAGTAGTTCTACGTTCTAGGGGACTGATGACCACAGATGTTAAGTCCCATAGTGCTCAGAGCCATTTGAACAATTTTTTTCCCTCTACGACTTTTACCCTCCACGCTGCCCTCCAATGCTAATTTGGTGATCCCTTGATGTCTCAGGACATGTCCTACCAACCTATCCCTTCTTCTAGTCAAGTTTTGCCACAAAATTCTCTTCTCCCCAATCCTATTCAATACCTCCTCATTAGTTACGTGATCTACCCACCTAAACTACAACATTCTTCTGTAGCACCCTATCTCGAAAGCTTCTATTCTCTTCTAGTCCAAACTACTTTTGTCCATGTTTCACTTCCATACATGGCTACACTCCATACAAACACTTTCAGAAAAGACTTCCTGACATTTAAATCTATGCTCGATGTTAACAAATTTCTCTTCTTCAGAAACGCTTTCCTTGCCATTGCCAGACTACATTTTATATCCTCTCTACTTCGACCATCATCAGTTATTTTGCTCCCCAAATAGCAAAACTCCTTTACTACTTTAAGTGTCTCATTTCCTAATCTAATTCCCTCAGTATCACCCGACTTAATTCGACTACATTCCATTATCCTCGTTTTGTTTTTGTTGATGTTCATATTATATCCTCCTTTCAAGACACTGTCCATTCCGTTCAACTGCTCCTCCAAGTCCTTTGCTGTCTCTGACAGAATTACAATGTCATCTGCGAACCTCAAAGTTTTTATTTCTTCTCCATGGATTTTAATACCTACTCCACATTTTTCTTTTGTTTCCTTTACTGGCTGCTCAATATACAGATCGAATAACACCGGGGAGAGGCTACAACACTGTCGCACTCCCTTCCCAAACAAATCAGAAAATTCCATAGAAAAAGACGAAATTCTGTGTTCTGACAGCTAATACTCCCTCAGAAAGGGAAATCCAAGAATGTTTTTACAATACAATAGCCGCCTTGTTTCGCAGTGGACTAGACCGAAATTCTGAAGCCGGCCAAGGATATTGGGCGTACGTACGAACAGAAAACTAATACTGACGACAGAGTAATCGAATATCAGTAATAAAAATTGATCGAGGGGTGATGGCCGAGGTGTTATTGACAAGGGCCGCACAGCAATTGGCCGACAGAGTGAGAACGTCGACACACACGTGGAAGGGGCTAGGTGAGGAGACGGGGAGGGAAATACGAGAGAGAAATTGCGATTTCAGGAAAGCTGACGCCAAAAAGTGCTGACATTAGCGTATTTGGCCAGCACCTGTAGTGATTCCCTACCGCTGCTGCTGAACAGTTACACTGGGAATAAAGACCATCGTAATAAAATAAGAGAAATCAGAGCTCGTATGTCTTGATTTAAGGGTTAGTTTTTCCCACACGCTCTTAAAGAGAGCGTCAGTAGAGAAATATTGTGTAGCTGGTTCTATGAGTCATGCACCTACGTTTGAACAGCAGAATAGTCATGTAGCTATATATCAAGATGCATCTAAAATAATTCGTGATTCGCCACCAAATGCAGGTGATAAAAAATTCTTTTCATAACGTGTGGGCTTTTACGGGCGGCGTCTTCCTGGGTAAGAGGCCGACATCGATCAGTAAAACTTATTCCTGCTGACGTTTCCTTGGCAACTGCGGGCAAGATCATCCGAGGTGTGTGAGCGGCTGGCTGCTAGGCCGTGGAGGTCCCGTTTATATAGAGCTCATAGAGGACACCTCCTTACGTAAGTCTATCTCAGACTAAAGTCATTACCCTCTATTGAATGTAATCGATTGTTACATCGTTGGTGCAACGTCGACCGCCATATCTTGTCAAACTTCAAGTTTTCCTCTTTTCTCTTAAAATTATTGTTGTGTTTCTGAGTCTCTATAGCTTCGCTATACAAACGTGCATAATAATGAGGTGTTCTAGATAGCACGCTCGTGTCACTAAATTTAAACACTTTCCGCTACTTCTGATTTGTCGGCATGTCTCAGTCGACAGTTCCTTTTCCGTTTAGAGTAGGAGGAGGAGATTAGTGTTTAACGTCCCGTCGACAACTAGGTCATTAGAGACGGAGCGCAAGCTCGGGTGAGGGAAGGATGGGGAAGGAAAGCGGCCGTGCCCTTTCAAAGGAACCATCCCGGCATTTAGGCGATTTAGGGAAATCACGGAAAACCTAAATCAGGATGGCCGGAGACGGGATTGAACCGTCGTCCTCCCGAATGCGAATCCAGTGTGCTAACCACTGCGCCACCTCGCTCGGTTTTCCGTTCGGTTCAGTGTGTATAAACACTTCTTTTCGTTGTTCCAGTATAAACCTTCCCACAGCTACATGGAATTTTATACACTCCAGGAGTTGGTAAAGGGGCGTCCCGCGTCTTCCGCCGATCTTAAACACTCATTAACCTTCTTGGTGGGTCTAAAGATTGTTTCAACTTGAAAGTTAACCAGAGCTTTCCTCATATTGCGAATAAATGGGAGAAAAACTTTCCCAGCTGACAGTTGTTGTTACTGAATGTGGTAAGACACTTTTCTTCAGGAACGAAGTGCACGATCTACCTCGTTGTCAGCGTATCCATTTTTCTTAAAAGCCGTTCGTAAATGATGTACTTCGTCTTGAAAATAAACTGGCTTATTAGCTTCTTTATTTTAGCTTTATTTATTTTACAACCGGTTCCGCTCCACAGACCGGCATCAGTTATCAGATCTACAATAGCTTACAAACATTTATAAAATTAACGGCGTGAATTGTACAAAATACAGCATTCACCACTGATTCTATGCTGCCCTTTCATCTTTTGTTAATACTGTATGGCGTGGAATGAAATTTGTTGTGTAGTAAATAAATCATTATCAGCAGCTCTTGACGATGAATCACTGCTATTTTAAATATTTACGAACTGTGGGGCACCCCATTCTTAAAATACAGAGGGGTCCAAAAAAATGTATCCACTGTTTAAAAGTTCATAACTGGCAAGTTAATTGACGGAGTTGTCTCTTCTTTGGTGGTGTAACAGTTTGTAGTTCCGGCAATCGCAACACAAGCGTTTTATTGAGTTGTTTTGTTTTGTCAGATGACAGTCGCCAGATATTCAGTGTTTTGTTCTAGTTGCACCGAGTTACTCAAAAAAACATGGCTGGCGCAAGGCCTACATTTGATGAAAGGAAGTCAGTTTTGAAGTGGTATTTTAAGTACGAAAACATTAATGAGGCTCAACGGCAATGGCGAAATGTGTATCAAACAGTGCCACAGACACGTTTAACAATGCGTGGCATTCGAGACAAATTTGAAGGCGAAGGCTGTGTTAAAGATGTTCACAAACAACGATCTGGACGACCTGTAACGGTAACATGTCCAGCTAACTCCCGTCGTGTGTTACAACAATTCACTCGATCACCACAGAAGTCTGAGAGACAGTGTGCCCGTGAAACTGCAATGAGTCACTCAAGTGTTCGGCGAATTTTGGAGACAGCAAAGTCTAAGTGCAACATGCCACGATTGCTACACGCAATGAACGAGGACGATCCAGATCGTAGAATGGAGTACTGCGAGTGGTTACTAACATGAAACGCAACGATGAAGAGCTGCCTGCCCTGTTTCAGAGGATCATCCTCAGCCTTCAAGGTCCGGGCAATCGCAGAGGGTGGGCTTACTGGTAGCTGAGAGCTCCAATGTTAGGTGCGTAATGTGGCCCCTTAGGGATACGGCGGCTAAGGAGGGGAAGAAATCCAGTGTGCACTCTGTGTGCATTCCCGGAGGAGTCATTCCTGATGTGGAAAGGGTCCTTCCGGATGCCATGAAGAGCACAGGGTGCAGCCAGCTGCAGGTGGTGGCACATGTTGGCACTAATGACGTGTGTCGCTTTGGATCTGAGGAAATTCTCTCTGGATTCCAGCGGCTATCTGATTTGGTGAAGGCTGCCGGTCTTGCTTACGAGATGAAGGCAGAGCTCACCATCTGCAGCATCGTTGACAGAACCGACTGCGGACCTTTGTTGCAGAGCCGGGTGGAGGGTCTGAATCAGAGGCTCAGACGGTTTTGCGACCGTATTGGCTGCAGATTCCTTGACTTGCGCCATAGGGTGGTGGGGTTTCGGGTTCCGCTGAATAGGTCAGGAGATCACTACACTCAGCTGGCGGCTACACGGGTAGCGGAGGCTGTGTGGCGTGGACTGGGCGGTTTTTTGGGTTAGAAGGCCTCGGGAAAGTGCGGGATGGGCTGCAATGTCAAAGGGTGCTTGGCAATTACAGGACGTGCTTGGATCAAGGAACAGTCGGAATTATAGTTGTAAATTGATGTAGTTGCGCTGGAAAAGTCCCTGAGCTTCAAGCGCTAATAGAAAGCACAGAAGCTGATATCGTTATAGGTACAGAAAGCTGGCTAAAGCCTGAAATAAGTTCTGCAGAAATTTTTACGAAGTCTCAGACGGTGTTCAGGAAAGATAGATTAGGCAGAATTGGTGGTGGAGTGTTTGTGTCTGTCAGTAGTGGTTTATCTTGTAGTGAAGTCGAAGTAGATACTCCGTGCGAATTGGTATGGGTGGAGGTTATACTTAACAGCCGAATTAAGTTAATAATTGGCTCCTCCTACCGACCCCCAGACTCCGATGATACAGTTGCGGAACAGTTCAGAGAAAGTTTGAGTCTCGTAACAAATAAATACCCCACTCATACGGTTATAATTGGTGGGGACTTCAACCTACCCTCGGTATGTTGGCAAAAATACTTGTTCAAAACCGGTGGTAGGCAGAAAACGTCTTCCGAGATTGTCCTAAATGCTTTCTCCGAAAATTATTTCGAGCAGTTAGTCCACGAACCCACGCGAATTGTAAATGGTTGCGAAAACACACTTGACCTCTTAGCCACAAACAATCCAGAGCTGATAGAGAGCGTCATGACTGATACAGGGATTAGTGATCACAAGGTCGTTGTAGCTAGGCTCAATACCATTTCTTCCAAATCCATCAGAAACAAACGCAAAATAATTTTATTTAAAAAAAGCGGATAAAGTGTCACTAGAAGCCTTCCTAAAAGACAATTTCCATTCCTTCCGAACTGACTATGCGAATGTAGACGAGATGTGGCTCAAATTCAAAGATATAGTAGCAACAGCAATTGAGATATTCATACCTCATAAATTGGTAAGAGATGGAACGGATCCCCCGTGGTACACAAAAAAGGTCCGAACGCTGTTGCAGAGGCAACGGAAAAAGCACGCGAAGTTCAGAAGAACGCTAAAATTTACAGACGCGCGAAATTTGGCACGGACTTCGATGCGAGATGCCTTTAATAGGTTCCACAACGAAACATTGTCTCGAAATTTGGTAGAAAATCCGAAGAAATTCTGGTCGTATGTAAAGTACACAAGCGGCAAGACGCAGTCAATACCTTCGCTGCGCAGTGCCGATGGTACTGTTATCGACGACTGTGCCGCTAAAGCGGAGTTATTGAACGCAGTTTTCCGAAATTCCTTCACCAGGGAAGACGAATGGAATATTCCAGAATTTGAAACACGAACATCTGCTAGCATGAGTTTCTTAGAAGTAGATACCTTAGGGGTTGCGAAGCAACTCAAATCGCTTGATACGGGTAAGTCTTCAGGTCCAGATTGTATACCGATTAGGTTCCTTTCAGATTACGCTGATACAGTAGCTCCCTACTTAGCACTCATATACAACCGCTCGCTCACCGATAGATCTGTACCTACAGATTGGAAAATTGCACAGGTCGCACCAGTGTTCAAGAAGGGTAGTAGGAGTAATCCATTTAACTACAGACCTATATCATTGACGTCGGTTTGCAGTAGGGTTTTGGAGCATATACTGTATTCAAACATTATGAATCACCTCGAAGGGAACGATCTATTGACACGTAATCGGCATGGCTTCAGAAAATATCGCTCTTGTGCAACGCAGCTAGCTCTTTATTCGCACGAAGTAATGGCCGCTATCGACAGGGGATCTCAAGTTGATTCCGTATTTCTAGATTTCCGGAAAGATTTTGACACCGTTCCTCACAAGCGACTTCTAATCAAGCTGCGGAGCTATGGGGTATCGTCTCAGTTGTGCGACTGGATTCGTGATTTCCTGTCAGGAAGGTCGCAGTCCGTAGTTATAGACGGCAAATCATCGAGTAAAATTGAAGTGATATCAGGTGTTCCCCAGGGAAGCGTTCTGGGACCTCTGCTGTTCCTGATCTATATAAATGACCTGGGTGACAATCTGAGCAGTTCTCTTAGATTGCTCGCAGATGATGCTGTAATTTACCGTCTAGTAAGGTGATCCGAAGACCAGTATCAGTTGCAAAACGATTTAGAAAAGATTGCTGTATGGTGTGTCAGGTGGCAGTTGACGCTAAATAACGAAAAGTGTGAGGTGATCCACATGAGTTCCAAAAGAAATCCGTTGGAATTCGATTACTCGATAAATAGCACAATTCTCAAGGCTGTCAATTCAACTAAGTACCTGGGTGTTAAAATTACGAACAACTTCAGTTGGAAGGACCACACAGATAATATTGTCGGGAAGGCGAGCCAAAGGTTGCGTTTCATTGGCAGGACACTTAGAAGATGCAACAAGTCCACTAAAGAGACAGCTTACACTAGTTCGTCCTCTGTTAGAATATTGCTGCTCGGTGTGGGATCCTTACCAGGTGTGATTGACGGAGGACATCGAAAGGGTGCAAAAAAGGGCAGCTCGTTTTGTATTATCACGTTATAGGGGAGAGTGTGTGGCAGATATGATACACGAGCTGGGATGGAAGTCATTACAGCAAAGACGTTTTTCGTCGCGGCGAGACCTTTTTACGAAATTTCAGTCACCAATTTTCTCTTCCGAATGCGAAAATATTTTGTTGAGTCCAACCTACATAGGTAGGAATGATCATCAAAATAAAATAAGAGAAATCAGAGCTTGAACAGAAAGGTTTAGGTGTTCGTTTTTCCCGCTCGCTGTTCGGGAGTGGAATAGTAGAGAGATAGTATGATTGTGGTTCGATGAGCCCTCTGCCAAGCACTTAAATGTGAATTGCAGAGTAGTCATGTAGATGTAGATGTAGATGTAAAAGAGTATACAGACATGATTGTGTGGTCTGATGAGGCACAGTTCAAACTCAATGGTACAGTAAATCACCACAATTGCATCTACTGGGCCGCCGAAAATCCGAACGTCCATGAATTTTCCAGGAGTAAGTGTGTGGTGTGGGTTGTCCTACCGGGGCTTGATTGGGCCATTCTCCTTTGACGGCACAGTTACCGGTGAGGTTTACCTTCAGAAGCTTCAGACATCCATTTTACTTGCTATCCGAGACTTGTATGGAGACGGAAGAGTTTACCTTCAACAAGGAAGTGCCCCAACCCACTACCAAAATCGTGTTAGGCCGTATCTCGACCAAATTCTACCAGGAAGATGGATAGGCCGTGTGCTGTGGAGTATCCACCACGTTCCCCAGACCTAACTCCTCTGGACTTTTATCTGTGGGGAGCACTAAAGGACGTCGTTTATCGACCAAAGCTACGCACATTGGATGAAGTTCAAGAATCCATGGTACATTGATGTGTAAATATCCAACTGAACACGTTGCAGTCAGTAGTTCGTGCTGCAGTTCGGCGGCATCGTTTGTGTGTGGATGTTAATGGTGACCAATTCGAACACCTACAGTGATGTCCTTAAGTTGGACTTCAAGCTACACTTTCACGAAAAATGAGACAACGTCGTCAAGTAAATTATATTGTCCCTTATTTACTGCCGGGGAAACGTGATCTATCGAAACTGGGAGCATCCGTTCTCCTTTTCCTAGGGGTGCAGGTCCCTCCGGGGTCACGTGGTGGTTCGCCACGCCGGAAGAATCCCGCCCGGCGGACCCCAGTGCGTGCCTCTCCGGTAAGCCCTCCCGGCGCAGGAGCAAGTTGGCGCAACTTGCGAGCATCCGCCGCGTCTAACTCGCTTTAAACTCCACCGACCTCAGCACCATCTGGCGGCGGACGTGGCCACTTCCGGCCGCTGCGGGACGCGCCGCGTCCCACAGCCGCCTCTCTAACCCAGTCGCTCTCTCTCTCTCTCTCTCTCTCTCTCTCTCTCTCTGCCTCCCTCGCTCATACCCACTCAGACGTCGCCCCCAGCTATGTGGATTGAATTAGACTGCAGGCACGCCCCTATTGTTCTCGGCAGGCGCCACCGGCGCATTTGGCAGCCGTTGGCCACGCAGTCTCTCACCGGTTGACAGAACGCACCACCAGACAACCAAACGACGGACACGGACCCGCTGTCGTCCGATATCTTCCGCCACTAAATAGAGTGCTACAGAAATTCCCGTACTAGTCAAAAGAGCCAGTCAGTTCTGTATTAGCAAACTCAGGACGGAAGGTCAGTAAATTTACAAAAAAAACTGGATACTAAATATACAGCCATGTCTATGCTCTTCCGGTGGTTATGAAAAAGACACTAGATGCAGCTATGCTGTTTGTATCAAATCGTCGGTCAACTACAGTTTTTAATGGAAACAACTATTTGTCGTTTTTAGCGATGTATATTATCTAAGTCAAGACAGCAAGACAGATATCATTGTGACTACTAACTTCAGACAATTCTGACTCTGTGGTTGATAAGTGAGTCAAGACTAAAGAAAAATCAAGGTACGTTCGCAAGATTTGACGACTCTAAAAAAAAAGCGTTCGATTGTGTAAACTGTTAAAAGTTGTTCGAAATTCTGAGAAAAAAAGGGGTAAGTTACAGTGAAAGACGAGTGATATACAATATGTACAACAGCGAGCGGGGAATAATAAGAGTGGACGACCAAGAACGAAGTTCTAGCATAAAAAAGGATGTATAGGCAGGGGTGTAATCTTTCGCTCCTATTGATCATTCTACACATCGAAGAAGCAATAGTAGAAATAAAAAAAGGTTCAGGAGTGGAAGTAAAATTCAAGGTGGAACGATATCAATGATTCGATTCTCTGATGACATTGCCATCCTGAGTGAAAGAGAAGGACACTTACTTGACCTGCAGAATGGAATGAGTACATTATATGGACTGACGGTACGTCGGAGAAAGACAAAAGTAATGAGACGTAGCAGGAATGGGAACAGAGAGAAACTTAACATCACGATTGATTGTCACGAGTGGACGGACTTAAGGAATTCTACTACCGATGCAGCAAAATAAAAAAGCGGAATACCACCGGCAAAAGGCGCATTCCTGGCCAATTACTAAACATAGGCCTTAATTTGAGGATGAAATTTCTGAGAATGTATGTTTGGAGCACAGTATTGTGTGGTAATGAAATATGGACGGATTGAAACCCATGAAAGAAGAGAACAGAAGCATTTGGGATGTGATACTACTGACGAATGTTGGAAATGACGTGGACTGGTAAGATAAGGAATGAAGAGGGTCTGCGGAGAATCAAAGGGGAGAGGACTATGTGGAAAACGCTGACAAGGATAAGGGACAGGATGGTAAGGCGTCTGTTAAGATACCAGGGAATGCCTTCCGTGGTACTAGAGGGAGCTGTAGAGGGCAAACATGTAGTGTAAGACAGAGATTAGAACACATCCATCAAATAATAGGAAAGCTAGGTTGCAAGTGCTTCGCTGAGATGAAGAGGTTGGCACAGGAGAGGAATACGTGGCGGGCTGCATCAAGCAGGTGAGAAGACCGATAAAAAAAAGTTTATCTAGACATGAACCATATTCAGATGATAAAAAAAAGACTCTTGGTTAGTGTAATTGGCATAACGGCTTAACACATATTCGCAAAATTTTAACTGAAAACATTCGTATAAAACGTACAGGCGGAATAATTTTACATGTCGTTCAGATGCTGTAATTTTTGTGAATGTCATAAAATTACCGCATTATACCATTAAAGTTTGTTGACATTTTCAGCCGGGAAATAAGCGATGTGTTGTAAATTTTTATTTATGTTAGGGAATGAAAACCCTAGAAGTCAAGATCGCACACAGTTCTCCTATATTTGACTGGGCTAATAATTTCGGCTAATGTCTAGCAATCTTCAGATGATAAAACATTACTGGTAAGTGTTGGAGCTATTACGATTTGACACATAGTTGATATCTTTCTTAAAATGACATGCGTACGTGACGTTTAAAAACAGCTTTTCATTCTCTTTCGCTAATGTAATTGAACGATACAATCGTACCACGTTACAGCAACACAGTTAAGATGATTCCTGTTATACAATGGGGTAAATACTGACTGTGTCAGTTACTGACTTTTACGTTGTTTTATGACCATAATTGAATATCACCCGCCCAGGCCTATGAAAAGCTGTTTCAAAATATTTCATGTTTAGTTGTTCTAGTTTTAAGAAAGATCTAAACAATGTGTGAAGCCGTAGTGGCATCAAAACTAATCAAGAATGTTTTACGACCTAAAGATGGCTAGACTGGCTGCCGAAACCAGTATCCATCCAAATAAAGATTTCGTGTGCGATCGTGTTTTCTGTCCCTAACATTATATACATCTTTAAACCCTAAAAAGTGACACATTTAATCAATCAACTACACCAATCAAGATTTTTTTATCTGAAGATCGCTCGTGTATAGCTGAAACTAGTAATCACAGCAAAATTGCTTACCGATCTTCTTAATGTCATATACCAGAAATACGGGCACCATGCAGATGGAGTAGCATCGCGCACATGCATGAACGTGAAGCGTCGCCTCCCAGGACTCCGTTCTTCGACGAGTGTTATATCGCAACCGATAGACAGCAGGGCAAGCTCCATCAGCGGTCCTCGTACCTGCGGTCTATTTCCTTCCTCCGAATCATGTAGCTCCACAATTATTGTTCCGCGCTCCGGCTGAATATAGCAGCATAGCTCCACTCATCATAGCGTGTGCAGTCGGTCCAGGTTTGGATGGCATCTTAAAAAACACCTACGCCGGCTCGCATGCAAGTCGCTGGTATTATTTAACAGCATCCTGAACCGACGTCTCACAACAGGCCTTTTTTCCCCACAGTGGAAACAGACCAAAATTATTGCAATCCCCATGTCCTCGAAGGATCCTACGGTCCCTACTAACAACAGGCCCATTAGCCTTCTGAATAGCATGTAAGAGGTACCTGACTAAGAAATTTGTTGCTAGCGCACTCGAGCACATGTAATTTCGATAGATTGCTCACGCGCTGCCTCCGATATGTAAGCTACAATAGAATCGCAGGCCAGAGAGCAGTGTCGGCCGCGGTAGTAGTAGCAGCTCGCAGTCGGGCGGTTGGGTCAGGTGGCTCTCAGAGAGAAGTTGTCCAGCTGTAAAGCTCACAGAGAGCACTTGTCTCCTGTATGGAATTACCAAGGCTGGTCGTGGAGAACGATGGCGGTGCCTGAGCGATGTAGTATAAGATGAAAGCAAAAGTTTTTATTATTTATTTCGCACGCATATTTAATTTGCAACAACTCATTTGTACTGTTGTTATATCAAAGTCACACGTAAATATTTTTCAGTAATTTTTCAATGATAATCTTTCTTATAAATATAACTTTTTGCAGTCATTTATCGGAATTTTAAGTTTTTACCAAATTCTCCTGTCCATAGTCATACCAACTATCGCAAATAAAACCAGGAGTTTTTCATGAATAACAAAATCTAGTGGGCAACATTGCACTCGGCTGTACCAGGTTAATTTCTTATAGGAACAGATATATAAGCGTTATCCGGCGACTTCATTGAGGTACGGAATATTCTGTTTATCCAGAATGACGTCCAAATTTACCAGTTTAGATTCACAGTCAGTTAATTATTGAAAGGTTGTATATGAGACACAAATTTATTGAGAGGTTAGTCACATTTTTATATTGAGGTTACGGAGATAATGTAACTGTTGCGAGATTACACTTGTCGACAGCCTGTCAAGTTCGTATTTTTTGTGAATTTCTGAGAAGTAGTCAGTTATATATCTGATCTTATTTGTTGTCGTTGTTGTGGTCTTCAGTCCTGAGACTGGTTTGATGCAGCTCCTACCAACCGATCCCTTCTTCTGGTCAAACGTCTCTTCTCCCCAATTCTATTCAATACCTCCTCATTAGTTATGTGATCTACCCATATAATCTTCAGCATTCTTCTGTAGCACCACATTTCGAAAGCTTCTATTCTCTTCTTGTCCAAACGATTTATCGTCCATGTTTCACTTTCATACATGGTTACACTCCATACAAATACTTTCAGAAAAGATCTTATTTAGCTAATGTTAAATGTAGCTTGCATCTGGTGCAATGCATTTACTAATTTGTCATTCCCTTTTCACAGACAGATCATTGCCAATTTATTGCTCTTTGTTGTTATTGTATTTGTTCCCTTTTGCTTTGTCTTCGTTAGATTTTCTGCCTACCTTTGACTTGTGAAAAATGCCGCGAAAAACTGCTAACAGTACATCGCGAGCGTAATGAGTGAAAAAACAGACTTGAATAATATGACTGATATTACTAGCCACACACAGTGCCCTAGTGATAATCCTCCAATTACAGATAACCAGTAATAACACTAATCTAAATGATGGGCGAACAAATTCAATTATGTCCACAGAAAATTTAACGACAATTGATGACGCGGCACGTTCCGCTACAATGAACGTTGCCCAGTTTGACACACCTGTTTTGCGAAATTTATATAGTGAACAGATAAATGTTTCTAACGAAGATGAACAATATACTCAAAATAAGTAAGATTTGTTTGATTCCGATGTACTCACCAACAGTGCACATCCAATTAGCAAACCTTTTCGCGAATCAGACAATAAAGAAATGGTTACACAAAACGTGACAAAGGCAGGTACACCATCACACGGCACAGAGAATAGACTCGCTAATTTTGGCATGGATCTAGTTATGGCAGTATTGCTACAACGTAATGAAAATCTGAAAGAATTATAGACAACTTAATGAAAAACAAGACAACAGTTGCAAATAACTTAGTGAACAGATTACAGCCACGGCCGTGCAATGACATGATACTAAAAAACAGTTACGTGAGGGAATTAAGACTTGTGCTAGGAACAGTAGTGAAGAAATACGTAATTCACATGCAGCCACAACAAAGTTACTTAGAGATGAAATCAGGACAGTTGCTAAACAATGTTCATTTACGCGACGAATTTAAATTAATGTCAGCATACCTTTCACACACTCTGGATGCGAAAGTTGACAAGAAACAAAACAGCCAAATTGACGTACGTTTTAATCAACACCTACAAAACATTGACAGACGTTACCGTACATTCATACAGGAACAAAGTAAAGAAACAAATCGCGGGAACAATTACTACACAGAGACAGGAAGGCAAGCGTAAGTTGTTTACGAAAGTAGAAACATACGTAGACACCAACGTTGCTACAGTATCAGACGAAATCAATACAATCAAACAGTTGAACCTGAATTGCATGGTGAAATCTCCGATCTAAAAACAAAAACAGACACTAATATTCAGGCTTTGGAAAATAAATACACACTACACTTTCAGACAGTGAGGATCAGACGTGAACAATTAGAATTAGTACAGGATCCCGATGCCGTTAAAGCAGACATTAAGAAAAACAAAACCACACGTGAAATTCAAAAACTAATTAATGCTTGTGACACTAAAAATGACGATCAGGTAAATGTAATGACTGAAATATTTGATGAATTGGCCAGTCGTATTGATGTTATCGAAAACGACAATGACACCAAATCAGAAAATACGTCACCAGTTTCGTTCAATCAAACACCCGAATTCCAAAACATATATCAGACAATCGGTGAGATACGGATGTCCAGTAATACATTACGTAGAAAATTGTCTTCATTACAGCAAGAAGTGACAGAACTGTAAAATATTTCAGCGTCTAACACACGGCACAGCATACGCCAGATTCTAAACATTTGTCACTCTAACACAGCCAGTGTAACTTACGTAATTTAGAGTTCGTGACTTAGATTCCAAACAGACACAAACAGATTATCACACAATCCTGAACCCGCTCAGACATTAAGACACGACAAGTTTGATTACAAGCACTTTGTATCCGTTAGGAACTTTAAGGTATTTAAGAATGACAGAACACAAATGCACTCTTTGGACTGGATACAACAATTTGCTGTTGCATTTCTACCCGCTTGGCCTGCAACGCAGAAACTAAAATTTATTTATATCTTCTGACCTTAGGGGATTCATTACACTTCAATGAATATGTGTGCAAAGGGTCCCGAGCCTTAGTAGTGCTATTTCGTCTTTAGTTTCCTGCACTGCTGAGTACTCTTTTACTATCCTTTATCTCTGTCAAAACAACTCTTCAACTAGCGATCTATGTAGGGTTAGGAATGAGTAAAGAAAACCTGATGTGACAAGTTTTACATGAAAGTGACAGTTTTCATGTGACACTCCCGAACTGACAAGAACTACCAGCATAAATTTAATAAGAGAGAAAATTTTAATTGTCAGTATTGTCAAAATTATCAGCAACGCCAAACACATTTTGGCAACAATAGAGGCTTTTCCACACAACTGCAACAAAAGCAGCCAGTTGGCATACCTTACCAACAATGTGGTTTGCAAGGTCAACCAAGGTTTAATGTTCCGCCGCCTGCAGATGTAGCACCGGCTCCGCCAAATAGTAACGCACAGCAACAAAGAAATCACTACGTACGGGAGACACGTCATTCAACTCCTATCGCATGGCACCGTATAGTAATGACTACCATGACAGACGTAAAAGTAATGAGCGCAGTTTTCAGAGCACGTTTAGTAACAGTAGGTCTTATGAGCACAACAAGAGATTATCATGCATGAACCAGACAGTCGATATCATCCCCAACCTAATACGTCAGGACGAAATAACACAACAGTACAAATAGTCGAAATGCCACAGCATCCTCCTGCAAATAGCTGCAGTTGAAAAAGAATTTGACTATATACAGTACAGAGTGCATCTTCCAGCAACGTGAGCAGTACTTTCGATACCCGAATCTTGTTCATGAAAATGTTATTACTTTTCAGACACACTTTTACATGAAAAACTAGTTATACAAAAAACCATTTCGCACCCTGTTTTTGAAGTAAAGATTGGATCATCCACATTTTCTTCAGTAATCGATTCTGGATCACCTATGCCAGTTATAAATGAAGAAACATTCAACGAATGTAGTAAAGACAACGCCTATCCTACGTTACCACTAGGCAAATGGCTCTGAGCACTATGGGACTCAACTGCTCTGGTCATCAGTCCCCTAGAACTTAGAACTACTAGGACAACACACACATCCATGCCCGAGGCAGGATTCGAACCCGCGACCGTAGCGGTCGCGCGGTTCCAGACTGTAGCGCCTAGAATGGCTCGGCCACTCTGGCCGGATCCACTAGGCAAAACCAAAGTAAGTGGAGCACTACCTGGTAAAAGAGTATATGTAAAATTACAGACACACTTATCATTTTGTGTTGCAGGTCATACATTCCACAAAAATTTTCGGATCTTCCTTTACTAACAGACGTTATTTTAGGTACAAATTTTTTGGTGCAACATGACGAAAATATTGACTTTCAAATATCCTATTTAATGTTAAAGGATGAAAAATTACAACTGGCACTGAAATTTCGGCACTCTTGATCAGCAGAAGATCAGGCAATTAGTAGGGCAGAGGTCATTTCTACATAGACTGTTATTCCACATTTTTCACAGATACTTATGCACACAACTACAATACACCAGACAAAGCCGACTATGGCGTTATGCAAATAATTTCTGAGAAAGTAAAACAGAGAAGTGCAAATACAGATGACGAACCTACAGAGCTACGCAAAATTCTTGTACAGCAAGCTCCAGTTTTTGACAACATCTCTGGTACTATGTCCGGTTTCATTTATGAATTTCAAGTTAAACAGCACGACACGTTTAAAGCGAAACATTATCCCATTCCGTATAGTCACAGAGAATAAGTTAAGAAAGAATAGCAAGCTATGCTTCACCAAGGTATTATTGAACCGGCAGGTAGTCCTTACCTAAACGTGCTCCATAGTATTAAGAAAAAGGACGGCTCACTTCCCCTCGTACTTGATTCGCGTCATGTCAATGTCATTATTATAAATGAAACTGATCGCCCTCAGACACTAGAAGAACTTCTACAGAAATTTCATCGTACTGCTACTTATTTCAAATTAGCTTTAAAATCGGGATTTTTGGCAAATTCAGCTCCATCCGAAGTGCAGAAAGTACACAGCACTTCTCTGTTTTGGTGATTGTTATCAATTTTCCAAATTACCGTTCTGTCTGACAATTTCTTCAGCAGCATTTGTGGGCGGTTTAAATACTATAATCCGAAAGAACTTAATGACAGAATCACAAAGTATGTAGACAACATCCTTATCGCAGAAGCTAACTGGTCTGAACATAATTTGATTCTTGAACGACTGTTGCAAACATTTCGTGTGCAAGGACTCACAGTTAATCTTAGCAAATCTCAGTTTGGCAAAACTTCCTGCATATTTCTTGGACAAGTAAATTCAGCAGAAGGCATTGCTCCTGATCCATAAAAACTTCAAGCTTTACGTGACATTACTGTTGCAACGAGGAAGAAACAACTAGGTAACTTTCTGGTTTTAATTAACTTTTTCCGTAAATGTATTCATTACTTTGCCTTGGACACCCCTAGATTATGCCAGATGGGACGGCCAAGCACAGTCTGAGTTAGTTAAACTGAAACATGCCTTGTTGAACGCACCACTTTTATCACACCCAGATCCCACCAGAAAATTTTCCGGTCCCACTGACAGTTCTAACACCGTTTAAGCGTACACATTTTTCAGGAAATTGAAAAGGACAGTACTACAGTAATTAAAAACACCGCCTTTGCAAGTCACATTCTGTCACCTGCTGAACGGAATTATTCTGTTACAGAACTAGAAACATTATGTGTTATATGGGCATTTACCAGATTTAGGCATTTTCTTTATGGAAGACATACTACCGTTTATACAGATCATAGAGCTATAAAGTTTTTACTTTCTGGTAAATGTCCACATGACAGGTTAAGCAAATGGAAGCTTCATTTACAAGAATTTAATTTTACAATTGTTCACATTCCCGGTACGCAAAATAATGTAGCAGACGCACTGTCCCGTTCTCTCAGCAACAATCAGCAAGGACTCGCAACCGAGTTCTGCCAAGTAAATTTTAGCCTCACGTATACACAACAAGTTGGATTTGAAATTTTCATTTTTTCGTCATTACGAGACGTAGCACAAGAGCAGAGTAAGGACAACGTGTTTAAATAAATTCAACATCCTTGGCAAGATAGGAATAACGTTATCATTAGAAACAATTATACTGTACGCAACAACATTCTGTTTCGCAGCTTTCACCCTGAGAGCATCTGGTTGTTATGTATTCCTGACGACATTGTTAACAGATCAGTTTGGTATACTCATCTAAGTTACGCACATCATGGAGCCAGGAAATTTTTTCTTATACTGAGACAGAACTGTTATTTTTCCAACATGGAGAAACGTATTCGATGAGTTTTAGCGTCGTGTAAAATCTGCCAGAAAGCTAAATCAGACACGGCTTCACATATTCCTCCGTTACATCCCATTGCACCCGTTAAATGGAGATATATGGCCTCTGTAGACATTTTTGCACCGATTCCCAGATCTAATAGAGGTTTTGTTACATCTTTGTCACTGTTGAACTCACTTCGAAATCTGTTACCTTCACACCGCTATGCAAAGCTACTGCTAAATATATTTTTGATGCATTTGCAAGACATTTTCTATTTCATGTAGGGTATGTATTAAAAGAAATTTCCAACAATGGACCACAATTTCTATCTGTGTTATGGACACGTATGTTAAGAGCGAGAAACATTTCTCCTATCTTCGAAGCCTTCTGGACAATTGATTAAAGAGATTGGTAAACTATGTAGAATATACTGCCATGAAAGACATATTGATTGGGACACTCACATACTCTCATTCCAGGATGTAATTAACTCCATACCAAATGCATCTACTATGTTATCTCCGACTGTTATATTGAAAAATGTTGAACCACCCAACAATATTAAAAAATTGGTATCTCTTCTTACATCTCGTCGACTACGCCTCCATGAAATAATTGACACTGCGCTCAACAACATCAAACGTGCCGCAGAACGCCACATAAGACAGCTAAAATAGGTTTGTACACGCCATGACTTTCACATAGGACAGAAGATATTAGTACGCACACACTATTTAGATGCAGTAAATCTGAGCTATACACTGGTCCATATAGAATTCCCCTAATTCCTCACCCCAATGTAGTACATCTCAAAACTTTAACAACCAGAAAACCCTTTGTTGGATGAACCTACTTTATCATTCACCACACTCTAATGCCGTTTCCCGATATTTATATGACCACTTATGCAGTTATACCTATCTGAGTACTTACTGATGACGACCATATTTTTTCTTGGCAAGTGTCTGGCAAATGTAAGAGGTGCATGACTATAGCTCACTCGAGCAGATGTAATTTCGATGGATTGCTCACGCGCTGCTTACAATATGTAAGCAACAATAGAATAGCAGACCAGAGAGCTGTTTCGGCAGCAGAAGTAGCAGTTCGCAGTCGGGCGGTTTGGTCAGGTCTCTCTCAGAGAGCAGTTGTCTAACTGTGTAGCTCACAGAAAGCACTTGTGTCCTGTATGTAATTAGCAAGGCGAAGGTATGTAATTACCTCTCCAAGGTGGAGATCGATGACGTTGGCTGAGCGATGTATTTTAAGATGAAAGCAAAAATTATTATTATTAACTTCCGCGCGCATATGTAATTTGCAACAACTTATTTTGCGCTATTGTTATATCAGATTCACATGTAAATATTTTTCAATAATAATCTTTCTTATAAAGGTAACTTTTGACACTCATTTATCTCAATTTAAAGATTTTACTAATTTTTCCTATCTGTAGCCATGCCAATTATCGTACATAAAATCAGTTATTTTTCATACATAACAAAATCCAGCTGTCAGGATTGCACTGGGCTGTGCCAGGAAAATTTCTCATTCGGGCAGATATATACGCGTTATCCGGCAACTTAACTGGGGTAAGAATCTTTAATTTATTCAGAATGACTTTTCAGGGCCATGACGCAGCACTGCTGACGTCAAAATTTACCAGTTTAGCTTCACAGTCAGTTAATTATTGAAGGGTTATATATGAGTCACAATATTATTGAGAGGTTAGTCACATTTTTATTGCGAGGTTACGAAGATAATTTAACTGTTGGGAGGTTACAACCATAACCAATGTTCTAGAATCATTGATCGTCCACCGCATGTCTCAGTGTTTGGCGGTTACTGAGACAGTACGTCTGGAGCAGTTGGATTCGCTTCCCACCTGCCAGAGGAACTCCACGTCCTTAGGATCACGGAACTCCACCATGTCGACGCCAGTGGTTTTCCTGGACCTGCAAAACGTGTCTGAGAAGGTCTGCCAGGGCAGTCTTGTGTACAAAATGCTGACACAGACGACTATCCCCGAAATCTATGTGGAGACGGTGGATAATTTCCTCCACGATAGAGCTTTCCTAGGTGCTCAGCAAGGTCAACGCTCCAGCATACGTCACATCTGGATGAGTACTCCTCAGGGATCTGAGATGTCTCCCATTTTTAACATTTTTGTTAACGATATGCCAGTCCTCCCACACTGCAACCTGACGCTATACGGCGGTCATACGACGCTCTATACCACCGGCTGCAACAGAAACTAGTTCATTGCTCGCCTACAGAGGCGCCCCATCCTGAGCCAAAACTATCACTATTGCAGGCGGTCAGGTCCCATGGTCCCCTAATACAAAATATCTAGGTCATATGGATAGAAAACTGCCCTTCCATCGCCATGCGGAATATGTAAGTCAAAAAGTGGATCTGAACCTCGACAACACCTTCAGGCTGTACTGGATGGTTGTCCACCCTTTCTTCACGTATGACTCCAGTGCGTGGGCTATGATTAGTAGCTCAAAGACGCAGGACCTCCAGCGCCTGAAGAATAAGATGATTTGGTGGAGTTGCATGCCACTGTCAAGAGTAGTTACCTTCCACGAAGAAAGGGACATGGCCACTCTCAAGACGTCCATGAGAGGGAAAACTATGCCAAAGTAGAAGCCCTATGCAACATAGTCACTGGCGTACAATACATTGGCACAACACCTCCCCGGCACTGGCACTGACACTCTGTACCTCTAACCATCCTTGAGGACTCCGATTCTGACCATGGCTAACGATGGCACTATTGTGGCCATTAATGAAGCGCTAGCGTTGACTTGACCACTTGATAGGTATCGAACATCGTCAATCCATCAGAGTTGATACGTAATGTAGTTCGTAGTTAGTTAGCATTTACCTGTGACCTCAACTCCCACCATCAGAATGTGGTATGGGACTTCAAATACCGGTACCACTGCCACACCTTCAACATGCACGCCAGTGACGTCTTCGGAATGACATCATTGTCGAATGGAATAGTATTATTATCCACCAAGACAGTAAGACCGTGAATCACAAGTGGAGCTGTATTTCAACCTCGCACAGTAAAAAAAAAAAAAAAGATCTCGTCGTGTGCCAGTCGCCCCACACTGCCACCTGGCGCAATGCGCTCTATACGACCGGCTGCAACATATACCAGCTCAATGGTTACCGCCAGAGGGAGGTGGTCGCTACAATCACCTGGTGTCGTTGAAACAAGATTGCCTTTAATGACGCCAAAACAACAGCAATCTACTTCACCAAATGAAGTCGAATCCTCCACCACAACAGCACTATTGCCGGCGTCCAAGTTCCATGGTCTCCTGATACCAAATATCTAGGTCTGCAGATGGATAAAAAAACTGCTCATCCATCGACATGCAGAATACACCACCCAAAAGCCCAGAATTTGATAAAAGCGTTGTACGCTTGTAGTGAACCTGGAAACCAAGCTCCGACTGTACCCGATGGTTGTCCACCATTTCCTCACCTATGGCCCCACCCTGTAGGCCACTGTTAGTGCCTGTCGAATGCAGACCGTCAAGCGCCCGAGGAAAAAGGTGTTTCGGGAGCCTGCATGCCCCTCTTCTCAAAAGGGTAAGTACCCTCCACGAGGAAACAAGGACGATCAAAGATGCCCATGCGAGACAAGGCAAGGTGTCGCTATGACAAAGTGGTTGCTTTGAGCGCCGCGGTTACTGGCTTACAAAACAATGGCACAACGCCTCCCCGGCACTGGCACCGCCACCCTGTTCCTCTCCCCATCCTTGAGGAATCAGATTTGGGCCCTGTTACTGCCTCTAATCACGTGTCAGTCTTGATACGACTATTCGATATCTATCGACCGTCATACGACCACCAATACTGTACTGACCTATCAAGTTATGTTACCTATTTCCTGCCACCTTGAACTACCACCGTCGGAGGGGGGCAGTGGGATTTCAAGTCCCACCGCCATAACTTCATCGGGCACTCCAATAGCGTTATAAGAAGAATGTCATTGTAGGATATAACAGTTTTACCCTTACACCAAGGCAGTAAGCCCGCGATTCACCGGTGACGCTGTATCTCAACCTACCACAAAAAAGACTCATCGACAGTTCTTCGCTGATGCCCTGGGCCAAATCATTTACCGGCTAATACTGTCCGTTTAATCGGAGCCCGGTTAGAGACAGTGTAGCGGGACATCGAAGGTCTCCATCGTCGTTTACAAGAAGTATCTTCAGCCAGCTGCTACCTTCCTTCCAGTGGGAAACTTCGTTAGCTCCGTCTTCATCTAGCTTCTTCTTACGTGACTTCGTTGTTTTCAAGGCGAACGCCGGATCGATTTCTGGGAGAGTTTTGTATTAGGTTCGTAAGATGAAGTTCTTTTTTTAAATTTTTTTCTTGGTAATATTGTTTCTTAGGCATCTCGCCACGTCGGACATGGCACTGAATATAAACAAAAAACAAAGATAAAGGAAAAACTTTCACTTGTGTTCCGTCTGTTAAACGTAGAAGGTGTAGGCAGTACTCAAATTCTGTTGATACCTTTGACAATACCACTTCCGTCAAAAGCACTACAGCACCTCCTATTCGTTCCAAAAGAGTTCACACATTAGAAACTCTTAAACTGAATGTCCTTAATATAATAAAAATCAAAACTAAGAAAAAGAGAACTCGAAACGGTTTTGTCTGGTGAATGTGGTGGCCACTAACTTGAACCGTATATTCTGATCCTCTTGTCCAAATTGATTCCATCCAAGAACAGCCGATCAAATAGCCCCATGTGTGTTGGTACACCTTCTTGTTCAAACACTGTAGATAAGATGCGACGTAACATTCCTAAATGCACGTATAAAATGCTGTCGTAATGGAAGGCTTAGTGATAAAGAAGAGCCGCATAAATGTGTTGCGCATCACGCCACACTCTACATTCACTTCCTGGCTGTCCCACATCTGCTGTATGAAGACATGTGGGTCGGATTACAATACGTTCCAAAATAGTATTCCCGCCTGCAAACGTTACTTCATGTGTGTCAAAACAACAACAAAAATGCTGTATTCCGTTGGTTTACTTTTCTTCTATTTTTTAAAGTGATATTAAGTTGTGCGGAAAGAACTTTATCGTATCACAGTGTTTTAACTCTTCAAATGAACTTACACAAACTTTAATTCTTCTCATTAATTTAGAGCACATTACTCCCCACAGTATTAAACTTTCACAGAATGTCTGCGTTTCTAAAACACACCTTGTCTTCTATTCCTCTCCTGGCTCCATTCACATTTTCAAATTAAAGTCATTTCCATATACATTACATTTCTTCTCATCTGAATAAATCCCACTTTTCCAGTCCTTAGATGTCCAGTGTTGATATAGATCTGGAAAACTCTTCTTTCCTTCACCGTGCTTTTTTGTTAGGTGGAACGTCCTTTGCAGGTTATTTCATAGCAATTTTGAGACCAGAAAGGCGTCTCAACACTGTTTCACCTTAAGTTGAGGTAACAAACTCCCAAAACTAATACCCCCTTGAACTCAGTTTTCTCTCTTGCTTTACAATAATTTTCATTGCCTTGCACACTCTCATACAGCAGATTTTCTTCCGACCATTAACGTTTCACCTAGTTCTGTAATCAGCTGATTATTTCATTGAAATTTCCCTGTTCGAGAGTCCTTCGGCTTAGAGTTCCAAAATCATACATGGCATTTTTGGAGTAGCGTCTTTTCCGTTTCCCTTTGCCTGTAAAATCAAGTATTTGTATAATCAACTATAGAAATACAAATTTATTATTATTTACGATAGTATAGCGTATACAGATAGATAAACATAAAAATTTTCTGCATTCTTAGTGAATTACTTTTTCATGCAATTATTTAAATTATTCATAAAAAGCACACAGTTCTCCATAGCGAACATCAGTTGAAATAAAAGTAGAGGGAGACAACCTAGAGATATCTCGTGGCGTGTAATAATACTACCAGATATGTAAGTGCTGAAGCGAGAGAAATTAATAATTAACTAATGACCTAACATGAGCAGAAATAAAGTCAAAATACTTACTACGAATATTGCTCACATCAAAAAAGTTTTGCATCACCCCAGTTTGCAGAACTCCTCAAGATACACGTTGACTGTGGATTTTTGTATCACAGACACAGTACCTTTGACCTTTCAGAGCTTTCACTAAACCCAGTAAGAGATGTAAACAACCACGCATAAGCACCACCTTTAGACGGAGGGGGTCCGATATCCAATGAGTTCCAGTCATTCCACCGGGAAAGAGGTACATGGCTCGGGTTGTCTGTAGTTTAACCATGCCTAGACGGTCAATACCGCGGTTCGATCGCGTCCGCGTTGTTACTTTGTGCCACGAAGAGCTCGCAACAAGGAAAGTTTCCAGGCGTGTCAGAGTAAACCAAAGCGATGTTGTTCGGACATGGAAGAAAAACATGACAGGAACTGTCGATGATACGCCTCGCTGAGGACGCCCAACTGCAGTGGATGACCGCTACCTCTGGATTATGGCTCGGAGGAACACTGACAGCAACGCCACCAGGTAGAATAATGCTTTTCGTGCAGCCACAGGACATCGTGTTACGACTCAAACTGTGTGCAATAGGCTACATAATTGACAACTTCACTCCTGAAAAAGTGGCGAGGTCCATCTTTGCAACCACGACACCATGCAGCGCCGTACAGATGGGCCCAACAACATGCCGAATGGAACGCTCAGGATTGGCATCACATTACTTTCACCGATGAGTGTCGCATATGCCTTCAACAAGACAACCGACGGAGAGGCGTTTAGTGGCAACATCTACATCTACATCTATCTACATCTACATCCACACTCCTCAAGCCACCTGACGGTGTGTGGTGGAAGGTACCTTGAGTACCTCTATCGGTTCTCCCTTCTATTCCAGTCTTGTATTGTTCGTGGAAAGAAGGATTGTCTCTATGCTTCTGTATGGGCTCTAATCTCTCTGATTTTATCCTCATGGTCTCTTCCGAGATATAGGTAGGAGGGAGCTATATACTGCTTGACTTTTCGGTGAAGGTATGTTCTCGAAACTTCAACAAAAGCCCGTACCGAGCTACTGAGCGTCTCTCCTGCAAAGTCTTCCACTGCAGTTTACCTATCATCTCCCCAACGCTTTCGCAATTACTAAATGATCCTGTAACGAAGCACGCTGCACTCCGTTGGATCTTCTCTCTCTCTCCTATCAACGCTATCTGGCACGGATCGTACACTCTTGAGCAGTATTCAAGCAGTGGGCGAACAAGCGTACTGTAACCTACTTCCTTTGTTTTCGGATTGCATTTCCTTAGGATTCTTCCAACGAATCTTAGTCTGGCATCTGCTTTACCAACGATTAACATTATTTGATCACTCCATTTTAAATTACTCTTAATGCGTACTCTCAGATAATTTATGAAATTAACTGCTTCCAGTTGCTGACCTGCTATATTGTAGCTGAATGATAAGGGATCTATCTTTCTATGTATTCACAGCACATTACACTTGTCTACATTGAGATTCAATTGCCATTCCCTGCACATGCGTTAATTCGCTGCAGATCCTCCTGCATTTCACAAAAATTTTCCATTGTTACAACCTCTCGATATACCATAGCATCATCCGCAAAAAGCCTCCGTGAACTTCCGATGTCATCCACAAGGTCATTTATGTATATTGTGAATAGCAACGGTCCTACGACACCCCCCTGCGGCACACCTGAAATCACTCTTACTTTGGAAGACTTCTCTCCATTGAGAATGACATGCTGCGTTCTGTTATCTAGGAACTCCTCAATCCAATCACACAATTGATGTGATAGTCCGTATGCTCTTACTGTGTTCATTAAACGACTGTGGGGAACTGTGTCAAACGCCTTGCGGAAGTCAAGAAACACGGCATATACCTGTGAACCCGTGTCTATGGCCCTCTGAGTCTCGTGGACGAATAGTGCGAGCTGAGTTTCACACGACCATCTTTTTCGAAACCCATGCTGATTCCTACAGAGTAGATTTCTAGTCTCCAGAAAAGTCATTATACTCGAACATAATACGTGTTCTAAAATTCTGCAACTGATCGACGTTAGAGATATAGGTCTATAGTTCTGCACATCTGTTCGACGTCCCTTCTTGAAAACGGGGATGACCTGTGCCCTTTTCAATCCGTTGGAACGCTACGCTCTTCTAGAGACCTACGGTACACCGCTGCAGGAAAGGGGGCTAGTTCCTTCGCGTACTCTGTGTAAAATCGAACTGGTATCCCACCAGGTTCAGCGGCCTTTCCTCTTTTGAGCGATTTTAATTGTTTCTCTACACCTCTGTCGTCTATTTCGATACCATTTTCTCATCTGCGCGACAATCTAGAGAAGGAACTAGAGTGCAGTCTTCCTCTGTGAAACAACTTTGGAAAAAGACATTTAGTATTTCGGCCTTTAGTCTGTCATCCTCTGTTTCAGTACCATTTTGGTCACAGAGTGTCTGGACATTTTGTTTTGATCCACCTACCGCTTTGACATAAGACAAAAATTTCTTAGGATTCTCTGCCAAGTCAGTACATAGAACTTTACTTTCGAATTTATTGAACGCCTCTCGCATAGCCCTCCTCACACTACATTTCGCTTTGCAAGTCTTTGGCTATGTTTATGTTTGCTGTGAAGTTCCCTTTGCTTCCGCAGCAGTTTTCTAACTCTGTTGTTGTACCACGGTGGCTCTTTTCCATCTCTTACTATCTTGCTTGGTACATACTCATCTAACGCATAATGTACGATGGTTTTGAACTTTGTCCACTGATCCTCAACACTACCTGTACTTGAGACAAAACTTTTGTGTTGAGCCGTCAGGTACTCTGTAATCTGCTTTTTGTCACTTTTGCTGAACAGAAAAATCTTCCTACCTTTTTTCGTATTTCTATTTACGGCAGAAATCATCGATGCAGTAACCGCTTTATGACCGCTGATTCCCTGTTCTGCGTTAACTGTTTCAAATAGTTCGGGTCTATTTGTCATCAGTAGGTCTAATATGTTATCGCCACGAGTCGGTTCTCTGTTTAACTGTTCAAGGTAGTATTCAGATAAAGCACTTAAAAAAATTTCACTGGATTCTTTGTCCCTGCCACCCGTTATGAACGTTTGAGTTTCCCAGTCTATGTCCGGCAAATTAAAATCTCCACCCAGAACTATAACATGTTGCGGAAATCTACTCGAAATATTTTCCAAATTTTCCTTCAGGTGCTCAGCCACAACAGCTGCTGAGCCAGTGGGCCTAAAGAGACACCCAATTACCATGTTTGAACCGGCTTTGACCGTGACCTTCACTCAAATTATTTCACATTTCGGATCTCCGTCAATTTCCTTCGATATTATTGTACTTCCTATCGCTATAAACACGCCTCATCCCTCACCGTGCCGCCTGTCTCTGCGGTATACATTCCAATCTGAGTTTAGGATTTCATTACTGTTTACTTCTGGTTTCAGCCAACTTTCTGACCCTAGTACTATATGGGCATTCTGACCGTTTGTTAATGAGAGCAGTTCTGGGACCTATCTATAGACGCTCCTGCAGTTTACCATTAGTACATTAATATTGCCCGGTCAGGCTGAACGGTTTAGACACACAAGCAAGATGGAGGTCTCCTGCCCGTTTGGGATGCCTTATGTGGGGCCGAGGTACGCCGCTGGTGGTCATGGAAGGCGCTGTAACAGCTGTATGATACGTGGATTCCATCCTCTGGACGATAGTGCAACCATATCGACTGCATATTTGCGAGCCATTTGTCTTTAGGGACGAAAATTCGCTCCCCCATCGTGAACATCTTGTGGATGACTTCCTTCAGGTTAACGACATCGCTCGACTGGAATGGCGAGCATATTCTCCAGACATGAATGCTATCGAATATGCCTGGGACAGATTGAAAAGGGCTGTTTATGGACGACGTGACCTACCAACTACTATGAGGAAACTATGCCGAATCGTCTTCCAGGAGTGGGACAATATGTACCAACAGGGCCTTGATGAATTTGTGGATAGTATGCCACCACGAATACAGGCATTCATGAAAGCAAGAGGACGTACTACTGGGTATTAGAGGTTCCGGTGAGTACAGCAATTTAGACAACCACCTCTCAAAGTCTCGCTGTATGGTGGTAAACCTACAATGTGTGGTTTTCATGAGCAATGAAAAGGACGGGATTCTCTGTACCGGTTCTGAAACTCTCGGAACAGAGGTCATGCAAAACCTTTTTTGATGTGTGCATTTTGGACTGTACTCTAAGCATTTTTAATTTACTAGTGATGTGAAAAGTAGCTTCACCGAAAAGAAACTTGATCAAGGTAGTCATTGTCATCCTAGTTTCGTTCCACGATGTTCCTAGCAAACTCAAAATGTCTCTCACTGTCATGTGGTTGCTAAGCCTGCGGGAGGTCGCATTGAATACATGTAAATGGTTGAACGCTGCACACACGTTATGAAAAGTGGTGTTACTCGCTCTGCATGTAACGCTTTTTGCCTTGTGGTGGTAACAGTGTCAGTCTCTTTGAACGTTCCATTGCAACCTTTGTGATATTCACATCTGGCTGAAGTAGAACGCAGGCACTTCCGAGCTGTCACTGAGCTCCGCGTTACAAAAACACAAAACAAGCAGTACTTTCTCCTACGTCGACGGCACTGCGACATTAGTAATCCTAAATTAGGCTGCCAGTAACAATAGAGAAAAAGAAATCAGGTGCTGTCACAGATGTGTAAGTGTATCCACAGAAAACTTTGTGACGTAAGCTACCATTTGCAAACAAAAGTACGTAGATATGTAAAAGAATATCCATGAAGTTAGACAAATTTTTGCAACAAACCACATGACCCAATTGTAAGGAACGCGGGCGTTATTGCAGCGTATATGCAATGCAGTGCGACTCCGATGCTGCTATAAAAGCACCGACATGCAGGCAAGAAATAAGGGCGGCATTCCTGTCTTTCCGACGTGTGTGCAGTAAATGCCGAAACGTGAACTGTGGTGCCGATATGGGTCCAAACAGGTCCTACGAGCTCCTATGCTTTTCTTGACTTTCGGAGGACAAAAACTGGTCGTCATCCATCGGAGAATGAACAGTATGTATGAAGCAGCATGTCTGGCGAAAACTACCGTTGTTGAATGGTGCACTAAGTTCCATGCTGGTCGAGATTAGGCATAAGGCGCCCCCTGATCGTAAATGCTATAAAATAGAAATTACGCCAGAACAAGGGAGATACACTAGAGTACCCGGCCTGTAAGTCCTGATTCCTCCCCATGCGATTACCACGCCTTTAGTCTTTTAAAAAAGAATTTGGAAGGTCGACGATTCCTCCAGGGCGACGATGCGATGCTGTCAGTTACGGACTTCTTTATGCAGCAGGACACGATGTTTCGCCAGACGTGTATCTTCAACCTGATACGTTGGTAGGATCACTGCCTTAATGCTCAGGCGATTTCGCCTGACTGCCTCACTGATTCCGTGCTGTTAGGTCACCGAAAGGAACCTCATTGCATAGTTTCTCAGAAATAATTCTTTGAAGTCAAGTGGTTCAAATGGCTCTCACTACTACGGGACTTAACTTCTGAGGTCATCAGTCGCCTAGAACTACTTAAACCTAACTAGCCTAAGGACATCACACACATCCATGCCAGAG
The DNA here is from genome assembly GCF_023897955.1 of Schistocerca gregaria. Lineage (NCBI taxonomy): Eukaryota > Metazoa > Arthropoda > Insecta > Orthoptera > Acrididae > Schistocerca > Schistocerca gregaria. The sequence continues at coordinate 206,420,742 of NC_064928.1, read as the reverse complement.
TCAGGATTAGAACCTGCGACCGCTGTGGTCGCGCGGTTCCAGACTGTAGCGCCTAGAACCCCTCGGCCACTCCGGCCAGCCTATGTAGTCAGATAGAGATTTTATGTTCGCCCTTTAGAGATCTTTTTGGAGCTGAGGGCATTACAGTAAACTTCCAAGGCCTAAGTGAATGTAAGTAAGTAAACAGTCTGAAATAGAAAGGAACACGTCAGCCATCTGGCCTATTGTAATAGGCCCCGAGGTGGAGCACCCACAATTGATGGATTTAGTCTAAGCTGTTATCGCTGGTGTTTACTTCTTTTAAAATTTCCAGGCTGTGGTAAATATTCGATATATAAAACCGTTCTTTTATGTTCTTTTCCAGAATGCGGAAGACGTTTTCCAGGGTAAAGCGGTAGCTGCATAAATGGCTGGAGAGGCTTCCAGATTTATATAGATGTATCGAATGGGAACTCACCGTCGTTCGTCACGGACCACGTCTTTATCTCCTGGTTTTGTCACCATTCGCGCTTAACAGTAATCGATCGTCATCACTGTGTTATTAAAACGATCGTCTTGTGATATGGTTGGTTGAGTTCAATATGCCTAATTGGATAGGGTTACCTAGCCTTCTCGTACTTTGTGTTTACCTGGAGCGTGCTTAAGTGTGGTGGGTATCTGTGCAGCACAGTATCATGTGCGTTTTAGATGAGGATGAGGCGGTGTAGAGGGTCGAAACCCGCTGTTAGGACTTAGCCTACTCTTCTCTAGCAGCACCAAGGACGCCGCTGTGCTTAATGTCGTCGTTTGATATGTCTGCATAAGCAGATGAAAGTAACGATCAAAGTCCGAAAACAATTTATTGGACTGTTCAATTAACGAAAACAAATTCTCCAAGTATACCACCTACACAAAACACTGATCGGTCTTCGAATCACTACTACATACAAGAATAACATAGAAAACAACTGAAATCATTTCCTACTAGTCTCTGCCAGAGACTTCTCCGATATACCAAGCCTAATCCAGAGATCAGCGAGAAGATCCAAGCCGGGCTGCCGGGGCGGCAGTTATCCAAGTCTGCTGGCGGTCGATAAACTGTCGATGTGCGGCCGAGTATCTCGGAAATAGTTCCCATGACGTGGTTTGACGATTGAAAATAGTTCCGGGATCTGCAGCGACCTCTCCCTTATGTTTATGTGGGCCAGTTGTGGCCCCTGGTGGCCACTGGTGTCTTTGCTGTGGTGTTGTTGTTGTGGTTGTTGCTGTGGCCGTGCATCAATATTGCCTGTCGGTTGGTCGGTGTGCCTGCGAGGCGGGCAACCCGCGGCTGCAGGCTGTCACTTTGGTTGCTGATACTCTAGGCGCCGTGATGTCTGGTGGAGAAGGCCACAGCAAGTGTTACATGCCCTCAATCCACGAGTCACTGTTCGGAAAGGTTTTGAAGTTAATCCAGGACACTGATGCTACGACAGGTGATCAGGGAGCTTAAGCCACCACCGATCCCCCATTTTGCGTAAAGGCAAAAAGAGAAGTTTGCGAAAGCATACGGTATACCCAAAATGAAAACCCATCCCAGCACTGGCCAAGCTTTAATTGTGTGATCTGACGGGAGACAGTGTTTCCAACGAAGCAAAGCCATTTGAATTCTGTTGGTGCAATGTCGGCATCCATGAGCGGTGCACGGCTCGTGTTCATCCCATTAACTGTTCGTCATCTTCTTTTACGGTAGTGCCGCCTAGTTTTCTTATTCCATTTACTGGCGTAAATAACTTCCTGCCTTACTTGTCAATGAGTGGCAGCACCAGCGCGTATCGATAAGCTCACTGTCGTACCATCTCTGGAGCGACTGATAGTATTTCCAGGTAATCGTGTGTGGGGTAGTCAGTGAGTGGGAGACACCCTAGCAGTGCAATCGTGACAGAGGAGCAGTCGCGGACCGATCAGCAGTCCAGTCGGTTTGTTGGTGTGGAGCAGCAAGCAAGTCCCCGTTGCGCGGTGTCGGGCTGGAGCCGCTGGCCGCGTCCATGCGCAGTTGGAGTGTGGGGCGCTGCTTGCGAGCGCTACGAAGTTCGTCGCCCCCCGATCTCGGACATGGTAGTTGAGTCCTCAACTTACTATCGAGTCTCTACTGTTTACATTTCTTCGTTTGATCCTGGTAATCGCTATTGGGGCATTCCAGTGAGCAACAACGTGTGTTTATTTAAGTCGGCTAAGGTTGTAGCCATCTTCCTGTGAAATTTAACTTACTTTATTCCCTGTTATGGAAGTTTACGAGCGGTATCTTCTGCCTTGTGGCTGTTGACTTTCCGGTTACCTGCCCTGGTCGTTGACGAAATTTTAGGCAGTGCATCTTCTTCGTCGTGTTGTTGCTGTCCAGTGCGGCGTGTAGTTCGACAGCTGAAGTGTTATAGGTCATTGTGGGCGCCAATATTCTTTGTGGTGTGTACTGATATCTTGTGGTCGTTTTGCTGATCGCATGGAGGCGGAACTGATTTGGTTGATTGGTCGGTCGGCTGACTGTCGGGTGGATTACCTTCATATTACGAAGTAGTTGGACAGGCTGCCTGTCTCACCTAAATGGGTGTTAGTGTTACAATCCCCGGCCAACCCTTCGAAAACTTCTGATCGCCGCTCCTTGTGTGTATGTAGCAATTTCCCTGTTTGGATTTTAATTATTTGGTTGATGTGCGGCCTTCATCTGAGTTTTAATGTCTCTTAAATTAATGTCCTTGGCTTGCCATTAAGGCATACGATTGTTATGCTTTTGTTGTAAGTTCGAGCCTTGTGCCTTTTGATTGAAATTCTTCTTATTGCCTAATGTACCGCCTCCAGCCAAGTTCCATTAAAATTAAATTGCTAAGAACTTCAGTCTGTTTAGATTGAATATTTAGAAAATATTCTTGGGTGAAATCTCCATAAGAACCTTGTAATTCAGTTTCTTTCGTAGGCCTTATGTCTTGGATTTTCAGTGTTAATGGAGGTCGATTGAAGTTTAGAATGTTTTACATCCTTGTTGTAATGTGATGTGTTGATGAATGAAGTTTTTATGTTGAGTAAAACTGACTGCATTATATTTTGGCCCCTTTCTATAACCTAATCCGTTCTGGCCTGGAAGTCCAGGCGTTTCAATCCACATTTCATCTAACGTAACACCTCCGTCTTTTCTGTCTAAAATATTACAGTGTTCATTCACCGTATAGTGTAGAGGCTAAATCGAAGAAAGGCACAACAGAAAGACTGTCAGAATATTGTTGTGCCTATCTGCGACTCAGCATCTCCGCTATATGATGAGTAGCAATTACCCTCCTCATGATATTGGATTTTCCGTTGTTGGATATTACGGCTTTCGGAAGTGTCTGAAACCCCTCGTATGTGAGTGCGCGTTAACGCGTTTTCTTTGCTAAAGCACTAGTCTTACTGAATTTTTTTTTCACGTTCCCCACGAGCGATTTGTCAGTATATCCTAGGTGGCAGTGCCTTCTGTGTTCGGAAAAGAGGGTGTTAACACTCCTTTTCTGTAGTTCCAAAGTATACTTTCCCCCAACTACATAACTTTTGTACACTCCAGGTGTCGCTAGTGGATGGCGTACATCATTTGGCGCTCTTAAGCATTCATCTATTTTCTTCGTAGGTCGAAAGATGGTTTCAGCCCCTTGTTGGGCCAATACGTTCCCCATGTGAGCAGCGATCTTATTGGTGATGGAACACTATCTCTTTTTGTTTATATTATATTGAATTTGATTCTAGAGTTGAAAACGTGCAGTTTGTCTGATATTCTTATTGGTCGTTGCGTGTCGGTGTGCATTGCAGCTTCTATATTTGTTCACGGTCTCCTTACCATCTGTGATTCAATGCTTGCTGATAATTAATAAGGGGATGGCCGTACGTTTATTTAATTTATTAGTTACTTTAATCTTGTGTCAAACAACGTAGCGCAATGTGTAACGCACGTGGGAGGAAGCAAGCAACAAAAGGGGATAACTGAATGAGACAGCTTGCAGCACAGTCTGACACAAAGAGTATTCACTTACAATTCTGCTTTAATTGCTGACTCAATCAATGTTAATTCACGGGATGAATCTATTCAGGACTACATTACCAGGTATGGGCAGGCGACTGAAATTACCAGAATGAACACTCAGAGGCTAATTCTGGTTTAAAGATATATTTTGCTACGGGAACAAAACACACACAACGCACTTCATGCGGTGAGAACTTACTCCAAACCGCTCTCGTAATTTATTATGCACGGGAAAGAGAAGAAATATATTGCTGTCGGGATTAAAGTGCTTCTCATATTAAAATGTCATACTTAATTTTAAACACTCTGGCTACTGCCTACTATTTCTAATAACCAAGCACACAACCCGGCTATGAATTCTGAATCGATTATGTGGGAACAGCGAATTTATTTATTTTATTTATTTATTGCCAAATTATAGATCTGTTACCTGATGTTCTAAAACAGGACGTACATGTTACAATTTTCGTTTTTCATCTTTCTGCAGTTTTCTTTTCTTTTGATTGGTCTGCATTTACAAAGAACACTACATTTCAAAACAACAGTAATTTAAGGTTGAAATATGAATAAAAGTGGGGACACAGCAGATACAAATATACGACATGAAACCAGTGTAAAGTTATATATTACGTCCTGCCATATTCATCACACGAACACATGTTTAGCCAGGCATGAAATTCATCCAGAGCGATTACCGTTCATTGACTGTACAGAGGCCGGCCGGTGTGGTCGAGCGGTTCTAGGCGCTACAGTCTGGAACCGCGCGACCGCTAAGGTCGCAGGTTAGAATCCTGCCTCGGGCATGGATGTGTGTGATGTCCTTAGGTTAGTTAGGTTTAAGTGGTTCTAAGTTCTAGGGGACTGATGCCTCAGACGTTAAGTCCCATAGTCCTCAGAGCCATTTTTTGACTGTACAGCCATCACCTTACGGGTGATAGGAAGTCGAAGGCATGGTCTTATATTCACCGGGTCGGGTCGTTTTGGGACTAATAGCAATACCGCACGCTCATCACATGCTCCTTAACAAAGTTAGGAAGAATATGGTCGTTTCTCTATGCGGTGACGCTCTCGTGAGAGCATGGAGACAAAGGCCAACCAAGCAAAAATAAATAAATATCAAAAAACTCCACATGTCAGAATACTTAAGTAATGCACACTATTCACTCGTTCATAAACTTAATCCAAAATAAAGATATGAAAATGCCTACGCTTTGTTGTAACGGTTGTGGTCACATGATTCGATGATAGACAGTGGGTTGTGCCCTTATCACAAAGAAAGAATGTTAAATACTCTACAAAGAAGCTAATGAAAATGAATAAATGTAAATACAGTGTAACATCAAGTCAACAAACATTAAGTGTGCCGAAGACACCATAGGATTAATTTCATATTATGCTCGTCAGAAATGTCACCGCTGAATTTACTTACAAACTTGACAAAAAGTGGCCGCAACCCAACCCTGGCTAAGATTGTGCTGGGAAAGGGCGGCTATTTTCATTACATTGTACATAATTCTCTGACATTACCATACGGCCCCGTGGAGACATGCTAACTGTCCGTCCATCCGCTCAGCCCCCTAGAAATCGATTGTCGAAAATGGCGGAGCGCAGGCCGGAGGTTCCAACCAACCCGAATATCCTATCACCACATGTGCACCTTTGGCTGTTCACTTTAAATATTAGGTTGGCACCAAACCTCAAGTAAAGCACATGTCTTAGCATTACATCTGTTCTACTCTCGGACCCATAACCAAACCACAAATTCATTTCATAACTCATAACAACATGACATTGATGGGAAAAGGGTGTGCCCATAGAATAAATAAATAAATGCAATCGTGTCAATCCCTTCGCCAGAGACTATCGGTACCTGTATAAGAATGCGAAGATGACCATTCTGTCATTATTAATAATGACCATAGTGTACCTTGTGACAAATTAATAGGGCGTAACATCCAGTTCCTTCGACATAAAAGTTTTCTGGGTTTGGTACCGCGTCATAATGTAAAAACTACTGCTGCTGGAGAAAAGCCAACGTTTCGGCCACGATTGCAGCGGCCTTCTTCTGGCCGCTGCAATCGTGGCCCAGAAAACTTTTATGTCGACTGACTCTGGCCGCGGAAGCCTACGCAATTATCCAGTTCCTTGTTAATAAAAGCGGGGGCAACCTTTAGCTAGCAGTCATTGTTACACACTAATCATGGGTTTCTCTCCTCTTTCTCGATCTACACCCTACTGGAGTAAGCGTTTCCCTGGAAGCCAGTCGTTAGTGAATCAGCTAATCTTGTAAGTAAACCGACTCACAAATTTTATTACCGCTCCCCTCCCCCCCCCCCCCCCCCCCACCACCTTTCCCTCAGCGGTACAATTTTTTTTTTTTATGATTAGATCGATGAATGTGTGTAGCTTTCCTGTACACCTTATGGCACAAAGTATCTTCCACCTGTTTCATCACTAATACCATTCCCCTCAACACTGTACACTAAATTTGTGGGTTGATATTGTGGAGCTGCGCTAATTAGTCAACCGACTGCCCTTCATTAAGAGTATTTACTACAAAGCTATCACCCAGAGAGCTCTATGACCTAGTTGATGTGTGCTGTAGATGTCATATTCAGCTGCTAAGCAATACTGACTATTAAAAAATGTCCATAAAGAAGTTGGCAACAACAGGTGGAAGAGGTGTGCCCGAATTCCCCCTGAAAATTTTCGTGGTAAGATCATTGCTCTACTGGAAACTGGTCCTATTGAGACACTCTAAATAAAGCTACTACACCTGATGGAAAAATATTTGCTGTACATGAAACAGAATGGTTCACAAGAAACATCATCCACTAGGACACAGTATCATTTCTCTTTCTATAGAGATGAATAAATTTTCACATCCCTCGAGCACATGATGTTTCAGTTAATTCCCCCCCCCCCCCCCCCCCCCAACACAGTCAGAGACGAAACGGCGTGGAACAGTTTTATATGTCAACAATGGAATCTCGACGGTAGCACAAGTTCATTTCAGTAATGTATCACAGAATTAAATTATTTGAAAGTATTTTCAGTATTTCTAAGGAGGATATGAGGGTGAGTCAAATGAAAACCTTAAATTTGTAATAATAAATCGAAATTCCACGCCGTTTTCCTGTAAGTTGGTAAGCGTGCTAAAAACACCGTGCAGAATGGCCTGTAGGTGGCAGCATAGTGTAGACGCACACATACCGTCGCAGTATCAGTATAAAAATGGCCGCCTCACTTGCGTTCTGTTATTCGTTTTTTGCGTAGTGTAGGTGTGAAACCTATTGAAATTCATCGACGAATCAAGGTTCAGTACTGTGATACATGTTTGTCAAAGCAGTATGTCTACGAATGGAGTAGGGAGTTCGCAAATGGTGTGACTGCAGTGGAAGATGCTCCTCGTCCAGGTCAGGCCCAACGAGTTGTGACTCCACAGCAGTTGAAGTCATAGTGAAGAAAAACCACAGAGTGACACTGAATGACATTGCAGCATGTTTACAGATTAGTCATGGGTCAGCACACCACATTGTGCATGATGTGTCTCCAAGATGGGTGCCACGGCAGCTGACTCCTGAAATGAGAGAACGACGTGTTGATGCTTGTGAAGAACTTCTTCGGCGCTTTAAACGAGAAGGTGATGGCTACCCTGGAAGAATCGTTACTGGGGACGAAACCTGGGTTCACTTCCACCAACCGGAAACGAAGAGAGCGAGCAAGGAATGGCGCCATTCCTCATCACCAAGTGATTTCCATATGTTTGGACCACTCAAAGACGCAATGCGAGGAAAGAAGTACAATTCTGATGAAGAGGTACACCACGTCGTGCGTGAGTGGTTACGCGGACTACCAAAATAATTTTGTTCTAAAGGAATTTATACACTTTGTAAGCACAGGAGGACTTGCATTGAGCGTGGGAGAGATTACGTTTAAAAGTGATACAGTTTTGTACCACATCTGCAAAATAAATGGATCAAATGGCTCTGAGCGCTATGGGTTTTCATTTGACTCACCCTCGTATAAAATATTACAATCAATTTTAATTAGAAATGCTGATAATATTAAGCGATGTTTTCCGTGTAGGTAGTAGCAAGTATAAAGGTAGCACCCAAAAATGCCGGTTACTCCATGCAGTAGGATTCGGAGATGTGGCTTCTACGGAACAGACTTCGGGTGCGACACTAGGAGGCTCAACAAGCTCTAAGGTTTCTATAAGATTTCATCTATAAATGGAACTACTCATTTTTTCCCAGTAACCTCCTCCTAGCTAATGTGTGCTGTAGATGTCGTATTCAGCTGCCAACCAATACTGACTGTTGGTCAGCCGTGTGGTGTTTATGTGAACAGTATTGTGAAATGAAACTTTAAACTTAGTGCAATGCAGAATCTGAAATAATGGAAACTAATGTAATCAAATGCCGAAAGTAACTAAATATTTACTCAGTGAGAATCGAGAAACTGAATCGCAATACTGAAGTACATAATGAAGGTTGCGTGAGATAAAGAGCAATTCCTAAACTGAAATGTCCGCAATAATAAAATACCGCTCTACTCGAATGAAATATGGTTAGATTACCCTACGCTATTCACTGTTAACACCTAATAATTCTGACTATGAGCTGGTTCCTTACAAGACTGCAAAGTGAGATCTGTCCTGAAATATAACTAACCTTCCTCGTGCTCAGCATGTTGCTTCGTGTGTCTGCTGCACTGACATGCCGGCCGGGGTGGCCGAGCGGTTCTAGGCGCTACCGTCTGGAACCGCGCTACCGCTACTGTCGCAGGTTCGAATCCTGCCTCGGGCATGCATGTGTGTGATGTCTTTAGGTTAGTTAGGTTTAAATAGTTCTAAGTTCTAGGGGACTGATGACCTCAGAAGTTATGGTCCATAGGGCTCAGAGCCCTTTTTTGCACTGACATTCTCCAAACGAAACTGAAAGCAACAGATGCGACATATAAAAAAATAAACTGCTCGCTTCAGATTTGCGTTTTTGTTTGACATGATACAATCTTTGGATTCATGTGCCTTATGGTGCAATGCACACACGACAAAATATTCAAAACTTTACTGAGAATGATACAGGAGCGATTTAACTTAAAGAAAATCGGTCTTGAAAAGTTAAACTCTGATTACTGTCAAAAAAGACTGTACAACAATTACGAATTTCTCTCAATCAAAAAATTACACACATTAAAAGTAATTGCGTTAATTGTGACATAAAAAAATAAAGATATCGAATAAACACTAATTACGAATATTGTTAGTCAGCTAAGGAATAAAGATTTCTTTCAATTAATGGTTCTGACAAACACATCATTCTTTCGAATGCATTGGTTACCTTTAAAAATTCCTTGGAAAGCTTTTCTCATCAATAGAATCAATAACATATGTTTACAAACAAGTCTTCATCGGCATAATGAAGTATTCCACATAATCTCTTTCAGGCTCATAAAATGATTCAGAGTGATGAGAACATGTATTATGCTTAAAAATGCGCTACTGAAACGAAACAGTAGATGAGAATTACCTTATATAAGGGGCGTTCAAAAAGAAACGAGCCGGAGGCATAATTACATAAACCAGTACCTGTATGTTAGAAGTATTGACCCTGGCTGTTGAGACACAAGGCGGCGAATGGCTGTCTCATAAAATTCCCGGGGCTGCGATGTTAACCGGTTCCGCACATACAGCTGGACGTCGTCTTCCGAGGTGAACCGTTTGCCCCTCAGAGCCTTTTTAAGAGGACCAAAAGTCGCGTAATCACAGGGAGGGAGTTCTGGACTGTATGGAGGGTGACCGAGAACTTCCCATTTCTGCAGGACTGTGTTGGCCGTATGAGGCTTTGCATTGCATAATTTCTCCTAGATTTTTCGGGAATCTGTAACATTGGCATTGGCTACACTGGTGAACAGAGACATTTTGAAATACGAAGGAACTATTACTTCACAAATCCACCTACGTACACACACCTTTCGTAATATTATGTTACAGTAAGTGCAATGATACTGACCGATGAGATGATTAACTATTTTAATGTAAGTCAGACTATAAAATTTAATAAAGCGGATTATGCAAAGAATTTTTTTTTAATATAATTGTTTCTTTGAATTTAGGATACTTAATATGGAATATATGAAAAGAATCTTAGGTAATCTACTCCCGAGAAGTTCCTGTACATATTTAACTAAGCAAGTAATTACCATTGGTTCAACGACTGCACCTTTTGAAGTGCATGAACTTGAACTTTGGGTGCAGAGGTACTGCAATTGCCAGAATGTTCTAAGATGTCGACACTTTTACCCTTTTTTTATGGGTTTCATATTTTCGATTGCGTGCCGAACACAACTAAAAGGGTCACTTTGCTTGATGTAACGTAAATGACTCCTGAAATTTCTTTGGTTCATTTTTCGGATGGTCCTAGCAGTTCAGTCATTTAATTGACACAGTGTAACCAGATGCCAGAAACGATTGGGGAAGACTCAGGTTCAGTTTAACTCCAGAAATCGTTCATATAGAAGAACGAATTTCATTGTGTGCTGACATCAGGTACGTTTTATTTATTTATTTACTTTTTAATTTTTGTACTTTCACAGTCTCATCAATTGATGTGTTTTCCGTCACTCGTCACTTGCACTCACGTTGCCTTTCATACTTTTGACAGTATCTCGCACATTACTTATCAGTTTAGTGCAGTGTTTTGCATCGTCAGTGAATTCGATTATGTGCAAAACAAGGGATAGTCTTTCCGAACATGTCCCTACTGATATTCGTAACAATGTTTTCATTGTCTGTGGCTATAGCTGATGCTTTTTCGGTTGAACTGTTCCGCCCGGCGATAATAACTGTCGGCATTTCAGTGATGCACAGCGATATGTGGTATTCTGTCAGTTCTAAAACATTCCGCAGAGAAGCTGAGTCTCGTCTACCAAGTGAATAGTAATGCCCACAAATTATTCATTTTGTATTGTTTCTTTGAAAATATAGTAGTTAATGCAATTGTATTCAGCATTCCTTTTGTATGTTTTAAAAATGTCATTCGTTATGTCATACTGATCGTCAACGCTGGACGATATCGTGTCTCGACTCGCTGCCTGGTTCAATGAGCAGTAGGACGAGAACCACTTGTGTTATACCCAGTTATTGCAGTGTATACCTTAATGGAGATTGCTTGACTTAAATGATAATCTTGTAATCTTTATTTTTACTTCCTTACTACTTCAAAAACAGAAACATCACGAGGAAAGCAATCGGCACTGTACGAATTACGAAACTCGACACGTCAAAGCTGGAACATCCACCAACAGATTCCATGCTTCATTGTTGAACGGTAACGATGGTTTTGCACTGTTGTCCTCGAAGCATCGGCGATGTATCACTATTCGAAACATTTATGTCAACCTCGATGTTAATGAACGAAACCTCATTGTTTTCAAGACATGGATTTGCCGTTTGCATCCATACCTCTGCCTAATTGTTTAACTTCTCTCCCAACGAAACCGAAATGAAATTATTGTGGCTGGATAATACCGAGTTACTGGAGTCGAAAATTTTTGGCGAGAGATGTCGCTTCTCCAATATTTTAACACAATTCCCTCCCTCACGTCTAGGTGTAAAGTTAATTCCTAATTTCATTATCATGGCTGTAAAACAAAATGATTAGAAAATACAGTTCAAAATCATACTCTGTCTGCCTCTTAATGTCGAAGACAGCACATGGGATAAAATTTCTGTGGCTCTGCAGAATTCCAGTGATCGGCGACTGAAAACTCTTAAAACAGATGCACATTCGTACACTGTCTTGGCTGCTATGACGTACTCACTCTGCAGCATGGGAATCAGTTTCCAAGATTGTATCAATTCCGAGCACAAAATTTAATCTCTTAAAACTGAGCATAAAAAGATTGTGGTGCAGGCTCTACTAATTTCCAGAACGACACACAAAATAGTTTTTAGAGCCACAGACAAGGGAAAAATTAAAATAACCAACGAATTAGATGTACCGTTTGCATTCATGAAAGTACATTTTTCCATAAATGATCTTCATAGCTATATTTCAGGATACATCATCATCTTGTATGAGATGAAATATTATCATAACTAATCAAATTACATTCAGTATTGAAAACGGCAGCTTACAACAATGCCTCTAATTACAGTTCCGCAGCGATCTTGCTCCCTGCAATTAGAAATAAGAATGTGGTCAATCCATTATACACGTAATGTTCCACTGACAATCATAGAGCTTTTATATAACGAGTCAGACATAATCTGTCTCTCGCAGTAGGAATGAGTCTATGAGAAATATAAATTAGTTGCTCTATTGAGCATTTGCGTTGCAAGGCTGCAGAAGTCAAGTGAGAACATATTACTTCAGATGCATGTTCAACTCGTTGCTAAAAGTGGGCCATATGATAATATTGATTACTGTTTCTTTCAGCCCGTCGATCGAAGTGTTCAATATGATAATACTGATTACTGTAAAATTACGTCACTGTGGCTGGAGGAACGAATGGTCTTAGTAAGCAAAATCTAAATGTGAGACTTTTATGATTGTATCGATTGGTTGTCAGCGTCCAGATACATGAATGCATTGGTGCAACATTAATTAGGATGGGTTGTGCGGCAACCGCTATCTTACATTTGTAGAAGGTCTGCTGAAAACTAATGATCGCGACATTTGTATGTGAAAACATTTAAAGCTTTTGGAATAAAGCAAATGTTATTATGTATTCCTTCCCCCCCCCCCCCCCCCCATGAACCATGGAACTTACCGTTGGTGGGGAGGCTTGCGTGCCTCAGCGATACAGATAGCCGTACCGTAGGTGCAACCACAACGGAGGGGTATCTGTTGAGAGGCCAGACAAACGTGTGGTTCCTGAAGAGGGAAAGCAGCCTTTTCAGTAGTTGCAAGGGCAACAGTCTGGATGATTGACTGATCTGGATTTGTAACACTAACCAAAACAGCGTGCTAGAGGACAAATGTAAGGATGTAGAGGCTTATCTCACTAGGGGTAAGAGAGATACGGGCTACAGGAAAATTAAAGAGACCTTTGGAGATAAGAGAACCACTTGCATAAACATCAAGAGCTCAGATGGAAACCCAGTTCTAAGCAAAGAAGGAAAAGCAGAAAGGTGGAAGGAGTATATAGATGGCCTATACAAGGGCAATGTCCATGAGGACAATATTATGGAAATGGACGAGGATGTAGATGAAGATGAAATGGGAGATACGATACTGCGTCAAGAGTTAGACAGAGCACTGAAAGACCTGAGTCGAAACAAGGCCCCGGAAGTAGACATTATTCCATTAGAACTATTGATGGCCTTGGGAGAGCCAGTCCTGACAAAACTCTACCATCTGGTGACAAAGATGTATGAGACAGGCGAAATACCCTCAGACTTCAAAAAGAATTTAATAATTCCAATCCCAAAGAAAGCAGGTGTTGACAGATGTGAAAATTACCCAACTATCAGTTTAATAAGTCACAGCTACAAAATACTAACGCGAGTTCTTTACAGACAAATTTAAAAACTAGTAGAAGCCGACCTCGGGGAAGATCAGTTTAGATTCCGCAGAAATGTTGGAACACATGAGCCAATACTAACCCTACGACTTATCTTAGAAGAAAGATTAAGGAAAGGTAAACCTACGTTTCTAGCACTTGTAGACTTAGAGAAAGCTTTTGACAATGTTGACTGGAATACTCTCTTTCAAATTCTGATGGTGACAGGGGTAAAATACAGGGAGCGAAAGGCTATTTAAAATTTGTGCAGTTATAAGAGTCGAGGGGCATGAAAGGGAAGCAGTGGTTGGGAGGGGAGTGAGACAGAGTTGTAATTCCTCCCCGATGTTATTCAATCTGCAAGCAGTGAAGGAAACTAATGAAAAATTTGGAGTAGGTATTAAAATCCATGGAGATGAAATTAAAACTTTGGGGTTCGCCGATGACATTGTAATTCTGTCAGAGACAGCAAAGGACTTCGAAGAGCATGAACGGGATGGATAGTGCTTAAAAAAGGGATATGAGATGAACATCAACAAAAGCAAAACGAGTATAATGGAATTTAAGTCGGGTGATGTTGAGGGAATTAGATTAAGAAATGAGACACTTAAAGTAGTAAAGGAGTTTTGATATTTGGGGAGCAAAATAACTGATGACGGTCAAAGTAGAGAGGATATAAAATGTAGACTGGCAATGGCAAGGAAAGCGTTTCTGAAGAAGAGAAATTTGTTGACATCGAGTATTGATTTAAGTGTCAGGAAGACATTTCTGAAATTATTTGTATGGAGTGTACCCATGTATGAAAGTGAAACGTGGACGATTAATAGTTTGGACAAGAAGAGAATAGAAAGTAGAGAGGATATATAATGTAGACTGGCAATGGCAAGGAAAGCGTTTCTGAAGAAGAGAAATTTGTTGACATCGAGTATTGATTTAAGTGTCAGGAAGACATTTCTGAAATTATTTGTATGGAGTGTACCCATGTATGAAAGTGAAACGTGGACGATAAATAGTTTGGACAAGAAGAGAATAGAAGCTTTCGAAATGTGGTGCTACAGAAGAATGCTGAAGATTAGATGGGTACATCACATAACTAATGAGGAGGTATTGAACAGAAGTGGGGAGAAGAGGAATTTGTGGCACAACTTGACAAGAAGAAGGGACCGGTTGGTAGGACATGTTTTGAGGCATCAAGGGATCACCGGTTTAATATTGGAGGGCAGCGTGGAGGGTACAAATCGAAGAGGGAGACCAAGAGATGAGTACACTATGCAGATTCAGAAGGATGTAGATTGCGGTAGGTACTGGGAGATGAAGAAGCTTGCACAGGATAGAATAGCATCGAGAGCTGCATCAAACCAGTCTCGGACTGAAGTCCACAAAAACAACAACATTATGCATCGAGCATCTTCCGCTCTCGTTGAGACACGCTGTAATTATTCAGTACTAACCTTGATAAAATGAGTGGGAATTTGTAGGTTATCGACATATAAAGAGATCGATGCTATAATGATCTTTGAATTTACTCACGAGTGCAATATCCTCTCTGAATTTGCATGTAACATTAGCAAGGAGTTGATAGCTATAGTGTTATTTGGCGTCTATTGTTTCAGAAGAAAGGATACGAAATGCATCCAGATCTGTTAAATGCCTTAGCATGCGCGTCGTTTATGATTTCACGTCTATCATGTTATTCATTATCTGTAAGACGATACAGGTACTCACTGCAGATAGAAAACATTAATGTTGTTGCCGTTTATATTGCCAAAGAAAACCACCATAAGCAATTTGTGTTTGCAATATTTACGAGGTTCAAGTTCTAAGGCCACCGATTTTTTTTCTAATTAACTACTCACCCGAAATCGATGAAACTGGCGTTACTTCTCGACTTAATCGCTCTGCAGACGTACACATTTTTCACAACGCTGACGCCATGATTCCATGGCAGCGGCGAAAGCTTCTTTAGGAGTCTGTTTTGACCACTGGAAAATCGCTGAGGCAATAGCAGCACGGCTGGTGAATGTGCGGCCACGGAAAGTGTCTTTCACTGTTGGAAGAAGTCAAAAGTCACTAGGAGCCAGGTCAGGTGAGTAGGGAGCATGAGTAATCACTTCATTTTATGAAGAAGAATCTGTTGCGTAACGTTAGCTCGATGTATTTAAGTATTTAAAACAGTTCTCATTCTCGCCGCTGGCGGTAAAATTCCATCTTCCGTACGGTGCTGCCATCTCTGGAGCGTATTGACAATGAACGCGGCCTAATTTTAAAACAATGCGCATGTTTCTATCTCTTTCCAGTCCGGAGAAAAAAAATCGGAGGCCTTAGAACTTGACTGCACCTCGTACAAAAGTGTAAAATAGTACCGGTAAGTAATGAAATTTATGCTACCATACGGAACTTTGCTTAGAGATTCTAACGGAAACTTACTGCCTCGCCTGGACAATTTAAAACTAAGGACTTAATACTTCGAACACGTGACCTGTCGGCCATCACGGGGAAGAAAGAACAATGAAGATAAAATATCAGGAATTCTCACAAATACAAAGTCATATACCGAAATCACTCATCCGTTAAACTGACATTTGACACAAGAACGCAGGCATTGTTACAACCTAGGGATCCTCACCATCGCAAAATGTATTTACACAGACCGTCAACAGTCACTTCCTGCAGGACGCGGTAATTTCGTGTAATTAGTGTGGGATAATAACCCGTCGCTATGAAGCTGCTGTTTCGAATACCCGCAGATGTGTCCGAAATGCGTTAGTACTTCGAAAGTGCTAAATTAACGCAGAAATGAACATTTTCAGGGGACCGTTCATATGCGTGACAGCCTCTTATGAGACTTAGCGCGCCGGCACCGAAGCAGGCATTCATCTATCCACTAGACATAAGCTTCTGCCCAATGTGTCACAATACTGATACACAACTTTTCATATGAGTGAATATAACAGAGAAACTATCTGAATAGGATCTGTAATCCGTTGCTTCTTTAAAATTTAATTGCAGTACATAGTTCTTAAGTTGAAGGGTTGAGAAACTACAGGTACTATTTTATGATGTTCGCGACATATCGACTTATGGAACGACAGATCTGTAAGGGGATTCCCCTCTGACATAGCTGTTCCGCGCCGCTCTTTATCTGACGAAACGTCTACGTAGGGTAGGACTGTTCTGTAACGTTATTTGTACTCTCTTATTTACCGCGCTTATGCCGTGTACGGACAATTCGGTGGATAGTTACGTTGTTTAAGGAAACAGGAAGTGTTCAGCCACATGTGAAACGTCAACCACGACCTGCTACAAATGATGATGCCCAAGTAAGTGTTTTAGCTGCTGTCGCGGCTAATCCGCACATCAATAACAGACAAATTGCGCAAGAATCGAGAATCTCAAAAATGTCGGTGTTGAGAATACTACATCAACATCGGTTGCACCCGTACCATATTTCTGTGCACCAGGAATTGCATGGCGACGACTTTGAACGTCGTGTACAGTTCTGCCACTAGGCACAAGAGAAATTACGGGACGGTGACAGATTTTGTGCACGCGTTCTGTTTAGCGACGAAGCGTCATCAACCAACAGCGGTAACGTAAACCGGCATAATGTGCACCTTTGGGCAACAGAAAATCCACGATGGCTGCGACACCTGGAACATCAGCGACCTTTGCGGGTTAATGTATGGTGCGGCATTATGGGAGGAAGGATAATTGGCGCCGTTTTATCGATGGCAATCTAAATAGTGCAATGTATGCTGATTTCTTACGTAATGTTGTACCTATGTTACTACAAGATGTATCACTTTGGAACAACCGAAATAAAATGTTCAAACGTACCTAAGTTCTGTATGTTAATTTAAAAAACCTGCCTGTTACTAACTATTCGTCTAAAATTGTGAGCCATATGTTTGTGACGATTACTGCGCCATCTATCACAAAGCGAAAAAAGTGGGCCAACTAAAATATTCATATTTTTTTACATATTTGACGAATATGCAATAAAAAATGGCGGTTTCTATTTTAAAAAACACAGTTAATATCCGTTTGATCTATGGCAGCGCCTTCCAGCTGCCCGACCATAGCGCCATCTGGTTTCCATCTTCAATCTAGACGAGTTTAGTTCTTTGTAGGTTTTTCGTTTGACGCTTATTTCGTGAGATATTCGACCCGGTCACGATCAATGCACCACCCTGTATATTGAAACGCTGTGGGTAGTCTATTGACTGATATACAGGTCTTGTCACCTGTTACCCAGTACTTAACGCGTTGTGACTTGGGATGACTTAAAAGTATAGTGTCCTTATTCACTCGGCTAAAATAAACTTTCATGATAATTAAGTTTTCCTTATCAAAATTGGCCTCTGACTTGTAACCATCTCTCAAGTTAAGAGACTAAACATTGGGTCACTGATTGTGAAGAAAGAAACTCATAGTCAAATACCAGGCTACAGAAGCTTCACTGACAAATTGACCCAGTGCCTCCTATTTGCGATGGCCAAGTGAATAATCGTCCAATCTTTTATGTTTTCACTTGACTCCTCATATATTATGAGAATGGATGTAAGTATGTGTGTATACGTTCCACATCTCCTAAAACACTGGACCGATGTCAACTAAACGTGGTACATATATCCCTTGCCGTCAGACAACAATCGCTGCGGGGGTTACGACATCTCCCTATCATAGTTCAGTAGATGTGACCCCATAAGCAATAAGATGTGTGAAAAACTGACGCATCGTGCATAATGATTAAATTTATTACTTCTGTGACGGTATCTCTACTCACAACAAATTTCGCAAACAGTAATCTCATGTACCCTTAAATACACCTACAAAATCATGGTACGACACATATGACGCCATAAATACTGAGATGCGTGAAACAACGCAGCATCACGCAAGTTTAATGACATATATTCTTTACTACTGAGACATACCTGCAGTCGAGTTAAGGAAATCCCTGACACCTGCTGAATATAAAAATGCCTATCTAGAGTGCACTAGAGTACAGAAACGTCCTCCACCTAGCGAGAGCAACACGAACGGTTTGATGAAAAAAGAGGGTGAAACATGTGTCATTACTTCTGTAGTTCATATCAAGTTTTGTGCTTGCTAGCGGCATTTGAAAAAGTTGTTTGTTTCATTACAGTTTACACCCTCTGTCGCCTTCTGAAGTGTTAATGCAATGCCTTGATGACGTAAGATATGTCCTAGAATTCCATTTCTTCCATTTGTCAACCCTTCCCACATGTCCTTCTCCTCCCAGATTCTGTGTCCTCGTAGAACCTCGCCATTTCTTGAGTTATAACTCAATCGGATTTTCAACACCTTCTTGCAGTATCACATCTCAAACCCGTCGATTCTCTTTTTCTCCGGTTTTCGCACAGTTCAAGTTTCACTGACTCACAGTACAGTGCTCCAGACGAACGTTCTGAGAATTATTTTCTTTAAATTAAGGCTGATGTTTGAAACTAACGGTCTGTGACAGAGAGTGTCCTCTATGACCGTACCAGTCTGGGTTTTATGTCATTCTTGCTTCATCGGTCGAGTGCTATTTTACTTCGTAGACAGCAAAAATCTTTCTCTTCGTCTACTTCGTCGCGAACTTCCAAATCTGCGACTACACTTTACTTTAGAGTTCTTTCCGTTTACTGACGTCCTATAGTTTCTGCCAATCGGACAGTTCCATTAAGGCGATCTAGCGACATTACCACCAAATGTTATCACTAATCTCCTTTCAACTGTCTAGTCCCACTCATGTGCATAAAATTCACTACGTTAAGAAAATTCTTAGTGACAGTCAGATTATCCCCTGAATTATAGTGGATTAAATGGTTCTCCTGTAAGAGATTAAGAGAATAATTTGAGGAGAACTCAGAGCAGTAACTGAGCCGGTACACCTAGCTATTTAATACTATTTTTTAAACCATCCACCTTCTCAGTAATCGCCGTGATATTGCTTGGTGCGGTGCTGTATACTAGAAGTGTTCAATAGTACCGCATTTACTCCCTAGCCCGCTTTAAGATTTGCGAGCCGCCTCCATATCGACGTAAACGTTTTGCACATCGTGGAAAATCTTTTCTGTGCCGCATGTGATCCTGAAGGACAGCACGATGAGCAACAGCGCATGACCATGATGAAATCAAAAGATCTGTATTTTTTTTTCAACGGATGTAACCACTGAGCCTAAGAGTTGATTATCTGTGTTTCCTTTATTTATTTCGAGAGGAAAAGATTTACATACCTGTTTCATTATGACATCTATACTTAATTGTTTGTTGTAATTCGTTGGGTGTCGTATGCATCACATGGGAGGTTTATGGTGTAAAGTGTATAAAAGGAAGGAAAATCTTTTGTGATACGGTACGCATCATAGAGGCTAAGGTGTTTGAGTGTACGTTTATAGTAATCAGATTTTATTGTATGCCATGTGGCGTTAGAATCTTTTATTTAACCTTGCATTATGCAATTTGTCCTTTTTTTCCTTTGCTTAAAAAGGGATTTTGAGTTTTAAACGTTGTAAACTGATGCTGAGAGCTCTTCTTTGATATGTTATTATTCAAGAGACTGTTGGTTGAACAATGCTCCAGGAACTTTCGTTAAGAAACTATATTGAGGATCTTGCTGTTCATCGTAACGAATGTTCACTTACTATTTTAAAATAAAGTTAATAAAGTTGTAAAATTTTAAAGGTTACAAAAACATTTTTTAGAGAAACGTATTCAAGGTATTGGCCTTCGGGAGTTGTCTGATGTTTTCCCCAGCATCTATCCCAAGATAACGCGTGCAGGGCCATGTCAGTAACTTATGAGGTAACGTATGACGATAAGTAATACATTATTATAGCAGGTCAAGTAACTTTGATTCAAGGCTGCAGTACACTTCAAAGTGAAACAGGTACATGACACTGTTTTTCTGCATATTCATCATTCTCTGTAAACAGCGGACAGAATGAGCTACCGATCGTTCAGTTCCTCGACGATACAACCATTCCAGAACCACTGGAAAAACCTATCCCCATGATGCGGGCTTTCGGCTCCCCGAAAACACGGAAATTGAGTTATTCGATCGTCATCACCTAATTTCGATGCGGTCATGATCAAATAGTTTGCAACATTACACTACAGCTAGTAGTTACATTGCGTTTGGTCCTTACACCGCCGGAATGTCACTGTGAATCTGTGTGAAATTAAGACGTTTCGCCCACAAGATTACCACTGGCGGCATACATCACCCTTGGAGTTGGTGCGCCAGTTCTGGTGATAGACAAGCATAATTTTTTTTAAAATTCTAATTCTTTAGTATCTTAAGATGTTCCTTACATAGTCTATCTCTATGATTATTTCGTATGAGCTATAAATGTTAGAATATATTAAAACCGCAATTTACTGTACGGAGGTCTGGCAGATCCGATGTAATACTATAATACGGGTATGGGGTCTTGTTAGATTCGATTAGTATGACAGAGGACATTAGTATCAACTAGAATACTATTTCCAACAAGATGTAAAGCGTGCGCACGAATTACGTTGTATGGCACATTTTGCAGTAGTTGGTTCCAGAGAATTAATACGATATAATAATCTAATAGCAGATATTTATTGTTTGTGCATACAGACTGTGGAAAATACTAATTTCTGGTTTTTAAAATTGCGCTAAGCACAGACTTTTCGAAACTAAATAAGTTTGAAAATGGAATAACGCTGTATGGCAATGGATATACAGCGTTATTCAAGATCAGCCAGTGCTCTGCTGTAATTATAAGGTGTCTAGAATCCAAAAATAGAAAGTGAGAGATTTAGAACGAGATATTAATTAATATTTATTTTAAACTGAATTGCTTGATCTTAAAAAAATTTGTTTATCAAATTTTAGGCTCAAATCTAGTACAATATACTCAGTTGTCACACTGCAGGTTCTCACAAAACTGCTTGTATTTTGGTTCCTTATATTTCGTCATGTCCAATAGATCCCTTTTCTTCTCCTTATGAACTATCAGAGATCCCGTTATAGAGCAACCGGAATTCAAAAGGCAATGCACAATTTTTTACTTGATGTTCACAACCATGCTTTACAATGCAGTGTCTTTCCTATGGGCGAAGCACATTGTGGGTACGGCGCACTGTTAAACCACGGGGATCGTCACTACACAGCTTCAACCAAAGTACATCGGTAATTTTCAAAGCAGGCAGCTTCTTCAAAAGCAACTCGATTGATCCTGTGTCCTTGAAGTCTTTCACCATCATCTCGTGAACGGTCAGTTATGAAGGATCGACAAAGGCCTCAGCAATGACTAGCTTCCATTCTGAAGAAACCATAACTTTTGACACTTTCTTTCTTTCCTCGGTGACTGCAAAATCCCTGTCACAAGGTAGTAAACTGTGACCCGAACATAAAAACTTCTGATGTATTTCTGTAAAGTACTTGCAGTTGATCAGATAGAAATAAAGGGCTAAAACTCTCCAGTTGTTCTACCCGACACAGCGGTCAGACCAATCAGTTTTCGTTCCATACCTTCTTCAAGCGTATAATAATTGTCCGTCACAAATTTAAGCAGACAGGAAACTATTTCGGCTGAACTTCTCCTTGTAGTGGATTCATCCCACAAATTTACGGTGATGTTTCCAGTACCAACGACACGAATCGTGAAATTATACGACGAAAAATTATACGACGACACCGTGGAATGAGTAAATGTAGGACAAAGTAAAACTTGTTGTAGGTCAACACATATAACATGTATATTGTTATTCCTCTTAGCCATTTCCGTATCGTTTTTTAGGGCTTTGTATGCTTGGTCTGCCCTTGAATGATGCAACTGACTCTCAATTTCGATCTTGTGCAGTTCTATTTCATCTGAAGATGCAATCATTTTGTTAAACAACAAATCGCACAGTCTGCAAGTATCTGATTTAGGTGTTCCGAAACGCAGATTAAAATCTGTTTGAAAGACACTTTGATAGTATGACTCGCTTATTGACTTATAAGGAAACTTTTCGGTAAACAACCAATACATTCTACAGAGGTTGAGATCGGGGTGCAGACATTGTTTTGAGGATTTATTCCGGCTGTAATGGCTCATCTGCTTCGGGAAACTCGATATGTGTTTCAGAATAAGAGCCCTGTCGTCATTTGATATGGCATGTGGCCTATTGCATTGTTTTCCTCTGCCGTCTTTAGAAGTGGTTATTCCACCTTGTACTTTACGTTGCAGAGTCTGTATTCGACGCTGGGTGATGGAGAATATGTCAAGCAATGTGTTTTGAACCACTTCTTTTGAGTAAACTTTGTACTAGATAGTAGCTTGTTTCCGTGAAGTATCGTCCGTCTTACCTCTCTTGCGCCAGGCTGGCACGCCTATTTCCATGGATTTTATTAAGTATATGGACTGCTCACCGTATGTTAAGGCATGATATTCATCGTACAGCTTTAACTTCATTTCCAGGTTTATGTCCTTGCATCCTTCTTTTCAGCACACTTCTGTATTGCATACACGATCCTGAATCACGAAAACAATCACTATTACTACCTAATATTCAACTAGATTATCAAATTTCACATTCTCTTTTAATAATATAGCATTACTCAGACTGACTATTCTATTTTTTCGCCAATGATAACAACAGAACTCTAGTTAATTTCATTCACGTTACATACTTTTACTGTAATGTTTTCAGAAGATACACATAACATGTCATTAGAACCATGTACTGTACAGGGCACGTCGCCGCTTTACAGGACACATATGCTTCTCTAAAGACATACACATTTTTACAAAACCCATACAGCATTATTCCACTCACCTGTGTTGGAGGCTGTTTCGCAGGAACTACTTTTCCTTTTCGTGATTTATGTACCAGTCCAGCATCACGAAGCCTTTTCCTCTTAATATTCTGCCAATTACCAATGGTAATTCTCGTTTTCCGTGCATTACTTGTACGTTTCAAACCACTTGCGGTAAGCGTCACCTTGTTGCACTCCGCCATTCTTGTAACATACAGCATTGTTCGCGCAGAGGTGCGAAAGCTGTGCGCGTCTCCTCGCTGTTTAGTGCTGCCCTCGGACGGTGAACATGTCAATTATAACAGCAGGCGATGCAGACAGCCATATACAGCATTATTCCACGAGATTCTACAAAATGTCAAAATGTGCCTTACGGCGTTATTCGTGCGCACGCTTCATATCACCTTCCAAATGATTCGTTATGGTAAACAGTCTGAAAGCGCTTACTTGTCTCGCGTCTGTATAACTTGTAATTTCATTTGTTGTTTACACGAAGTAAAATGTGCGTGTTGGAAAATGACAGAGAAACGTATTTATACGCATAGGATAGGTTCGAGAAGTAATCCCAGATGTGCAAAAAGCGTTTAGATTTGTAAGCGGAAGCCATTTAATCTATATAATTTCGTCAAAATTAATCTTGACATCGATAAAAAAACGTTACGCTTGACGGCGCTAGCACTGCTGATTAAATGTTTCTCCAATCTTTTTTTAAAAAAAGTTGAAACTTTAAACGCGTCAAAATAACATTTCTCTTGTTGACAGAAGCTATAACCCATGAAACATACACGCAATTACAGTAGACCTTGTTGTAACTTGTGAGTCGCCGTTTATTATACTATAGTACGTAGGATTTTTGCGGTATACTTTATTTATATTTTTGGTGCACGTTTTTATAAGACGTTTTCCTCGAAAACATTAACTTTCTAAGTGTCGCCATTTTGTTAAAATCAATTTTTTAGGTATTACAACGAACCTCTTTAAGATAATATTACCATTTTGAAATCTATTTTTGGAATACTTTTCTAGTTTGAAAAGTTTGGCGTTCAGAGGTCCCACCAACTGCCCATGTACTCCGGGAATGCCATACGTCAATGTCGTCTATTGTCTTCTGGATGCAAGGATTCTTTTTCACATAATAAAATACGTAATAGATTCTTAATAGTGCTCAATAAAAGTGTAAAGTCCATTTTCCTAATTTTTGGTTATTTTTCGAAAATATACGTTCGAGATAGCCTACAATAAATCTAAACAGTACTTTGTTTAATTTTCTTTTATTTTTTAGAAAAAATCATGACTATCGTTTCCAGTAGCACCCTCACCCTGGTGTACATCCCCCGCCCCTCCCCCCACCCTCCTGCCTCCCTCCCCCCACCCCCCTCCCACCCCCCCGCCACGGCCTCTTGTAAACTGTGCTGTGCCTCTTACACGCACCGCAGCAGATCTGTGTCAATAAGAAACAAAGAACAAGTAGGAGGCGTGTTTTTTTTAAGGTAAGTACCGTTTTGAAATAAAAAAAGACGTGCTAACCTATCTCAATAATTTAGTTTTTTCATGAAAGCCTGTACCTTAATCTACGCACTGACGCTATTACAGTCTGATTCTTCCTTGTTTACGTTGCTTACTGACTGCTTTTCCTCCGATAATCGTGAGTCGCGCCGACTGTGATGTATGGGCTGTTATAAGATATCTTAGTGCTAAAGGCCTAAAAGCGATTGATATTCATCGTACGATCTGTGCAGTTTACCTAGAAAACATTATGATTGATGGAATGGTAAGAAAGTGGGTGAGAGCATTCAAAGATGGCAGCACAAACGTGCATGATGATCAACGGAGTCGACGTCCTTCGGACGTTAATGAAAGTTTGGTGCAGGAAGTAGACAATAAGGTAAGAGAAAACAGACGCTTTACGATTTCCTACTTGCTGTATGACTTTCCAAATGTTTCTCGTAGTGTTTTGTATGGCATTGTGACCGAGCACTTGAATTACCGAAAATTGTGCGCACGTTGGGTACCGAAAATGTTGACGGATGTGCACAAAACCAAACGTTTAGACAGTGCATTGAATTTCCTTGAGCGGTACCAGAACGACGGTGATAATTTTTTTAAGCCAAATTGTTACGGGCAAAGAAGCGTGGGTCGCCTACATCACACCAGAATCAAAGCAACAGTCAATGGAAATCGAGCAAGGGTATCGTTTCGCTGAAAGACAATGCCCGTCCACATGTGGCGAATCAGACCAAAGATCTCATCACATCTGTTCGATAGGGAAACTGTAGATCATCCTCCGTACAGCCCCGATCTTGCGCCCAGTGACTACCATCTGTTCCTGCACTCGAAGAAACACCTGGGCAGTCAGCGCTTTCAAGACGATGACGAAGTCAAAACAGTGGTGATGCAGTTGTTAACCAAACAAGTGAGGCGGCAGATTTCTATGAGGAGGGTATTCAAAACGTGGTACAACGCTATGACAAGTGCCTCAATACTGACGGAAATTAAGTAGAAAAGTAGATTAAGGTACAGGCTTTCATGTAAAAATAAAATTATTGAGATATTTTAACACGTCTTTTTTTAACTCCAAACGGTCCTTATTTAAAATAACAGGCCTCGTACTATAGTCTGACAATGTGTACCTATTGTTACACAGTTCTAGATACAGTTGTTTAAGTTTAAAATACGAACAGAATGAAGTGGTGTCAGCACGAGCTATCCACACATTAATGATCGTGATAATTTCGGCTAATTTTATGAGGTACTTTAGAAAAATCAGAGGCATGCTCAAATGGATATACGCTGATTAATACGCCTTGAGACCAAGTGTGAAATTTATAGTAAACGGGAAGGAAGTTTCGAGAGCGGAAGATCTATAAGGGGATAATATATCGCCGAGCGTGGGTGCTTTGGCATGACGATAAGCGGTATAGAGGCAGCCTTGTCAGGGGTGAGGGGGTGGAAGAGAGTGGTCTTTGTGCCTCGCGAAATAAAGAAGGCCATGCTGGCTAGGGAAGAGGGGTAGTCTGGTGGAAGCGATGTGGGGGTAGAAAAGGCTTAAAGGGCTGCCACCGCCTTTAATTAAAACGGACAGGAACTTGCCTCGTACTCACTGATCGCCGGTCTTCACCCGATTGGTGTCGGGTGACTGGAGTGGGCAAGGGGGCGGTTTGGAGCTGCAGATAGCGGGGTGTGGTGCAGTAGGATGGGGAAGAGGGAGGGAGAGTAGGATTACGGGTTGGTGGGGTGTGCGAGCGTTCGGCCGAGCTGTAGCGGCCGATTTCCGAGCTTTAAATTGGTCCGCGTATCGAGGCGTGCGGGACGTTGCGGAGCCGACAATTTGCGGAGCTCGGCTTTAATCTGCGGATCGAAGCGGCTCCGGCAGACCGCCTTTTGACACCCGTCACATTAATTAGCGCGTGGCTAATGGCCACCCAGCATAGAGGGGAGGGGGGCTTTGGGGGGGGGGGGGAGGAGGGTGGTTGTGGAGTTACGGGGGTTGTGGAGGTGGGGGTTTAAGGACCCAGCCGCTAAGAGGCTTCTGCCTGCTCTCTGGCCGCGGCGATGCAATAGCAGCGCCACGGCTGGCACGTGTTGTTTGTGTAATATGTCCTGCCAAATCCGGTGTAATCTCGCGACGGGGATTTCTTTTGAATCTGAAGTGGAGCTGGTCTGCAGGTTTTTCAGAGGCGTGATCGCGAGCAATAAGAAGTCTTTCATTTACTACACACGTCGTTTCAGGGCATGATTTCAGTGGAAATTAATGAACTATCCACTGTCTTTTGAAAACAACAACGGATCATGTACGAGATGATGACATAAATTGCTGAACTACAGCAGCGGTTTGTGTGTGTGTGTGTGTGTTAGAAAATTGGTACTGATACAAGCTACCTGTAACCGCCTACTAAATGCATGTACAAACTGTTTTAAGAGTTTTATTATAAAGGGTAAATCATCCGCCCCTACCATTGTGTTTTATGTAACTCGGAACACCTTCTTAAGCCAGGGGCGAGTTTTTTTTCTTAATCTCTCTCTCTCCCTACGCGCAAACTATTACTCCACTCACTCACTCACTCACTGGTCATACAGGACTCGACAGTTCATTACCGCAGCAACGTATTTTCGCCATCTGTCCCTGTTTTGGGCCGGACAGTGTGGCCGAGCGGTTCTAGGCGCTTCAGTTTGGAACCGCGCGACCGCAACGGTCGCAGGTTCGAGTCATGCCTCGGGCATGGATGTGTGTGATGTCCTTAGGTTAGTTAGGTTTAAGCAGTTCTAAGTTCTAGGGGACTGATGACCCCAGGTGTTAAGTCCCATAGTGATCAGAGCCATTTGAACCATTTGAGTCCCGGTTTTGAGCTATTTCCTTCCATTCACCTTCAATACCTAGTCTCCTCAAATCAGCCTTCACATTGTCCTCCCATCTACGCCTCGGTCTCCCCACAGGACGTTTTCCCTCTAGGTGCCCTACCAGTACTCTGCGCGCTGCCCAGCTCTCATCCATTCGAGCTACGTGACCCGCCCATCGCAGCCAACGTGATTTAATAATACGGATTATGTCAGGGCTTGAACAGAGTTCGTGAACCTCTTCGTTATGCAGTTTCGACCAATCTCCGCTAATGTCATCCCTGTCTGCTCCGAAAATTTTCCTCAAAATTTTGTTTTCAAATACTCGAAACGGCTTTTCGTTTTGCACAGTGAAAGACCAAGTCTCACACCCATACATCATAACTGGTAGAATAATAGTTTTGTATATTCTAACCTTTAAATTCCTAGACAATAGGCGTGATGAAAGTAATCTATTCAGTGAGAAGTAGCACGCATTTCCCGCCTGTAATCTCTTCTTCAGGTCGGATTCAGTCTCATTTCTCGAAGTGATGTCCACGCCTAGATTCTTTCCTATCGCTAAAGGTGTTTAGATCGTCTGCATACCCTAATTTCTTAATATTTCCATTTAACTCCGCACCCTCTGAATTATCTGCTGCCATTCGTACAATATATTCTAGGACTAAATTAAAAAGTAGTGGAGACAGGGCATCTCCCTGCTTAAATCCGTTCTTCATCTCCCTGCTTAAATCCGTTCTTTATTACAAATTCTTCTCACTCCTTTTGTGTTTTTCAAACTCGCTTCTATAAGTCTAACATACTTGTTTGGTATTCCAAGCTCGAAAAGAATTCTGTACAATTTTGATTGCTATACTGAATCATATGCTTTTTCAAAATCTATGAAAAGATTATGAACTGGTTTATTGCATTCCCATTTCTTTTCCAAAATTTGACGAAGGGTGAATATTTGGTCTAAGTTGATCTGTTCCTCCGGAAGCCAGCTTGGTAATCCCTCACAATTTCATCTGTATATAGTGTAAGCCTGCTTCGCAGAATATTCGAAAATTTTTGGAACATACTGGTAACAGCGTTATCCCTCTAAAATTACTACAATCCATTTTGTCGCTCTTCTTAAAAATTGGGATCAGAATCGACTCATGCTACTCTTCAGGTATCATCTCTGAGTTCCATACTTTAATTATCTCTTTGTAAACTACTTCCACCAATATTTGTCCACCATTTTTAACTAATTCTGCACTTATGCAATCTGATCGTGATGCTTTATGGTTTTTCAATTTGTTGATTGCATCACTTACTTCCTTTAGTGTTGGCTCAGGTATCTGGGGTTCTGCTGCATGTATTTTGTACGCCTGGTCATTTCCTGCTTCCTGGTGTACATTCGAAGTAGGTTCCGCCCGGTGATCCGAATGGGAACCTAGTTTACCTACGGAATATTTTACTTTAAAGGGAGCCACGCCCATTAATGTTGCTGATTCTGGACGAATAGATTTGATAGTAAGAAAAGAAGAGACAGGGATGGTTCATCACGCCGTCGCCTGCTCCCCACCGACTGTCCGCGACTATAACTCCCACAGAGAAAAATGAACACGACCGTTTTGAAGGAGACTGAATGTAGTTATAATATGTACTGGGAAACCTTTTCTCTTGAGGCCACGGTTTTCGAGTTATTCACGAAAGTCTAACAAAAGTGGGGTTCAAACGCACCTTCACCCCCCACACACACCCTCACCAATGGGGATTACTAGTATGTTTCTCGTGGCACTCTCTCCTACCACTGTACAAAAGTTTCTACCAACACAAACTATTTCCGATATTTGACCTTCTTCCATCTCTGTTGATTGGGTTATTACGCCACCAGCATTGCCGGCTACTTCGAAAACTTCCTTAACTGAAACGCGCCCGTGACCGTAATGAAAGAAAAACGACTAATGTAAACGTTATGCTCAGCTTAATTACCTTGACAATTTGATCCAAACTTAATCCTTACAAACAGAATAGTTTCGTAGTCAAACTGCCCTACAAGCATGTAATTATTTATTTTATGCCGCCTGAATCCATAAAAGCGTTAGGTAAGGTTTACGCAAACGCCAGTCTTACAATTTGTAAGTGCTCGACTAAGCTGGTAGCGTAATATTTGCAGTCAGTGCTGATCAAAAGTACATTGAATGAAGAAAATAACTGTCTTGTAGCGAATTTTTGTACATTGCTAGGTGTGAGTTCCATAAACAGTAGAACAGAAATCTAGACCGGTGTTGGACGAGTGTAGGAGTAGGCGTTTCTATGAAGATCTATTTTGTACGTTTATCGCGAAACACCGAAAAATACAACTTCTAGCGAAAACGCATCCCATTAGAAACTTAAACTACATTAAATTTTCTTCAAAAATGTCGTGTTCACTTTCTCTCTCCGACTAATGGAATGCGCACAGCGACCGCGATAGTATGGAAATCTCGCGCGTGGTTTACGAATGCCAAATTTTACGTTGCGGGTAGCATAAAGCGACATAGGTAGGGGCAGATGAATCGCCCTTTATGTTGAAATGTTTATTTGCCATGGGACTACATCAATTGTATTATTCTCTTTTCATGTAACGTCTTATAAGGGGAAGAATGTATGACACCATTGAAGACAGGCCGTGGTGAACTCTTTACACGCCAAAGGACATCATCCTTCACAGCAGCGATCGCATACTGCTCTTGTTTGTTGCGGGAGATTTTGAGTTTAATATTTGAAACCTCACGTACTGAAAATGTTTTTAACTTCACGGCAGTTTTTATCAGACTCGTTTGTTCTTTCACATGTACACAACTAACAACAGCAAACGATTGTTTTAAAGCTGGAAAGCACTCCGCATTCAGGCTACAAGTGGCCCATCGGGGCCATCCGACCGCCGTGTCATCCTCAGGTGAGGATGCGGATAGGTGGGGCGTGTGGTCAGCAACACCGCTCTCCCGGTCGTTATGATGGTTTTCTTTGACCAGAGCCGCTGCTGTTCGGTCGAGTAGCTCCTCAATTGTCATCACGAGGCTGAGTGCACCCCGATGAATGGAAACAGAGCGTGGCGGCCCGGACGGTTACCCATCCAAATGCCGGCCACGCCCGACAGTGCTTAACTTCGGTGATTTGATGAGAACCGGTGTATCAACTGCGGCAAGGCCGTTACCCTAAGGCTGGAAAGCTATACCAGAATTTGCATATGAACGAAAATTAATTTTATCAGGAGAGCATACTTTAATTTCTATCACTCGTTGAAGCCGGGAACTTTCGAGTCATACGACAAAAGGTTAGGAAATAACTTGGATAGTTCGAAGACAACGCTCAGTGAGCAAAATTTCGTTAATAATTTGTAAGAATTTTAGAGATGTTCTTTGTAACGGTGGTTAAATAATTACTATGTACGGCAATATATACGAGGGCTGTCCAGAAACTAAGTTACGATTGAGCGCGAAATGAAAATCACAGTGAAAATCATAAATGTTTCATTTGAAACAGTTAGCTACACCTTTCAGCTACTTCTCTACGTATTCGCCGTCCTGACTCAGACTTTCGTCGTAGCGTTGTACCAACTTTCCAATACCCTCATCATAGAAGGCAGCCGCCAGTGCTTTCCTCCAATTCTCTACGCTGGCCTAAAGCTCGTTGTCTTCGTAGCCAGCGGTTCGTTTGAGCAGAGATGAAACTCAGTGGGAGACAATTACGGGCTGTATTGTGGGTAACCAAACATTTCCAACTGAAAACGATGCAGGAACATCTTCATTGCCCCTGCAGAATGAGGCTGAGACTTGTCTTGAAGAAGAAACCGCACGACAGTTATGTAATGTTGGTTGCATAGCTTCAGCGGAAAATTCTCACCAGGCCCTCGTACATGGCGGGAGACACTATTTTCTATAACATCTTTACGCGCTCACTAAGAGCTCAGGAATGAAAATACCGACATAATTCAACATAGAGTCATACTAGAGACACTGCCCAATACATCTTTGTAAATCTTTATCTGATTTTCATAGTCGTTTCCATTTCGCGACCGATCGTAACTTACTTTGTGGACAGCCCTCGCAGATTCTAAGTTAATTAGAGTCGATATCTCTGCACGACACATTCTATAATCTTTGCCTTCACCTGATGTACAGAGCCGAACCTGGAAACGTGTGTATGTGTTTTGTTTGTTTCTCTTCTGCTTATTTTACCCAATGTTTTATTTCGTAGCGAAACTCTAAACTCAGCTATTCGAAACGTAAAATCACTAATCAATCACTAAGTTCTTCATGATCAGAAATACCTTCCAAGGAATATCCGTTCCACGCACAACATTTACGATCATGTACTCTCGCAAATTCTTCTCAAAAGCGTCGGGTCCAAGATCCACGAAACGGTGATACTGCTGCTGGACTATATATGGATGATACTTTTTGATTGCTTCACGAGTTACGAAGAAGCTTAGTGCTTTCGCGTTGTGAGTGGTTAAGTCCACATTTTAGCTTCGAGTAGAACCACTTGCATTCATAGACATAATTGCTTGTAGGGGATGTCGTTGCGTAAAAGAAGTTTATTTGTATGTATCTAAATGAGCACAGCCACGACCTATTGATGTGACCATCGCTGATGTTCGACGTCAAAGTGCAACAACCACTCACAGAAAGCGTAGGGCAGCACTAGCAATGGAGGACACATAAAGCTTGCTGGGGGGACGCGGAAAACAGTGCAGTCGTTGGCGTAGTATCGGAAACAGAGTGCTTTGTGTGGCGTCCGAAACGGCGTTATCATCGGCTTTCGGGCACAGTGTGGAAGCATTTCCGAACTGTTCGCTTGCCACCGTGATTAAGGGGACATTGTATGTTCAATGCCGCCAATGTTAAATTATCAAATTTTGTGACCCATTATCTTGGAAACTTCTAAAAGACACCAACTTACTATTTTCCGTAATTATTGAATGCACCTTTTTGGATACACTCAACTAGAATTATTAGTAAAAATATACTGTTAGGCATGTTATCTTTTTTTCTTCAAACACTCAATTTTTTGACAGTATTTTGTAAATAAATGAACATAAAAACCAAAAAACTCAGAGTATTTTAATTATTCTAGTTCCATATGTGTTGAATCTCACATTTGGCATGCTTTGAAAATTTCATGTCTCGACCATAAGTACTGTTTTAGAAAACGTGTCATATATTGCAAAAAACGTAGTTCAGAGATATTGAACTTCAAACATTTTTATTACAAATTCTTATACAGACCTACATTTCTCCGTCTTTTATGCACTATAATTGCCCTGGTCCATAGTCTGCGTCTTCTTCAGTGTCATAACAACCCAGTGCTTGCTTCCTCCTTTTCTTTCTTCCTTCTTTTGTCATTTTCTGATCAGCTAACTCTGCTTCACGTAAACGAAGCTCATCCACTTCCCATAGTGCTTCAGCTGTGATCTGTCCAAATCTTAAACCTAACTTCTCCACAACCTTACGTCTTTCATAGTTCCCACGATTAAAAGTTATTACAGCATCAGACACTGCTAACTGTAGATTCATAAGGCAAACAAATACAATTTTAGGCACACGGCACCACACAACGTTATTGAAGGACTCATTCACGTTCTGGGTCTTCCCATGTAAACACTTCTTGAATAGAATGAAAATTTCCTCTCTACAGCGGAGTGTGCGCTGATGTGAAACTCCCTGGCACACAAAAACTGTGTGCCGGACCGAGACTCGGTCCGGCACAGTTTTAATCTGCCAGGAAGTTTCACTTCTTTAATACTACCGGCTTTGCCAAATCTTTGTAAATAAGTTTGATTGCCTCCATTACTGCCAAAGGAAGAGAATGTTTATGTGTGAATTCATACAGGGTGCCAGAAAATTCAGCTTGCCTGTATTAACACCTAGTGTTTGGTGGAGGTGGACTCAAAGCATGACATGGCTTGTCGTCGGTTGATATTCGATGAAAGAATGGGCTCCTCATAGCTCTCTTCATCTTCTCTAAGTTGTCACAGTTATCTCGAATGGCTTTCCCATAATATTCCTGTAATCATCAATTACTTTGTCCGTTAGTCTTCCAGCCCATGTTATTTTCTTGCTATCAAACAGTTTTGTGTTACCCAGCTCGTGTTTCTAGGTTACGCAAACGTGTTCCTATCCTCTTCTTGACATGTCTTACACGAAATTAAGCAATTAACGGCCTTCTAGAATCTAGACTGTGTACTCCCTAAGATATTACTGCTCAACTGTGGCAGTATGTGCGTAACCGCGAAATTTGACAGTCACACGTCAACATTCAAAATATTATTTGAAGTTCTAACAATTGTCTGATTTCAACGTATTGTACACCAAAATGTTCAGTAAAGTCAAAAGTACATTATGAATTAGAAAACATAAAACGTCAATTTCACGTAACGTGGACTCGAGGTATACGGTGCATGGCGAAAGGGCCCTCTCCAAAACCGGCGCTGAGTCAACTATGGTGGACCACTGGCCATAGTTCACACGGGCGAACGACAGCTGCGGAGATGTATACAGCTGAATGGACGTGCCACTGTTGAGCAGTAGTAACAAAACAACACAGTACCCACATATAAATTTTTTCCTGCTTTATTAACACTTTCGAGACGAGCGACGTAGCTCCTACGTCGCTCCGACAGGACCCCAAAAAGACAATCGACGTAGCTCCTACGTCGGCCGATTATCAGCGATGTTAACGACTCCCAGCGCATGGCTTTCATATTCTATAGGTTTAAAAGTACTCTCTGGTTCTCCTAGTACCAAGGAAAAATTATCTATGATCTGTTGGAGGTGGTACAAGAGTATATTTTGAGTCATTCGCTTTGCCGCGCTGGCTCATAGCTTTGCGCTTTATTTTCGCCATGGCCTTGCGAGATGAAGAAATAGAGATTTTATTGAACAATAGTGGTTCAGAATTAGATGAAGAAATTGCAGATTTTGACATTAGTGATGGTAAGCTATTTTTTTGTCAGAATTGTCATAATTCCGTAGTTTGTCTAATGGTCAGAAAAAACTATAATTTTTACGAATTTTCTTATATATGAAAACAATCCCTCGGACGGTGAACCGTCAGGAAAACCTGAAGATGAGGCTGTTGACATCGTTGTCACAAGAAACACAACTGGTCATTGCAATTTGCCGTATTCTTCTGGCCAGTGGACAGATGACGATACAATCACTCCCCAGAATCCTGTTTTTTCTGAATCCTTTGGAATTCAAGATGGGATTGACCATCATTCTTCAGTGTTTGATTGTTTCACATACTTTTTCGATGAAGAACTGGTGAGAGTGGTGAAATGAGAAGCAAACCGCTACGCTAGAATGACAATAGAGACACTAAGTGCTACAGGAAAACTAAACCCTCAGTCAGTGTGGCGTAAGTGGACATCAGTGAAACCCAGTGAACTGTATAATTTTTTTGATATTATTTTCCATATGTGCCTAGTCAAGAAACGAAAACTGTCTGACTACTGGTGAACAAATCCCGTATTGCAATCATTATTTGCGGCAAAGTGCCTGCCAAGAGATACATTTTTGTCAATTATACGAATGTTACATCTCGTAGGTAATGCAACATGTATTCCAAAAAGCCAGGTAGGTCACGATCCTATTCAAAAGGTAAGACCTATATTCGACGGATGCGTGACCCAAAGTGGAAATGCTTACAAGCTCGGCGAAAATATTACTGTAGATGAAGGAATTTGCCCTTTTCGTGGTAGACTGAGTTTTAGAGTGTATATGAAAAATAAGCCTAATAAATATGGCGTAAAATTTATTATGCTATGTGAAAGTGAACGTGGGAACGTCCTGAACAGTGAAATTTATTCTGGGAAACAGTCTAATGCCGATAACAGCATTTTACACATTGTAGACAGATTGTGTCATTCGTTTCATAATAAAGGTCACACATTATACATGGACCGATTTTACACCAACCCTGATTTACTGGATTACTTGTGGGGGAAAAGAACTAAGGCAGTTGGTACTATACAGAAAAATAGAAAAGGACTACCAAGGGATCTTGTTGGCCAGAAATTTAAAAAAAGTGAACTTTCGTTTCGCAGGCGCTGGTGTGGATCATAGCGACTAGCTAATGGCGTACTATCCTTTTGAACGAAAACAAATAAAGTGGTGGAAAAAAGTTTTATTTCACATTTTCATGGCCATGACTGTAAATTCATACATTTTGTACAAAACGTCGCGAAATACGAGCAAACATCTGGTTGAATACATTACAGAGTTAGCAGAGAACTTGGTTCACAAAGGTGGCCTCTTAGACTCATGCACTTCTCAGAATAATTCACCCATCAACAGACTAAGCGGAAGACATTTTCCAAAATTAATTCCACCCACAAAATTCTCTAAGTGGACTCAGAGAAGGTGCAAAGTATGCGCAGAAACAAGCAAGGCCAGATATGGTACAGTTTCAAGGAAAGACAAGCGATATTATTGTGAAACCTGTGACGTAGAGCTTTGTTTTCCAAAATGTGTCGAAATATTTCATACAAAAGCGAATGTAACTGGGTAATTATTAATTAAATAAATTTTCATATTTCAACAGGTATTCATTTAAAACTAACAACTTCAATCCTATGTCCCTTAGAGGTCCTAAAACCTAAAAAAATTTTTTTTCACTGTGAAAACAGCATACTCTCAAATTAATTTGCAACCCTTGTCACTAAAGTAAATGTTTATTTCTTTGCAGTACTCTGAACGGAATGGACGTAGTTTTTAAATGCAAAAGAGCGATCTATTTTCTGTGGTATAGAATCTGCTGTAGAATATTTAGAAAAACTCTGAAATCGCTCAGTACCAGCCGATTGAGCGTCCACACTCACGCTCAGTCCTCAAGTGTTAACTGTGTAGATTTAAAAGACGTGCATAGAAGTGTATATTAATGTGAAGTACAGTGTATATATTTTAATAATTTCGTGTGCAAAAGAACAAGTGAAAGAGAAAGTAAAGAATTATAGTAGACGAATTGGCGAAGTCAGGGGATATCGCTGTGTAAACCAAAGAGGTTATTGTTACTGTTGAACTGTCGCTGGGCGCAGGAGCTAGGCGCTATCGGGCAGTGTTTGTCAGGTGGTGAACAGACTCGGTTAGTAGCGAGCGAGCGAGTAGGACGGAAAGGAGGAATTCTGCTGTGATAGGACGCGAGACTCGTTTCACTGTACACAGTGTACGATATGGTCAGGCGTAATGTGGGGAAGTAATTGGGCACAGTGGAAAGGATGAGGATTTACCGATGTTTAAGAAGGGGGCCCTGCGTTAATTGTGGTGAAGAGCCTGTGGCCGTACATTGTCTGGTGCAATGGACCTCGCCGCACCAACCACATCAAGTAAGATCATAGCAGCTTATCATTTAGAATTTTAAAAGGCTTGCCAGTGTTAGTTGCGAATCGTGCAACAACAAATACTTTAGCAACTTATGTGTGTTAAGATGTGTAATCCTCAGTAACAGTTACCTGACAAGATCCTCTCCTTATCCGTAACTAACAGAGTGTCTCATTATTGAACTGAAAATAAACTATAAGAACAGTGAAGTTTATAGAACTGATCAACAGTTTAAATGAAAGCGAACAAATAAGTTAGAATTTTTTTGGAGTTGCTAATAAAGTGTTTATTATTCTCAAATAAGATGATAAAGCGGTATAGTTAACAATATTTAAAGTTCAGACAATTATGTATAAAAACTAATTTACGTAACAAAAAGTTAGTTTTTGGGGCTCGCTAACTAAGTGCTGATTATTGACAAATAATTCGACAAACGAGTATAGTTAATATTTCATGTTCAGACAATATTGTAAGAGAAGTAATTTACGTAACAACAAGTCAAAGTAGTGAACCCGGTAATCATTTTAAAAACATTTTACTGTAGTATTGTCAAATTAAATACTAAAATTATTAATCTCAAAAAGTTTGCCCTTGGAAAAACAGTTTAATAGCAGTTAGCTTGACAGTGAGAAACCCAGTACAGTTGTTACGTAACTAGTAGTGTAAATAACTACTAATTTATTTCATGACATAGATGCCACTCTGCATTTGTCCATGACTGGGGAGTCATTGTGTTTTGATAATGAGCGCGAGTCAGTGCCTTTGCAAGGGTCCACGCCTGCCAACATGCTACAGTAGTAACGTAATTTAATTTCAAAGTCAAGATTTTCGATTTCGGTTGCACCAAGTGAGCTGGCGACCGTTAATTTAAATCAGTTTCCATACCAAGTCAAAATTAATTCAACATTTCTGACTAATATTTCACTACCTAGTTTCCGTGTTATTCTGTATGTTTTTTGTTTCTGCCGCCAGGTATTCATCGAAGAAAACTGCATAACAACGATAAAGTAGCGACAGCATCTGACTTGTTCCGGGAAATACTTCGGATTTGATGCCTTATTTCAAATTAAGGGGGTAAGACGACAAACGAGCCGACTTGGAGCAGGAGAGGCACCACTGAACCTTTTATTTTCTATTGTCTATATTTTTACAAATATATTCATAAAACTTTGTCAGCATGACCAGGAAGGATTCTGAATTCACGCTCTTAGCAGTGGAAGTTCGAAAACATACGAAATAATTTTTTTCACTTACCAATGGCAGTATTTGTTGCTGTAGGTACAATTTTCTTCATAAGTAAGAGAGATTCGTCTATGAATTTTGCACCATCTTTAAAGGTGTATGAAACTCTAGAATTTTCCAAATGTATTAAAAGCTGTGGTAAGAATTGAGGTAATTAACTACAAAATTTGTGTTTTTCTAAACAAGAAGTTTAAAATATAACAGTTCATTCGTTTTTTTCATAGATTAAATACATTCTAGAGTTTCATACACTTGTATGGTATGTATGCTGTGCAAAATTCATCGAAGAATCTCTATAACTTATGAAGAAAAGTGTACTCATAGCAACAAATGTAGCCACTACAAAGTGAAAAAATGATGAAATTTCGCACGTAAATAATTAATTTTCTTATGTTTTCGAACTGCAATGGGTTTAATCCTCAATCCTTCCTGGTGATGCTGACAGTTTGATGAATTTATTTGTAAAAGTATAGACAATGGA
This sequence comes from Schistocerca gregaria, assembly GCF_023897955.1. NCBI lineage: Eukaryota > Metazoa > Arthropoda > Insecta > Orthoptera > Acrididae > Schistocerca > Schistocerca gregaria. The sequence continues at coordinate 206,382,058 of NC_064928.1, read as the reverse complement.
AATTAAAATGTCCTGTGATGCCTCTCCTGCTCCAAGTCGGCCCGTTGGACGTCCTACCCCCTTTAATATCAAACCATTAGCAACACTGTAATTCTTTAATTAGTCTACCGCCCCGAGAGGAAGGGTTGGGGGGGGGGTGTTATGTGACCACCCAGATTAACCAAGGCGCTACCAACACCATATCCTCAACGGCCATTCAGCGAACTTTGCTGCGTATGTACCTCTGCGTCCTTGCTGACTGGTTTTCAGCGGCAGCGATGCCTGGAACTTGCGCGCCAGTACCTCTGCTCGACGTCTACCTAGTCGAAACAGATTGTCTCTTCAGGTGAACCAAGTTTCGTGCTACATCGGACAGGTACACATTGTGCAATGTCTGAAAGCAAGCGCCCTTCAACGTCGTAAGGGAATGTTTTCGTGGCATTCCATGTACGATCTCTTCACTCTTGAAGGCAGAATGGATCAATATGAACATACGTCTATTCTCGGGAACAATGTAGGCTCTACATATAATTTTCCTCAACACGACGATACTTAACAGCAACACATAGCAACGTGTCACACCACTCGCTGTGTACGCGCGTGGTTTGAAGAGTACCGAATGAGTAATCTGTACTCCCAAGGCCAAAACCTCCCCTGATTTAAACATAATGGAGGACCTGTAGGACCACCTCGCTTGGGCTGTTCACGCCATCACCGAGATACCCATAGCGGCTGACCACAGTACTGCAGTTGGCATGGATCCATATCCCTATTGTTTCCTTCGAGAACATCACTGTCGGCCTTCCTGCACGTCTCTCAGCGATTCGCAATGCAAAGTGTGGTTACTATTGCTTTTGACAGGTAAAATATTTCTTTTTGTACTGATATTTCCTTAACACTGAAAGATTGGAGTCGATCTGAGATTGTTATTCTGCACAACGGATTAATCTGAGATGTACCCTTTACCCTGTGGCTCCTGCAAGATTCAATTTCCACCTCCACACTACTACAGAAGTCAGACACGCTACTAACGTTCTAAAAAGAAATGCCTGAAACTTTCAGCAATAAATATGTTCTGGAGTCGTCCGCTGTAAGGAAATGTCGCAAAAATTCACAAAATAACTTATGTAACTAGTGGGATACTTGGGGACTGTAGCAGTGCTAGTTTGTGTAAGAAAAACATAAAACTAACGAAAGTTATTATTTATTTTGCAAAAATTCTGCGACATCACAATGGCACTTTTAGTTGTGAATTGAACAAGTCATATCCTGGTTCTTTTCGGAATGATAAGTTACCTCTCAAGGATAGCATTCGCTAATGAAATCTCTATGCAAAGTTTAAGATGGTTGTTGACTTGGCAGAATGGCTGAGAGGCGCGCCTACTCAAATTGAATAATTATCCGTTAGAATGTATGGTTGAGGCTGTCGCATCTAAAATTCAGTGAAGTGTATTGTTGTGGAGGAAATATGGGTCTCGCAAGAGCTGTAGCGCACAGTACCGCAATCTGCGACGACTGCTGTCTGCGCCGCTCGCTGCTGACAAGTAAGATAACACTCGTTCTATCTGGATTGATCTTCGCCAACCAAACTCTCCTTACGCCTTGATGAAGTCAAGGATTCCTATTCGACCCTACTCTAACTATTGGCGTGGTACACCATTCAGATAAGCAGTCCACCGCGATGCCACTCAAAACTTCGATCGCAGGCTTTTAACTACAACTCTGTCCATTTACACAGTAGGTGTGTGGGCCAACACAGTGAATAACGCTTAATCGCAAGGATTCAATACAGAGTCGCACTTCGATTCGCTCTCTACAGAGGTGCTCTCCCAGTGAAGTACTGAGGACAGACTTGTTCATCGCTCCAAGAGCGACAACAGAACGGATCCTCTCCACACCAGGAGTGAAGGGGTATATCTTTTGGTCTCTTACGTTACTCCTCCAGCTCACGGCGTCAGAAATATCGTCTGCCAATCAGCATTGCTCTTCTAAAATGGGAGAATGACGTTTCGTTTAAGGCGACCAATCTGGAAACCTGGAGTAGCGGCGTTTGGCGTTTGCTGCCTCCCTGTGAAAACCTCTGAAACTGCGTGCTATGTGTAAAGAATGCTTAGGCTGACCACTCCCACACATTTGCTTTTAAGTCTAACATGGTGTCGTTCCTCCTTTCCCTCGGGCGAACGCTGTCCGCTCCACGGGTGGCCACCGGCCGACGTAGATGGGTTGGTCCTGGCCTCATGACGTGCGGTTGCCTCTCTCGAACTAAAAGCTCCTGTGACCATCGTGTCTGGAATGTATGTGTGTACACCAGCCTGGAGTATTTCAACCGCAGAGCCCACTTGCGATTTATTACTTATTTGCATATCGTTTACATGAATTTGTACAACATTGACTTTATATTATCGAGTTTGGGTTCGAATGAAGCGTTTTGATGTGCGGAATATGATTGTGAGGGTGGAATACGTAAGCAATGAAGGTCAGGAGACCACGACGTCTTACAACACGAAGGTTTTCTTAAACATAACAAAAGCACAGATAACGTATCATACTAGCACACAAGTGACAACAATGTCTCTTCAAAGTGTTCCTCAATGTTTTCTGATCTACTTACATCCTCTTCTTCTCCGCCAAGTCTTGTTGTTGTGAACAGTATACTGTGGAAGTGGGCAGCTGTGGGTCGACCTCTTTTCGTTCCTCCTTTACTTTTCCATCCACATACAAGTTTATGTATTCTTCTTTACTCTGTCCATCTTACATATCTACTAACACTGCTGCTTTCTTTTATCCAAAACACCACATATTCTTTCTCTTTAACACTTCACTTTTCTTTACTGAAATTGTTTCTGATCTTATCTGCACTTCCATCCCTAATTCAGCAATCTGTCGCACCTGATGGTGTGACGGTAAGGTTCAACACTGGAAACCGAAAGGACATGGGATCGAATCCAGGGCTGACCGGATTTTTCAGTCTGGCTTTCAGGTAGCGTTAACATGCCAAGGACATGGACATTCACCAGAAACACCGCTTGCTTCGAATTCCATTTCAGACTAAAACTCCCCATTCCCCTGCTGGAAAACTGAGGTACATTAGGGACACGGAAGTCGCCGAAGTTGCTTCTAAGTGAATGACTTGCCGTCCCTCCGAAATTTTTATAATATCTTGGTGTTATTCATACATTACTATTAGTTGGCAGCGTCTCTGCTAATAAGAGATGATACTCTTCTACATCGAATACGCAACACTACAGACCAATAGGTGCTGGCTGGAGTGTCCGAGCGGTTGTAGGCGTTACCGCTGCGGTCGAAGATGCGAATCCTGCCTCGGGCATGGATGTGTGTGATGTCCTTAGTCAGGTTTAAGTAGTTCTAAGTTATAGGGGACTGATGACCTCAGAATTTAACTCCCATAGTGCTCAGAGCCATTTGAACCATTTGATCAAATAACTCCGAGTCGGATGCATCAGACTGATTCCGGCGGACGCTAATTATTCTTATATTAATCACACCATATGTTTTCCCCCTCTTTCATAAAATAAAATGCACTGAACAAAAATTATTTATCTTCTTTAATCTGTCGCTATCTGTGCAAAGTTCACCCTAATGAATGCTAACGTACTCTGTTCTTAGGTAATCTTCTGAGTCTAGATTCGTAGTCTGTTACTGTGTGATTTTGTATGTAGTTCCCACCGTCTGTTTTTTGCTCCCATGAATCAGCAAACAGTAAATGATTTGTCATATGTTCAGCAGATTTATCATACCATTCTCCTACTTTTACCAGGACTTGTAAGAGGAAATACTATACCAATTTTAAATAATGTGGGTGACTTGCGGCAGCATTGTATGGGATCTTTGCTTATTATATCCTTCTGTGAAAGTGTACTACCAATTTTAGCTTTTCATGTGTTACTTGTAATGGTTCTTAATCTCATTTAAGGTGTTGGGTCCTTTTTATTGACAAATATAATGCTTTCCTAAGTACATTCATTGGAACAGTATCATAGTTCCTGTGTGTCACTTCATAAAGGAATTGCTTCAGATCATTCCACATAGTATGAAACAGATTAAAGTGTGGAAGCAAAAATCTTAAGTTCAGTGATCTTCATCAATACGTCATCACATATTTATTCTCTAAGAATACGTAATGACCACTGTTTTTTTTCAAATTAATTCTCTGAAATGATTGTATCTTCGAAATTTTCACAAATTGTACTTTTTAGTTTCTTAAAACGATATCCATGAATAAATAATCAGTATATACAAGCTCTGATCTCTGTAAATTAATTTTTCCGAACGCAAAACACCCTAAAATCACAAGAACCAGGAATAAATATGCTACACGTTTGACTATTATGGCTTCATATTCTGCGTCTATCGCAATTGATACGTGGCCAACAGTCACTTAGATGCCAGCTGTATCACATTTGATACATCACCTGCGGGTTATGTGTAGGATACTTCCTTCATAAGTTTGCTTTCAGCACTTTAGAGGTTACACTGAAAACTTAAATTAGTTGCTAATCTGCGATGCCAACCATTTTTACTAACTTTGCCTGAAGTTATTTTGTCCTGTTACGATGCTGCGTTATAGCTACGAGCAAGAAAGTAACCTCGTAACAGCAACTACTTTGCTTGCTAGGTCTCTTTTGGCCGTAATTATATGTTTGATGCCATGTGTATTTCATGTATACAACAGGGACAAGAAATCTACTTAGGACAGTATAATAGTTGGCAATAAAAAGGACCCTCTGCTTTAAATGACATTAGGAACATATACAAGTAACACATGAAAAGCTAAAATTGGTAGTACACTTTCACAGAAGAATATAACAAGCAAGGATCCCTTACAAGGAAACTACACAAACTGCCATTTGCAATTCAGTATTGTGCAATGAAATGTACAGCTTTGGAGTGCCAGGCGTCACCAACAAGCGACGCGAAATTTCAACACATGACACTAACAGAATTTAAAAAAAAACTACACGAAATTACTAGCCGAATTCCGAAAGGTAAATAAATAAATAGAAATGTTTCTATGAATCGTCTTGTACGTTTATGTGCACAAATGGACTAAAATAATTGGAAACATTAGATACTGCATACTGATTCGTAAAAGTGAGACTGACTGCGTAAGGAATGAAATCGAACTGGTCTTCACGTAAAATGAACCTGATATCATTGAAAATCCTATATACGACTGTGAATGATTTAACTGCGTCCTGACAGTAAATTTAAACTGGCCGTAACGAATTTATGTGGCTTACCTGTAGCAACGGAAACTCGGTACTGCACGGAAGTGATGGACATAAAATATACAGCGCAGCAGCAGCAAACCATCTGCATACGAGAATATACTCGCGCAGTTCAACGCTGGGACGTGCTGCCACGTGCTAAGCACGTTAAGCGTCAGCTTTGCGCCAGCTGTGTTCCACTCAGTATAATGAGGCGAGACACACAGTAAAAACACCCAAATTTTATCAAGAAAACAGTCGACGATATTGCATTCACTAAAAGATATAAATGAGTCTAGCATTCAAAATCAATATTGGATTTCTGGTACCTTAAATGAAATAATCTTCATGAAACTTCCTTCTTGCTGCAAATATGAGCCTGACATCAAATTAATTTTTGAATAGTGAAGGAGAAGTAAACCCATAACTTCTGAGTGCAAGCCATGTGAGCAGATAAGATCTGAGTAGTGAAACTAGCTGGAACCAATTAAGAAAATCCCGTTAGGAATCTTAGTTTTTCAAAAATATCCTAAATTACGTGCAGGCAAGCAATGCAGGAACAACACTAAAATACGCAGAATGTTGCGATAGTGAAGCAGAAGGGAACTTTGCGTTTTTATTCAGAAAGGTTGACAGTACTGACAGCAGTAGGTAGTAAAGGTAACTGTAATTTCAGTCAGATCAGTTTGAAATAAGGATGACCTGTGGCTCTGTTTCTGTCACGGTAAAGGAAAACTCGGCTGAGAGTGGTAAAAGATGGTGCAGATAAACTGCATGCCGATGGTTGTTTGAGGCGTTCACAACTTCCCGTACTGACTTTTTTTGCGCGTGTTGTTCATTTATAGACACTGTATAAATACACTGGAAAGAAAGAAAAAAAGTGATGAATTAACAAAGGATCGATAGGTATGACTCCCAGATTGTTTATTCAAGTGAAAGACCTTCGTAAATCGAGCTGGTCAGTAACTCGTTGATCCACCTCTCACCTTTATACAATTACTTGGCTTGCAACTGACAGATACAGATGTATGATGTTCTCTTGAAACATATTGTGCCAAGTTGACCATTTGGTGCACTAGAGTGCCAAAATCTCAGATTTACACTTCATCTTCAGGTGCGTACACTTTGCTGAAATCATTTGTGTCAGGCCCAGTCTAGAAGTCTAGAATTCCGCGGTGAGATCAACATGTGCTCCACATGGATGGCGGGCAGTAACTAGTTACTGTTACTAGTTACTGCCCGCCATCCATGTGGAGCACGTGTTTATCTCACCGCGAAACTCTAGACTATGGACCTGAAGATGGCGTTGGCACTAAGTCGAAACTAGTAGCGAAGTAAATAAATATTAAGTACAGCTGGGGGAACTTCATTTTTAATAAAAATAATACCATCTGTGTCCCACCTTCATCCAGTTTAAATATGGATGTACGAAGAAATCCCAAGATGGTTGGAGGGCCCTGTCCATAATCCTCCATTCTCAAATGGGGAGAGATCCGGCGATCTTTCTGACCATTGTAGGTTTTGGGAAGCATGAAAAGTAGCAAAAACTGTCAGAGTGCAGCTGGGCATTATCTTGCTAAAGTGTAAACCTGGGATAACTTACCGTCAAGTGCAGTAAAACTGGGCGCAGGATATCATCGTACTGAAATGCTGTAAGCCAAAGGCGTCCTGCTATGAAAATACACTCCTGGAAATGGAAAAAAGAACACATTGACACCGGTGTGTCAGACCCACCATACTTGCTCCGGACACTGCGAGAGGGCTGTACAAGCAATGATCACACGCACGGCACAGCGGACACACCAGGAACCGCGGTGTTGGCCGTCGAATGGCGCTAGCTGCGCAGCATTTGTGCACCGCCGCCGTCAGTGTCAGCCAGTTTGCCGTGGCATACGGAGCTCCATCGCACACTTTAACACTGGTAGCATGCCGCGACAGCGTGGACGTGAACCGTATGTGCAGTTGACGGACTTTGAGCGAGGGCGTATAGTGGGCATGCGGGAGGCCGGGTGAACGTACCGCCGAATTGCTCAACACGTGGGGCGTGAGGTCTCCACAGTACATCGATGTTGTCGCCAGTGGTCGGCGGAAGGTGCACATGCCCGTCGACCTGGGACCGGACCGCAGCGACGCACGGATGCACGCCAAGACCGTAGGATCCTATGCAGTGCTGTAGGGGACCGCACCGTCACTTCCCAGCAAATTAGGGACACTGTTGCTCCTGGGGTATCGGCGAGGACCATTCGCAACCGTCTCCATGAAGCTGAGCTACGGTCCCGCACACCGTTAGGCCGTCTTCCGCTCACGCCCCAACATCGTGCAGCCCGCCTCCAGAGGTGTCGCGACAGGCGTGAATGGAGGGACGAATGGAGACGTGTCGTCTTCAGCGATGAGAGTCGCTTCTGCCTTGGTGCCAATGATGGTCGTATGCGTGTTTGGCGTCGTGCAGGTGAGCGCCACAATCACGACTGCATACGACCGAGGCACACAGTGCCAACACCCGGCATCATGGTGTGGGGAGCGATCTCCTACACTGGCCGTACACCTCTGGTGATCGTCGAGGGGACACTGAATAGTGCACGGTACATCCAAACCGTCATCGAACCCATCGTTCTACCATTCCTAGACCGGTAAGGGAACGTGCTGTTCCAACAGGACAATGCACGTCCGCATGTATCCCGTGCCACCCAACGTGCTCTAGAATGTGTAAGTCAACTACCCTGGCCAGCAAGATCTCCGGATCTGTCCCCCATTGAGCATGTTTGGGACTGGATGAAGCGTCGTCTCACGCGGTCTGCACGTCCAGCACGAACGCTGGTCCAACTGAGGCGCCAGATGGAAATGGCATGGCAAGCCGTTCCACAGGACTACATCCAGCATCTCTACGATCGTCTCCATAGGAGAATAGCAGCCTGCATTGCTGCGAAAGGTGGATATACACTGTACTACTGCCGACATGGTGCATGCTGTGTTGCCTGTGTCTATGTGCCTGTGGTTCTGTCAGTGTGATCATGTGATGTATCTGACCCCAGAAATGTGTCAATAAAGTTTCTCCTTCCTGGGACAATGAATTCACAGTGTTCTTATTTCAATTTCCAGGAGTGTAATTACCACCCTAGACCCTCACACCTCCTTCTCGGACCGAATGGTGGGTGACAGTCTGATGTCTCACTCCTGTCTGGGGTGTCTCCAGACACGTATTCGCTGGCTATCGGGGCTCTGTTCGAAGACAGTTATACTCCAGCCAGTGAGATTTCGTGCCGAGGACTTGCTTGGAGATGCCTCGGCCAGATTGCGTCTTTCCAGTTTTGCACAATGTTCGTACTGAATAACTTGGGGAAGAGACTACAAACGTGTCTCAATCCCTTCATCTACGTCTACATAAATACTCAGCAAACCAGCGTAGGGAACGTGGCGGAGGCTATCCCGTACCGCTATTACTCATTTCCTAGGCTTTACGCTTGTAAAAATTAATCTTGGCCAAATCATATTTCTAAAATTCAACATCCTCTCCACCTTTAACCCTATGTTCAGCAAACTATTTCCAGATAGCCCAGTAGCGATATCAACAATCGAATCACTCACTCTTACATTACTACAGCCATAACAATGCTGCTGGCAATCAAGGATAACAGAACCACCGTGGCGTAACACATCAGCTGTTGTATGCAATAATTTGTTTGGAAAACATTCAGCGTACAGGTGCGAAATATAACATATCGAGTCAAAAATTGAGCTCACATCAATTCCTTGCATACCAAAAAAATATTAGAAACCTTAAAAAATTTACAATTAAATATATATCGACAATTTACAGTACTTAATTAGTGTATGAAGATTGTGAGTGGGAATATAGTTGAATGTCTGCGTACGTTGCAGAGCGGTCACTGTAGATGGATTCACAAGCTGCGAAATAGTCGCGACTATAAATAGTGATGCAGGTTCTATCAGGTGTTCATTATTCCAGTCTTCGATCACAATATAAAGTCCATCGACGATGGCCGGTTAGAGCCAATAATGACAATCTTCAGATCTACGATGTAAAAAATATGCAAATAGTAGGCAGTCTATCTTAAAAAAAATTACAGTAAATTCTATCACGATATACTCAGATACAAACTGGGAATGTACAGATAAAATAAGGTTAAGCGTACATGTTCTACACCATGTCCTTAATGTGATAAAGCCGTAATGGCATCGTCAAAGCATACAAATAGGCAGTAAAGCGTCGTCACGTAGAACTAAAATGTGGTGCAATAGTGCTCCGTTGTTTCCAGTGAAGTGTCTCACTCTGTGTGATTTTTTTATAGTGTGGACGACTTTTAACTTGTGTATGTCTCCAGTATATTGTAAGTGCGCCACGAGGTGCCAGATATGTTCTTTTAAGTTTATGTCGACTTTTTAACTGTCGGCCATTGCATGTCCCGGTGTTAGTGTATAACTTCCATTATCTCCATTTCTTTGTTTTTATGTCTCGTTTTCGCCGTCTTCTTTATGAGTTCCCCCTTTTTATATGTTTGTAAAGCCACTCAGCTGAAGAATGGCAGACTGTGCCACTGCCACCTGGCCACCTAGGGCAGGGGCATGAAATTACGATAAATGGGAAAAAAGTGGTTAGTATACTATGTTATCAGATAAAGCAAAGTAGGCATTGGGCACTAAATCGCTCTATTTATTGAGTGCACTTGTGGGCTCAAGCTTTTCGACCTTAGAAATCTGCAGCTCCTTTAACAAATCGAGAGCACAACGCTTTTCTGCCTTGTGCAGAATATGCAAACAACTCTCAATATTCCATATAATGTGGTCAGTTTTTGTCAGATGCATTTCCAACACAGTTCTGTTACTTCATTGTTGGCCAATGGTAACCGAAAGAGTCAGAGGATCATTGAGATAGAGAAGGCCCTCTCATATCTTGGCGGATGGCATGCACTGGCCCTGATAACAGTATCTGCACTTGTACGCTTTCTGAAAATCGATATTTTATGTCTGTTATCAACTTTATTAATAGTGGGATCTCAATAGTTGATGGAGCTCGCTTCTTCTACTTCTGTAGTAAAAGCTATTTTGGTGCATGCTGCCTATGGCTAGAGCAAATGCGGTAACCACATTCTCGTCACCCTCTAACAGTAGCAAGATGTCACCGACTTAATGTTTATAATATACACTCTCGTCTCTTAGTTGTGGAAACCTAGCGATGAATTTATATTCTACCTCGTTCCAAAAAATCTCTGCTAACGTACCAGCCAAACTGTTACCCATCCCAAGACCATCTTTTAGTTGATATATTTTGCCATTGAAGGTAAAAAAGTTATAAGTTAAACGGAATTCTAAAAGTTCTATTAACTCTGTGTATTCTGCTGTGCTATTCTTCTTAAGAGTTGGCAGATTACGTTTAATGATCTTTACCGTTTCCTATTTATCGGGACACAGCTGTAGAGCCTTTTTACATAGAGGGAAGCTAGTGTTGCGTTATTCGGTATATGTATATCCTTAATCCCATTAGCAAGGCCAGAGCTGTTTCTCGCCCCAAAATTTGTAGAGCACGTGTACACTGCTTTAAGCTTGTGGTTAAGAAACTTATTTAGTTTATAGTATGGCGATGACAAAATGTTAAAAACTGGACCGACTATGTTTCCCTTCCTACGTATCTTAACCTGCGATCCCAGTTCGGAGAGTTAAGCATTCATCATTTATAGCGATGTCTTTCCGTAATCGTTAAGCAGAAATTGGGAGCTGACTATCTTTCTCCGTAGATCATGCATTGGGTCTTTGTGAACTTTTTCAGAAAAGAATTCCTCGCTTTTCGTAATGTAGTTTTCCTCATACATAAGGACTGCAGTATTGCCCTTATCTGCGCGAATGACCATTGCCTTCTCTTTTTCTAACTTCGTATTAAGATTTATTAAAGTACGACTCTCGTAAATGATGGCAGTAGAAGAGTTGTGCTGTCTGGATAAATAATAAGTTTAACGGCTATGTCGGCAACTTCTAGTTTCGTAGTCTTAGCTGCTTCACATGTCATTTCAGTTTAAACTGTAGCTTTTGTAATGGTTTGGTTATTAGCATTTGGAGTGGTATTATCTTGTAAAACTTTATTCAGCAAAGAAATTTCATCCTCATTCAAATGCGACATTTGTCAAGTTTGGTACCGTATCATAAAAGCTATGTAGTCCAACGCAACCCTTACTTTTTACAACATTAACCTTCTGACACTTTAGCAGTATGCTTAACTTTTTGTTATGCCTCTTTTCTATTCTTTCAACATTAATCACTTTTCTGTTATAAATTTATTGGCAAATAAATTTAAACTGAGTACTAGACGGTTAATTACTTAACTGAAAATGTAAATCGAAATCTTCTTTACTTAACAAGTCTTTATGCTTAGACGTTTCACGTTATAGGGCCCTAATCTAAAACAATGGTTCAAACGGCTCTGAGCACTATGGGACTTAACATCTATGGTCATCAGTCCCCTAGAACTTAGAACTACTTAAACCTAACTAACCTAAGGACATCACACAACATACAGCCATCACGAGGCAGAGGAAATCCCTGACCCCGCCGGGAATCGAACCCGGGAACCCGAGCGTGGGAAGCGAGAACGCTACCGCACGATCACGAGATGCGGGTGCCTTAATCCAGTTCATCTCACTTTTAGCTTTAATTGACAAGGCGACAGCTGACCGCTGTTCAGTTTTCTCTTTCTCATAGGTCAGTGTGACACCTGCTACAAGGCACTGCTTGTTGAATTTAATATTCACTGTTTCAGTACTTATTTCCTGCTTCAGCTTACAGATTGTAGATTGTTTCAAAGATAGACTGCCCAATATATATATATATATATATATATATATATATATATATATATATATATATATATATATATATATAGGGCAGTCTATCTTTGAAACAATCTATCACGATATACTCCGATACAAACTGGGAATGTACAGATAAATTACATTTGCCTATATTGTATATTGTTCATAAATGTCGCTACTGTGAGCTTCGATGTATTCTTCATTTACGTAGGACCCATAATGTAATGAAAATACAGTAGGTAAAATACATATACCAGACTTCTAAATTTTAATTACTATAGAAACCTGCTGCGGTAAAATAAAAGACGAATACGTTAAATATAAAATTATTTGAAGGAAACGTGTAAAGATAATAGATTTTGACAATTTTTAGTGAATTTACGGTCGAAATAAAATATAGTAATACACTGCCTATAGCAAACAGTAAATTACTTATCAAAGATAAAATGTCTATCTGACAAAATGACTGTATGGAACAAGACATCGATGGTCAGATCCATCTGTTGGCTCGGCTTCCAGGATGTTACGTAGGCGCGTAGCGATCGTAAGAACACAACCGCTTCAGGGCTTTTTGTACATAGTGATAAATCTCCCTCAGAAAAGGTTTATACAGCATATTGTCAATAAATGAGATTATGTAGTCTGGTCATACGACCAGTGAATAGACAGGATATGGTCAGTTACGGGATTAGAGCGACGAATGTACGGAATTAAGGGAAATGCATACTGTCCTCGACATAAAGCAGCAAAAGGTCCAGATATAAATAATAGAGGCAGCAAGTGGCTTCTGTAATATGTTATAAAATAAGGTCAAGTAGCTCTTGGGCACAAAGTCGCTCTGTCAGATGACTATGGTTCTGCGTTCACTCTTTTTCGCCTTATAAATTTGCAACTCCTTGTGCAGAAAACGCATGCAACTATAAATATTCCCTGTAGTGTGGCCGGTTTCTGCCAAACGCGTTCCCATTGCAGTTCAGTTTGTGACTCCAAATGCTCTTTGAATCTTGCTTTAAAAGAACGGTCAGTTTGACCAATTTTTTTTTATCGTATTATGGTTATTACGTAAAAGAACAGAGTAGCGACATCTATTAAGCATATAGGCAAACGTATTTCTGTTAGTTACGGCCCTTCAGTATGTTTTGCACAGTAGCGCCAGATGAAAAGTTACTAAGAGAACGATGTGGCCTGTTTTACACCATATTTTAGTTCTACTTGACGATGCTTTGATGAGTGTATTTAGGTGTGTTGACGATGCCATTACGGCTGCCGGCCGCGGTGGTCTCGCGGTTCTAGGCGCGCAGTCCGGAACCGTGCGACTGCTACGGTCGCAGGTTCGAATCCTGCCTCGGGCATGGATGTGTGTGATGTCCTTAGGTTAGTTAGGTTTAAGTAGTTCAAAGTTCTAGGGGACTAATGACGACAGCAGTTGAGTCCCATAGTGCTCAGAGCCATTTTGAACCATCACGGCTTTATCGTATTAAGGAAATGGCGTAAAACAGGCACGCCTTCCCTTATTTTATCTCTACGTTCCCTGTTTGTATCAGAGTATATCGTGAATGGAATTAGTGTGTTGTTTTAAAGATAGGCTGCCAACTAGTTACATATTTTTTATATTGTAGATCTGAAGATGGTCATTACTGACTGAAACCCGTTATCGTCGTAGAACTTTATATTGTGATCAAAGACTGTAACAATAAACATAGGAATGTAGATGGCTGCCACCCGGGCGAGTCAGGACAGTATCCTGATTTTAGCAAGCCGTTTTCCTTGGCGGGAGGAGTAGCACACAGTCCACTCATTATCGCGAGAAATTACAAAACCGAGTAGCAGCGACTATCCGGTATGTTAGGTCTGCAAAACGGCCGGCGGAGCAGTGTGCTGAACATACGCCTCTCCATACCGCGCACGTATTACGCCGCAAGACAGAGGATGACGCGGCGGTCGGTAGACGTTGCTTGGACCTTCACGACCTGACAAGGAGCTCGTTTTTAATACAAATGATATACACAGTACCCAAATCTACATACACACTATCCCTGACACACACTATGTGATCAAAAGTATCCGGACACGTGGCTGAAAATGACTTAAACGTTCATGGCGCCCTCCCTCAGTAATGCTGGAGTTCAATATGGTTTTTGCCCACCCATAGTCTTGATGACGTCTTCCACTCTCGCGGGCATACGTTCAATCAGGTGCTGGAAGGTTTCTTGGGGAACGGCAGCACATCTTCACAAAGTGCTGCACTGAGGAGAGGTGTAGATGACGGTAGGTGAGGACTGGCACGGCGTTCCAAAACATACCAAAGGTTTTCTACAGCTTTCAGGCCAGGACTTTGTTCACGCCAGTCCATTACAGGGGTATTACTGTCGTGTATCCACTCCGCCACAGACCGTGAATTATGAACGAGTGTTCGATCGTGTTGCAGATGCAATCGCCATCCCCGAATTCGTCTTCAACAGTGGGAGGCAATAAGGTGCTTCAAACATAATAGTAGGCCTGTGCTGTGATAGTGCCACGCAAAAGCACACGAGGTGCAACATACCTCCATGAAAAACGCGAGCACACCATAATACACCGCCTCCGAATTTTACTGTTGGCAGTACACACAGTAGCAGGTGACGTTCACCGGGCGTTAGACACACCCACACCCTGCCATCGGATCGCCACATTGTGCACCGTGATTCGTCTGTCCACACAACGTTTTTCCACTGTTCAACCGTCCAGTGTTTACGCTCCTTACACCTCCCGCGAGTCGTGGTACTTGCAGTGGATCCTGATGCAGTTTGGAACTGCTGTGTAATGGTCTGGATACATGTCTGCTGTCACGGTCAGTCAACAGACGAGGTCGGCCTGTACGCTTTTGTGCTGTACGTGTCCACGTTTCCACTTCACTATCACATCGAAAACACTGGACCAAGGGACGTTCAGGAGTGTGGAAATCCATCGTACAGACGTATGACACAGGTGACACCGAATCACCTGTCCACGTTCTAAATTCGTGAGTTCCACGGAGCGCCCAAGTTTGCTCTCCCACTATGTTTAATAACTACTGCGGTCGCTGATATGGAGTACCTGGCAGTAAGTGGCTGCACAATGCACTTAATATGGAATATGTATGTCTTTAGAGGTGTCTGGATACTTTGGATCACATAGTGTATAATAAGGTAATTATGTGTATGGTAGTGCAGAACGTGTTCGGCATGTGTTACGGAAATAGTATACATAACTAAAGTTAAATAACATGAAGAAACAGCATTCACACCTACTAATACAATACACTATACAATAGAGGTAACTGTATTATGAAATACTATTTGTTTCCTGTAATGCAGACGCTGTCGATGATACTTCAATAAAATACATAAAAATGCTCATTACTTCAAAAAATTAAAGAATATCATCGACTAACGATAGAACGTTGACATTCATAGGACGTTAACATTGATACATTCGGCAGAAATAAGTAGCATTTCAAACATGTCGTCGACCTGTCGGTACAAAGACAACGTACACTGCAGGCCATTAAAATTGCTACACCACGAAGATGTGCTACAAACGCGAAATTTAACGGACAGCAAGAAGATGGTGTGATATGTAAATGATTAGCTTTTCAGAGCATTCTCACAAAGTTGGCGGCGGCGGCGGCGGCGGCGGCGTAATCTACAATGTGCTGACATAAGGAAAGTATCCAATCGATTTCTCATACACAAACAGCAGGTGACCGGCATTGCCTGGTGGAACATTGTGATGCCACGTGTAAGGAGGAGAAATGAGTACCATCACGTTTCCGACTTTGATATAGGTCAGATTGTAGCCTATCGTGATTGCGGTTTATCTTATCGCGACATTGCTGCTCGCATTCGTCGAGATCCAATGACTGTTAGCAGAATATGGAATCGGTGGGTTCAAGAGGGTAACACGGAACAGCCTCGTATCAGTAGCAGACGAGATGACAGGCATTTTATCCGCATGGCTGTAACGGATCGTGCAGCCCCGTCTCGATCCCTGAGTCAACAAACGGGCACATTTGCATGGCTCGGAGACCATGGCGGCGGTTACCCTTGACGCTGAATCACAGAGGAGCGCCTGCGATGGTATACTCAAATAGGAACCTGGTTGCACAAATGGCAAAACGTCATTTTTTCGAATGAATCCACTTTCTGTATACAGTATCATCGTAGTGACATCGTGGCTAAAGCACCCTGGAAGCGTGTATTCGTCTATGGTATGGGGTGCCATTGGTTACAAGTCTCTCACCTCTTGTTCGCGTTGACGGCACTTTAAACAGTGGACGTAGAATTTCAGACGTGTTACGACGCGTGGCTCTATCCTTCATTTGATCCCTGTGAAACCCTGCGTTTCAGCAGCATAATGCACGACCGCATGTCGAAGGTCCTGTACGGGTGTTTCTTTATACAGAAAATGTTAGACTGCTGCCCTGGCCAGCACATTCTCCAGATTTCTCTCCAACTGATAGCTTCCGGTCATTGGAGGCCGAACAACTGGCTGTTCACAATACGCCAGTCACTACTCTTGATGAACTGTAGTATTGTGTTGAAGCTGCATGGGCAGCTGTACATGTACACACCATCCAAGCTCTGTTTGACTCAATGTCCAGGCGTATGAAGGCCGTTATTATGGTCAGAGGTGGTTGCTCTGGGTACTGATTTCTCAGGATCTGTGCACCCAAATTGTGTGAAAATGTAATCAAAATCACATGTCAGTTGTAGTAAAATATATTCGTCCAATGAATACCCGTTTATCACCTGCATTTCTTCTTGGTGTAGCAAATTTAATGGCCGGTATTGTAGACATCGCGACGGAACACCACTTGTCGCTAAACTGTGCCTGCGGCTCTGGTTGCAGCTATAAACCGAAGGTAATGGAGGATCGTGATTCGGACAGACGTGCAGGAAATTGGCAGACATATGCACTAATCGAACTGTTAAATCAGTGAGTTTGAGCGAGAGCGCATTATTTTCATCAGGGAGTGTGATGCGTCCATTCGGGAAACTGCTTCTCGTGTGGAACGAAATGTTTTGGCAGTGCAACGGGTGTGTGCTGAAAGGGTCAGAGAAGGCCGTATAAAACGACGAGATGGTTGAGATCGCACCACTCTGATCACCCGGCGAGATCGACACCTCATCCGAATTGCATTGCAGGACATTTCTGCGTCCTCTTCGGCTCTGGCGCAACAGTGAAACAGTGTAACACATCGTTCACTGTCAAGCTGAGAGTCCGTTGCCGTTTTTTACGGTATGGGTTACGTGCGCGCCTTTTACGTCTCCGTCTGCCTTTCTCGAATGTGCAGAAACACGCTAGACTGCATTGGTGTATGGAACGAGGTCACTAGGGACAGGAATGTCATCAGATAGTGTTTAGGACGAAACCAGGTTGTGTTTGTTTGAAAATGATAGTCGCCATTTTGGTTCGCCATAGACAGGGGGAGAGGCATTAGAGTGGCTGTATTCGCAGAAAACATACAGCGCCACTTCAAGGTCTTAAGGATCTTGTGGTGCGGGGTGCGAACTGTGTACAACAATAAGTTGCAGTTGGTAAATGTCCAGGACACTGTGACTTACGTGAATGACTACTTGCGGCCCCTGGCCATATCACAACACTCCAGACGCCATTTTTCAGCAAGAAAATGAACGACCACATATTGCTGCATGGACACGTAGCTTCTTGGTGTAACAGTCTGTCGGCCTTTTGCCGTGGCCCGCCAGATTAGTAGACTTGTCGCCCATGAAAAATGTGTGGGATATGGTGAAACGACCGGAGTAGAGCTGTCATCCAATACCAGCCACCACAGATGAACTCAAGAAAAAGGTGAATGTAGCATCGGTGTACCACAGAAAGCCATTCGGGCTCTAAACAGTTATCACGCATGGGATAAGGTATCAGGCCCCATGGCTGACCCTGTGCTTACTAGGCAATACACGTGCTGTACTGAAGTAACTAAAATGCTAATCATTTCTGCAGAACGTACTAATGTACATATCCTGTGAAAGTGAACGTCCTGTTTGTCTTCAAGGTTTTCTGTCTTTTTTTTCTGAATTTCAGTATACTGTCTGTTGGCGAGCTTA
Source organism: Schistocerca gregaria (assembly GCF_023897955.1). Lineage (NCBI taxonomy): Eukaryota > Metazoa > Arthropoda > Insecta > Orthoptera > Acrididae > Schistocerca > Schistocerca gregaria. The sequence continues at coordinate 206,363,941 of NC_064928.1, read as the reverse complement.
CATCGGTATGTATATATGCACAACAATGACGATTTCCAGTAGTTACAAGTATTTAGCCGACTCTGACACTTTCACAACATCGCCGGCAAATGTTAACGTCTGCGTTACGAATTATTAGTAACGCCCGCAGCCCAGATTCTTTCACGAAGCGCTTTCTCTTGTCAATGTTTACAACGCGACATCTCCAGCACTATATTCAAACAGTAATACACTCTTTGAAGTGCATTCGGTTATATATGGCGTTCCTTTTACTTTTTATTTAGTCATCATTCTTCAGACGTGTCCGATACGCCCCGACACGGATCCCTCACCTCAAAAATAGTCAAGTAAAAAGAGATGCATGATCAACAAAAAGAATAAATTTGTTTTCAGCTATACCTTTTGTACACAGTGGAAAGTCATAAATAAAAAAAAAATGAGCAAGAGGCCCAATACATAATCCTGTGGCACTCCTATACTTACTGTTTAAATCAAATGGTGTTGGAAAATCTGTTTTTACATGTGATCCCCTGGTTTTGTTTTGCTTTTTATGTCAGTTAGACACGAACTAAGCCACATTCTTACTGCCATAAAACTCGGCTTTCTTGAGGAAGATCTCGTGGTTGAGTCAAAAGCCTTGCTTAGACTGAATTGTTCAAAATGTGTGTGAAATGTTACGGGACTTAACTGCTACGGTCATCAGTCCCTAAGCTTAGACTACTTAACCTAAGCTATCCTAAGGACAAACACACACACACCCATGCCCGAGGGAGGACTCGAACCTCCGCTGGGACCAGCCGCACAGTCCATGACTGCAGCGCCTGAGACCGCTCGGCTAATCCTGCGCGGCTGCAATTGTTAAAAGCTTCTAATATGTTATAGGTAAAGGAAAATTCAGGTCCTCCATTATTTGGCGGATTCATCGTAATGTCTTCCGCCTCCTATAGTTATCCTCTACATGATTTCACCTGCCTTTCGGAGTAATATGGGTGGAATATGGAGGGTCATGTGGTCAATACACTGCTTCCCCGACGTTTTGCAGACTTTTCCTCTTCTATAAAAACAATTGCTTCTGTCTTGCTCCGTCTTCTTGTCAGTGTTTTCCATATGTTCCATTCTCCGCCGATTCTGCGGAGAATCTTCTCATGCCTTAACTTAGAAGTCTACCAAATTTTCAACATTCGTCGTTTCCACCACACTTCAGATGATTCCACAATGAGATTTTCACTCTGCAGCGAAGTGTGTGCTGATATGAAATTTCCTGGCAAATTAAAACTGTGTGCCGGACCGAGATTCAAACTCGGGACCTTTGCCTTTGGCGGGCAAGTGCTCTACCACCTGAGTCGTGCTTGGGTAGCTCAATTTATAGAGCACTTGCCCGCGAAAGGCAAAGGTCCCGAGTTCGAGTCTTGGTCCGGCACACAGTTTTAATTTTCCAGGATATTTCACATTAGAGATGCTTCCTCTCATTTCTGGTACGGTTTTCCCTTAGTGCATGTTTCACTACCATGCAATGCTGTGCTCCAGACGTACATTCTCAGAAACGTCTTCCTCAAACTAAGGCCTATGTTCAAGAGCAGCAGAAATCTCTAGGTCAGGATTGTCATTTTTGTCATTGCCAGTCTCCTTTTTGCGTCCTCCTTGGTTCGTATATTATGGGCTTCTTTGCTTCATAGGCAGCAGAATTTCTTAACGTTGTCTACTTCTGATATTAACTTTCTCGCTACGGACACGTCTGCTACTTCTCACGCACAAACCTCCAGATGTCAGACACTCAGATCGGTGCCAAACGTTACATGTCGTTAGAGTATCAACCAAAGCTAAGATTTTATTCGTGCTATGTGGTGCCCTCCAGAAGAAAATGCGTGAAACGTAATTAAAAATAAAATCAGAGCTACGCAGCACAGGAAAATCGTATCTGCGAATACTTCTTTGTAGATCTTGGAGTGGGTGAGCTAGTAGTGAGTGAGGTCCTTGTGCCAACGAGTCCTCGTTCAAGCTCTCTTGATGATAATTTTTTAAACTGTTTACACATGGAACTGTTACATGTAATTTGTTTCACACACGTCTTCGTATGACACCACTTGTATGAAGTCTTTGTTCTTGAATGAATGACACTATGTGTGCGTGTGTGCGTGTGTCTGTTTCTGGCCGCGTTCGCATTGATTTTTGAATGTTATGTTCTTATTATTGATCTTATTATTTCCTATATTACTACTACTATTAGTTTTATTATATGTATTATTATTATTATTATTATTATTATTATTATTACTCCCGGATGTGTGATGCAGTTTTTCCGCTATTTCTTTGCTCTGACTGAATATTCTGTGAAACTACAAATATGCTTGATAGTTTTACTACTTTCAAAGAAGCAAAGCGAAAGCAGACTGCCAAGAGAACATTGTTGTAAGCTCCAAACATTCCTTCGACATGTCTGATCATGTTGTTCCATTAAGCACGCATAATACAGTAAAAAAAGTTATCAAAATTGGTGTTTGCAACCCACGACTCTACTATCTTCCCCACAGAAGCTGCAATTAACAAGTACTCAGAGATATATTACCTACGCTGCGTAGTTCCGATGTTACTTTTAATTAACGTTTGCGCCAGTTCTGCTGGACAACAGCACATAGTACGAACTAAATCGAAGTTTAGGTTGATACCCTATGGACATACAACGTTTGATGCGGGTCTGAACGTGTGTGACATCCGGAGGTTTGGGTGTCAGTATTTTCGACTTTCTTACATTTTATCTCCATCCATATTTTGTAGACTGTCATTCCCTTCAGCACATCCGATAATTCTTCTTCACTTTCGCTGAAAATTACAATGTCATGAAATCTTACCATTGTTACTCTTTCCCCTTGAATTTTAATCCCACTCTTTAACCGTTCTATTATTCCCGTCCTTGCTTCTTAGATGTATGAAAAAGAGTGGTCGAAGACTACATCCGGTCCTACACCCTCTTCAGCCCGAGCTCTTGTTACTTAGTGTCCCGTCTTATTGTTACCTCTTGGTTCTTGTACATAGCATGTATTACACGCCTTTCCCTATACCTTACACTTACTTTTCTCCGAATTTGAACATCTTGCACCATTTTATAAAGTCTACCGCTTTTTCCAGGTCGGCAAATTCCATGAACGTGTTCTGAGTTTTCTTTAGTCTTGTTCCTGTTATCAATCGCAGCTCCAGAACTGCCTCTTCGGTCCTTTTACCTTCCCTAAAGCCAAACTAATCGTCATGTAATAGTTCCTCAGTTTTCTTGTACATTCGTCTGTAAACTGTTTTTGTCAGCAGTTTGGGTGCATTGTCTGTTGAGCTAATTGTCCGATAACTCTCGCACGTGTTAGAATTTTGTGGCTGGCATATTTCCGCAGGTGTGATGGTATATCGCCAGTCTCATACGTTCTACACACCAACGCTAATAGTGTTTCGTTGCCGCTTCCTCCTATGATTTTAGAAATCCCCTCTGCTTTATTTTATCTTATGCCGTTTGCTGTTGACTCCTGTTTCTTCCTGTATCACGTCCTCAGACAAATCTTCCCTCACATAGAAGCCTTCAGTATATCATTTCACCTATCAGCCCCCTCCTCTCTATTTAACAATGGATGAACCATTGGTCTCTTAATGTTATCGCTCTTGCTTTGAGTTACCTAAAAAGTTGTTCTAACTTTCCTGTATGTTGAGTCAGTCCTTCAGTCATTTCTTTTTAGATTTCTTCATATTTTTCATGCTACTATTTGGCGTTGGTGTCACTACACTTCGTATTCATTTCATTCTAATGTAACTTGGATTTTTGCATTCCTAATTTTCCCTGAACGTTGTTACATTTTTCTTTCGTCAGTCAACTGTAGTAATTTTACTTTTACCCACGGTTTCTTCGCATTTACCTTCCTTGTAGGAGTGTTTCTTTCTCCACCGAGCTGGAAAGCCCACTGGTTATCTCACAGGGGTACGGAAGTTCAGACCTGCTTCTGGCCATCGATATTTGTTTCCTATGATTTCCCTAAATAGCAGAGGGCAAATACCGAGATGATTTCTTCGACAGGGCATCACCGATTTCTCTCTCCAGCCTAATCCAAGCTTGTGTTCCATCTATAACGACATCGTTGTCGATGGTACGCTCCTTTACTTTCCAGCTTCTGCGACGGTCCGTTTTAGAGTTGCCCATTCCTCTTCAACTGAACCGCCTATGAGTTATTAGTTACAACATTATCTATTCTCATGGAACACCAAGCGTTCTTCCATGTCCCCTTATTCTAATCATTGATTCCTAAATGGCCTCTTAAGCTTTAGCCTACTTTTCTTACATGCACGTATCTTCACGTAACCTCTTCTTCTACTTCATCAACTACCACCACATTAGTCCCAGTAACTTTAGATTTTCATATCCGTATACGTCCTCCCTCCACCAACCATGGACCTTGCCGTTGGTTGGGAGGTTTGCGTGCCTCAGCGATACAGATAGCCGTACCGTAGGTGCAACCACAACGGCGGGGTATCTGTTGAGAGGCCAGACAAACGCGTGGTTCCTGAAGAAGGGCAGCAGCCTTTTCAGTAGTTGCAGGGGAAAGAGTATGGATGATTGACTGATCTGGCCTTGTAATAACAACCAAAACGGCCTTGCTGTGCTGGTACTGCGTACGGCTGAAAGCAAGGGGAAACTACGGCCGTAATTTTTCCCGAGGGCATGCAGCTTTACTGTATGATTAAATGATGGCGTCGTCTCTGGTAAAACATTCCGGAGGTAAAGTAGTCCCCCCATTCGTATCTCCGGGCGGGCACTACTCAAGAGGATGTCGTTATCAGGAGAAAGAAAACTGCCGTTCTACGGATCGGAGCGTGGACTGTCAGATCCCTTAATCGGGCAGGTAGGTTAGAAAATTTAAAAAGGGAAATGGATAGGTTAAAGTTATAGTGGGAATTAGTGAAGTTCGGTGGCAGGAGGAACAAGACTTCTGGTGAGGTGATTACAGGGTTATAAACACAAAATCAAATAGGGGTAATGCAGGAATAGGTTTCATAATGAATAGGAAAATAGGAATGCGGGAAAGCTACTACAAACAGCATAGGGAACGCATTATTGTGGCCAAGATAGATATGTAGCCCACACCTACTACAGTAGTACAAGTCTATATGGCAACTAGCTCTGCAGATGACGAAGAAATTGAAGAAATATATGATCAAATAAAAGAAATTATTCAGATAGTGAAGGGAGATGAAAATTTAAGTCATGGGTGACTGGAATTAGAGTGTAGGAAAAGGGAGAGAAGGAAACGTAGTAGGTGAATATGGACTGGGGCAAAGAAATGAGAGGAAGCCGCCTGGTAGAATTTTGCACAGAGCACAACTTAATCATAGATAACACTTGGTTCAAGAAACATAAAAGAAGGCTGTATACATGGAAGGAGCCTGGAGATACTAAAAGGTATCAGATAGATTATGTAATAGTAAGACAGAGATTTAGGAACCAGGTTTTAAATTGTAAGACATTTCCAGGCGCAGATGTGGACTCTGGCCACAATTTATTGGTTATGACCTGTATATTAAAACTGAAGAATCTGCAAAAAGGTGGGACTTCAAGGAGATGGGACATGGATAAACTAAAAGAACCAAAGGTTGTACAGAGTTTCAGGGAGAGCATAAGGGAGCAACTGACAGAAATCGGGGAAAGAAATTCAGTAGAAGAAGAATGGGTAGCGTTGAGAAATGAAGTAGTGAAGGCAGCAGGGGATCAAGTAGGTAAAAAGACGAGGGCTAGTAGATATCCTTGGGTAACAGAAGAAATATTGAATTTAATTAATGAAAGGAGAAAATACAAAAATGCAGTAAATGAAGCAGGCAAAAAGGAATACAGACGTCTCAAAAATGAGATCAACAGGAAGTGCAAAATGGCTAAGCAGGGATGGCTAGAGGACAAATGTAAGGATGTAGAGGCTTATCTCACTAGGAGTAAGATAGAAACTGCCTACAGGAAAATTAGAGACCTTTAGAGATAAGAGAACCACTTATATGAACATCATGAGCTCAGATGGGAACCCAGTTCCAAGCAAAGAAGGAAAAGCAGAAAGGTGGAAGGTGTATATAGAGGGTCTATACAAGGGCGATGTACTTTAGGACAATAATACGGATATGGAAGAGGATGTAGATGAAGATGAAATGGGAGATACGATACTGCGTGTAGAGTTTGACAGAGCACTGAAAGACCTGAGTCGAAACACGGCCCCCGGAGTGGACTACATTCCATTGGAACTACTGACGGCCTTGGGAGAGCCAGTCCTGACAAAACTCTACCATCTGGTGAGCAAGATGTATGAGACAGGCGAAGTACCCTCAGACTTCAAGAAGAATATAATAATTCCAATCCCAAAGAAAGCAGGGGTTGACAGATGTGAAAATTACCGAACTATCAATTGAATAAGTCACAGCTGTAAAATACTAACGCGAATTCTTTACAGACGTATGGAAAAACTCGTGGAAGATCAATTTGGATTCCGTAGAAATGTTGGAACACGTGAGGCAATACTGACCCTACGACTTACCTTAGAGGCTAGATAAAAGAAGGGAAAACATACGTTTCTAGCATTTGTACACTTAGAGAAAGCTTTTGACAATGTTGACTGTTATATTCTCTTTCAAATTATGAAGGTGGCAGGGGTAAAATACAGGGAGCGAAAGGCTATTTACAATTTGTACAGAAACCAGATAGCAGTTATGAGTCGACGGACATGAAAGGGAAGCAGTGGTTGGGAAGGGAGTGAGACACTGTTTTAGTCTCTCCCCCATGTTATTCAATCTGTATATTGAGGAAGCAGTTAAGGAAACGAAAGAAAAATTCGGAGTAGGTTGAACGGAATGGATAGTCTTGAAAGGAAGATATAAGATGACCATCAACAAAAGCAAAACGAGGATAACGGAATGTAGTCGAATAAAGTCGGGTGATGCTGAGGGAATTAGATTAGGAAATGAGACACTTAAAGTGGTAAAGGAATTTTGCTATTTGGGGAGCAAAATAACTGATGATGGTCGAAGTAGAGAGGATATAAAATGTAGACTGGCAATGGCAAGGAAAGCGTTTCTGAAGAAGAGAAATATGTTAACATCGAGTATAGATTTAAGTGTCAGGAAGCCATTTCTGAAAGTATTTGTATGGAGGGTAGCCATGTGTGGAAGTGAAACATGGACGATAAACAGTTTGGACAAGAAGAGAATAGAAGCTTTCGAAATGTGGTGCGAGAGAAAAATGCTGAAGATTAGATGGGTAGATCACATAACTAATGAGGAAGTATTGAGTAGGATTTTGGAGAAGAGAGTTTGTGGCACAGCTAGACCAGAAGAAGGGATCGGTTGGTAGGACATGTTCTGAAGCATCAAGGGATCACCGATTTAGTGTTGGAGGGCAGTGTAGAGGGTAAAAATCGTAGAGGGAGACCAAGAGATGACTACACTAAGCAGAATCAGAAGGATTATGGTTGCAGTGGGTACTGGAAGATGAAGAAGCTTGCACAGGATAGATTAGCATGGAGAGCTGCAACAAACCAGTCTCAGGACTGAAGACCACATGAACAACATCCGTATACGTACTGAATTACTCGCACAATATCCTCATATACCTTATCTCTTCGTCTTGTGCCTGCGACTTGGTCATGTATGCCTGAACTATTATCGTCGCTGTTGATTAGCTGTCGATTCCGATGAGAGCAACCCTAGCGCTGAACTGCTTACGCTGACTGACTCTTTGCGCTACATTTCGATTCATAACGAATCCTACTCCCGTTATACCAGTTTGTGTTCCTGTATGACCACTTTATCTAAACTGAGATACAGTATACCCCTTTACAGGGTTTCTAGATTCCCTACCATGATCGAATTACCGACATTCCAAGCCCCGACTTATAGAACGTTACCCTTCCGCTGTTTATTCAGTTTTTTCTCATCGTCATCTCCCACTTGGCAGTCCCCTCCTGGAGATCCGAATGCAAACTACTGCAGAATTCCAGAATGAGATTTCCACGCTGCAGCGGACTGTGCGCTGATAAGAAACTTCCTGGCAGATTAAAACTGTGTGCTGGACCGAGACTCGAACTCGGGATCCTTGCCTCCCGCGGGCAAGTGCACACTTCGCTGCAGGGTGAAAATCTCATTCTGGAAATACCCCCAGGCTGTGGCTTAGCAATGTCTCCGCAATATCCTTTCTTTCAGGTGTGCTAGTTCTGCAAGATTCTCAGGAGATTTTCTGCAAAGTTTGGAAGGTAGGAGACGAGGTACTGGCAGAAGTAAAGCTGAGATTACGGGGCGTGAGTCGTTCTTGAGTAACTCAGTTGGTAGAGCACTTGCCCGCGAAAGGGAAAGTTCCCGAGTTCGAGCCTCGGTCTGGCACACAGTTTCAATCTGCCAGGAAAATTCATATCAGTGCAGAATTTTTTGCCACCGGAGTGATAATAGAGACACTTTTTGAATTACAGGCCACATGTTCTGTGGACACTCATTATGTCTCTTTAACGCAGTAGTTTTTACTGTGTTATGCATCCTCATGGCGGTGATCATTGCTGATTAGATTATTGTGCCTTTCAAGAGTAGTTTTTCACCCGAGTGGCAAAGTTGCGCCCTCAACCTCTGTCTGCTCCTCCGTCCTCTTTGGCACTGCTGTCGGCAGAACCTGGATGACCTCTTACGCCGGAAGCCTTTGATCTCCATTGCTGATAGTTTTCATTCAAAATTTAAGCATTTGCGAGGTTCGAACACGGGATCGAAAACGTTTCGACTGATACGAGAGACGCTGTCAGTAGATGACAGGTATAGGCTTTGTATTTCATCTTTTTTATCCAAGCACTTTGTTCTCGATATTCGTTTCTTATTATTCGTTATTTTTTGCACATATTGCAACATTTCCATCTGACCCTACGGCTTTTTCTCAGAATTTGAATCACTTTTCACCACTTTTCTGTAGTGAACAATTTTTCCATCGACAATTCGATGAACGTGTCTTTATTTTAATTCAAGCTGTCTGCAAAATGACTTGCGTTTACAGTTATTATGAGGTCGTTCAATAGATAATGGATTACGTTTTTCTCTACAATCAGGTTAGTTTCATTCAGGATCCAGCACACCATATTTTTCCCCATTCTCCTGCTACGAAGCCCTATTCTGGAACGTAATCTCCTTACGCTAAGTTAGTGAAAGGGACTGTATGTCCGCATGGAACGCTCTAGCTGTCGGTGCCGGAACCAATGTCTTGCTGAATCAAAAACCTCTCTCCTCGCGCGTAAGCAGAACCGCACTGACGGTCCTTGATTGCTCCTTATTGTCCTCTGTTGGGCGGCGAGGAAACCAGCGTTCAAACTTCCTTTACCACCCTGAACAGTGGAATACTGTGTCAGCGCTACCAGGAGAGATGTCCAGTTATGTAGCAAAGTGGTTGATTGTGATCCGTCGACCACCTCGAATGAGTGCCCACACGTTCGAACATTGTGGGACCTACAACTGGTTTCGTGTGGCTGCCACACCGCATGTTCGAATTTTGCAAGAGTCACAGCTGTGTTCGAGTGACTGCCACATGTGAGATCCCACATTTTTAGCAATCTTGTTGCCATAATGATGTTGCCTCGCCCAACAACTCAGCATGCTTTTGTTCACTGCCAAGTCTCAGCAGACATTCTGCAAGAGCGTATGTATATCTGCGATGCTGTGATTTTCCGCCAAAACAAACTCAATGACAAATCTCTGCTTGGAAATAACCCTTGTTACAGACGCCGTTTTAAAGGGTGCAAACAGTGTTGACACCTATCACAAGCCGATGCGAGATTTCAACCTGGGAGCGAACACGTTCTTATTACTTGTCAAAGACGCTACTTCTAGACCACGGGTTTAGCTCTCCTATTAAATACGTTTTATGCCTGCACTTCGTTCTCGATAATCGATTCTTATTACACTACTGGCCAATAAAATTGCTACACCACGATGATGACGTGCTACAGACGCGAAATTTAACTGACAGGAAGAAGATACTGTGATATGCAAATGATTAGCTTTTCAGAGCATTCACACAAGGTTGGAGCCGGTGGAGCCACCTAAGGGTGCTGACATGAGAAAAGTTTCCAACCTATTTCTCATACACAAATAGCAATTAACCGGCGTTGCCTGGTGAAACGTTGCTGTGATGCCTCGTGTAAGGAGCAGAAATGCGTACCATCACGTTTCCGACTTAGAGGTCGGATTGTAGCCTATCGCGATTGCGGTTTATCATATCGCGACACTGCTGCTCGCGTTGGTCGAGATCCAATGACTGTTAGCTGAATGAGGAATCGGTGGGTTCAGGAGGGTAATACTGAACGCCGTGCTGGATCCCAACGGCGTCGTTATCACTAGCAGTCGAGATAACAGGCATCTTATCCGCATGGCTGTAACGGATCGTGCAGCCACGTCTCGATCCCCGAGTCAACAGACGGTGTACGTTTGCAAGACAACAACCATCTGCACGAACAGTTCGACGACGTTTGCAGCAGCATGGACTACTAGCTCGGAGACCATGACTGCGGTTACCCTTGACGCTGCATCACAGACAGGAGCGCCTGCGATGCTGTACTCGACGACGAACCTGGGTGCACGAATGGCAAAACGTAATTTTTTCGGATGAATTCAGGTTCTGTTTATATCATCATGATGGTGGCATCCGTGTTTGGTGACATCGCGGTAAAGGCACATTGGAAGCATGTATTCGTCATCGCCATACTGGCGCATCACCCGTCGTGATTGTACACGTCGTGGTTACACGTCTCGGTCACCTCTTGTTCGCATTGACAGCACTTTGAATAGTGGACGTAGCATTTCAGATGTGTTACGACCCGTGGCTCTACCATTTATTCGATCCCTGCGAAACCCTACATTTCAGGATGATAACGGGGGACTGATGACCTTAGCTGTTTAGTCCCCCTTAAACATCTCAACAAACACCACCACCCGGATGATAACGCACGACCGCATGTTGCAGATCCTGTGCGGGCCTTTCTGGATACAGAAAATGTTAGACTGCTGCCCTGGCCAGCACATTCTCCAGATCTCTCACCAATTGAAATCGTCAGGTCAATGGTGGCCTAGCAACTGGCTCGTCACAATATGCCAGTCACTACTCTTGATGAACTGTGGTAATGTGTTGAAGCTGTACCTGTACACGCCATCCAAGCTCTGTTTGACTCAGTGCCCAGGCGTATCAAGGCCGTTATTACGGCCAGAAGTGGTTGTTCTGGGTACTGATTTCTCAGGATCGATGCAACCAAATTGCGCGAAAATGTAATCGCATGTCAGTTCTTGTATAATATATTTGCCCAATGAATACCCGTTTATCCACTGCAGTTCATCTTGGTGTAGCAATTTTAATTGCCAGTAATGCATTCACTGTCGGTTCTCGCACATATTACGTGTTTCGTGTCTTCCCTATAGCTGAAGGGGAAGTATTCCACGATGCCCCAAAGCAAATTTCGCATTTTGTCAAGCGATATTGGTCGAGGAATGTGTCAGATTACTTATTGAACGTCCCTCATAGTAACGTAGCGTTCAAGAGTTGTATTCCTGTCGGATGTAAAACGAAGTATTCACTGGCTGGCGGCTGCGCCACTGTAGAGGCCAAGGAATATTAGTACGCAGTGTCTAAACGGGAATATCAACAAGGAAATACATCCAAGTTTTCACGTAGAATGGGCACACCACCTAATTACCGTACACCACCAGAGCTGGATGACAAAAGCACTGGTGCAGCAAAGTGGCATCATGGATAGGGGAGCATAACGTCACTTTGTTGACCATGCTCAGTGAAGCAACAACGCGTAATTCGCATGCAGGGTTTGCTTTTCAGCAAACAGACGCTCTTGAAACCATCACTCAATTGACCTGAAGAGAAGAGTTGTGACACAGTGCCGTGGCGAATAGTGGTAACGCGTCCTAAAAACTACGTCACATCCGATCATGATTGCCACACAACAAAGTGATGAATAGAGCAAGTAGTACAAATAATGTGACTGTGAAAGCGTAGTTCTAAGTTCGGTGCTAACCATTTTTAAGACGTCCATGTCCACAGATAGTGCGGGACATAGACTATTGAGTACAGTTATTTATTGAACGAGTTTCAACGATGTATTATATCATCTTCAGGCACAAACATTGCAGCATTCCTAATTACGTGAATGAGAATTCTAATGCAGTTATGTAAACGTCTATCATCCTTATTCGTAATCGTACTCGTCACACTTGTACCGAAGAATAAAGAAGGATACTCGGTACCATGAAAATACATATTGGCAATAAAACAGTAATCGTCATACAACACGGACAGGAAAGAAGAAAAAAAGGGGAAAATATAAAATCTTGTACCGTAGGCGTGTAACTACACATGACATTGTTTTACTGGTCTCCAACATTTACAGACGTAACTCTTAACTCACATTTCTCATTTGGTTTGCAATGTAATTTTTCGAGGCTGCGCAACAATTGTTCAGTTCCTTTTCTTGAGATAGAGCGGATATTTTTACTTTTTAGTACCTTTATAGTTTTCCTTCACAAGTCCTGTGTGACGCAAATTAATATTGCCTTGACCTACTCGCTTACCTTCATTCTTGGACATGTAACCACGATGGCTACTACGTTACATTTTTTGGCATTATGGTGTTAGTGTTAAGAGTTCTTCCCTCTTTACAGGGTTCTTATGGTACATGACAGGTGTCTGTTTGCACTCGTCTACAACTTTTATTAGTTGACATGGATGTCAGATTGCACGCCAGTATCACTAATACTTTGATAGTACCCGACAGTGTGCGGATATGTTCCTTGACATCCGTAATCTCAAGTGTTCTAATGTGCATGGAATCCTAAAGGACCACACAGCTAAGGTCATCTGTCCCTAGATTTACACACTACGTAACTATGCCAAGAACCCGTCTCTAATGACCTCGTTGTCGACGGAACGTTAAACACTAAGATCCTCCTCCTATGCCAAGAACAACATACGCACCCATGCCTGAGGGAGGAGTCGAACCTTCGGCGGGAGAGGCAGCGCATTTCGTGACATAGCTGGTCGTAGGTTGTGTACCAAAAATGAACAGAATAGAGACAGAAGTGACGACACTTTCTGCAGGACCTGACCATCATTCTGCAGGACAATGCTCAAGCACGTACAGTAAAAGCTGTTACTGATTTGTTTGACTGATGGGGCTGCTAAATGCTATACCACCTACTGCACTCACCTGACTTAAGCCCTCGTAAGTTCATCCCGATTTCTAAACTGAAGTAAACACTTCACAGCATTTGCTTCAGAACTGCTATAAATTCGCCGGGCCATAGACCGCGCCGCTCGAACAGTCAACACAAATGGCTCTGCTAAGAGTACCCTACGACATCCACATCGCTGGCAACGGATCATACACAACGATGCTGACTACATTGAAGGTCAGTGACACTTTGAAACATCTATTTTGTACAAGCCGTAAATAAATAGTTGTCGCTATTAAAGTTCCAACCGTCGTACAATCTCGGTAACTTGGCCCCCTGTTACTGACGTTGCCTTAAGACATAAACTCAGTTTCTAAGTTTAATGTTTGACGTAAGGTTTCAATCCTTTACATACGGTTATGCCGGTTGGTTATTATTAAATTGACAGGTTTCCTAGAGCTGCAGTGCGGGCTGTATACATGGCAAGACCGAAACATAGTAGTAAAGTTCATTAATCGGTGCACTCACGGAGTATGTTGAAAAAATAATAGCTACACTTGTTTCCACCATGTGAAAATATGGCACTAGAAGCAGTCAGAATGTGAAACGTTTCCTGTTTTGACGTTAGTAAGCTGTTTGTTTCTTGGTGACGCCTTTTTATTTATTTGTGAAGTGACTGTTGGCTAAAGGGTTATGAAGGTTAACGTTTTCTGTAAGAAACGCACGGGCCATAAAGAACATCGAGCATGTACTGCTGGTAAAATTGTTTTATGAGAACAACTTCAAAAGTATCGCTTCATTCCGGCAATATCTCAGACAGAAACATCTTCAAAGAGACCCAATGTCAGTAATTGTTCTACAGAAATTTGAAGGTATAAGTTAGGTGGTGCAGCAATGAGAGGGAGGCGGCCCATTCTATTGGCAATTGTTGATGAAGTTTCTGTAGCTATAGGCGCCAGTTCAGCCCACGCATCAAATTCTGCAGTCAGCGCTCGATCTGTGATATTGAAATAGTATCTCCCCTGGTCAACAGTTTTATGACGCATTTTATATTGGTTCCCTGCAAGATTCAGAATGTGCACCAAATTATTATGACTAGACGAAACTGCAATCATTCGGCTGTAACAGTGCTTGGGGAAATGGCTCATCGGAACTACAGGATATGTAATATCAGTTAACTTTATATGAAATATTAGTTCACACGAATGGTAAAAAGATTTACTCAACTGGATACAGTCCTCATCCACAGGTGTACTTGACAATTTTGCAACTGTTATTGACTATTAAAGCCTCGCTTGACACACTGAATAATAAAGAGTTCTGTTGAAGTACAGTCGTCAGCATTCATACACCTGGGACTTTAATAATTCTTTGGTCCTACTCAGTCTCGATGACTGCTTCAGCAGAGGTTAACCACTGAAGCAAAGCACTTCCACGCTCAGCTCCGCATTGACCTCTGTGTGAGGGCGCTGCTTCGCTGTGGGAGGGAGTGTGTCTTCTTGATACTCACCTGTTCGTCGTCGTGGATTGCAGCAGGCCACCGCTACTGTCTGTGATATCGGTGTGAACTGCTCATTGTTGGGCTCATACAACGATCTTTGGAAGACACCACACAAATGGAGCCGCAAGACAGTTTACAATGCTATGACTACTCTCTTCGTTGTTGGTACGCATGTAGATAGACGAGATGTGGCTGGGGAGCATACTTAGGTCGAATGAAGCACATTTTACTCTTCAGTGCCGTGAGTGCACAGAACTGTCGCTTAGATGATTTAACTCTGACAGAAGTTGTGCTAGAAGATCCACGGCATTCGGCTCAATATGTAGCAGTGTGGTGTGGTTACACAAGCTCCCCCACTGCTGGTCCGTTTTTCTTCGAGGAGATGACACCACATGGGGTTTTTAGTTTTACAGTGACATCTGCGTGTTATAATAACCTCCTTACGATACACATGAATCCAGCTTTGCAAGACTGCAACCTCTATTTTAATATACCATGGGGAGACATCTTATGTGGCTTGCCAGGTGAAACATTTACTCGAGCAACCAGCGGTAACGACCGCATTATCTGCAAACAATTTAAAGTTTCGTGGCCTTACAGATTCCCCCAAACTAAATACATAGTACTAGGGGTAGGTGGGATACCTGAAAGATCCTATCTGTCAGGAAGGTACCTGGTCTCTTCCTGATCTCAAGGATAACATGCGATGACCAATCATTCTGAACATATTGGATATGCTGTGAGCAACTGTCGAACATGCCGTGTTACAGATGCAGCATGTAATTGAGTCGGGAGACTACTTTGAACATGTTTCGTAATCTGTTACCCACTCCCACTGTACACAGAACAGGACAGAACGCTGTTGCAGAAACAACGAAAAAGGTATGCAAATTTCAAAGAACACACAGCCCCAAGATGGGCGGTTATTTATTACAGATGCTTGATATTAAGCGCGGACTTCAGTACGAGATGCTCATAGTAGCTTCCACAACGAAACTTTGTCTCAAAACCTGGAAAAAAAGTTCAAAGAAATTCAGGTAACATGTAAAGTATGCTAGCGGCAAGACACAATCAGCGCCTAGCGAAACAAAATTAGCTCTTTACTCAAGTGAAGTGCTGAATTCTATGGACAAAGGATTTTATATTGATTCCGTATTCCTCCATATCAAAAAGGCTTTAGACACAATACTTCATGAGCGGCTTGTAACCAAACTGAGTACTACGGAATATTGTCTCAGTTACGCGGCTGGATTCGAGACTTCCTGTCAGAGGTCACTGTTCGTATTAAATGACGGCAAGTCATCGCGTTGAACAGAAGTGATTTCTGGCGTTCCCCGAAGTAGTGTTATAGGCCCTGTTGTTCCCTACGAATATTAATAATTTAGGAGACAGTCCTAGAAGCCAACTTGCATTATTTGCAGATACTATCGTTTATCACCTTATAAAGCTATCAGAAGATAAGAACCAATTGCAAAACGATTTAGATAACAGTATGGAGCGAAAATTGGTAGTTCACCCTAAATAATAAAACGTTTGTGGTCGTCCGACCGAATGGAAGAAAGAATTCGTTCAACTTTGGTTACACAACTTAAGTTGGAAAGAACACACAGATAATATTGCGGAGAAGACGAACCAAAGACTGCATTTTGTTGGAATAACACTTGGAAGATGCAACAGATTTACTAAAGAAACTGCCTACGTTACGCTTGTCCTTCCTCTTTAGGAATAGTGCTGCGTGGTGTGGGATCGTTACTAGACAGGACTAACGGAGTAATTCGCAGTATTTCGAGAACGTTCAAAGAAGGGCATCATGTTTTGTTTTAACAAGAAACAGGAGAGAGGGTGTTAAGGACTTAATACGGGACCTTGTCACGAAATTTCAATCACCACCTTTAACCTCCTGATGCGAAAATATTTTGTCGACTTCGACTTCTACAGAGGAAAAAGGCCATCTCAATAGAAAAACTATTGGTTCAAAAATGGTTCAAATGGCTCTGAGCTCTATGGGACTTAACATCTGAGGTCATCAGTCCCCTATAACATAAAACTACTTAAACCAAGCTAACCTAAGGACATCACACACATCCATGCCGGAGGCATGATTCGAACCTGCGACCGTAGAGGTCACACGGCTCAGGACTGAAGCACCTAGAAGCGCTCGGCCACAACGGACGATGAAAATACTGAATTTAGCTTTTTCCAAGCGCTTTTCGAAAGTGGAATAAATGAGAATTATAGTGAAAGGGGTTCGACGAACCCTCTGCTAGGCGCTTAAGTGTGACGTGCGGAATAGCCATGTTGTTGTAGACGTGGATGTAATAAACATTCCACAATCACCGTTGTCATGTGTTCGGTCGTTCCTCGCCTTTTCCTGCACCCATACCACAGTCTGTCTGCCTACAGTGGGATATTTTCACCTGGTGGCTGAAAGAGAAACTTATTTTTCCAGCATTCTCCGCAAACGCTACGATTCAAGAGCATACCTACGATGTTTCAAGATCCTGTGATATATACAGCTCACACTGCAGGACTCAGAACACAGATTAATTATAACCACACAGTACCTCTTCAGGAGTCTGTTATGACACCATTTTAATCGATTGAAACTGTGTGCCGGACCGAGATTCGGACTCGGGACCTTTGCCTTTCGCGAGCAAGTGCTCTAACCAACTGAGCTCCCCAAGTACTACTCACGACCCGTCGTCACAGATTCATTTCTGCCAATAACTCGTCTCCTAACTTCCGAACTTCACAGAAGCTCTTCTACGAACCTTTTAGAACTAGCACTGCTGAAAGAAAGGATACTGCGGAGGCATGGTTTAGCCACACAGTGGGGGATGTTTCCAGAATGAGTGCATCGGAGTGTGCGCTGATATGAAACTTTCTGAAGCTGTCCGGACAGGCCGTCAGTCTGGGGTAGCTCAGTTGGTTAGAGCACTTGCCCGCTACAGGCAAAGGTCCCGAGTTCGAGTCTTGTTCTGGCACAAAGTATTAATCTGTCAGGAAGTTTCATATAAGTGCACACTCCACTGCAGAGTTAAAATCTCATTCTGGAACCATTTTACACTACTGGCCATTACAATTGCTGCCGAAAATGACGTGCTACAGACAGGAAGAAGATGCTGTGATATCCAAATGATGAGGTTTT
This sequence comes from Schistocerca gregaria, assembly GCF_023897955.1. Lineage (NCBI taxonomy): Eukaryota > Metazoa > Arthropoda > Insecta > Orthoptera > Acrididae > Schistocerca > Schistocerca gregaria. The sequence continues at coordinate 206,346,110 of NC_064928.1, read as the reverse complement.
CGGAGCATTGACACAAGGTTGGCGCCGATGGTGATAACTACAACGTGCTGACACGAGGAAAGTTTCCAACCGATTTCTCATACACAAACAGCAATTGACGGGCGTTGCCTGGTGAAACGTTGTTGTGATGCCTCGGGTTTGGAGGAGAAATGCGTACCATCACGTTTTCGACTTTGATAAAGGTTGGATTGTAGCCTATCGCGTTTGCTTCTTATCGTATCGCAACAATGCTTCTCGCGTTGGTCGAGATCCAATGACTGTTAGCAGAAAATGGAATCGGTGGGATCCGGAGGGTAATACGGAATTCCGTGTTGGAGCCCAACGGCGTCATCACTAGCAGTCGAGATGATAGGCATCTTATAAGCATGGCTGTAACGGATCGTGCAGCCACGTCTCGATACCTGAAACAGATGCAGACGTTTGCAGAACAACAACCATCTGCACGAACATTTCGACGATGTTTGCAACAGCACGGACTATCAGCTCGGAGACCATGGCGGTTACCCTTGACGCTGCATCATAGACAGGAGCGCCTGCGATGGTGTACTCAACGACGAACCTGGGAGCACGAATGGCAAAACGTCATTTTTTCGGATGAATCCAGGTTCTGTTTACAGCATCATGATGTTCGCATCCGTGTTTGGCGACATCGCAGTGACTGCACATTGGAAGCATGTATTCATCACCATACTGATGTATCACCCAGCGTGATGGTATGGGGTGCCATTGGTTACGTGGTTCGGTCTCCTCTTGCTCGCATTGACGGCACTTTGAACCGTGGACGTTATATTTCAAATGTGTTAAGACCCATGGCTCTACCCTTCATTCGATCCCTGCGAAACACTAAATTTTAGCAGGATAATGCACGGCCGAATGTTGCAGGTTCTATACGGGCCTTTCTGGATACAGAGAATGTTCGATTGCTGCCCTGGCCAGCACATTCTCGAGATCTCTCACCAAATGAAAACGTCTGATCAATGGTGTCCGAGCAACTGGCTCGTCACACCACACCAGTAACTACTCTTGATGAACTGTGGTATCTTGTTGAAGCTGCATGGGCAGCTCTACCTGTACAGACCACCCAAGCTGTGTTTGGCTCAATGCCAACGCGTATCAAGGCCGTTATTATGGTCAGAGGTGGTTGTTCTGCTAACTGATTTCTCAGGGTCTATGCACCCAAATTACGTGAAAATATAATCACATGTCAGTTCTAGCATAAAATATGTGTCCAATGCATACACGTTTATCATCTGCATTTCTTCCTGGAGTAGCAATTTTAATGGCCAGTAGTGTAATTAATTCTGTCAATAATGATATGAAAGAAAAATCAGATGTTTGTTGCCCCTGGACGCGGTTTATTACGTAACCTGCAGTTTGGATGGGTTGACCGATTTTTAATAATATACTTTACAAGAATTTGTATTTCATGGTAAAAATGATTGTTTGAATGGACGTTAATGCGACGCCTGGTAGGTGGTTCAAGGGCGTACTTGACGAGTATTTGGACGGAAGGGGCGGGAGCTGTGAGATGAAGACGCCAGTCTGTGGCCGTTGGGGCGAACTGGCAGCCTACTTGCGATGCGCCCCTGGACCGCTGCCTGGAGCTGGAGGGAGCCTGGGCCCTGGAATTCGCCAATACTCGCTGCCCCGTCAGCGGCCGCCCTGAAGAGGCAATATACATGCGTGGTCTGCGTCGGCTCCGCGCTGTCCCTCGCTGTCTCCATGCTGTCCCCGCGCTGTTTCTGTGATGTCCCTCCATCCACATGGCGGAACGGGAGACCGCCCACCCAGTGGAACCACGTCCGTTACTCGTCCTCTGGTAATGGTCGCTGCCGTAACTGAATTAGCGCCGGGGCGGAATTCTAGCGGCATCGTTATCGTGCTGTCTGTAGCCGTTGTAACTTTGCCGTGTCTCAGTACCCTAGGGCACGCCCGATAGTATATGCTGTCGAGGCAACCATAGCTTCCATTATATGGAACGTTTGCTGATGTATAGGAATTCTTTTCCGAGCCTTATAGCTCGTACTACATGAAAAATCTACATCTACATGGGTACTCTGCAAATCACATTTAAGTGCCTGGCAGAGGGTTCATGGAACCAGCTTCACAATTCTCTATTATTCCAATCTCGTATAGCGCGCTGAAAGAATGAACACATATATCTACCCGTACCAGCTCTGTTTTCCCTTATTTTTTCGTGGTGATCGATTTCTTCCTATGTAGGTCAGTGTCAAAAAATATTTTCGCATTCGGGGGAGAAAGTTGGTGATTGGAATGTCGTTAGAAGATTCCGTCGCAACGAAAAAAGCCTTTCTTTTAATCATTTCCAGCCCAAATCCTGCATCATTCCTGTGAAACTGTCTCCCATATTTCGCGATAATACAAAACGTGCAGCCTTTCTTTGAACTTTTTCGATGTATTCCGTCAGTCCTATCTGGTAAGGATCCCACACCGCACAGCAGTATTCTAAAAGAGGACGGACAAGCCTAGTGTAGGCAGTTTCTTTAGTAGGTCAGTTACATTTTCTAAGTGTCCTGCCAATAAAACGCAGTCTTTTGTTAGCCTTCCTTCCCTACAATATTTTCTATGTGTTACTTTCCATTTAAGTTGTTCGTAATTCATATTCCTAGGTATTTAGTAGAATTTATTGCTTTTAGATTACACAGATTTATCGTGTAGCCGAAGTCTGCGTTCCTTTTAGCACTCATGTGGATGACCTCGTACTTTTAGTTATTTATAAATGTTTTCTAAATCGTTTTGCAGTTTGTTTTGATCTTCTGATGCCTTTAATAGTCGATAAACGACATCGTCATGTCCAAACAACCGAAGACGGCTGCTCAGATTGTGTCCCAAATAGTTTATGTAGATAAGGAACAGCAAAGGGCCTATAAGACTACCTTCGGGAACGCCTGAAATCACTTCTGTTTTACTCGATGACTTTCCGTCATTTACTACGAACGAATGATCATCGTAGGAGTGAAAAATCATCTGCATGCATCAAAGCGGTTTCCCTAGTTACGCTTCATGCAGGCGTTGTTAATCATTACTGCCACATCACGCTTCATGTAATTAAATTTAGGACAGGAAGGACATATAAATCAAGATTGGCCATCTTCTGCTAATTTAGCAATTTTTCTTGGATTCTAAGAACAGAAACCTTTTGTACCGAAGTCACTTTGTCCTCCCGTACGGAGACCTACTCCATTAACTTATATTCGACAACCGTAAAATACGAAACCTTTCGGTGAATGCAATGTCGAGCTTGATAAATCCGATATGAATCAGATTAACACGTAAATACAACGGAATGTATGTGAGATTGATAGTAAGCACAAGAGCTACTTCCATGCCAATTCGACAACTCTCACACCCAATTGACAATAGGACAGAAACAATGAAAAGCACCACATTATAGTCCATGTGGCCTAAAGCTGAGACTTTATCGTGATGATGCTTCCAGTAGCACAGAATACCGGATTAGACCCTTTTTCTGATCTCCAGGATCTGACATCCACGTGAGACGAAACCATCAGAAATAAAGATTTGCACAACGAGCGGTTAACCTATTACCACACGGAGTGTCGAAATTCATACGTCTGAACGTGGTAGGGAATCCAGGAAACCTGAAAAGGGTATGCAAGGACTCGGACTAGATAGAGTAGCGATCAGTGAAGTAAAATGGAAAAATTGATTTCTGGTCACACAAACACAGGATAATTTCTACAAAACCAGAAAATGGTATAGCAGTATTCGAAGGCACAGCAAAGTAGGGAAGGGAACCAGTTACTACTAACAGTTCAGTGACAGATGTTCTCATACTCGAGCGCAAACAAGTTCCAAGAACGGTAGTTCAGTAATAGATGCCGACGTCATTAACAGAAGGCAAAGAGGTAAAGAAAGTATATTAATATATTGAACTGGTAATCCAGGATGTAAAGGTAGATGAAAATTTAGTAGTCTTTTGAGGTTGGAACGCCGTGTAAAGGTAAGAAATAGAAGCATTAAGAGGAGATATAGGATTAGTTGTAGGCATGAGTTGGTAGAAATACTCATGCAGTCCTGCAACAGATTCCCGATAGTAATAGCAAGTATACTGATAAAAAACTACAGGAGATGGATGTTGGAGTGGAAAAGGCCTGCAAGTACCAAAAGATTCAACAATTACATCATGGTCAGGCAGATACTACATTGTGAGGCGTACACAGGAACAGATATAGACCTACATCTTAAATTAGTAATGATGAAGAGCTTACGAGAGTTGTCCGGAAAAATCGATGCATAATTAGGAGTAATGAGATACGCTTCATGTTCTTTGAGGCTATGCAGTTCGTTTACGGTGTATTTCCTAATGTTTTTATTGTGTTGGACATGAAGTTGGTTTTGTGCAGAGGTTGTAAAAATTACGATTTCTATATGTTTAAATTGTGTGCAATACGTTGAAGCTGTTTCGAGGATATTACTAATTCTTCCTTCACAGAGTGAGGGAAAGTCTATATATTCTTACAACTAGTTACTCATTATTTATGGACGGTTAGGCGACACTTTGTCCGTCATCTACCATCTTGTATCTTCAACGAAAGGTCTTTTCACCATCGAACGCATGATATTTAAAAATGAACTAAGTTTATTTAATATTCTAAGGATTTTCCATGATCTGAAAACAAACTTTTGTTAGTTAACAGCAGCATATATTTCATAATGTTTTCAACTTGTATCTGGCTTTTGATGACACTTTTAACGTCATTCACTTACTGAGTGTTGGTGCAGTGTGACCTTGTCCTTTGGAACATTTTTCCACATTTAGGAAAAACCTTACTTCCATGCAGTAGGCATGAAAGATGCGCTACCATTTGAAACTGTTATAAGAAAATGTATTAAACATTTAGGACAGAAGTCTGAAAAGTATTGCAAATTACAACACTCTTACCTAGTTCCTTAATTGTTTTACTCGCGTCTTTGTTGCATCTTACACATTAATCCCAATTGTCAATTTCATCAATGCTTTGCCAGAATTCTTTCTTCACAGTTTGTCTGATACTTAACAGCTGCCGTTAGAATCGCACTTCATCTGCCGGGTGTTTGCGTTGCCCTCATCATTTCATAATCATTCAGGAAAGTGGCTAGGTTGGACTTCGTACGGGCGCTGATAACCGCGCTGTTGAGCGCCTCACAAACCAAACATCATCATCATCATCATCATCGACACACGTTAACTTGGCGAGACCTCCCGCAGTGCGTATCTACTTGTGTGACCACGTGAACATCAGCAGGGGTTGACAGCAACAATAAAAGCGTCTTTCATGGTATCGTCTGGAAATGCAACACTCTTCTCTACAATTTCTCACCCTTTCGGTACTTTTACAACACACAACGGTACTTTATACAAAATCGTGTTCAGACGTAGACAGAAAAATGTTTGCCAAGCACGGAAGCAAAGGAGAAGGCGCTTCTAGTCCCAGTTTTCAATGAAAAAGAAAGTCCTGAAATTTGAAGGAATTATAATTAAGAACAGTTCCTAACAACTTCCAGAATTTCGTTAATTTGTTCGGGAGGACGACAACTATGGATAAACAGATTCTCAGCAATAATATTCTGGTCTAGGTACGTTGATATAAACATTTTTAATATCTAAAGACGATATGTTGGAATCAGCGGAAATTTTCAAGTCTAGAATGAAATTTTCACTCTGCAGCGGAGTGTGCGCTGATATGAAACTTCCTGGCAGATTAAAACTATGTGCTGGACCGAGACTCGGGATCTTTGCCTTTAGTGGGCAAGTGCTCTACCATTTCATTGTAGAAACATCCCCCAGGCTGTGGCTAAGCCATGTCTCCGCAATATCCTTTCTTCCAGGAGTGCTACTTCTGCAGGGTTTTGCAGGAGAGCTTCTGTGAAGTTTGGAAGGTAGGAGACGAGATACTGTCGGAATTAAAGCTGTGACAACGGGGCGTGAGTCGTGCTTGGGTAGCTCAGTTGGAAGAGCACTTGCTGTGAAAGGCAAAGGTCCCGAGTTCGAGTCTCGGTCCAGCACATAGTTTTAATCTGCCAGGATGTTTCAATTTTCAAGTCGTTTGCAATATAAGTTAGATGTCCAAGGCTACGTAACGAAAAACTAGATGGGTGGACATAATGCTTTTATTATAGTTGGCTAATAACTTTTCTGCCTGGCAGCCAACACCAATTCTAGCGTTGTCCATCGGAAGCCCCGGAAGACCTGTCTTACATAACCTGATAACCGCTCTTAACCTGGATGTACGTGGATTCTTACCTATGAGAGGTCTCTTGTGAAAGACATGAATTGGAATTTATTTGTTTCTTGAATTTCGCCAAAAACACTGCAACTGGATCAAATATACAGCGACAAATAATATTGTTCAAACGAACCCTACACTTTGGCTACGTATTCACCCTCTCCGTAACAATACACGTCTTACCCTTAGCAGCCCTTACTGTGATCGCTCTCTGATAATCTAGTTTTTGTATAGATGATGCGAAAAGCTGCGTTTGCCAGGTTAACTTCGAATACCCGTGCAGACCAATCCCTTGCTGTTCAAAATTTCCCAGTATTAACTTATTAATTTTAATGGGCGTTTCATTTCTGTGAGCAGCAGATGGTGTATAATGAGTGTGTAACGCCATAAACAATTTGTTGTTGGGGTAACGGCTTAATAGTGTAGTGTGATGAGACTTTGTCAAGCAGGCCTTCTTCACTGGTATTGAACTTAATGACTGGTTGCAAACCAGTGAGGAAAATTTAAACGCTCTTTGAGGATTACTAGTAGCGTGAGGTTCCCTACTTTTATAACGTATCTTTCGTAGTTTCTTCTACCTCTCAACCTCTATTCACATGCTCACGTACTCCGTCAAATTCCTTCATGTTAATCTCACTTGCCAACTGCAACTGTGCAATACAAAAGACCTCACTGGCTCTGTCTAGTTTTCACCTATAACTAGCGGATTTCTACACGTCGGCAAAAAGTCATAAAGCGCTTGTTTAATCATGCAGAAATATGAGCACTGTTATTCAATCCACTAACAATATAATTTGTAGCCGCGCGGGATTAGCCGAGCGGTCTAGGCAGTCATGGACTGTGCGGCTGGTCCCGACGGAGGTTCGAGTCCTCGCTCGGGAGTGTGTGTGTGTGTGTGTGTGTGTGTGTGTGTGTGTGTGTGTGTGTGTTTGTCCTTAGGATAATTTAGGTTAATGTAGTGTGTAAGCTTAGGGACTGATGACCTTAGAAGCTAAGTCCCATAAGATTTCAGACACTTTTTTTTTTTGTTACCTAACAAGTTAGGAAAGTGGTGTGGATCACATACTCCTCTCACGAACGGGCGATCAAAAAGTCAGTATAAATCTGAAAACTGAATAAATCACAGAATAATGTAGACAGAGTGGTACAAATTGACACACATGCTTGGAAAGACATGAGGTTTTATTAGAACCAAAAAAATACAAACGTTCAAAAAATGTCCGACAGGTGGCGCTTCATCTGATTAGAATAGCAATAATTAGCATAACAAAGTAAGACAAAGCAAAGATGATATTCTTTACAGGAAATGCACAATATTTCCACCATCATTCCTCAACAATAGCTGTATCCGAGGAATAATGTTGTAAACAGCACTGTAAAATGTGTCCGGAGCTATGACGAGGCATTCGCGTCGGATTTTGTCTTTCTGCGTTCCTAGAGATGTCGGACGATCACGATACACTTGCGACTTTCACGCGTCTAGCAATACTTTATAATTTTTTTTTGTTCTAACAAAACACCAAGTCATTCCAAGCATGTGTCAATTTTTACCTCTCTATCTACATTAATCCGCAGTTTATTAAGTTTTCAAATTTATACTGCTTTTTTGATCACCCGGTACTTAATAAATGGACCTTGTAAGTTCATACCAAAAGCAAATACTGACGATGTGTAACAACTGGCGTGCCTATGAAGAAATGTCAGCACTCATAGATAGATAAAAAACGGTTCTAAAAAAGAGCATTGTCACTTATGAGAGTCATGTCTCAAACGAAAGAATTAGGAATCACAACAGATCCCTGATAAATAAACATTGAAACAGCATCTCAAATGAAATATTGATAGGATCATCCACATGTGACGTGAATCAACTGCCAAAAACGAGACTGACCTGTGTGAGGTCTTGAACTGTATACATTCCGACCAAAATATGCTCTTGTCCGCCTAAGCCAGGCAATGAAATGTCCCTCATTGATATTATTCAGGGAAGTACTGGGATCTGTAGTGACGAAAGCCGATACGCTCATGTGTCTCCGCCACCAACACAGTAGCTGACGACATAAGCTTCGAGAGTCCGGTGAGTTGAAGCGTGTGATGTGGCTGCCGTCCGTATACCGAATCTGTGATGAGAATTGAGGTCACACAGGCAAAACGTAAAACAAGAAACCTGCACTCTAGTACTATGCGGAAGAGTTAATCTCACCACGCAAACTATTACTCGGTTCTCTGTAACAAGAGTTACGGTACCGAAGTAGGGAACCTTTCGTCCTTGTTGTTTATAGTGCGATTTTTCGCCTTGTATCTGCTACCTGACTGACTGTAGGTTCACTACCAGTGAAACACGCCTAGTTAAGCAAGGCTCATCACACAATAGTTTTCATTCCTGACTGTATTGCATTCTTCAGTCACTACAGGATCCAGCCCTTGTGTTACTACCATCTATAAGGGATAGTTTGTTGCTTCACACAGGCTGCCAAGAACATATTTTACTCTAAATGTGTACAGTCCGATACGTAACACAGGCAATCTTGTTTTAGGTAATTCATCCTCGTCACATTGAGATGGTTCCCATATATTTTTCGTTTGAGCTACTGTTTCAATGTTTATTGATTACAGATCAGCTCTGATTCCTAATTCTATTCTTTCCTTTTAGACATGACTCATCACTGTCAATGGTCTTTATACCATTTGACGATTGTGTTTTGTCAATTTAGCAGTGCTGACAACTTTACCTAGCCATGCAAATCAGTACTCTACGGCATTATGTAACCCATGACATAGCATTTGTATGTTCCACTTTCTTTTCGTATGAAATTTTTTAGTCGCATTTATTAAGATTATACAAGCCCCTTCTTGTGGAGCGTGTGTGGTCGACACGCGTTTCCTAGCTTGTTGCGTAATATTTGTTTCCAGATTTATGTGTAGTCATTCAGTATTTTAGGACATCTAAAATAACTGCATTAATTTGGAAAAATATTTTTTGCAGATATTCGCACCAGGAGATGCAACTCAAAAGTTGCGAAATGTCGTGTGTTGGTTTATAAGTGATTTGAAGAATTATAGTTACATCGAACCATTGAACATTTAATTCAGTTATAATGCCTGTATTCTAAAAATCTGTATGAAGTGTCCAACATTCATGTATCTATCATTAGTGCCTTACATCCATGTGTAAATACTTAATACTTGCAGTATGATATCCGTAATTGTAGGTTGCTATGTGTACTTAAACCGCTACTTTCAGTGGCACTAAATTCCACATAATAGTCGTGTCTTTTTCAAAACGAATAAACCTAAAGAAAATAATATAACATGTGACAATTCCCAAGCATGGTTCTCTGCGGATACAACCACGTAAACGAAGCAGAATCTGAAATGCTATACTATTAATCACTGATTAAATTTCTCCTTACTGAACCCAAGGATCGAAACAAAGAAACAAGATTCAATTTTCACATGAACAACAGGATATTTACGCAGGTTCGTTCATTCACTCTCTCACAGATTTATCGTACTTCGTTGTAGTTACCTTACAATGCAGCTATGACAAAACAAAACATCAGAATGGAGAAATAGCGGCTCTCTTGAAGTTGTCTAGGAACATTTAGCTGCAGTGGCATGAAAATAATTTAGCAATGGAAAAGTATGCTTGGCACCTGCATAGTTCCTTAATCAGAAGTGGTACTGACAGAACCGTCGACTGTAGGAGACACATAACGAATATTTATTTAGTGTAGCAGTCATGTTTCGTAAAAATGGTATTCGCCACATATCATTATGACGTATCTGCTATGTCAGACAGTACAACAGTGTGGAGCACATATATATAATGTAACTATAATTTTTGAGGTTTATATACTAAAAATCTCATTGTACATAACTTTTTACTCATGATTGCGGATTATATTCACATACTTTACTCTCTTTTATCTTGCAGTTTCGAATTGTAAACATGATTGTGACAAAGCATCTCACTTTATAAACGGATGTAGATACTGTTCTGTGGTCCTTACCCTTACGACTCTTGCGGAGCTGTTAATTTAGTCTACCGTTTATATTATGAAGATAGGACTGCAGCCTTCTTTATACCTTCAGATCTGAAGATTGACTAACTGGTCGAAACTAGTAATCACTGTATCCTTTCATGTGAGCATGCCATAAGAAGATTGCAACCTTACATGGAAAGGTGGGCTTCTGCAACACTGAGAATATGAGGAAATAAGAATATTTATTTAATTTCTTCTGCATGAAACATAGATTTAAGACTTCATGGCTATTAACTACTACCATATTTCCTAATCTGTATTTCGAAATATGAGATTTTAGTCTACTGTTTACTATTTCATCTCAACAATGAAAGGGTTTTGCACACGACAAATTTGCAGAGGCTGCACGAGCGACACGGTCCCATCAGTACAGTCACGCGGAGACTGGGCCTATAACGTACATGTGAAGAAGTATGTAATATGAAACATTTATTTGGTGAACGAAATGCAGTAAAGACAATTCGTAAACACAAAGGAATCTGTGCCACTTTATTATAACCGCCACTCTGCCATTCATACAATATCAGAGCCTAAGAAATTTCCACCATCTAGTATGGATCTGCACACATTTACTTGTAAAAAAAAAAGTTACCTTCTGATCCACAACTGTTACTTAAGGAGAACTTACAATTTTATGCAGCAGTTTGCTAATACAATCCAATTGCTGCTTTCATACATAGCTCTCTCTCTCTCTCTCTCTCTCTCTCTCTCTCTCTCTCTCTCTCTCTTCCTCTTCTCCTTCTATTTCTACATCTACTTCTCCTTCTCACAGTATGTAATTTAGACCAGTTTCAAAAGACACTACAATATACCGTACGAAAAATACACCTTCTCTCTAGCACAGTCTCGAACAGAATAGAATGAACAACAAGGCTTTGTCTTCGTTCAAAACGTGCACCTCACGCCTAGCGTCTCAGGGCTCTGGCCGCATTCGCCAGAAAAATCGTCGACAGAGGGAACTACTGAAGGTAGACTCCGCAACAGACATGTGGCTGTCCACAAGTAGCTTCAAAGATAACAGCTAAAGCTACTCGCAACCAGACGACGCTTCGCAAATCGAATGTACGAGTATTTAAGTTGGCAAATGTTGGCAATATTTCATACAAAACGTTCTCCATTTACTGACGGTGCAATTTGCTCAGGAGTTTTGCTCTGTAAGCTTGTTTATTTTCCATAAGAATTTTCCAGCAATTCAGATAAGGCTTCCCTTCCTTCAGATACATGGCGGCAGAGTCGCTGTCTTCACAGATTATTGCTTCCACCACATAAGCTCTCTATTTTCAGATTAATAGGTAGTGCAGGCAACAGGTGTAGCCAAGAGATAAACAACACATTTATGTCGTAGAATTCAAACAGTAAAGCTGCATTCTATTGCAGTTCGTGGCCATGTAGTATAGTGTTTGCAAGTAGTGTTTTAGTTAAAAACTCAGTTATGTTAGTGCTCTGATCTTCTGCCGCCGTCCAATTTCGATACACTTTGCATAGCCCTTACCGCCAGCCGGTGTGGCCGAGCGGTTAAAGGTGGTTCAGTCTGGAACCGCGTGACCGCTACTGTCGCACGTTCAAATCCTGTCTTGGGTAAGGGTGTGTTTGATGTCCTTAGGTTAGTTAACTTTAAGTAGTTTTAAGTTCTAGGTGACTGATGACCTCAAATGTTAAGTCCCATAGTGCTGACTAACCATTTGAATCCTTTGAGCCATAGCCCTTACCACTTACGAACTTTATTTTTGAAATCAGACTGCGTTATTAATGGATCATATTCTGTGTTTAGGAGTATATTTCCGGAGGCAGACTTACTTCATAATCTTCTATGTACACTCGAATGTAGTTTCAAGGAGAGCGACAAGGTTGAAAAGTCGACTGCATTACACTTCACTGTCTCTTGGTGGGAGGTACCTGCAGTCAGAATTGGTCCTTTGGGGTAATTAACAGCTGTATGCAGCTACTGGGATCTGGTGGGTGTTGTATTGTATACTACCCTGTGCGAGGATGGATGGTAGAGCAAATGGGGTTCAAGCTTCTGTATGTCCATCCTTCTGACTGGAGGTTTGAGAGACTTTGGCTGTTCACATGTGGAACACCTACAGCTATCCGTAAGATGTTATTTATAACATGGCTATACGTTTCGGTGCTTCAGTGGCCCATCTTCAGGAAACTGGCGCTGAGGGGGCTGTGCCTCCAACCACCTACCATCATTTGGTAGGTCATGGCTGCAGGAACTCATCAATGTTACAGGTAGTCTTCGAAAATAGATGTTGGCCGCTGATGAGTCGCATATAAGATTGGAGTTAACACCCTCAGGGTAAGTTAAGGCCTGAGTATGGCGTACTGAAGAACAGGATTTGAAGCAATTCAATAAATAACATGAGTAAGACGGTGGGTCTTCCATTTAGTACTTGGAATTGGAGTTCCACCTAGCTAAGATGGGGACCAGAGCAGGGACAATAAGAGGAAATGAAAGGGAATGGTGGTTAGAGATTGGAGCTCTGAAATGGGATAGTAAGTTTTCAGTTACACCGTGTAGGAGGGACAGACGTCAGGTACATCAGAGTCTCATCGTTCTGTCTTCATCACTGACAGATGGACAGTTCTGTGACCTGTTGGCATACGTTAAAGTGTTGTCAGCTGCTGCAGGTTTGGAGGGTAATTACATGAGCCCGTTGCCAACAGGATACTGGGGTGAATTTCAACTATGCCTGCTGCCACTTAGTCACAACGGTGACTGAAAAAAAGGGCTACGAAGATCTTTCATGGATGAGGAATTAATCTGTGTGACTGCCTACTGTTCAACTATGGAGCGGGGCGCCTGGGGCTGCCACGGCTAGGCAGTGCTTGCACCACCTTACCAGCTGTACACTTGCATTGCTCCTCCATGTCGCTGTCGGGTCTTCTTCCAGCGACAAGTGTCATCAGAGGTATGAAGATGTCTGGAGTCAAGGCTAAGCACTACTAAGCTCAACGAGATATCTGAGGATTTGGCGAACAATAATGCTAGACTGTGCGGACAGGCCGGCCGCCACTCCACCCTATGCGAGGCTGTGGAAATGACCACGGGCAACACCAGGATCCACGAATGCAGTTTCTACGATGGGTGCTTGTAATGTCTCTTGCAGTGGTCTCTCCGCGATATTTTACGAAATTTTATAAATTGTATAGCTCAGTACATATCTCGAAATACCTCTTCATATCTTACCGATTCCTAAACTTTAATATACGATGATTATCAATGCAAAGTAGTTTCAAGCCGTATTATTCCTTGGAGCGTGCATTTACTCCATGGAATAGCTTCTTTGCTTTCTGTTTTCTCTTATGAAAAGAATGATTCAGATCATGCCGATTAGCAGTGAATGAACAAATATGTATATGGATGTATTGTTGAGCTAGTCGCCATCTTGATGAGATTCTGTATGAGAAGGAATTTAATACATGAACTAAACTAACGTAAGTGTGTTCGCGTATTATTTATCTGATTATTATTGACAGTGTCTGCTTACTACGCTGTGTTGCACGGGATCAGTGGGGAACGTCTGATTGACAGTGGACGAACCTGCCGTTTTCTATGCTCAAGATATCCAGTTACTTCAAATGAATAGGCTAACACAGTCTTACCAGCAGGTCTCCGGTCTTCCCCAAGTGATCACCGAAAGTTAATAATTATTGCAAATGTTTTCAGGAGATCGACTGACAATTTTCGTCGCACCGAGACTTAGAAATTGCTTCACTGCCTTATGGAATTTAAGTTAACCTCAATTTAATCAGGATAGAACTGCAATGAACTGTGTCAATGTGATAAGCCTGCTTTGTGAATAAAAGTTCCCTTAATATACGCATGTTTTTATTACCCTGATCAGTGAAGCTAAATCAGGCCGTTGTGAGAGAGCTTATTTAAATTTCAGATTCCACAAAAATATTAAATGCTGACATGTCACTCAGCGCGTACCACACGGACGCAGCATAGCTGTTACCAGGGAGGAGACTGTATCACTATTAAACTCTAAGCTAGAAATGGATGGAAATTTAATTTAAATTGACGCTTGGGGGGTGGGGGGGAGGGGGGGGCGACATAAACGTTCGACAATCCCAAACCATTGAAGGGTAGTATCATCCAATGAACCCACAACATGAACTGAATCATATGTGAAGGGAAATGTCGTAAGATGTATCTGTTGTGTTGACCACAATACAGGTAGAGGTTCAACTTTTGCGGGCGCAGTTAGAATATCTGTTTGTCTATTCCCACGGAACAATATTTGTGAAATATTCAATGTCAATGAAAGTCTCCAAGAGCCATAAAACCAAGAAGCAATTTTATTTTATTTTGGAGACAACCAGTTACAGCATCTGGCTAAGTCACGCTGAAAGTGGTAACTTTCAAAATATAAGAAAATAACATCTTAGCTATATGGCTGTTGTAGAATTTCATTGACTCAACCAGCCCATATCCATGATGGATCAGCAGAGATATTGTGAAATAATAGCTGTCTTAGCAAATTTTATAATCAGTCATTGTTTTTAAATTCACTTAATTCCTTTCCTGTATTTCCAATGACGGAGGCGCGATTGTTGGGCTTGGTCAGTGATTCCTAAGCACAATGATTTATTCATTTATTTATATATTTATCCAGACGTAATTGGGGCCATCAGGCCCTCTCTAACACTGGAGCAGTGTTTCACGATGCAATATCATTTTTGCATCATAGTTACCTTACAAATAACAATTTTTGTATGCCAGCTAGTATTATAATGTTTTTAATGTGTGCAATGGCAGTGTACATAAAGAGTAATGGCTATGGAGTAATAAAGTTAATACTGGCAGTATACGTACTACCACAGCTTCTGACACTGATAGTGATTATAGCAACAATAAAAGAATAACAGCAACAACAGTAGCAATAATGATAGTGGCTGGTAGATGCCTGGATAAAGAAATAAAATTCCATTTTGCAGCATTTCGAAATGGTTAAGTCATATCGAAGTATTCTACCGAAAGTGACTATGGAGTTTGCCAAAAGAGACGTTCCTTTCGGGAATATACACGCGTATCAATAGACAAAGAGAGTATTACATTCCAGCTGCAAACCTCGTAGCAGTCCCAACTTTTACCTCCAGCACTGTTGCCAACGGAATGGAAACCACTTAAGACATCTGCCATTTATTCCTTTTTTGTCATTATGAGCGTTGTTAAACAACAGATATTATTAATTGTACAATGATCCTGTTATTCTTTTTATCCATTTAGAATCTCAAGATGATCGCTGGCTGTCAGGGAACGGTCATCGCACTGTGAAATACTTACCTAATATGTCAGAAAAATTCTAGAAATACTCAAGTAATCCAAAATAGTACACTAAACATGTTAATGTTAAATGTTCTTAGACTAAAAATAAGTTTTTTCACTGACTTTTGTCAGTAGAATATTTCTGAGGAATTACTGAAATTATTTAATAAAGGATCATATTTTGAGACACAGTCCACATCATCAGGGTACAACACCAAATAAAAAAAGTTTGTTGTTTACAATTTGGTGATATTCTGTGTCCATCCTGGGAAGAAAAACAAGGGTAACCTATTTCGGTGAATATTTAACTTCGTTTGTCACTGTAGTCTCACATAATTTATTTAATGAACACTTACTTTGTTAATTTGAAATGGCTGTTGTTCATTTCCTTACATCCGTTGCTATGGCTCCTTGGATGGATGTTACTGGACACATCACAATAGCACAGACATTTCATATGCACAAGGTAAGGGATTGTTTAAAGAGAATATGTCATCAGTAAACTAACGAAGAAGCTATTTACTGGTACTGGATTTTCCTTCTCTTTCTCCGCAAAATGGTCACAGCACATGCCAAGACTGTAAAGAACAAGTTCAGTAACTTTGTATCTGTGTGTACTTTGGTTAAAATGTTCACTATTGTGGCCTGAAGATGAGGTTCCTGCCTGGGAACATGGGGTATTATTAAATAAATTAAATAAATCAACAAAAATTGGTGACTACTAGCGGTTTCCGAAAAACGTTTTTTATATTTTTGAAACAATCATGGCCGACTGACAGTCTACATGGATTTAAACATAAACTTACTTCATTAATGAGACGGCATATATTCAGTGTTGTGTGGTACTACCAGTGTGTGAATACTCGCTACACGAAGTTCACAGCTGTGCTACCAAATATAAAAGGAGAAACATACCACATCTATATATAGCGTCTACTAGCACTGAATGCAGTATATCTTCTAGTTTTATTTCCGTGGGACGCTGTTAGTTTCCGACGATCCAGCAAGGTGGCTTGCACTATCGTGGTATTTCAATTATCATCACGGAGACGTATAACGGTGGAGAGTGTGGGCATTTTTGTTTATGGTTTCATGACTAAACTCCAAATGCGCTACTACAAAATGTTTCAAATGGCTCTGAGCACTATGCCACTTTACTTCTGAGGCCATCAGTCCCCTAGAACCTACAATCAGTTAAACCTAACTAACCTAAGGACATCACACACATCGATGCCCGAGGCAGGATTTCAACCTGCAACCATAGCGGTCGAGCGGTTCCAGACTGTAGCGCCTAGAACCGCTCGGTCACCACGGCCCGCTACTACAGTTAAGGAGTAAGTATTGGGAGGCATTACCTCAAATACAAACTGTTAGTAATTGGTAATATCGTTAGACTGCTATTGGTCACTTACCTGACGTCCTATTTGATACACAGCTAGTTTCGGTGCAACGATTGTAACAATTATTAAGAGCTACTCTTTGAGTTAGTGGATTGCGATGTTTAACCTTACAGTGTCTTTGAATGAATCAGGTCGCACATGTCACCTAGCGGACGCTGGCAAGGATCACCGCCCAGGTCTTCAGAGTGCTGTTGGCCAGTGGCACTCAGCCCTAGTGAGGCTAATTGAAAGTGGCACGGGTCACGAAACCTGACAGTGAATGGGACAGTGGTATGCTGACCAAATGCCCCTCCATATCCGCAAAGGTGACGCCTCTGGGCAGTGGATGACACGATGGCTGGTCGGTACCATTGGGCCTTGAGGGTCTGTTTTGACAGTTCTCGTTTTCTTTACTTATCTATTTCACAATTAAAGGCTACTTTCGAACATCTAATTTATATACAACCTGAATATTTTCCTCCTATAACAGGACTAACTAGCCTACACTTTGCATCCTACTAAGTAATATTTGTGTAGACATCTGTTGTGTGTTTGGTTGTGACTGTATGTGTGTTTGTATTGAGTGTTCAGCTCTGATACCAAATTGGAGTTTAGTTACCAGAGGCGCATAACAGAAAAGAAATGTACAATTATATTAGCCTCGGTAATTAAATGGGTATAAAAGCGCAGGTCCTTTGTAAGGGTGAACGCTACCGTGGGAGAGGTGATAAAAACGCAAATTAATCAGTCACGGTGAATAAAGACGACAATTTAAAGAAAGAAAACGTAGACTGTTTACCGTTGGAAAGAGCATAAATTAATCCATCAACATTAATGGCGCATAAAAAAAAAGGGAATGCTGCCATTGAGGTAGGAATAGGGTTGTCTGTCGAAGCGCTGTCCTCTGTGCGTGTTGAGTGGAGCACAATGGAGGACAAAGCCCGCATTCCTTTCTCGCTTTTATTCCGACGCTGCAGTGAAAAGCGGCATCCACGAGCGAACGAGCGTGCGAAGCGTTAGGTAGGCGATCAAGCGCAGCGTATCAGCTGTTAGCCGGTTGGTACAAACTTTGCACAATAGCGCGCCGGCACAATGGTGTGGTGTTTGCGAGAATTCGGAGCCTCTGAGGCCCGACATACGTGGATTAAGTACGAAATCCTCCGGCCCCTCCACTTCCCCTCCGCCTTCCAATCGTTTCATTATGCTCTCTGGTCGGAAGTGCTTACGGCGTCGACTGTGCGTTTATCGACACAGCCTGGAGTGACTGATTTAAATACGCACTACCCCTTTAACTAGCTCCTCTTCCTCTTCATTACTATAAAAAAGACTCTCCTTTAACAGCTTATCTGACAGAACAGAAATTCCACCACCAAGACCAAAGTACTGTAGGCTAATGAGATTTTGGGAATATATTTGGCTAGTCAGCATACACTACTGGCCACTAAAATTGCTACACCATGAAATTTAACCGACAGGAGGAAGATGCTGTGATATGCAAATGATCAGCTTTTCATAGCATTCAAACAAGGTTGGCGCCGTTGGCGACTCGTACAACGTGCTGACATGAGGAAAGTTTCCACCCGATTTCTCATACACAAACTGCAGTTGACAGGCGTTGCCTGGTGAAAGGTTGTTGTGATGCCTCGTGTAAGGAGGAGAAATGCGGATCATCACGTTTCCGACTTTGATAAATGTCGGATTGTATCCTATCGCGATTGCGGTTTATCATATCGCGACAATGCTGCTCGCGTTGATCGAGATCCAACGACTGTAAGCAGAATATGGAATCGGTGGGTTCAGGAGGATCCAAACGACGTCGTATCACTAGCAGTCGAGATGACAGGCATCTTATCAGCATTGCTGTAAGCGATCGTGCAGCCACGTCTCGATTCCTGAGTCAACAGATTGGGACGTTTGCAAGACAACAACCTTCTGCACGAACAGTTCGACGACGTTTGCAGCAGCATGGACAATCAGCTCGGAGACCATGGCTGCGGTTACCCATGACGCTGCGTCACAGACAGGAGCGTCTGCGATGGTGTACTCAACGACGAATCTGGTTGCACGAATGGTAAAACCTCATTTTTTTTTCGGTTGAATCCAGGATATGTTAACAGCATCGTCCATGTCGCATCCGTATTTGGTGACATCGCTGTGAATGCACATTAGAAACGTGTATTTGACATCGTCGTACTGGCGCATCTCCCGGCGTCTTAGTATGGGGTGCCAGTGGTTACACGTCTCGATCACCTCTTGTTCACACTGACGGCACTTTGAACAGTGGACGTTACGTTTCAGATGTGTTACGACCCGTGGTTCTACCCTTCATTCCATCCCTGCGCAACCATACGTTTCAGCAGGATAATACACGACCGCATGTTGCGGGTCCTGTACAGGCCTTTCTGTATACAGAAAATGTTCGACTGCTGCCTTGGCCAGCACATTCTCCAGATCTCTCAGCAATAGAAAACCTCTGGTCAAAGGTGGCTGAGCAACTGGCTCGTTACAATACTCCAGTCACTCTTCTTGATGAATTTTGGTATCCTGTTGAAGCTGCATGTGCAACTGTATCTGTACACGCCATCTAAGCTCTGTTTGACTCAATGCCCAGGCGCATAAAGGCCGTTACGACGGCCAGAAATGGTGGTTCTGGGTACTGATTTCTCAGGATCTATGCAGCCAAATTGCGTGAAAATGTAATCACTTGTGAGTTCTAGTATAATATATTTGTCCAATGAAGACCCGTTTATCACCTGCGTTTCTTCTTGGTATAGCAATTTTAATGGTCAGTAGTGTATGTTCACAGGTTAATGTAAGCGCGATGGAAAGAATTGCAAATATGAAATATTCGTACTTTAATAACCGATGTAGCCGGCAGAATGTTGAAAACAAGCATGCAAACATACATGCATCTGGTAGTACAAATGTCGGACGTCAGTTTGTGGGATGGAGTTCCCTGTCCTTTGCACTTGCTCTGCCAATACAGGGATGAACAAAGCTGATTGTGAATGACACTGCAGCTATAGTCCGACGGTACCCCACATGTGCCGAAATGGAGACAGATCTGGCAATAGAGTAGGCCAAGCCAACACATCGACACTCTTTGGGGCATGCTGTGTTACAGCATGAGTCAGTGGCCGAGCGTTATCCTGTTGGAAAACCACCCCTGAAATGCTGTTCGTGCATGGCGGCACAGCAGATCGAGACACCAGATTCACATACAAAATTGCAGTCAGGTTTCATTAAAACCCGTTTTTAAAAACAAAGTTGTTTTGCATATTCATAGGGGCGATATTAAAGCTACTCTTGTGGAAATGGTGTGGAATGTGAACACGTGCCATCTTCCGGATGTAGAAAGGTTGTTATGAATTTGTTTAACTCGCCTAACTCTATCTTCTTGTTGGCATTGTCTTTTTCGTCCTTGTATTTACTTCGAGGTAAAACTGAATTTAAATCGCACATACAAGGTATTTCAGAACAAAACGGTAAATAGTAGTAAATCACCGATTCGCATCCAAGCGAGAAATAAATTCAGAAGAGGTTGGCAATTATGTTTAAAGCGTGTTGGAAGCTACCTAAGTGTTATTACTATCACACACTGGATGAGTATATTGCGACTGATTTGTACTCCAATTTAAGCAAACGTTAGTTTTTCATCCGACATTTGCCTCTGTGTGTGACCTGACCATGTGTCGTGCAATGATATAACTTTGGACCTACGTTCAGTTCTATTTACGGACTGTGTCAACAAAATATGTGAAGTATAGAGGTTGTAGTAGAGAAGAAATAAATTAAGACATCCTGCCTGATGTGGCAGTTTTACTGTGTGAACAGAAAACAGGTATAAAGCATTAAAGTTTCCTTTTTTGGGGATAATGTCACCGAGAAAAAGTTCCACTAAGGTTTGAAGTAGTACGCAAAGTTTGTTGCAAGTCTTCTCTGTTATGACCAATCGAATCTACGGGGTGCATTCAAGTTCTAAATCCTCCGATTTTTTTTCTCCGGACTAGAAAGAGATACAAACATGCGCATTGTTTTAAAATGAGGCCGCGTTCATTGCCAATACGTCCCAGAGATGGCAGCACCGTACGACAGATGCAATTTTACCACCAGCGGCGAGACCGAGAATTGTTTAAAATACTTAAAATGGCGACGTTTTCCTTACTTGAACAGCGTGCATTCATTCGTTTTCTGAATTCGCGTGGTGTGAAACCAACTGAAATTCGACAGTTGAAGAAGACATGTGGTGATGGAGTTACGGATGTGTCGAAAGTGCGTTCGTGGGTGCGACAGTTTAATGAAGGCGGAACATCGTGTGACAACAAACCGAAACAACCTCGGGCTCGCACAAGCCGGTCTGACGACATGATCGAGAAAGTGGAGAGAATTGTTTTGGGGGATCGCCGAATGAATGTTGAACAGATCGCCTCCAGAGTTGGCATTTCTGTGGGTTCTGTGCACACAATCCGGCATGACGACCTGAAAATGCGAAAAGTGTCATCCAGGTGGGTGCCACGAATGCTGACGGACGACCACACGGCTGCCCGTGTGGCATGTTGCCAAGTAATGTTGACGCGCAACGACAGCGTGAATGGTACTACCTTTTCGTCGGTTGTGACAATGGATGAGACGTGGATGCAATTTTTCACTCCAGAAACAGTGTCAGTCAGCTCAATGAAAGCACATAGTTTCACCTCCACCAAAAACATTTCGGGTAACCGCCAGTGCTGAAAAACTTATGGTGTCCATGTTCTGGGACAGCGAGGGCTTAATCCTTACCCATTGCGTTCGAAAGGGCACTACGATAACAGGTGCATCATACGAAAATGTTTTTAAGAACAAATTCCTTCCTGCACTGCAACAAAAACGTCAGAGAAGGGCTGCGTGTGTGCTGTTTCACCAAGACAACGTACCCGCACATGGAGCTAACGTTACGCCACAGTTTCTTTGTGATAACTTTGAAGTGATTCCTCATGCTCTCTACTCACTTGACCTGGCTCCTAGTGACTTTTGACTTTTTCCAACAATGAAAGACACTCTCCGTGGCCGCACATACACCAGCCGTGGTGCTATAGCCTCAGCGATTTTCCAGTGGTCAAAACAGACTCCTAAAGATTCCTTCACCGCTGCCATGGAATCATGGCGTCAGCGTTGTGAAAAATTTGTACGTCTGCAGAGAAGTAACGCCAGTTTCATCGATTTCGGATGAGTAGTTAATTAGAAAAAAATTCGGAGGCCTTATAACTTGAATGCACCTCGTACTTATGTTCTGCCACAACTGTGGGTTCTACGATTGCACTGGGAGAAGGCATATCAAGAAGGACACGTGATATATTAGTTCACTTTATTACAAAAGTGAATAGAAGATTTACATATGTTTGATCCACTTCTATGTCTTCGGCGCACTGGATAATTTAAAAGTGACTTGGATTACCAAAGTACCACTTAATGCACTGATTACCAAGCTGTTCACTTGCAGTGTGTGTGTGTGTGTGTGTGTTAAACCGGTGACCTAGAAACGGCGGAGAGGCTTTGTCCTTCCATAGTGGTGCACAACCCCACAACAAGCCACAGCAGTCCACCCACCCCACCGCCGCCCCACACTGAACCCAGGGTTACTGTGCGGTTCGGCCCCCAATGGAGCCCTCACCAGGGAATGACTCATATCAGACGAGTGTAACCCCAAAGGTTTGCGTGTTAGAGTAATTATGGTGTACGCGTACATGGAGACAGTGTTTGTACAAAAATTGCCGACATAGTGTAACTGAGATGGAATAAGGGGAACCAGCCCGCATTCGCCGAGGTAGATGGAAAACTGCCTTCATCCACAGGTTGGCCGGTACACCGGACCTCTATACTATTCTTCTGGGAAGATTCATGCCAGGGACCGACACGCCTTCCCGCTCGGGAAGCAGCACGTTAGACGGCGTGGCTACCCGGGCTTACCTTGCAGTACAAAAGCACATTTACAACACTGCAGGTTCATTTGATTTTTTTTTCTGTCCCCATCCTACTCGATGACGTTTTGTGGCTGAGGTTTCGAACTGGGGTGAGCTCTTGCATGCTTCAGACAACATCGACGTCAGTGAGGGGTCTGCTGTTAAGAGGGAAGCCTGGTCTTCTGCAGTTTTGGGTAAGTTGGTGCGAATTGCAGAGAGCTCTTGCTAATGTCTGTGGTACCGATTGGCGTTGCCGACTTCGCTGTGGCTCCACGATCCCTGGATGATAACATCCTCTCATTATCAAATGTTGAGTTGGGTTGCATTAAGACATATAGACAGTCGATAACTGTAATACTTAAAAAGCTAGTTTCATGAAATTTGCTAAAATTAACAAAAATTAGATATCTTTTAATGTCAAGATCGTATTTAGATAAGGCAGTTGAAATATGTCTAGTTTCGGTTGTAACAAACAATCATCTTCAAATCATGGACATAATAAATGCAGGCTGAACACAAACTACACTCTGTTCTCATAATGTCGACGACACATTCATGTGAATATACACTCCTGGAAATGGAAAAAAGAACACATTAACACCGGTGTGTCAGACCCATCATACTTGCTCCGGACACTGCGAGAGGGCCGTACAAGCAATGATCACACGCACGGCACAGAGGACACACCAGAAACCGCGGTGTTGGCCGTCGAATGGCGCTAGCTGCGCCGCATTTGTGCACCGCTGCCGTCAGTGTCAGCCAGTTTGCCGTGGCATACGGAGCTCCATCGCAGTCTTTAACACTGGTAGCATGCCTCGACAGCGTGGACGTGAACCGTATGTGCAGTTGACGGACTTTGAGCGAGGGCGTATAGTGGGCATGCGGGAGGCCGGGTGGACGTACCGCCGAATTGCTCAACACGTGGGTCGTGAGGTCTCCACAGTACATCGATGTGGTCGCCAGTGGTCGGCGGAAGGTGCACGTGCCCGTCGACCTGGGACCGGACCGCAGCGACGCACGGATGCACGCCAAGACCGTAGGATCCTACGCAGTGCCGTAGGGGACCGCACCGCCACTTCCCAGCAAATTAGGGACACTGTTGCTCCTGGGGTATCGGCGAGGACCATTCGCAACCGTCTCCATGAAGCTGGGCTACGGTCCCGCACACCGTTAGGCCGTCTTCCGCTCACGCCCCAACATCGTGCAGCCCGCCTCCAGTGGTGTCGCGACAGGCGTGAATGGAGGGACGAATGGAGACGTGTCGTCTTCAGCGATGAGAGTTGCTTCTGCCTTGGTGCCAATGATGGTCGTATGCGTGTTTGGCGCGGTGCAGGTGAGCGCCACAATCGGGTCTGCATACGACCGAGGCACACAGGGTCAACACCCGGCATCAATGTGTGGGGAGCGATCTCCTACACTGGCCGTACACCTCTGGTGATCGTCGAGGGGACACTGAATAGTGCACGGTACATCCAAACCGTCATCGAACCCATCGTTCTACCATTCCTAGACCGGCAAGGGAACTTGCTGTTCCAACAGGACAATGCACGTCTGCATGTATCCCGTGCCACCCAACGTGCTCTAGAAGGTGTAAGTCAACTACCCTGGCCAGCAAGATCTCCGGATCTGTCCCCCATTGAGCATGTTTGGGACTGGATGAAGCGTCGTCTCACGCTGTCTGCACGTCCAGCACGAACGCTGGTCCAACTGAGGCGCCAGGTGGAAATGGCATGGCAAGCCGTTCCACAGGACTACATCCAGCATCTCTACGATCGTCTCCATGGGAGAATAGCAGCCTGCATTGTTGCGAAAGGTGGATATACACTGTACTAGTGCCGACATTGTGCATGCTCTGTTGCCTGTGTCTATGTGCCTGTGGTTCTGTCAGTGTGATCATGTGATGTATCTGACCCCAGGAATGTGTCAATAAAGTTTCCCGTTCCTGGGACAATGAATTCACGGTGTCCTTATTTCAATTTCCAGGAGTGAATATGAAAAATGTAATGTCACTCTGAAGATAGAATAAATTGGAATACAGGTCTTAAAAAAGGTGATCTTGGATTTCACAAATATATATTTACTAAAACTATCAAGGCTACTGGGTTTTCTGGGCCAGAAGTGCTATTTTTGTTAATTTCACATGGAACTATTTCTGAGATGTTTGGAAGTTTGGAGAATACGTACTGGCGGAAGTATATATACTCTGAAGCGCCAAAGAAACTGGTATAGGCAGGCTTACTCAAATACAGAGATATGTAAACAGGCAGAATATGGCACTGCAGTCCCCTATATAAGAGAGTAAGCATCTGGCGCAGTTGTTAGGTCGGTTACACTGCTACAACGGAAGACTATCAAGATTTATGTGAGTTGGTGGTATTATAGTCAGAACACTAACGATGGGACACATTATCGCCATGAGAGCGACATAGTGGGGATTCTCCTGTACAACCATTTCACGAGTGTACCGTTAATATCAGGAATCTGGTACAAATGGTTCAGATGGCTTTGAGCAGTATAAGACTTAACATCTGTGGTCATCTGTCCCCCTAGAACTTAGAGCTACTTAACCCTAACCAACTTAAGGACATCACACACATCTACACCCGAAGCAAGATGCGAATCTGCGACCGTAGCAGTCGCACACTTCCGGACTGAAGCGCCTAGAACAGCTCGACCACTGCGGCCGGCTAGGAATCTGGTGAAACATCAAATCTCCGACATCGCTGCGTTCGGAAATAGATCCTGCAAGAACGGAACAGAAGTGAAAGTTGCTGCAGATGTCTATTCTGAGTCATCAAAGCACGACACAAAGCTTTACGCCTTACAAGGGCCCGTCAACACTGACACTGGACAGCTGACTTCTGGAAACATGTTTCCCTGTCGCAACCCTCTCGTTACAAATTGTATCGAACGGATGGATGAGTACCGATGTGGAGACAACCTCATGAATCTATGGAGCCTTCATGTCAGCACGGGACTGTTCAAGCTGGTGAAGACAATGTAGTGGCGTGTACAGTCGGAGTGATATGGGACCCCTGACACGTCTACATACGACTTCGACAGGTACCGCGTACGTACGCATCTGTCCGATCACCTGCATCCATTAATGTCCATTGTGCATTCCCACGTACTTGGGCAGTTCCAGCGGGCAGTGAGACACCCAGCCCGTCAAAATTTACCACAGAGTGGCTTCAGGAAAACTCTCCACATCTGCAAATGCATTTATACTCCGAAAGCCACCCAACGGTGTGTGGCGGAGGGCACTTCATCTACCACTGACATTAACACCCTTTCCTGTTCCAGTCACGTATGATTCGCGGGAAGAACGACTGCCGGAAAGCCTCCGTGCGCGCTCGAATCTCTCTAATTTTACATTCGTGATCTCCTCGAGAGGTATAAGCAGGAAGAAGCAATCCATTCGATACCTGATACAGAAACGCACCCTCTCGAAACCTGGATAGCAAGCTACACCGCGATACAGAGCTCCTCTCTTGCAGAGTCGGCCACTTGAGTTTGCTAAAGATCTCCGTGACGCTATCACACTTACCAAATAACCCTGTGACGAAACGAGCCGCTCGTCTTTGGATCAACTCTGTCTCCTCTGTCAACCCGACCTGGTACGGATCCCACACGCATGAGCAATACTCAAGTATAGGTCGAACGAGTGTTTTGTAAGCTACCTCCTTTGTTGATGGACAATATTTTCTAAGGACTCTCCCAATGAATCTCAATCTGGTACCCGCCTTACCAACAATTAATTTTATATGATAATTCCACTTCAAATCGTTCCGCATGCATACTCCTAGATATTTTACAGAAGTAACGGCTACCAGTGTTTGTTCCGCAGTCATATAATCAAACAATAAAGGATCCTTCTTTCTATGTATTCGCAATACATTACATTTGTCTATGTTAAGGGTCAGTTGCTACTCTCTGCAGTAAGTGCCTATCCGCTGCAGATCTTCCTGCATTTCGCTTCAATTTGGCAATGCTGCAACTTCTCTGTATACTACAGCATCATCCGCGAAAAGCCTCATGGAACTTCCGACACTATCTACCAGGTCATTTATATATATTGTGAGAAGTAATGGTCCCATAACACTCCCCTGTGGCACGCCAGAGGTTACTTTGTCTGTAGACGTCTCTGCATTGAGAACAACATGCTGTGGTCTGTTTACTAATAACTCTTCCATCCAGCCATACAGCTGGTCTGATATTCCGTTGACTCTTACTTTATCAGGCGACAGTGCGGAACTGTATCGAACGCCTTCCGGAAGTCAAGGGAGCCTGTATCTAATATTTTCTGGGTCTCATGAAAAAATGAAGCGAGTTGTGTCTCACACGATCGTTGTTTCCGTAATCCATGTTGATTTCCAAAAATGACATAATACGCGACCAAAAACCATGTTCTAAAATTCTACAACAGATCGACGTCAGAGACATAGGTCTATAGTTTTGAGCATCTGCTCGACGACCCTTCTTGAAGACTGGGACTACCTGTGCTCTTTTCCAATCATTTGGAACCTTCCGGTCCTCTAGAGACTTGGTATACACAGCTGTTAGAAGGGGGGGCGGCAAGTTCTTTCGCGTACTCTGTGTAGAATCGAGTTGGTATCTGGTCAGGTCCAGTACACTTTCCTGTGTTGAGTGATTTCTGTTGCTTTTTTATTCCTTGGACAGTGAGTTTAAACACTTCAACTGTCCACGAAACTGCCAGACATGAACGTTATTGAGAATATCTGGGATGCTTTTCAACTTGCTGTTCAGAAGACTGTTATGGATTTGTGGACAGCCCTGCAGGAATCGTGGTGTCAGTTCCCTACAGCACTACGTCAGGCATTAGTCGGGTCCATGCCACGTCATGTTGCGGCACTTCTGTATGCTTGCTGGGGCCTTAGACTATATTAGGCTGGTGTAGCAATTTCTTTGGCTATTCAATATATATGCAGAGTAAGTGCTGTCGTATCAAACTTCTCTGGAGCCCTCTCGGTGAATGCTAGCCGTCGAGGGCAACGTTATGATTTCTGTTACGAAGTCTTCGACCCAATCACACATCTGAGCCTTGGTAAAAATTGCTTTTTTGGACAGCGCGCCGCAGGGCGTAGGGTGAAGCAGTCGCCCACTGTTTCTGGTGGTGGCGCCGCTGTGGCAATCGCAGCTTTGGTGTCTCCCTCTGGTGGGAAAGGGGAAAGGTTGCCTGTCACCTGCATTTAAGCGGCGCTATGAGCTCGCCAGTCGGTCAGTCTGGGTAAGTCTCTCGTCCCCAGCTTGCTAGTTCGTCTCTCGTCCGAATTTGTGGCGCAGTGAGAGAACTCAACGAGAGGTCGCCCGGTCGGGGGC
This sequence comes from Schistocerca gregaria, assembly GCF_023897955.1. Taxonomy (NCBI): domain Eukaryota; kingdom Metazoa; phylum Arthropoda; class Insecta; order Orthoptera; family Acrididae; genus Schistocerca; species Schistocerca gregaria. Next base: position 206,317,877 of record NC_064928.1, on the reverse strand, counting down.
TTAGTTCCTGCATCTGAGACTCCGCGTTAGGCCGCCAGTCTGCTCGAGTTGCTCAGGCAACGATCATTGGGGGTTGAATCGGTCGGTTGGTAGGTGGCGCACTGAGACACAAGGTGATTTGTCTGTTGTCTGTCTTGAGCGTCGGCGCATGTGAGGTCGCCACGTGAGTCCAGTGGGCCGCGCCGTATAGCGAGGGGTAGTGGCTTCGCGGTCGACACGAGAGCAACAGGAGTCAACCCACGACATCGGTCTGGCCGGTGCGAGCTGCGACGCCGTGAGATGGGAGATGGGCGCGCCTTCCTGCGTCCTTCGAAGCGGCTGGCAGCGGACGGTTCGGGAGAGCGTTTTGGGAGTGCTGCGCCAGGTCTTCGCCAGAAATCGTAGTATATTAGACGTTAAGTGACTGGAGATGTGTTGTTTCATTTACTTGTTAAATTCTACTTGTTTCTTGGTGAGGTCACCAGCCGCTTTGTTTCTCCGTTTGCCCACCCGCGGGAAGGTGGTTATTTATGAGTTGGATGGTTCGTTTTTCCCTTGTGGAGTAGGGGCGGGTTAGAGTAACCTGTGATCCAGGTTATTCAGTAATCTCCCTACCAATCTGCCGTACGTTAATAACTGTCATGTACGTCGGATTCGGTGTGTTAACGAATTTATTGCTTGAAGTGTAACGGCCTAATTCCTGAGCCGGCCGGTGTGGCCGAGCGATTCTGGGCGCTCCAGTCTGGAACCGCATGACCGTTGCGGTCGCAGGTTTGAATCCTGCCTCGGGCATGGATATGTGTGATGTACTTAGGTTAGTTAGGTTTAAGTAGTCCTAAGGTCTAGTTGGACTGATGACCTCAGACGTTAAGTCCCATAGTACTCGGAGCCATTTAGAACCTAATTCCTGAAATATATTTTAATCTTGCCTATCATCTTGAGAGGCGCATGCTTGGCCAAACTTGTATAATTTTATGTAACATTGCATTTCATGGGCTTTTTTTTAAATTGTCATTTTAGTATATAAAATTGCCACCCTTCTACCGTAAGACTTTTCTTAGAAGTTAAAATCAAGTTGCACGTTCGGTGGCAAGTTAATCTTTTAATGTTAGTGTTTGTACTATTTCCATCCCTCCTATGGGGTGCATAGTTCGTGTGCTTGTGTGAATTTCTTAAAACTTTTACTTTAACGTAATCTGGTGTGTTGCAGATTTGCACCTGTATTGTCTTTCCGAAGTGGTTGTGAGCGGTCGTGACTACGGCCGTGTCAAAAAGGAGCTGCAAGGTTCTCAACCCAAAAGCTCATACACTAAAAAATGTGTATCATTGTGTTGTTGTGGTCTTGAGTTCTGAATCTGGTTTGATGCAGCTCTCCATGCTACTCTATCCTGTGCAAGCTTCTTCATCTCCCAGTACCTACTGCAGCCTACCTCCTTCTGAAACTGCTTAGTGTATTCATCTCTTTGGCTCCCTCTACGATTTTTACCCTCCACGCTGCCCTCCAGTACTAAAGTAGTGATCCCTTGATGCCTCAGACCATGTTCTACCAACCGATCCCTTCTTCTGGTCAAGTTGTGCCACAAACTTCTCTTCTCCCCAATCCTATTCAATACTTCCTCATTAGTTATGTGATCTACCCATCTAATTTTCAGCATTATTCCGTAGCACCACATTTCGAAAGCTTCTATTGTCTTCTTGTCCGAACTATTTATGGTCCATGTTTCACTTCCATACATGACTACACTCCAAACAAATGCTTTCAGATACGACTTCCTGACAAATCTATACTCGATGTTAACAAACATCTCCTCTTCAGAAACTTTTTCCTTGCCATTGCTAGTCTACATTATATTTCCTCCCTATTTTGACCATCATCAGTTATTTTGCTCCCCAAATAGCAAAACTCCTTTACTACTTTAAGTGTCTCATTTCTTAATCTAATTCCCTCAGCATCACCAGACTTAATTCGGCTACATTCCATTTTCCTCGTTTTGCTTTTGTTGATGTTCATGTTATATCCTCCTTTCAAGACACTGCCCATTCTGTTCAACTGCTCTTCCAAGTGCTTTGCTGACAGAATCACAATGTCATCGGTGAACCTCAAAGTTTTTATTTCTTCTCCATAGGTTTTAATACCTACTCCGAATTTTTATTTTGTTTCCTTTACTGCTTCCTCAATACACAGATTGTATAACATCGGGGAGAGGCTACAACCCTGTCTCACTCCCTTCCCAACCACTGCTTCCCTTTCATGTCCCTTGATTCTTATAACTGCCATCTGGTTTCTGTACAAATTGTAAATATCCTTTCGCTCTCTGTCTTTTACCTATGCCACCTTCAGAATATGAAAGAGAGTATTCCAGTCAACATTGCCAAAAGCTTTCGCAAAGTCTACAAATGCTAGAACCGTAGGTTTGCCTTTCCTTAATCTTTCTTCTAAGGTATGTCGTAGGGTCTTTCTGCCTCCGAATAAATTGTAACTTGATATTTAAAGGGTGTTCTCTGCTTATAATTTTAAATCTGTTTCTTAAACAAAGACTTTTTAGGAATAATATTCCCATTTGTTAAAAGAAACTTCATTTTGATTTCATCAGTTATTCCCTGGCAACTACATCCACGCCCACATAGTGTGATTAAATATGTTAATGGTCTTGATGAGTGGCTGGTAAATAAAGTAAATTCTTAAGAAAATGTTTTGAATCTACGGTTCAATATCCGTCGATCGAAATACTCCCAACCTTGTTAAAAATCTGCAGTGAGACACCGTGTCAAACTTACGAAGCGCGCTGCTAGGCAAATTGTGTATTATTGCTACTAGGAGCATGGGCTCGCCTCAGGAAGAGACATCGGGCCTTCTGACCCGTCGCTAACATTGACATTTGCTTCACCACTACACTGCTTGGCTCCTGCGACCGAGACAGCGACCGCTCCTTAAGACGGACAACGAATTCGGTGCCGTGGTGTCCTTCCGCTGACTGAGCCTGGAATAAAGCGAGCCAATAACACAGCGCCAGACAATTCCGGAGGCATTTGTCTGCGCGGTCGCGTTTCGGAGACGTCGCGGTGCTGCCGGAATCGATCTCGGCGGATAAGGGGGGGGGGGGGGGGGGGTGAAGGGGGTGCTTTATGGCCGAGCGGTGCGGCGGGGAGGGTGGCGGAATTTGCGCATGGGCACCCCAACCAACCAACCCGTCCCGCCTAAAGGGGGCCTTACGCATGGTGCAGGTGCGATCGCGGAACCCGTTTCGTGCATAAATACGTCATCAGGTGCAACACGGGGCCAGTGAGACATACGGACCGTGGTGGGGCGTACCTCTCAGCACGCGACATTACAGGTGTTACGAGTTCCACTGACGGTCTTCACGGAGAGAGAGTTTCTATTTCACTCGAGTTCAATAATTCTTACCAGAGCGCGATAACACACAAGAGTTACAATCGAAGTCGGTTGATTTCCCTTGGGCCCTGCGAGCAGCCGAGCGTACGCGATGTTTGGCGGGCAAGGCGTCTAGTGTGACGTCACGAGTTTGTTATGGGGCCCTTATTTCTCGTGCGCCCTTGTGTAACAGGAAAAATACACGCGCATTTGTGAAAGTCGGTATGCGGCTGTAGTCACCAAATGCACTGAGCGTCAAACATTTAAATGTGACACTAATGGAATACCTCAGCGCGGAATGTAGTTGCAATATGGCGTCGCTACATGGCCAAGAAAGGTTGGGCAAGACTGCAGCAAAATAATTTCAATACCGAATAACTACTATTCACAACAGTCTACACTACTGGTCATTAAAAGTGCTTCATCATGAAGATGACGTGCTACAGACGTGAAATTTAACCGACAGGAAGAAGATTGATATGCAAATCATTAGCTTTTCAGAGCATTCTCACAACGCTGGTGCCCGCGGCGACACCTACAACGTGCTGACATGGGGAAAGTTTCCAAAGGATTTCTCATACACAAACAGCAGTTCACCTGCGTTGCCAGGTTAAACGTTGTTGTAATGCCTCGTGTAAGGAGGAAAAATGCGTACCATCACGTTTCCGACATTGATAAAGATCTGATTCTAGCCTATCGCGATTGCGGTTTAGTGTATCGCGACATTGCTGTTCGCGTTGGTCGAGATCCGATGACTGTTAGCAGAACATGGAATCGGCCGGTTCAGGAGGGTAACACGGAACGCCGTGCTGGATCCCAACGGCCTCGTACCACTAGCAGTCGAGATGACTCTCACCTTATCCGCACGGCAATAACGGATCGTGCAACCACGTCTCGAACCTTGAGTCAACAGATGGGGACATTTGCAAGACAACAATCATCTGCATGAACAGTTCCACGATGTTTGCAGCAGCATGGACTATCAGCTCGGAGACAGTGGCTGCGGTTACCCTTGACGCTGCATCACAGAAAAAAAAGGTTCAAATGGCTCTGAGCACTATGGGACTCAACTGCTGTGGTCACCAGTCCCCTAGAACTTAAAACTACTTAAACCTATCTAACCTAAGGACATCACACACACCCATGCCCGCAGCAGTGCGGCTCCGGACTGGAGCGCCTAGAACCGCACGGCCACCACGGCCGGCTGCATCACAGACGGGAGCGCCTGCGATGGTGTACTCAACGACGAACCTGGATGCAAAAATGGCAAAACGTTATTTTTCAGGTGAATGCAGCTTCTGTTTACAGCATCATGATGGTCGCATCCGTGTTTGGCGTCATCGCGGTGAACGCACATTGGAAGCGTGTATTCGTCATCGCCATACTGGCTTATCACCCGGCGTGATGGTATGGGGTGCCATTGGTTACACGTCTCGGTCACCTCTTGTTCTCATTGACGGCACTTTGAACAGTGAACGTTACACTTCAGATGTGTTACGATCCATGGCCCAACCCTTTATTCGATCCCTGCGAAACCGTACATTTCAGCGGGATAATGCACGACCGCAAGTTGCAGGTCCTGTCGGGGCCTTTCTGGATACAGAAAATGTTCGACTACTACCCTGGCCAGCACATTCTCTACATCTCTCACCAACTGAAAACGTCTGGTCAATGGGGGCCGAGCAACTGGCTCGTCACAATACGCCAGTCACTACTCTTGATGAACTGTGGTATCGTATAGAAGCTTCATGGGCAGCTGTACCTGTACACGACATCGATGCTCTGTCTGACTCAATGTCCAGGGGTGTCAAGGCCGTTATTCTTCTGGGTGCTGATTTCTCAGGATCTATGCCGTCAAATTGCGTGAAAATGTAATCACATTTCAATTCCCGTATAATATATTTGTCCAATGAATACCCGTTTGATCTTCATTTCTTCTTGGTGTAGCAATTTTAATGTTAGTGTTAATGTTAATTCAATATTAACTGTGGAACAAGGATAGTGTACCGATCAACGTAATTTATTATGCTATCCGGAATTTGTCACATTGTCATCGACCTGACAGTAGCAAGCACGTATGGTTATTTGTCACTTTTCAAACTGTGTGTACATCTTGTCTAAATTAATTTTTAATTGGTTTAGATGATCTGGTGTTTTTACCACATGCTAAATGTCAGTATCATCTGCAGTCCATCTAAGAGGGTTCGCCCTCATTACTTCATGTCAATAAGAACTACTTATGCTTCACTACACCGATATTTCTTAAATTCATTGTAAAAATGTTTCCTTCAGAGTAGTCCATAATGCATGAACACAGTAGATTTTCCAAAATACTGTTACAAATCTACGTCGGTGATAATGGTTTGTAATTCAACGGATTACTACCATTTCCCCTCTTCTGAATTCGTGTTAGCTGCGCAAATCTCCAGTCTTTAGGCAGGTCCGTTTCGTTGATGTGTCAACTCCTAAGACAGCAATCTGATGAGGTCATCGTTCACTAGACTTACACACTGCTTACACTACCTTGAACTGACTTATGGTGAGAACACCCTCACACACAACCATGACCGAGGGTGGACTCGAATCTCTGGCCGGAGGCTCCGTGCAATCCGTGACATTTCACCCCTAGCCGCGTGGCCACTACGCTTAGTGATGTTTCTTGAGCGATCGATTGTACATGATTAAGTACGGAGCCTTTTATACCAGCATGATCTGAAAGGGACCTAATTGGTATATAGTCTGGACGGAAAGACTCACATTCAGTAAGTGCTCTGGGTTGCTTTGGCCCACCGAGATCATCAGCTTTCAAGTTTCCGACGTTGGCAGCTGCTGTTGACCGGAATTCTGAAAGTTTTGCTTCCTCTTCTTTGGTGAAGGAACTTCGGGGAACCCTGTTTGGCAAATGCACTCTAGTGACACTGTCATCAATAAGGTGCTTTTGCAGGTTGTTGCATTGCTGCAGGGAACTGATTAGTGGGTGCAGAACAACTGAAAACCTTAATCCACCTTGCAGTTCAAAGTAAGGCTGACGACACTTGTTTAGTATGACTGTATGTGTTGCAGCAGTACTTAAAAATTAATTCCGCACATCAGTAAACATTTCGGAGGAAGTTAGGGAACAACAATTGCACGATTCACTCACACAGGGCACGATGCAATGAGTGCGTGGACCAGAGGTGTACACTTCCCGTTTTTAACCTGCCCATGGTTGCCTGTTACCCAAACAGGCAAGCTGCCGTAGATTATTAGAACAACGGGCCAGCTGCTTTACTCTCATTCAAACCAGGGTGTCGCTAAGCCAAGCAGGCTGAAGGGGACCTGCTTACCTGCATGTTTTACTGCTGTGCTACACTACGTAGCATTTTATACTGCGTAAGACGTCATGGTCTCCTGACCTTCATTGCTTACAGATTCCACCCTCACAATCATATTCCGCACATCAAGACGCTTCATTCAAACCAAAACTCGATAAGAAACAGTCACTGTTGTATGAATTCATATAAACGATATGCAAATAACTAATAAATCGCAAATGCGCACCGAGATTGATATACTCGAGGGTGGCGTGCACACACACATTGAAGACACGATGGTCGCAGGGGCTTTTAGTTTAGGAGACTCACACCGCATGCCGGAGGGCCGGACCCTTCAGAGGATGACTCAGCCTATCTACGTCGGCCGGTGACTGCCCATAGAGCAGTCGGCGTTTGTCCGAGTGAAAGGAAGAACGACCCCGTGTTGCGGTTAAAAGCAAATCCTGCTGCACTGTGTGGGAGCGGCCATCCTACGCATTCTTTAGATCACAGCACGCAGTTTCAGAGATTTTCACAGGGAGACAGCAAACACCCAGCGCCAATGCTACAGATTTCCGGATTGGTCGACTTAAACGTAATGTCATTCTCCGATTTTAGATGAGTGATGCTGATTGGCAGACGATATTTCTATATTTATGACACCTTGAGCTGAAGGAGTAATGGAAGAGACTGAAAGATATGCCCCGTCACGTCTGGCGTGGAGAGAGCCGTTCCACTGTCGCTTTTGAAGTGAGAAGACGTAACGAGAGCGTGCGTGCTCGTACGTATAGTCAAAGAGCGAGGAACAAATCTCTCCTCAGTACCTCACTGGGAGAGCACCTCCGTTGAGAGTGAATCAGAGTGCGACTTTACATAGTCCTAGAGATTAAGCGTTGCTCAGTGTTGGCCGCCACACTTATTGTGCGGTGTGAACGGACAGAGTTATAGTTAAATGCCTGCGAGCGAATTTTTTAGTAGCTTTGCGGAGGACTGGTGTTATCTGACCGGTGTACCACGCCAACAGTTAGACTAGGGGCGAATAGGAGTCCTTGACTTCATCAAGGCTTAGGGAGAGTTTGATTGGCGAAGGTCAATCCAGATAGAACGAGAGTTATCTTATTTGTCAGCAGCGAGCGGCGCAGACAGCAGTCATCACAGCTTACAGTATGTGTGCTACAGCTCTTGCGAGACCCATATTCCCTACACAACAGTACACTTCACAGCATTCCACACCTACAGCCTCGACCGTACCTAGCAACATTTTAATGGATAATTATTCAGGTTAAGTAGGTGTGGCTCTCAGCCATTCTCCCAAGTCAATAAAAATCTTAAACTTTGTATAGCGAATTTTATCCTTGAGAGGTAACTTCACATTCCGAGAAGAATCCGTAAATAAGTTGTTCAGTTCATAAGTAAAAGTGCCATTGTGATTTCTCAGAATTTTAGCAAAACAAATAATAATTTCCGTTAGTTTCATTTTTTCTTAGACTAACTAGCACTACTCCAGTACCCAATTATCCCACTAGTTACGTAAGAAATTTTGTGAATTTTTGTGTCGTTTTCTTACAGCAGACGACTCCAGAAGATATTTATTGCTGAAAGTTTTTCAGGCATTTCTCTTTGGAACGTTACGAGCGTCTGTCTGACTTCTGTATTAGTGTTGGGGTAGAGATTGCCTATTGCAGGAGCCACAGGGTGAAGGCTACATCTCAGATTAATCCGTTGCACAAAATGACAGAAGAGCACCCACACGCTCACAACTGTACATCTTAATTCTAGTGTTATGAGTGGGACTCGGAAGTTAATGAGAAGCCTGCTTTAATCCGCGTGTCACAAGACGAGGCTCAGAGAAATAGAATGAAGAGCCAAAGAAACTGGTACACCTGTTTAATATCGTGTAGAGCCCCTGCGAGCGCGCCGAAGTGCCGCAGCAGGACGTGGCGTGGACTCGACTAATGTCTGAAGTAGTTCTGGAGGGAACTGACACTATGAAACTTGCAGGACTCTACATACATCCTTCAGAGTACGAGGGAGTGCAGATCTCTTCTGAACAACTCGTTGAAAGGCATCCAAGGTATGCTCCATAATATTCATGTCTGGGGAGTTTGGTGGCCAGCGGGATTGTTTAAACGCAGAAGAGCGTTCATCTATCATTTCTGGACGGGTGGAGCGTAGCGCTGTACAGCTGGAATTGCCAAGTCCGTCGGAAACTGGACACGCCCCACACAATTACAGAGCCTTCACCAGTTCGAACAGTCCACTGCCGACATGCGAGGTCCGAGATGGAAGCAAAGTCTACGGGCTTTTGCCGTACTGAGGGATCATTTCGAATAATATTTGTCGTATTTTGCCGGAAATATGATGTGAAGTGTGTCTCCCGATAACTCTCTAGGATCAGTCCTCTCCGGCTCCGTAAAACGATGATTATGGTTTGCGTAGTGCCGGTGTCTACAGTATTCCTTGTAATTGTCGCATGTCATACATTGATCAGTCTCTCACGGCTGTGGAGGATCGCTGTGCTGAGCACACGCAGCACACACGTTCACGACAGCCGAGAAAATCCGCCATCCAGAACATCGTCTTGCGACCTGTTATCGCATGGAATATAACACGGAGATTCCGACATGCACTTCCAGCTATTGAAATGGTGCTATTAAGGAAGCAGTTGAAATTAAATTAGAAATAATTCTTATAAATAGCAAAGGCTGTTTTTCTTCAGATTATGCATGAAATCCTGTCCTTACCCTCGTCAAAACAAAAACAGGCATATACACTCCTGGAAATTGAAATAAGAACACCGTGAATTCATTGTCCCAGGAAGGGGAAACTTTATTGACACATTCCTGGGGTCAGATACATCACATGATCACACTGGCAGAACCACAGGCACATAGACATAGGCAACAGAGCATGCACAATGTCGGCACTACTACAGTGTATATCCACCTTTCGCAGCAATGCAGGCTGCTATTCTCCCATGGACACGATCGTAGAGATGCTGGATGTAGTCCTGTGGAACGGCTTGCCGTGCCATTTCCACCTGGCGCCTCAGTTGGACCAGCGTTCGTGCTGGACGTGCATACCGCGTGAGACGACGCTTCATCCAGTCCCAAACATGCTCAATGGGGGACAGATCCGGAGATCTTGCTGGCCAGGGTAGCTGGCTTACACCTTCTAGAGCACGTTGGGTGTCACGGGATACATGCGGACGTGCATTGTCCTGTTGGAACAGCAAGTTCCCTTGCCGGTCTAGGGATGGTAGAACGATGGGTTCGATGACGGTTTGGATGTACCGTGCACTATTCAGTGTCCCCTCGACGATCACCAGAGGTGTACGGCCAGTGTAGGAGATCGCTCCCCACACCATGATGCTGGGTGTTGGCCCTGTGTGCCTCGGTCGTATGCAGTCCTGATTGTGGCGCTCACCTGCACGGCGCCAAACACGCATACGACCATCATTGGCACCAAGGCAGACGCGACTCATCGCTGAAGACGACACGTCTCCATTCGTCCCTCCATTCACGCCTGTCGCGACACCACTGGAGGCGGGCTGCACGATGTTGGGGCGTGAGCGGAAGACGGCCTAACGGTGTGCGAGACCGTAGCCCAGCTTCATGGAGACGGTTGCGAATGGTCCTCGCCGATACCTCAAGAGCAACAGTGTCCCTAATATGCTGGGAAGTGGCGGTGCGGTCCCCTACGGCACTGCTTAGGATCCTACGGTCTTGGCGTGTATCCGTGCGTCGCTGCGGTCCGGTCCCAGGTCGACGGGCACGTGCACCTTCCGCCGACCACTGGCGACAACATCGATGTACTGTGGAGACCTCACGCCCCACGTGTTGAGCAATTCGGCGGTACGTCCACCCGGCCTCCCGCATGCCCACTATACGCCCTCGCTCAAAGTCCGTCAACTGCACATACGGTTCACGTCCACGCTGTCGCGGCATGGTACCAGTGTTAAAGACTGCGATGATGCTCCGTATGCCACTGCAAACTGGCTGACACTGACGGCGGCGGTGCACAAATGCTGCGCAGCTAGCGCCATTCGACGGCCAACATCGCGGTTGCTGGTGTGTCCGCTGTGCCGTGCGTGTGATCATTGCTTGTACAGCCCTCTCGCAGTGTCCGGAGCAAGTATGGTGGGTCTGACACACCGGTGTCATTGTGTTCTTTTTTCCATTTCCAGGAGTGTATTATCCTATCTCACCTGCTGATTATTAATTTCGCTGTCGATAACGAATGATGTCTGTTCCTCGGGAACAGGCCATTACGGCCCAACGGAACCGACTGGTCGCCGTGTCATCCTCAGCCCATTTGCGTCTCTGGATGCGGACATGTAGGTGCACTTGGTCAGCACACCGCTCTCTCGGCCGCATGTCAGTTTCCCAGACCGGAGTCGCTACTTCTCAGTCAAGTAGCTCCTCAGTTTGCCTCAGAAGGTCAGAGTGTACCCCACTTGCCAATAGCGCTCGGTAGACCCGATGGTCATCCATCCAAGTACTATCCCAGCCCTACACTTCGGTGATCTGACGGGAACTGGTGTTACCACTGCGGCAATGCCATTGGCCAACTAATGACGTCTGTTACCTTTTATATGTGTAGGTGCTTGCGTTTACAGTGTTCGTGTGCGTATTTTCCATAGTTTCTGTGTAAAACGACGTTTTAAATTCCCTCGCACAGTACTTATTTCCTGCTTTTTTGCCTTCGAAATGGCTTGGTGTCCTGCTGTCGAAATATCGGCAGCGGTCGACGACGTCTCTCGGTTGCATTCCCCTAAATTATTTGGACAAACCTATAGCTTTTTATTCCAGATACCAGAGCACCTATTATGCCAATGGTCACGTACTCAGTAACACGACTGGAAACCCGATGAGGGAGTAACAACTTGCTTGTGGCGCTCATTCCCGCTGTGCTGGTAGGTTATACCGAGCGAGCGTTGACCGTCTCGCAACAAATCAACATCACAGTTGCCTTAGCACGTCCTTACCAATAACTGTTGAGTAACACACTATTTCACCACACCTCTTGACCGATTTTGCTATTACCATAGTCGCGGCACCCTACATTAGATTTTAAGATATTTTAGTCCGTTTTATTTCTCCAAGGAGAGGTCGATATTATTACTATTTTTCCCTCGTGTGACTGGTAAGATGTTCAATCATATACGATTCACTTTGTTTCTTAAGCTCGATATTTTTATCAATTATTTGTGAAACTTAGTTTTCCAGTTACCAGAACTTACTAGTTTTATTCTTCTGTTTTGTGAGTTGCAACAGTAGACTCGGTACGTGTTTCCTTTATACGGTGGCTGATCCCACATTACTTTTGCTGTTGCTAGCCACACTTGATTTTGGGCAAGTGTGATACGTTGTATCGAGATATATATTTAGAGTGAATGCCATAATCCTCTTGCTTGTGCTAAGAGATGTACCTTTTTTAAAGACATGTATCTTATTCTACTGTATTACCTCTGCATAATACAGTCTACAGAACACATCTTTTTTCGTTTATGAGGTAATGTCTAGTACTGATATCTTTGGAGGTTTATTCCATTCTATCAATTGAATTGAAGTGTTGCAGCAAGAGGCGATTTAAAAGTAATATATATGCAGGTAGTGTCTTCTGCTCTGCGTTAAACCTGTGTCCAATGACCTAGTTATGGTGTCGTTAGGGCTTTAGTTCTCCAAACGCCGATGGTTTCTACTGTTTGTGTTAGAAATGTGCTAATGAAGCCTATTTGAAGCATGGTAACCCTATGTTGCAGAGGTGAGACGATTTTGGATCCTTCACTTATGCAACTTGGGTAATACGTGTATTTCAATTAGAGGCTGAAAACTAAAGATTTCAAGGTCGCACACAAAATCTTTATGAATTACAGGTTGCAGCTGTCACTGTAGTCATCTCAAAACTTAAGCTATATTGGAGGGTTTTTTACTTGTGTTAGGAACATACAACAGCTTACAGAACTGCACTTAATAAAGTACCTAGTTTCAAGAGTATATGCAAGAATTAATTTATTATCATGTCGCCTGTTAATAAGCTATTACCTTTTGGATTGACGGTACGTAATCTTACAGTAAAATCAATTTGCTGTTCACATAACAATACGGAAAAATTTCCTTCTTATTCATTCGATGAAACTGTCATGAGAAAAAACACGCCCTCATCAGCCAGAGTCCATGTCATTGTAGGCATAGTGTACACTGGTTGAGTGAGCACATCAAGAAATTCAGCGATCCTACAAACCGTAACTTCATACTGACATACCACTGTTAGAGCAATGTTGTTGTTAAGACATAGAGAGCGGGAGTTGTGTTCTAAGCAGGAGTGCAGGTGAGAGGTCCGGTAGATGCCCTGACGCCTCATTGTCACAGTGGTATTTGCAATATCATTTTTTTCTCGTGTTCCTTTTATAGTACCATGAAATGTCTTCAGGGGAGTAACTTCAAACTATCTTGTTATGAAGCACTATGATGTTATTGTTTACGATTTCGTCGCTCGGAGGTTGCGTGGGAATGATTGCCTCATTCCTTGATGTTCGTTACATCGCTGGTGCGTCTTACTGGCATCCAGGTTGGCACACCATCATAAAGGATTCTTGATTAGTGTTGGTGCTATTACACCTTCACACAATGTTAAAACCATTCTTAAAATGACAGTATCCATACGTGACACAATGAAAACAGCTTTTAATCCTTGGTGGCCAATGAAACAACGAAAAACGGTTTTCAATTGTGTTATGTATGCAGGTTGTCATCTTAATAAAGACTTAAACCATGTGTGAAGTTGTAATGGCACCAACACTAATAATGAATGATTCATGATGTGAATTCCATACTACTGTCAAATCCGAATACAATATTGCGTGTACTTCTGTAAGTTGTGGTATGTTGCTAACACGAGACAGTATCTGTTTTATATTTGAAGTCTGAAGATAACTAGATTGTCAGCCGAAACTAGTAGAATATCCAAATAAAGAAAAGTTTTTGTGCGATGTTGACTTCATGGATTTTTCAAGCCCTAACATAAATAAAAAAAATTTCAACGTATCACATATCTCCTGATCGGCGACGCTAATAAACTTTATAATATGTGTTATGCTATCTGTAGGGGCTGCTTGCACTGCAGCTTGTATTGGCATTTATTGTTGTCACATGTTGTGTTTGTAACGTGCGTGATATGTTCGTATGAGATGGGCGTCCTTTGCAGAGTGACAAGTCTTTTTACCCCTTCAGTAGGTCACCGTTACTGTTGCACATGCGAAATAGAATAATACATGATGAAACGCAATCTCGAAGTGATAAGATTTAAACGCTGTCTTACACCATTTGCATAACGTAATGTGCTCACCAATGCCTGGCCAAGGATATTGATACAATTTACATTATTTTCCCTTTTTACTCAGAATATTCTACTGTTATCACATGTCATGCATGTAGTAGTCTTGATCTGGATCGTATATTTGCCTAGATGAATATACTTTATACGGCGTAACACCACATCGTACACCGCATGACACAGTAAGCTTCTTGCTTACATAGTTTTTCCTTGTATAACCAACGGCACGCATACATATTGTCTACATACTTTTAACGTCTAACTATTATATTAGACCTTGTGTGTAGGAGTCCTTATCTAATCCAGGATTTGCATTAGCTGGACAATGTGAGTGGAGCCTCGTAGATTCTCAGGTTTGATAAGTATTGCCTGAGAAATATTGTTTCTACCCCCGCAGGGATAGATATTTTGCATTTGACTCACTTTAAAGTGACTTAACAGTATGTAACTGATTGTACATTAATACACACACACACACACACACACACACACACACACACACACACACACACACACAACCAGCCCTTCCTTCCTCCCCGCCACCATAGCATTTCATCTGTTAAAAGATGCAACAGGAATACAACCCTTTTCCTTAGGCAGTCTTAGCCTAGTTGCTTTCTAGAGCCTGTGAAATAAATCTATGTACACCTTCTCATTAAAATATATCCACTTCTGATGTTGAGTAATGTACCTATTGTGTGGGCTGTCTGTACTTTAGTGACTGTTACAGGGATGCTGCATTCGACCGCTGTCTGTAGCTGAAGTCTTTCGCAACTGTATTACTATAATAGACACATAGACATCTGTGCACCGGAGCAGATTGCACCGAAATAAAAACGTGGCTGATGGTGGTGTTATTGACAAAAATGAATAAATTACCTCCTCTTTTAGTCTTCAACTATAATCGTTCCGCCTCCAGCCTCTCCCCTAATCATTCACCTGCTCTTATTCTATTCCCTTCTCCTTTCTCAACTATGGTCTTTTAATTTTTAGAGGTGAAAATTTTCGTACTCCTTTTTTTCTTTTCTTTTTTTCTTTTGAGTCGTCAGTCTTCTGACTCGTTGGAGGCTACAAATTCCTCTTCTGTGCCAACCTCCTCACCTCAGACTAGCACTTGCAACCAACGTCCTACATTTTCTGCTGCATGTTTTCGAATCTGTCTTCCTCTTGACCTTTCGACTTCCAAATCACCCTCTGGAACATGCAAGCAACTCCCTGATGTATTAATAGATGTCCTGTAATCCTGTCTCTTCTCCTTGTCCGTGTTTTTCACATATTCCTTTGCTCTCCTACTCTGCACAGGATTTCCACTTTCCATACCTTATCAATCCATCTGATTTTTCAACATTCATCTATAGCCCCGCATCTCAAATGCTTCCATTCTATTCTGTTCCCGTTTTCCCATAATCCATGTTTCACTACCATACAATGCTATGCTCCAAACGTATATACTCAGAAATTTCTTCCTCAAATTAAGACCTATGTTTGATAGTAGCAGACTTGTCTTGGCCAGGCAGGCCATTCTTGGCAGTGCTAGTCTCCTTTTGATGTCCTCCTTGCTCTGTCCAACACGGGTTATTTTGCTGCCTAGGTAGGAGAATTCCTTTACTTCATCTACTTCGTGACCATCAATCCTGTTTTTAAGTTTCTCGCTGTTCTCACATCTGCTACTTCTCATTATATTCGTCTTTTTCCATCTTGCATTTTAATCCTACTCCTGAACTTTTCTTTCATTTGCTTCATTACCTGTTCGATGTACAGATCGAGCAGTAGGGGCGAAAGACTACATCCATGTCTCACACCCTTTTCAATCCGAGCACTTCGTACTTGGTCGTCCACTCTTATTATTCTTTCTCGGCTCTTTGTTATATATTACAAGTCTCTTCCTGTAGCTTATCTATGAACGTGCTTTGATTCTTTCTTTAGCCTTGCTACTATTCTCTACCGCTACGTCAGAATCGCCTCTCTGCTACCTTTACCTTTCGTAAAGCCAAACTCGTCGTTATCTCACGCATCCTGAATTTTATTTTCCATTCTTGTTAATATTAATTTTGTCAGCTAATTTAATGCATGAGCTGTTAAGCCGAGTGTGCGCTAAATCTCGCACTTGTCAGCTCTATCAGGCTTTGGAATTGTGCGGAAGTCAGGTGGTACGTCTGCAGATTCATACATTCTGTACACTAACATGAGTGGTCGTTTTGTTGCCACTTCCCCCAATGATTTTAGAAATTTTGATGGAACGGTATCTATACCTTCAACCTCATTTGATCTTAAGTCCTCCAAAGTAGTCTTAAATTCTGATTTTAATACTGGACCGGCTTTCTCTACTACAGCAGCTTCTGTTTCTTCTTCTACCATTTTAGACAAATCTTCCCCTCATAGCGGTCTTCAGTGTACTCCTTCCACTTATCCGCTATCTCTTCATCATTTAACAGCGGAAATCCCGTTTGCCTCATAATGTCACCACGTTTCTTTTAATTTCACGGAAAGTTGTTTTGACTTTCCTACGTACTGAGTACTTCCAGTCATTTGTTTTCCGATTTTTTCACATTTTTCCTGCAGCCGTCTTAGTTTTAGCTTCGTTGCACTTCCTATGTATTTCATTCCTCAGCGACTTGTATTTCTGTATTCCTGAATTTCCTTGAACATTTTTGTATCTCTTCCGTTCATCGATCAACTGAAATGCTTCTTCAGTTATCTATAGTTTCTCCGCAGTTACCTTCATTGTACCTATGTCTTTCTCTTTAACTTCTGTGATTGACTTTTTTAGAGATGTCAATTTCTCTTCAACTGTATTGCCTACTGAGCTATTCCTTATTGCTGTATCTATAGTCACAGAGGACGTCAAGCATATCTCGTCATTCTTTACTACTTCCGTATCCCACTTCCTTGCGAACTGATTCTTCCTGACTAACTGTCTTAAACTCCAGCCTACTCTTCACCACTATTATATTGTATCTTCTCCTGGACAAGCCTAACATCTCAGTATCTGATTTCGGTATATCTGTCTAACCATGATACAATGTAACTGAAATCTTCTGTGTCACCCACTTTTGGTTCTTGAACAGTGTTTCTGCTTTTACTCTCTGAAATTTATTACAGAACTCAGTTAGTCGTTCTCCTCTCTCATTCCTTCTCCCAAGCCCATATTATTCTCCTGTAACCTCTTCTGCTCCTCCTTCCCCTACAACTGCTATTCAGTTTCCCATGACTGAAAGAGCTTTATCTCCCTTTACGTTTTGTATTACCCTTCCAATATTCTCACATATTTTGCATCTCTTCATCGTCAGATTTCGACGACGGCATGTATATCTGGACTAACGTTGTCAGTGTTGATTTGTTGGCGATTCAGATAAAAACAACCGTGTCACCGAAATGTTCACAGTGCCATACTCTGCACTACCTTCCTATTCCTACTGAGTTCGTACCATTTTCTGCTGCTGTAGATATTACCATGTATTCATGTAACCACAAATCCTTATGTAGTTTTCATTTGATTTCACTGACCCCTACAATAACTAGTCTGAGCCGTTACATTTCCCTTTCCGATTTTCTAGCTTCCCTACCACGTTCAAACCTGTGATATTCCACGCCCCAACTTGTAGAACGTTAACCTTTCGACTGTTCTTCAATGTTTTATTCATTTTATTTTAAGTTATTTATTTATTGTTCCGTGGGAGCAAATTAAGGAGAAGTCTCCATGGTCATGGAACAAGTCAATAGATGAAATTATAACACGATATTAGAAACAGATAAAATGAAATATAAAAAACATATTCAGGTGACAAGTAAGTTTAAGTAAAGAAAATCAACAATGTAACACACGAATTTGCTTAATTTTTCAGCTCTTCCAGGAGCTCCTCGACAGAATAGGAGTGAGCCATGAGGAAACTCTACAGTTTCGACTTAAGAGTTTGGGCTACTGCTAAGATTTTTGAGTTCTTGTGGTAGCTTATTGAAAATGGATGCAGCAGAATACTGCAATCCTTTCTGCACAAGAGTCAAGGAAGTGCATTCCACATGCAGATTTGATTTCTGCCTAGTATTAACTTATTGAAAGCTGCTAACTCTTGGCAATAGGCTAATATTGCTAACAACTAACGACATTTTAAAAATTGGATAGGGGTCGACAAGAGCTTCTCGAGCTTAGACCACATATAGCTCGAACAGCCCGTTTTTGAGTCAAAAATACCCTTTTTGAATCAGAAGCATTACCCCAGAAATACCATACGACACAGGCTTATGAAAACATGCGAAGTAGACCACTTTTGAAATGGTCATAGACTCTTTGGCACTTCCCTCCCGCAGATCCGAGTGGGGGACAACTCCGGAATAACTTGCCGATGGAGAGATCATCATGACACTTCTTCAACTACAGGCCACATGTCCTGTGGATACAGGTTACGTGTCTTTAATGCACTGGTTTCTGTTGTCTCCTCCTCATGCCGATGATCACTACTGAGCATTATGCACAGTGTAGTCATTTTAGTGTGACATAGACTAACCACTGGCGGCGTTAAAAGGCGGGATGTTCACAAGACTACTTTTGCACATGCATCTCTTAGAGTACTGACCATTAAAATTGCTACACCACGAAGATGACGTGCTACAGACGCGAAATTTAACCCACAGGAAGACGATGCTGTGATATGCAAAAGATTAGCTTTTCAGAGCATTCACACAAGGTTGGCGCCGGTGACGACACCTACAACGTGCTGACATGAAGACAGTTTCCAACCGATTTCTCATACACAAACATCAGTTGACCGGCGTTTCCTGGTGAAACGCTGTTGTGATGCCTCGTGTAAGGAGGAGAAATGCGTACCAACACGTTTTGGACTTTGATAAAGGTCGGATTGTAGCCTATCACGATTGCGGTTTATCATAACGCGACATTGCTGCTCGTATTGGTCAATATCCAATGACTGTTAGCAGAATATGGAATCGATGGGGTTCAGAAGGGTAATACGGAAAGCCGTGCTGGATCCCAACGGCCTAGAAGTCGCGATGACAGACTTCTTACCCGCATGGTTGTAACGGATGGCAGCCTTGAGTCAATACATGGGGACGTTTGCAAGATAACAAACATCTACACGAACAGTTTGACGACGTTTGCAGCAGCATGGAGTATCAGCTCGGAGACCATGGCTGCGGTTACACTCGACGCTGCATCACAGACAGGAGCGCCTGCGATGGTGTACTCAACGACGAACCTGGATGCACGAATAGCAAAAAGTCATATTTCGGATAAATCAAGGTTCTATTTACAGCATCATGATGGTTCCATCCGTGTTTGGCGTCATCGCGGTGAACGCACATCGGAAGCGTGTATTCGTCATCGCCATACTGGTGTATCCCCCTGCGTGATGGTATGGAGTGCCATTGGTTACACGTCTCGGTCACCTCTTGTTCGCATTGACGGCACTTTGAACAGTGGACATTACATTTCAGTTGTTACGACCCGTGGCTGTACCCTTCATTCGATCCCTGCGAAACCCTAAATTACAGCAGGATAATTCACGACCGCATACTGCAGGTCCTGTACGGGCCTTTCTGGATAAAGAAAATGTTGGACTGCTGCACTGGCCAGCTCATCCTGCAGATCTGTCACCAATTGAAAACTTCTGGTCAATGGTTGCCGAGCAACTGGCTTGTGACAAACCGCGAGTCACTACTGTTGATGAACTGTGTGGTATCGTGTTGAAGCTGTATGGGCAGCTGTACCTGTACACGCCATCCAAGCTCTGTTTCACTCAATCCTCAGGCGTATCATGGCCGTTATTACTGCCAGAGGTGGTTGTTCTGGGTACTGATTTCTGAGGATCCATGCAGCCAGATTGCGTGAGTATGTAATCACACGTCTGTTCTAGTATAACATATTTGTCTAATTAATACCCGTTTATCATCTGCATTTCTTCTTGGTGTAATAATTTTGATGGCCAGTAGTGTATATTGGAACTGAGTTTTAATATCAGGTTAAATAGATAAATTTTATCGTCATATGTACATTCGTTTTGTATTTGTAGTTTTGTAAAACAAAATAAAGTTCCCGTTGTGGTACTTCCTTCAGCACTTCCTAACTGATTTTACCTAATTACGTTTAGTCCTAAGGTACAACTATTTTTCTGCGCGCAGAACTGGATTAGAGTACGCAAACGGTACATTGCACACGCCCTTCACGCAAGTAGTCTCGCCAATGTATACACATTAGTGTATAATGGAAGTGATTATGTGATAATCTCGTCAAAGGTATTTATACTTTGATTGACTTTGTGTATTCCATATGTTAACTGTACCACGGTACACTGAGTTCTGTAAGGTGGCTTGCTAATGGTCTAACGTCCGGAAATAGTCGCCGTTTAAATAAAAACTAGCTTGTGGCAGGTTTGACGGTTTTTGAATTCCATTGAATCACAGGAAGTTGATGCCATTGATATCCAGCATGGTGTAAGTGAGGAAATTAGTAAATTACATACACCATCCTACGTTGGTGTAACAAAAGTGCAAGCAAAATTTGATGAAAACCTGAATTGGTCGAGCGGGCATGACGAGACCACGTCGTGCGAAGTGCCAAATACATGAAAAACACAGTCTTCACCGCAGTCCTGGACGTTTTTGTACGCGAAGCAGTTCTGGAAAATTAGCCATACTGCCATAGCCTCAGAATATATTCCGCTCGTTTCCCCATAAATTACTCTTATTTTCGGAGAATAAAACAGAGGGGCCTCCAAGCCTCGTTGGGCCAGGAAGCCCGTATCGGCGCGGGTATTGAATTGTGTTCGGGACGGCGAACCGCCGTGCCGCTATCTCGCGCCGCCAGACAGCAGCCATCCGTCTCCATGCGCGCGCCAGGAATACGGCCCTGCTGATGACGCGATATACGGGCCGGCTGCGGACCCCTGGTGCAGGGGAGGGGCGGCAGGCGGCCAGAATGACGAGAATTTATAGGCGTCCGGGCAGAACGCGATCCGAGTGGGCGTGGCCACAGGCGAAATTGTCGAAATTGAAATTGACTCACGCGGAGGCGATACGCCAGCGGACGGACTTACGCTGCCTAATGAGGGGCCGATGTAATTCTAGGTGAACAACATTCAGTGATATCTTTCTTTCGTTTGCTACTGCCTTTAACCCGCATTGTGCGCAGGGTCGGCAGGGTTAAGTACGGATTTGGCACGGTCAATTTTAAGGGGTGGCCAGATGCTGTTAGTGCCGCCACCCCATACCGCCCGGGACGGAATTAGTGTACCCCATCTGTCTGCGTCTAGTGTAAATCGTGAAATAGTTTGAATGTGTTTCATATGTCTGCGAGTCGTGTAACTGAGGTGGGAGCGAGGACTAGCCCGGTATTCACCTAGGAGGATGTGGAAAACCGCCTAAAAACCACATCCAGGCTGGCTGCCACACCGGCCGTCGTCGTTAATCCGCTGGGCGGATTCGATCCGGGGCCGGCGCGCCTGCCCGAGTCCAGTAAGCAGCGTGTTAGGGTCCTCGGCTACCCTGGCGGGTCGAAGAACATTCGGTGATTCTATTTGATTAAACTGTCTGCGAATTTTACAATATGATCCAACTTGACTTTCCTATGGCTGCAGGGGAGTTTAGAATTGCTGGAAGGAATACGTCAAGAGTATTGATAACGTTCCAGGAGGATAAAGCAAGACCGAAAGCCGTAGTTCACAGCACAACGCTTTAAAGAAAGTACGCTTCACTGATTTCCCTGCACGCCCAACTGATTTGTCATCCGTAAAATACGTCTAGCAAATGCGTGGCGTGGCGTGGGGTGGGGGGGGTGGGATGAGGGATAACGTAAACAGTCGTACCAGCATCCAAAAGCATTTAGCAGGTGATCAGGTACGGCAATAAAGGCCTAATTCTATCTGTTAAACCAGCCTGTGAAGCATTAAAATAGAAAAGTGTTTCCACGAATAAAATTTTAATGGAAAACTCACATCTGCTCATATGTGCACTCTATTCCCCCCCCCCCCCCCCCTCTCTCTCTCTCTCTCTCTCTCTCTCTCTCTCTCTCTCTTTTCCTCTCTCTCTTTTCCTCTCACTCAGTCACAATGTAAGCAGGCTGAGACGGTCTGTTATCTACTCGACCGATTATTTAGCTTGACTGACGACAGGGTAAAGCGACGACACGCAGGGCATCTGGTGAGAGTACCGTTTTGGTTGGGCAAGCCAATGTCATGGCTGGGACAGCGAGCAAGTTGCTGTGCTCCTCTCCATTATTTGTTTATACACGTTCACTAGAGAGAGTGGAGTGAAAGTGTGTCCTCACGATTGTTTCACACAGCAGTCGAGTTGGAACAATGAGTACGGATGCGTATGTAACTACAGCTGCAACGTTTATCAACGTGAGTGTACTTTTCTGAGTGTGAAGTGAAATTTGTCCATCTTTCTCGGGCTTGTATTGGCATACGCTGTCCCGTATGCAAGCAAGCTTCACTTTGCCCCTAGTTGAGCCGCCCTCGAAAATCTTAGGGGGCAGTGGGATTGTGTGGCTCACGAAATAGACGCATTTAATTGGCGTCACGCTGGTAGGTGTTTTTTATAGTGGAAACTTATTGAATGAGGATTGATAAAGGCAAACTTCAAGGTTTCGAAATGTGACAGTGAGCAGCCCCCAGTTTATGAAATAAGCTTTATGCCTTGCTCGTGGTTTGATTGTTTCAGTGGGTTCTCGTCCTGTCTCCAACAGCAACAACCTTAACTAGTCTCTTCGTTAATACTTTATCTTGTGCGTTAAGCTTACTACCCTGATTGGCTGACTCCATTAAAAACAGGGTTTTGCTGTTACAAAATCATTTTAAACTTTGTTTATACACTCTTTTAGTGGTTTATAGGTTACAAAGTGTTTTAAGCAGTGCCGTGGATTATTAAAACTGACTAACTAGTTACTACTGCAACCTGAAACCATGGGCTTCTTAATTCAATGTCGTGGTCGTTCGTAAACTGTTTTGCTACAGATCGGTTAGCATTGGTGTTCGATTTCTTAGAATCAAATTAATACACTGTGATCAAAAGTATCCGGACACCCCCCAAAAATCATTCTATTTTCTTATTACTTGCATTGTGCTGCCACCTACTGCCAGGTACACCATATCAGCAACCCCAGTAGTAATTAGGCATCGTGAGACAGGAATGGGGCGCTCCACGAAATTCACGGACTTGGAACGTGGTCACGTGATTGGGTATAACTTTGAAACGTCCCCTTGGAAAAGTTACTGGATTACTGTGCTGGTAAACCCCTTACGTTATTTCATTTTCCAACAGCTTAGTAAAACTGAACCTACTCAGAAATCTCTCTTTACTTTTTCTGGTGTTGATATGAGGGTATAAGATGAACATCAACAAAAGCAAAACAAGGATAATGGAATGTAGTCGAATTGCATCGGGTGATGCTGAAGGAATTAAATTAGGAAATGCGGCACTTAAAGTACTAAAGGATTTTTGCTATTTGGGGAGCAAAATAACTGATAGTCGAATGGCAATGGCAAGGAAAGCGTTTCTGAAGAAGAGAAATTTGGTACCATCGAGTATCGATTTAAGTGTTAGGAAGACGTTTCTGAAAGTATTTGTATGGAGTGTAGCCATGTATGGAAGTGAAACATGGACGACAAAAAATTTAGACAAGAAGAGAGTAGAAGTTTTCGAAATGTGGTACTACAGAAGAATGCTGAAGATTAGATGGGTAGATCACATAACTAATGAGGAGGCATTGAATAAAATTGGGGAGAAGGAGTCTGTGGCACAACTTTACTACAAGAAGGGATCGGTTGGTAGGGCATGTTCTGAGACATCGAGTGATCACCAATTCGGTACTGGAGGGCAGCGTAGAGGGTAAAAATCGCAGAGGGAGACCAAGAGATGATACACTAAAGAGATTCAGAAGGATGTAGGCTGCAGTAGGTACTGGGAGATGAAGCAGCTTGCACAGGATAGGGTAGCATGGAGAGCTGCATCAAACCAGTGTCAGGATTGAAGACTACAACAACAAACAACGCTTATTCGGATCATCACTAAACTGACACACAATATTTTTAGCGCAACGCAATCTGACTTTCAAAAATCACTACAAAAGAAGGGCTCTGACTAAGAATAACCTATACCTTTCATGAATCACTTACAAAAATCTTCGTTACTCGAACTACTGCAATACAGCGAGCGCCAATACTGCCAGCTAAATAAAAGATTCTAACTACTGAAGGCACTAACTACTGATAGGCATAGTTAGCAAATGAAAGACTTTGATGGAGAACAATGTATTTACCTCAATAGTGTTAAAAAGTTATAATACATTTCAGTTCATGACATAGTCTTACAAATTTACTCTCTCTGATGGACACACGTCCAGATCATCCGCTCTCAAAACTCAGCCATCTCACTCCCCACATCCACCACTGCTGGCGGCTCACTTCAAAGTGCTCAATGCTACGCGCTGTTCACATCCAACTGCCCAACACTACAATAGCGAATATTGCAATAATGCCAACGAGCCACAGACTGCACACAGCACAGCCAGTGATTTTCATACAGAGCTACGTGGCGTTACCAGTATAAGAACCTAAACAGCCTACGTACAACTTGTGTCATGTGCCTTTACTCGAGATTTACACACTCCTAAACACCCCTATGTCCACTGTTCCCGGTGTGATAGTGAAGTGGAAACGTGAAGCGATACATACAGCACAAAAGTATGCAGGCCGACTCGTATGTTAACTGACAGAGACCGCCGACAGTTGAAGAGAGTCGTAATGTGTAATAGGCAGATATCTATCCAGACCATTACATAGCAGTTCCATACTGCACCAGGATACACTGCAAGTACTATGACAGGCGGGAGGTGAGAAAGCTTGGATTTCATGGTCGAGTGACTGCTCATGAGTCACACATCACGCCGATTAATGCAAACGACGCATCTCTTGGTGTACGGAGCGCAAACATTGGGCGATTGAACGATAAATAATGTGGCGATCCGATGGCAGGATGTGTGTGTGTGGCTATTACCCAGTGAACGTCATTTGGCAGCGTTTGTAAAACCTCGGAGTCGGTGGTGTTACGATGTGGTCGTGATTTCCATGGAGGGGCCTTGCACTCCTTGTTTATCGAGGCACTATCACAGCACAGGCCTACTTTGATGTTTTAAGCACCTTCTTGCGTCTCACTGTTGAAGATCTGGCCATTGCATCTTTCAACACGATCGAGCACTTATTTATAATGCACGGCCTGTGACGAATTGATTACACGACAATAACATCCCTGTAATGGACTGGCCTGCACAGAGTCCTGATCTAAATCCTATAGAATACCTTTGGGATGTTTCGGAACGTGACTTCGTGCCAGGCCTCGCCGACCGACATCGATACCTCTGATCAGCGCAGCACTCCGTGAAGAATGGGGTGCCATTCCCCAAGAAACCTTCCACCACCTGAATGAACGTATTCCTGCGAGAGTGTAAGCAGTCATCAAGGCTAAGGCTGGGCCAACACCGTACTGAATTCCAGCATTAACGATGGAGGGCGCCACGAACTTGTCATTTTCAGCCAGGTGTGTGGATACTTTCTATCACATTGTGTATAACAGGGATAGTGAGTATGTAGATTTGGATACTGCCAAAATTGACGTGATTTACATATTTGGGGTTGAAATGCTGTGCTTTGTTCATATAATTTGAATAAAAAACGAGCTCCTTGCCAGGTCGTGAAGGCCCAAGGAACGTCTACCGACCTTCGTGTCATCCTCTGTCTTGCGGCGTAATACGTGCGCGGTATGGAGAGGCGTATGTTCAGCGCACTGCTCCACCGGCCGTTTTGCAGACCTAACATACCGGAGAGTCGCAGCTACTCTGTTTTTTAGCTTTTCGCGTGGCTGAGTGGACTGTGTGCTACTCCTCCAAACAAGAAAAAAGCCTTGCTGGTATCAGGAAACTATCCTGACTCGCCCCGGCGGCAGCCATCTACATTCCTATGCTTATATTGTGATTAAAGACTGTAATAATAAAGTTCAACGACGATGACCGGTTTGTCAGTGATGAGGATCATCAGATACACAATATAAAAAATATATAACTAGTGGGCAATCTATCTTTAAAACAACTCAGTAATTCCTACCACGATATACTCTGATACAAACTGGGAACGTGCAAATAAAATAAGGTAAAGCGTACGTTACAGGTTTTGGAGCGTTATTACTTAATACATGCTTTGTTTAACCTTTAAATCTAAAGGGAGTGGAAGGGCTGACCCAACAAAGTGAACATTTCAATTCTAATGTATTTAATAACTACCAAAAACTATCTCACATAAAAATTAACAGACGCCACTCAGGCAAGATAATTTACGAAACAACCATTACATAAAATCATAAACAAGTCAATTAATCATTAACCAACGATTTCCCATAAACACTGAGAAACGCCACTAACGCTGAATTTAACCATAACTTTAACAAAACAACTCTAGGTAAGATACGTTATTTAAGACCCTTTCAATTCCAATACTTTAACATTACATAACAGTGTACACAGCCGCAACTTCAACCGAATACTTAAAACCTATTTATAAAAATGTAACTTGGCAATCTTGCAAATTACTGGACTACACTTCGCCTCCTGTAGCTGAGTCGTCAGCGCGGAAGAATGTAAATCCCAAGGGCCCGGGTTCGATTCCCGGCTGGGTCGGAGGTTTTCTCCTCTCAGGGGCTGGGTGTTGTGTTGTCCTACTCATCATTTCATCATCAAGTGACGTCTGGCCTTAGTCACCCTAGACTAGAGGACCTTGCAGAGCAAACCACGAAATTATTCAAATGCTAATTGGCTTGTAAGATGGGCTTTTAGGGCATAGAAAGTTGCTTGAATGTCTAACAGAAGTAAGGCCCAAGCTTGTAAGGCCGAAGTTTAACCATGAAAGGTGGAGCCGGCTGAGGGACGTAATACTTGACTTCGACACAAGACGTGGCTCAGTTTGCGACCCCATATCGAGTAGGCCACCGATATGTGAACCCAGCAAAAGCTACCGAAGAGGAACACACGAGCTGAGGCTAAGTCCACCCCGAGTAAGCCAAACTTGTAATCTAAAGGGAAGCTCTACGCTTCGGTTGCCCGCTGCCTCAGCTCACTGAAACACAGACCACACCCGACAACAGGAGGCCAAAATAAGTTTTCTTACACTCAAGATTGACCAGTAAGTTAACACTATGAAATCAAGGCTAAACAATTAATTTCACTCGCAAGTCCTTTCTTTAAGTGAGGCAGTACCTGATAAACAAACGCTAAGAGTGGGACATGAACTGGCTCACGAGAACCGACGCTCACTAGAACTTAATGACACACAGATTAGCCACCTTAAGTGGGCCTGCAAACTCAACACGGTAATCCTTAGAGATAAAAACTCAGGCTGCCCGCCGAGGACATATTGACGTTTATTACCGATATCGTAAGCAAATTAAACACTTGCTAATAATAGCTAATGAACTAACATCCTACAAATACATAAATATTATGCAGAAGCAGAGCACACGCTTAGTAAGTGGCTATCAAATGAAAGCGAACACACATGACATCACGCGTACGGCAACGCCTTACTATACCAAGAGCGATCACAATCACAGTTAACTAAGCGCTCTTAGTAATTAGAGTACTTAACTGGATGTCTTGATGCTAGTGCGATTTTGCGGAGATGTCAGACCATCACTTCACAAGACTTCAACTGTGTGTCCCTGCAAGGAAGCGGGCACATCCACAGCTCACGAGCTTGCTGGAGAATGCACAGCGCCGGCCAACTCCAGCCGCCGCCCGGCCTCAGGCACGCAGTCTTCGCTTCCGCCCGCCAGCCAATCGCCGACTCGCGCACCGCCGCCTTCCGTTCTCAAAGCGTTGTTCCCCTTCAGCCGTCGGCACACGGACCGTGCTGTCGAACGTTAACGTAGAGCGTGCCAAGGTCAGCGTGCTGCTGAACGCTCAGGAACGATGAGGCTTGTGCATACGGTACGTGGGCCCCAACGTGGTATACGCGAACGCAACGCACTCCAGCGGCAGTTGAGGGATGCTTCTAGTTCGTAAACCACACTGTTTACTCAACGGACGCGCATAAAATTCCCATGTTAGCTGTATTGAAACGCACATTTCCTCCATCGTCCACGAAAAGGAAAGTACCACGTCCAGTCAGTAAGGACAGACACACATAATAGTTCCATTACAAACAGTGCGGTACAAATTTGGAATACTTATCCGCATAAGACAAACACTATTTCATCGTGCCCACCTTTTAGTAAAACCCCAAGGTCAGTCTTACTCGATCACTGTTCCTACCCATTAGCAGAATATTTGCAACGCGTGAATTACGAAGCGTAAAAGAAAAAGGAGCCAAATAGCTTTACACAAGTAGGCAAGGTGTCCTGTAGATCAAGCCAATCGAACAGTCACCCCTCAAAAAAAGGTGAACTTGTATTTACATGACATCAAATATTGTAGTCTATACTTATATTGAACTAATAATAAAGTATCAGAACCTAATATAAACGCGAATGTTATGAAAAATATAGGTTGTCAGGACGCAAACCCCCGTCCCAACAAAGAAACTCTATACAGGACAGCGATGCTATTCGTTAGGCTAAAGGAACATCACACCTGTTTCAAATCTTAATATCTTAGCACTTGTTAAAAACCTTACCGACATTTAATTATAACAAATTGTACCAAGAACAATGGGTTTTGGGTGTGTCTTCGGTGTGTTACTGCGTTCAAGTAGTCTACTCTTATTATACGCAAGTTACAAAAACTCTTTTGCCACGAATATGTTGTTTCTCATCATTTTATTACAACGAATCACACAAGTTAACAACGGGTTTTGGAGTGATTCTCAATTTTCTTGTGCTCGGAACGGTATCATATATGCTTGAAATGAATGCCAATATGGCTCCTCACAACTCTGTACTGAAGGGAGACGGCGTGCGGGTGACGTAGGTGGCGTCGCGCCATCTCATTGGTCAACGCTCACACGCACGCTCAGAATATCTGCCATGCCAGATATTGCTGTGCACGTTCGGAAAGACTCTCGAACGTGCTATTCCACGCCATGACGTCAGAAACTCGCCACGTTCAACGCTCAACGTTCGGATGCACGGTCCGTGTGCCGACGGCTTTACTCGCGGTATGCACTCGCTTATATCCCGAGCCAGCCCAAGCCCCAAGACAAAGCTCTCAACTAGGCAGTCGATCGTACTCATGTCAGAGATACTACTGTTCGTCACGCCACTGTTCAATTTCAACAAATGTTTGCATATGATGTGCGTCTGATACGTTTGTCCATCGTGACGTACGTTAGGATGATGCTCACTCGCACACACAATCAGATACACGCCACAAAGCGCTCCCTGTCGTGCTTATCAGCGAAGGTGTGGTCCACGCTGAGACCTAGGTGACGGAGTCAGTATGAACAATCGTGCCATTGCAAAATGCAGTGCAGAATGGAGCAACGCGTTGACAGGAAGCTTTGCTGCAGATTAGGAGAAATGGCCATGGAGAATAGTGAAACAGCAGTACAAGTGTACCATGTTGAAGATTTTCGCGGTTGATGCTGTAGTATACAGAGTAGTTGTAAGTAGGCTGTTTAGGTGTTTTTTTATTGGTAACGCCGCCGCCGCGTAGCGCACTGTATGAAAATCACTGGCTGTGCCGTGTGCAGTCTGTGGCTGGTTTGAATTGTTGTCTGCCATTGTAGTGTTGGGCAGCGGCAGCTGGATGCTAACAGCGCGCGTAGCGTTGCACAGTTGGAGGTGAGCCGCGAGCAGTGGTGGACGTGGGGAGAGAGATGGCGGAGTTCTGAAATTTGTAAGAATTGGTGTCATGAACTGATATATATATATTATGACTATTAAGGTAAATACATTGTTTGTTGTCTATCAAAATCTTTCATTTGCTAAGTATACCTACCAGTAGTTAGTGCCTTCCTTAGTTTGAATCTTTTATTTAGCTGGCAGTAGTGGTGCTCGCTGTATTGCAGTAGTTAGAGTAACCAAGATTTTTGTGAGGGAAGTGATATGTGAAACTTATAGGTTAATGTTAGTCAGGGCCATTCTCTTGTAGGGATTACTGAAAGTCAGATTGCGTTGCGCTAAAAAAATATTGTCAATTTAAGCACACTCTTGTATAAATTGTCTAAGGGGACGTTTCAAAGTGGCAGCATTAGAAAATTGCAGCAAAATGCAGGAAATCTTCAGCGCATAGGCACTTGGCGCAAGGAGTGGCAACTGACTCTTAACGCAGACAAATGTAATGTATTGTGAATACATAGAAAGAAGGCTCCCTTATTGTATGATTATACGATAGCAGAACAAAAACTTGTAGTAGTTACTTCTGTAAAATATCTGGGAGTATGCGTACGGAACGTTTTGAAGTGGAATTATCATATAAAATTAATTGTCGGTAAGGCGGGTACCAGGTTGAGATTCATTGGGAGATTCCTTAGAAAATGTAGTCCAGCAACAAAGGAGGTGGCTTACAAACCACTCGTTCGAACTATACTTGGGTATTTCTCATCAGTGTGGGATCCGTACCAGGTCGGGTTGACAGAGGAGATAGAGAAGATCCAAACAAGTGCGGCGCGTTTCGTCACAGGGTTATCTGATAAGCGTGATAGTGTTACGAAGATGTTTAGCAAACTCAAGTGGCAGACGCTGCAAGAGAGGCGCTCTGCATAGTGGTGTAGCTTGCTCGCCAGGTTTAGAGAGGGTTCGTTTATGGATGAGGTATCGAATACGTTGCTTCCCCCTACTTAAACCTCCCGAGGAGATCACGAATGTAAAATTAGAGAGATTCGAGCGCGCACGGAGGCTTTCGGAAAGTCGTACTTGCCGCGAACCACACGCGACTGGAATGGGAAAGGGAGATAATGACAGGGACACGTTAAGTGCCCTCCGCCAGACACCGTTGCTTGCGGAGTATAAATGTAGATCTAGATAGTTGTTCTGAAGCCACTCTGTAGTAACTACTGACATGTTGGGTGTGTCATTGCCCGCTGGAACTGCCCGGGTCCGTCGGAAAGCACAATGGACATGAGTGGATGCAGATGGCCAGACATATGCTTATGTACGATTCACATGTCGGAGTCGTATCTAGACGTGTCAGGGGTCCCACTACAATGTCTCCACCACACACCGTTGGGTGGCTTTCGGAGTATAGATGTAGATGTAAATGTAGTGAGTGAAATATGTTTGTCTGAGTGGTTTGAACGCTTTAGAGACGGAAATAGCCGGTGTTATGGCGGAGCGGTTCTAGGTGCTTCAGTACGGAACTGCGTGACTGCTACGGCCGCAGGTTCGAATCATGCCTCTGGCATGGATGTGTGTGATGTCCTTAGGTTAGTTAGGTTTAAGTAGTTCTACGTTCTAGGGGACTGATGACCTCAGATGTTAAGTCCCATAGTTCTCAGAGCCATTTGAACCATTTTTTTTAAAACGAAATGATGTACAGAGTGCTATCGACAGGTCATGCCATAGTGATTAGATATATTTAGATTTTTAGGAGGCTTTTGACAGGGTTCCACAGAAGAGACTCCTATGCACATTGGGTGTCTATGGAGTATTGCTTCAGTTGTGCGACTGGACTTGTGATTTCCTCTTACAAACGTTACAGTACATATAATCGACGGAAAATCGTCGATCAAAACAGAAGTGATATCATGTGTACCATAAGGAACTGGTAGATAATGCTGTCATTTACCGTCTAGTAAAGTCATCAGAAGATCAAAACCAATGGTAAAATGTCTTATACACGACTTCTATATGGCGCGAAAAGCAGCAATTGTCTGTCAATGAGGAAAAGTGTGATGACATACACATGAGCAGAAAAATTGATACGTTAATACACGATAAATCAAACACAATTAAAGGCTATAAATTCAAACAAATACCTAGAATTACAATTAGCAACAACTTAAGATGGAACGGTCACATAGATAATGTTGTGCAGAAGGCAAACGGAAGACTGCGTTTCATTGACAGAAATCTCAGATGCTACAGGTCTACTAAAGAGACTGCCTACACTACGCTTGTTCGTCCTCTGCTAGAATTCCTGTGCTGTATGGGATCCTTACCAGATAGAATTGTCAGACATTCAAAGAATGACAGCTTGTTTTGTACTATCGCTAAATGAGTGTATCTACATCTACATCTACATCCATACTCCGCAAGCCACCTGACGGCGTGTGGTGGAGGGTACCCTGAGTACCTCTATCAGTTCTCCCTTCTATTCCAGTCTCGTATTGTTCGTGGAAAGGAGGATTGTCGGTACGCCTCTCTGTGCGCTCTAATCTCTGATTCTCTTCGCGAGATATACGTAGGAGGGAGCAAAATACTGCTTGACTCCTCGGTGAAGGTATGCTCTCGAAACTTCAACAAAAGCCCGTACCGAGCTACTGAGCGTCTCTCCTGCAGAGTCTTCGACTGGAGTTTATCGATCATCTCCGTAACGCTTTCGCGATTACTAAATAATCCTGTAACGAAGAGCACAGCTCTCCGTTGTATCTTCTCTCTTCTATGAACCGTATCTGGTACGGATCCCACACTGCTGATCAGTATTCAAGCAGTGGGCGAACAAGCGTACTGTAACCTACTTCCTTTGTTTTCGTATTGCATTTCCTTAGGAGTCTTCCAATGAATCTGTCTGGTATCTGATTTACCAACGATCAAATTTATATGATCATTCAATTTTAAATCACTCCTAATGCGTACTCCCAGATAATTTATGGAATTAACTGCTTCCAGTTGCTGACCTACTATATTTTAGCTAAATGATAAGGGATCTATCTTGCTATGTATTCGCAGCACATTACACTTGTCTACATTGAGATTCAATTACCTCGGATATCGTAAGCGAGTTGGGATTGCAATTATTCAAACAAAGGCGGCGAGATCTTTTCACGAAACCATCTGCTTTCTCCTCTGAATGTTAAAGTATTTTATTGTCACCGACTACATACGTAGGGGGAAATTATCATAATATTTAAGTGAGAAAAATGAGAACACCTACAGAAATACTGTATTTAAGTGTTCATTTCTCCCACGCGCTGTTAGAGAGTGGAACGGTAGAGAAATAGTCTGAAGGTTCTTCGATGAAATCTCTTCCAGGCACTTACGTGTGAATCGTAGAGTGGTAATGTTGATGTAGATGTAGAACGAAGGTTTCGAGAATGAAAGATGTTCGAGTCAGATGTCAACACGGGAAATCTCAGACCTCTTTGAACGGGTGCGACGGTTGCTTGCGGTGGATCGGCGGCTGTCTTTGAGAATGACACCAAAAGAGTTGAACACAACTAAAGGGATGCAAGCGCTGTTGTTCTTAACGTTTGAAAAGGCATAAGGTTTGTGTTCATTTTGTAACGCACAAGCTGACAGACGAGTAGAAGCAAACTCGTAAGGAAACGTCTCTAGATTTAACCGACACACAGTTGCATCTATGCAGATCATTGTCCTATCCCCGCCCAATCCCGCTGCTTTGTGACTGTTGAAGACAACCTGTCCGAAGCATTGAGAGAACGGTCAGCATACTACAGGGAAAACTGGTTGAGACCAAATCCTGGAAAGACACAGACTTGCGCTTTCCATCTTCAGAAGCGGCAGGCAGCTAGAGCCCTCAAGATCACCTAGGAAGAAACATCACTAGGACACTGTACTTATCGCAAATACCTAGGGGTCGCCCTTGACCTTGCATTAACACATAAAAGGCACTGCCTAAATTCCAAGCAAAAAGTGGCGGCCAGGAACAATATCATCAGAAAACTAACAGACACAACTTGTGTTACTCTGCCGGAGAATACTTAAGCCCAGTGTGGTTCAATTCTTGCATTGGCAAAACAGTAGACGTCGCTTTTAATGATAATTGCCGTATCATCACCGGGTGCCTGAATCGCACTCCTCTGGATAAACAGTACAGCCTAGAGGTAGCAGCAAAAAGTGAGAAGAAAAAACCAAAAATTTCTGAAGCTGACCCCCTATATGGCTAGCAACCAGCAAGCCCACGACTAAAATCCAGAAAGACTTTCCTCAACTCTACCGAGGCTCTAGTTGGGGCAGCACAGCAATGTCGAATCGAACTATGGCCTGCAAGGCTTACCAGTACTGTGGGTTGGATTACACTAAACGATAGACTACCTCTTGGCTACACAGAGAATTGGAGTACTTAGAGATCCCTCAACAGACTACGCTCGGGTGTCGGGAAATGTAAGAGCAATCTGACAAAATGGGGTTTCCTGGAGGGGCCACCCCTCTGAGTGTGGAGGAACGCAGAAGACTTTCCAGTTCCTACAGTGTGCCCATTGTCCAGCAACATGCACAACAGTAGATCTGTTACATGCAACCTCAAATGCGATAGAGGTCCCTAACTTCTGGGCGGCTAAAGTATAAGTAATCGTCTCGTAAATATATATACACACACACGACATGTAAATATTGTAAATTATTTTAAACATCGTAAATTCTTGTGATATAAATAAATACCGACATGCCTGACCGTCATTGCAGGAATTGAAGACTAATCGACAGCCAGTGGCGTGGTGGTCATCGTGTGTGGAGCCAGCGAAAAAAAAGAAAAGAAAAAGAAAAAAGAAATGTTCTAAGGTGTCAGGCAAATCCAAAACCTTCCATGAAAACCCTGAAATGATAAGCAAATCCAGTAATATCTCACATAGCTCCGAATAAATCGTGACATTAAATTAACCAAAGGAATACGAGTAATGAGTGAGCAAATGGAATACCCCAGACTAACACAAGAATGCGTAAATGCATTTCACACCTTCCCACCGTGAGACAGACGCAGTTCCGAGGGCAAAAAAAAAAAGAGAAGAGAAGCCGAGAGCAGAACTGTAAGCTAGAAGGCCCTACGATAAGGGACGGACACCCAAGTTACCAGCTAACCGCCAGGACCGCCCCCCAGCCCATGTTCAAAGATAGAGCCCTCCAGAAGAACAGTATAGACCTTACGATAACACTAAAAGGGCCACACGAGCTGCAAGTTTTAGCGTAAAACTTTTTTGCGTCTCAGTTACGTTGCAAACTTTCAAAACATTGCCCCACCACGAAAAGTATGTTCCTCATTGGATAGACAGAATTTTTGTAGGCGGATCTTAAGGTTATCATTGAGACCCAGACTGTTCAGATGAAAACGCAGCCTGAGTTTTCTTTTTAAACCAACTTTGGTAAATTGTAGTGAGGAGAAGTTACGAAGAGTTGCTTCCGATGCGGCGAAGTGAGCAGAGATGTGCTGTCCGCCGCCCCCTGACGAACACCGACAAGGTAATGAACGCACGAGGTGCTGCATAACAGCGCATAAAGCTTTACTCAGAACTGCAGAAGTCTCATCTGTTACGCCCCCGTTTTGCGTAATACTAGTGTCGATCGTAAATTAAAGCTCATGGTGGTCACATTTGCCACTTGAAGTAAAAATCTGAAAAGCATTGATTTCTCTGTTATATAGTTATTGAGAAGCCACATCAGCCACTGTAATTTACGACAAGTTAGGTAAGTAATTAAAGATAATTGAGGGTCACTGTAGAGACCATTTTGATAGTTTTCTCTTTTGTGAAACTTAATTTAAACCTAGATTATAGATGTGATATGGCATATGTCATCCTTCGATCCATTGTAGAACTTGGAAACACATTCAGGGACTACTCGTTCACATTTTTGTTGAACGCAGTTGGTTTTTACCATCCTGTATTAAAACATTTCATTTTATCAACAGTGCAATTTATAAAAAAATGTTTTGTGAGTAGAATAAAAATTCCAATGGTAAACTTAACTGCTTTTTCGACGTTATTTTACCAGCTAACTAAAAATAGGAAAGCCTTGAACCCATTCCACTAAATTTAGTTAGTATTAAGATTCTTTTACAAGGAGTGCAGTGGAGCTGACGCTGAATTATTAAGTATTTGGTTATAACATCGCTAGTCTCACTGAACTCTACATGTCATGTGTGGTCTGGCGTCTCCTTACTAGCAACAGGTCCCAGGTTCAAACTAGTCAATTCCCTAAAAAACACGCTCAGAGCGTCGTTGCGCGAAAGTTTTAGGGAGACAAGACATTGAACAGACACCAAGCAGAATGTTAGAAAGTCAATTGACTGAATCCAAGATAAAGACGATGTTGATTGTCTTTTTCCACAGCAAACGCTAGATGCTCAAACTGGCAAAGCGGAGCTTTAGGACGGAGTTTCTAAGCGCAGCTGCAGTGCATGCGGCGGATTCGGTGAGAACTTTAGCGGAGTCTACTATGGAGTCTCATCTCCGACAACGTCCATCTGCTCACTGTTACTCCCGTGCTCAGCTGTCTCGCTCAACGTAGCACACCTGTTCTTCAGCACCCTCACTTTTCCTCCAGGTTTGGCACCGGTAGACATCTCTTCGATTCCCCATCTTAGCCCTGAAAAATTTACCGTTCACAGATTTTGCGGATATCTAACAAAGCGTGACAAAGGTGCTTCGAGAGATTTCACAGGAAGCGAAAGAGTTTGTTGACAGTTGCCAACAGTTTTACAACCGATGCCGAAACTGTGTTGTGGCTGATGGTGATTACTCTGAAGGCACTCTGTATTACGACATAGCGTGTTGCCAACAAAGTTTTTACACGAATGGGTAAACCACACTAAAACTCTAGCGAAGAATATCTCATTCTCCCGGTTTATTTTGCTTCCGCGTATATTAAACAGCCATTACTCTGTTGATAATACACATTATAGAACGGTGCCGGCTAACATTAAGAATTTATTGCGTCCCACAGCCTGCGTGCGGTTCTTTGTAATACCCAGACGCACACGGTGAAGCAGCTGCGTAGGCGGTAGATTTTAATTAAGATACCAAACGACGCTTTTAGATGTCGGCGGCTTTGAGCAAACTGACCGCAGGGATTAAGGATTAATATATCGTCGAGGAACTACAAAGGCTCTTTTAAATTAGGAGGCGCTCTCTTCTTGAATAATGGCGTGGCGAGACTAACACAATTATTACACCAAAGCGTGCCAACTCAAGCGAGAACGTATTGTTCCGCGTCGTGTTGCCTCTATCAAAGTGCTGTAAACTGTTGCTAACTTTTCCATAATTTATCTGTACAGTCCACAGTCACTTTCTAGCGACTAGTCTGATGCACCTCTCCAGTACTGTAGGTAACGTCCTCATAATGTGTCTTACCAAGTATGCCCTCCCTCTGCCAACATATATTTTTCTTTGAAGCTCTTCCTAGCTTAGCACTTGTCCAATTAATTCGACTGTTTTTTCATCGTGAGTTATCCTGATCTTGCTTTATTATGGATAGTGCAAGCGTCCAGCAATCCTGGAGTTAATGACATTGTACTAGTTGGAACGTACAGGATAAAAACTGGAGGGTAAGACAGATACTGAAACATATACGACAAGTCTAGGAGAATGTAGGGGTATGATATGACGAGGTTATCACGGGAGAGTAATTCGTGGCTGACCGCATCACACCAGCCAGAAGAACCTTTTACTTAGTGCCATCCATTTGAAGGAAATGCACATGCCATTGAGGGACACGAAATTGTTTTACAGGGGTCGTAGTAGGATTGGTCAGTATTCAGTGATATGAGAGGAATGATCACGTGAAGCAAAAATGTCTAGCAAAAATGGGCTGTAAAATGCACAGCTTTGGAAAAATGAGGACTTCTCCGTTTTCGCTACCGTGAGACTCATCTGCTAGACAAGTGATCATAGCTGTCAAGTTGTGCATGCCAGAGCGCCCCTGTTTGCTAGCCAATACGAGTGTCTTCTTATGGTACATACTTTTTCTTTGTCATCTGTCTTCTGACTGGTTTGATGCGGCCCGCCACTAATTCCTCTCCTGTGCTAACCTTTTCACATCAGAGTGGCACTTGCAACCTACATCCTCCATTATTTTCTGGATATATTCCCATCTCTGCTTTTCTCTACAGTTTCTGTCCTCTGCAGCTCCCTCTTGTAGCATGGAAGTCATTCCCTCATGTCCTAACAGATGTTCTACCATCCTTTTCCTTCTCCTTATCATTGTTTTCCTCATATTCCTTTCCTCTCCTATTCAAACCTCCTCTTCCCTTACCTTATCGGTCCACTCAATTTTCCACATTCATCAGTAGCACCACATCTCAAATGCTCTTCTGTTCCGATTATCCCATAGTCCACGTTTCACTACCATATAATGCTCTACTTCAGACCTAGATTTTCAGAAAATATTTTCTCCAAATAAGGCCAATATTTGATATTAGTACACTTCTATTGGCCAGGAATGCCCTTTTTGCCATTGCTAGTCTGCTTTTGCTGTCTTCCTTGCTCTGTCCGTCATTGGTAATTTTACTGTCTACGTGGCACAATATCTTAACTTCATCTACTTCCTGAAAATCAATCCTGATAAGTTTCTCGCTGTTCTCGATCCTACTACTTCTCATTACCTTCGTCTTTCTTCGGTTTACTGTCAGTCCATACTCCGTACTCATTAGACTGTTCATTCCGTTCAGCAGATCGTGTAATTGTTCTTCACTTTCCCTCAGGACAATAATGTCATCAGCGAATCTTATCACTGATATCCTTTCACCCTGAATTCTTATTCTACTCCTTAACCTTCATTTTACTTCCATCATTGCTTCTTTGATACACAGATCGAACAGTAGCGTTAGAAAACTACATCCCTGTCTACACCCTTTTTAACCCGAGTACTTAGTTCTTGGTCGTCCACTCTTATTATTCCTTCTCGGCTGTTGCACATACCGTATATCATCTGTCGCTCGCTAAAGCTTACCCAAATTTTTCTCAATTTCGAACATCTTGCAACGTTTTATTGTGTCGAAAGCTTTTCCCAGGTCTGCAAATCCTATGAGTGTGTCAAGACACACTTGCTTCCGTTATCATTCGATCAATCGCAACATCAGATTTACCTTTGTGGTGCCTTAACCTTTCCTGAAGCCAAACTGATCGTCATCTAACAAATCCTCAGTTTTCTTTTCCATTCCTCTGTATGTTGTTCGTGGAGGCTGCTTGGATGGATGAGCTGTTAAGCTGATTGTGCGATAATTCTCGCCCTTGTCAGCTGTTACAGTCTTCGGAACTGTGTGGATGATGTTTCTTCGAAAGTCAGATGATGTTTCCCCAGATTCACACATTCTACACACTAACGTGAACCGTCGTTTTGTGGCCACTCGTTCCAATGATTTTGAATATTCTGGTGGAATTTTACATGTTCCTTCTGCCTTATTTTACCTTAAGTCATCCACAGCTCTCAAATTCTAATACTGCATCCCCTATCTCTTTTAAAGCGACTCCCGTTTCTTCTTCTGTCACATTAGGCAAATTTTTCCCTTCACAGAGGCCTTCAGTGTTCTCTTTCCACATACGCGTTCTCTTCTCTGCGTTTAGCAGTGGAATTCCCATTTCAGTATTAATGTTGCCACCCTTGCTTTTAATTTCACCAGAGATCGCGTTGACGTTCCTGTATGCTGAATCAGTCCTTCCGACAATCGTTTCTTATTCGATTTCTTCACATTTTTAATGCAGCCATTTCGTCTTAGCTGGCCTGCACTTCCTATCGATTTCATTCCTAGGCGATTTATATTTCTTTATTCCTGAGTATCCCTGAACATTTTTTTGCGTCCTTCTTTCATCGATTAACTGAAGTATTTCTTCTGTTACCCATCGTTTCTTTACTGTTGACTTCTTTGCAGCTATCTGTGTCTCACCAACTTGTCTGTTGGCGCTTTTTAACAATGTCTATCCCTCTTCAACTGTACTGCCTACTGTGCATTTCCTTACTGCTGTATCTATAGCCTTAGAGACCTTCAAGCATATCTCGTCATTTCTCAGAACTTTTGTATCCCACTTCTTTGCATATTGATTCTTCCTGACTAATCTCTTAAGCTGCAGCCTACTCTACATCAATAATAAACTGCGATCTGAGTCTGTATGTGCTCCTGAGGAAACCATACAGTTAAATACATGATTTCGGAATCTCTGCCTAACCATGATATAATCCAACTGAAATATTGCCGTATGCCCCGGTCTTTTCCTAGTGTGCCTTGAACATAATAATCACTATTACTAGCTGAGATAGATTATAGAACTCAATTAATATTTCTTGTCACTCATTCCTTGTGCCAGTCCCATATTCTCCAGTAATCTTTCCTTTGACTCTTTACGCTACAGATGCATTCGAGTCATCCATCATCAGATTTTCATCTTCTTTTGCATACCCTATTACCTTTTCAATATCCTCGTATGGTTTATGCATCCCTTCATTTACCGTTTGCGATGCATGTATAGCTGTACTATTGTTGTCGGTGTTTGTTTGCTATCTCTTCTCATCACAATAGCACTATCACTGAACTGTTCACAATAATACACTCTCTGCCCTACTTCCTATTCATAACGAATCCCACTCCCGTTACACTATTTTCTGCTGCTGTTGATATTATCCTGTATGCATCTGACCGGTAATCCTGATGTTCCTTCTATTTCATTTTACTGACACCTACTGTATATAGCTCGAGCTTTTCATTTCTCTTTTCAGATTTTCTAGCTTCCCTGCCATGTTCAAGCTTCTGACATTCGACACCCCGATTGGTAGAACGTTATCCTTTCGTTAGTTATTCGTTCTTTTTCTCATAGTGACTTCCTGTTTGTCAGTACCCTCCAGGATATCCGAATGGGGGAGTATTCCGGAATCTTTTGACCATGCTGAGACCATCATGACACTTTTTCAATTGCGGGTCAAATATCCTTTGAATCCACGTTATTTGTCTTTAACGCAGTGGTTTCCATTGTTTTCTGCATCATCAAGCTGTTGATCATTGCTGATTCTTCCACCTTTAGGGGCAGATTTCCACCCTAAAGGCAAGATAGTGTCCTGAACACCTGTCCGCACGTGCGTCCTCTTTGACCCTCTTCGACAAGACCGTTGGCAAGATGAGGGTGGCTTCTTATGCCGGAAGCTTTCGGCCACCAATGCTGATTATTAAGCAAAATTTAAGCGGTGGCGGGATTATAACCTGCTACAAGTGACCTTTCGGTTATTTATCAAACACGCTAACCGTTGACTACGGAATATCATGACAAATTTTATCCAATTTTCATGGTAAATAAATCGCGAACTAGCTGCAGAGCGACGTTGCCAAGGTAGGATTTGTCAAGCACGGAGGGAAGCAGTCGAGAACTGGGCACACAATACCATCAACGTACCGTAGTACACCCTCGATGAACCTTAACGTTGATGGGGAAGCCTGCGTGCCTCAACCATACATATTGCCACACGGTAGTTGCAACCACAACGGAAGGGTACCTGTTGAGAGGCCAGGCAAGCGTGTGGTTCCTCCAAAGGGGCAGCAGCCTTTCAGTTGTGGCAGGGGCAGCAGTCTGTTGATTGACTGATATGACCTTGTAACACTAACGAAAACGGCTGAAAGCTAGTGGAAACTACAGCCATAAGTTTTCCCGAGGGCATGCACCTTAAATGATGATGGCTTTCCCTTGGGTAAACATTTTGGAGGTAAAATAGTCCCCCATTCGGATATTAGGGCGTGGACTAATAAGGATGACGCCGTTATCAGTAGAAACAAAACTGGTGTTCTACGGATCGGAGTGTGTAAAGTCAGATTACTTAATCGGGCAGGTAGGTTAGGAAAATTAAAAAGGGAAATCGATAGGTTAAAGTTAGATATGGAGGGAATTAGTGAAGTACGGTGACAGGAGGAAGCAGACTTATGGTCAGGTGAATACAAGCCTATAAATACAAAATCAAATAGAGGTAATGCAGGAGTAGGTTTAATGATGAATATAAAATTTACAAACGCGGATAAGCTATTACGAACAGCATACTGAACGCATTACTGTAGTCAAGATAGACACGAAGCCCACGCCTACTACAGTAATACAAGTTTCTACGCCAACAAGCTCCCCAGACGATGAAGAGATTGAAGAGATCTACGATTCGATAAAAGAATTTATGCAGATAGCTATGCGAGACTAAGATTTAATAGTAATGGGGGGACAGTAATTCGATAGTAGGGAAAAGAAGAAGAGGAAAAGTAGTAGGCGAATATGGATTAGGTGTAAGGGAAGAAAGAGGAAGACGCCTGGTAGAATTCTGCGCAGAGCATAACTTAATCATAACTGACACTTGGTTTAACAGTCATGAAAGAAGGTTTCATACGTAGGAAAGTCCAGGAGACTCTGGAAGATTTCAGATAGATTATATAATGGTACGAAAGAGATTTAGGAACAAGGTTCTAAATTGTAAGACGTTTCCAGGGGCAGATGTGGACTCTGACTACAATTTATTGCTTATGAACCGCAGAATGAAACTGAACAAACGGAAAAATGTAGGAACTAAAAGAAATGGGACCTGGATAAACTGAAAGAACCAGACGTTGTAGAGAGTTACAGATAGTCCGTTAGCGAAAGACAGACAAATACTGGGGAAAGAAATACGGTAGAGGAAGAATACGAAGCTTTGAGAGATGACATAGTGGAGGATCAAGAAAGTAAAAAGACGATGGCTAGAAGAAAACCTTGGGTAACACAAGAGCTACTGAATTTAACTGAAGAAAGGAGAAAATTTAAAAATTCAGTATGTGAAGTAGGTGAAAAGAGATAGAAACATCTCAAACGTGAGATCGACAGGAAGTGCAAAATAGCTAATCAAGTAAAACTAGACAAGCGTGAGGATGTAGAGGAAAATAGCACTAGGGGTAAGATAAATACTGCGTAGAGGAAAGAGACCTTTGGAGATAAGAGAACCACCTATATGAAAATCAAGAGCTCAGATGGAAAATCAGCCCTAAACCGAGAAAGGAAAGCAGAA
Source organism: Schistocerca gregaria (assembly GCF_023897955.1). Classification (NCBI taxonomy): domain Eukaryota; kingdom Metazoa; phylum Arthropoda; class Insecta; order Orthoptera; family Acrididae; genus Schistocerca; species Schistocerca gregaria. The sequence continues at coordinate 206,275,070 of NC_064928.1, read as the reverse complement.
ACGTCGAAGGAGTATATAGAGCCTATGCAAGGGCGATGTACTTGAAGGGAATAATATGGAAATGGAAGAGGACGTAGATGTAGATGAAATGAGCGATATGATACTACGTGAGGAATTTGTCAGAGCATTGAAAGATTTATGCCAAAAAAATAACTAAATAAAAACCGGGTTAGACAACATTCCATTAGAACTACTGATAGCCAGACAGGCCAAAAACCCTACCATCTGGTGAGCAAGAGAAAGGCGGATCATCATCAGACTTCCAGAAGAATAAAGTATTTACAATCCCAAGGAAAGCATGTGTCGCCAGATGTGAAAACTACCGAACTATCAATATAATATCATGGCTGCAAAGTACTAACATGTGTTCTTTCCAAACGAATGGAAAACCTCATAGAAGTGGACCTCGGGGAAGATCAGTTTGGATTCCGTAGATATGTTGCAACACCCGAGGCAATACTGACCCTACGACTTACCTTATAATATAGATTAAGGAAAGGCAAACCTACGTCTCTACAATTTGTAGACTTAGAGAAAGCTTTTGACAATGTTGACTAGAATACTCTCTGTGAAGGTGCCAGGGGTAAAATACAGGGAGCGAAAAGCTAGGAGTCGAGGAGGCATGAAACGGAAACAGTGGTTGAGGAGTCAGTAAGACGGGGTTGTAGCCTATCTGTGATATTATCAAACCTGTATATTAAGTAAGCAATAAAGAAAACAAAAGAAAAATTTGGAATATAAATTGAAATCGATGGAGAAGAAATATAAACTTGAAGATTTGCCGATGACACTGCAATTCTCTCACAGACAGCAAAGGAGCTGGAAGAGCATCTGAACGGAATGGGCAGTGTCTTGAAACGAGGATATAAGATCAACATCAATAAAAGCAAAACGAGGAATGTAGTCGAATTAAGTCAAGTGATGAAAAGGGAATTAGATTAGGAAATGACATTTACAGTAGTAAATGAGTTTTCTATTTTGGAAGCAAAGGGTCGAAGTAGAGAGGATACAAAATGTAGACCGGCTAAAGTAAGGAAAGCGTTTCTGAAGAAGAGAAATTTGTTTACATTGAGTATAGAGTTAAGTGTCAGGAAGGCTTCTCTAAAAGTATTTTTGTGTAGCGTAGGCAATTTGTTAAACAGTTTAGACTAGAACAGAACTGGACTCACATTCGGGTGGACGACGGTTCAATCCCGCGTCCGGCCATCCTGATTTAGGTTTTCCATGATTTCCCTAAATCGCTCCAGGCAAATGCCGGGATAGTTCCTTTGAAAGGGCACAGCTGACTTCCTTCCCTGTCCTTCCCTCATCCGATGAGACCGATGACCTAGCTGTCTGGTCTCCTTCCCAAAACAACCCAACCCAACTAGAACCAAAGAGAAGCTTCCGAAATGTGGTGCTACAGAACAACGCTGATGATTAGACTGGTAGATCACGTAACTAATGAGGTGCTTAAGGGATTGGTTGGTAGGAACAGACGAGGAAGATGAGTACTTAAATCTTCGCTGTGCAAGCTCTGATTTCTCTAATTCTATTACATTCTGAGACACAAAGGGATCAAATTTAGTATTGTAGGGAATTTTGGTTGGTAAATTACGTATAGAGAGACCAATAGATGAACAAATTAAGCAGATTCAGAAGGATATAGGTAGCAGTAGTTACTCAGAGGTGAAAAAGCTTGCACAGAATGGAGTAGCATCTGGAGCTGCATCAGACCATTCTCTGGACTGTAAATGGTTCAAATGGCTCTAAGCGCTGTGGGACTCAACATCTGAGGTCATCAGCCCCCTGGACCTAGAACTGCTTAAACCTAACTAACCTAAGGACACCACACACATCCATGCCCGAGGCAGGATTCGAACCTGCGACCGTGTCAGCCACGTGGTTTCGGACTGAAGCGACTAGAACCGCTCGGCCCTTGGACTGTAGACCACAACAACAACACTGTTGTACTCCTAGGACGCAACAGGTGACTACCGGAGGTGCCCTGCTATGACAAGAAATGGCAGCCCCGACCACTAGTAATGATTGTTGGGCCATATGGAGGGCGACAGTCAGGTTGATACCCATTACTCACCAAGACAATTATACTTCATTGAGATTCCAGCCCGTCTGGAGACGCAGCGGGCAGCGGTAGCATAACAGTCAGACTATCGAGCAGCTCCCGGCCCGAAAACCAGCAGTGATGGTCTGGTGTGGGGGAGCTATTTCATTTTTAGTAGGACCCGTAAATTTGTCATCCGCGCCGCCCGTTACAGGAAAGCAGTACGTCAGCTTTATTCTGAGTTCCGTTTTCTTGCCACTAATGATAAGCCATCCTCGCATCACATTTCAACAAGATAATACCTTCCAGCACACGGCGAGCGTGTCTACTGCTTGTCTTCGTGTTTGCCAAACACTGCATTCGCCAGCGAGAGCGCCAGATCTCTTCCCAACGTTTGGAGCGTAAATAGCAGGGGCCTTTCATCCCTCTTCGTGTTTTGACGATCTAACACGCCACTTGGACAGAACGTGGCTCAACAGCCACCAGAAGGACACCCAACAACTCTGCCAGTCAGTGCTAAGCAAAATGATTGCTTGCATGGGAGCCTCAATTCGACCAATGCGCTATTGCCTTGATCGATTTATGAAGCTGTTTTTCTTGAACAGTTTTTCAATTCTTCTGAAATTATAATCACCTGCTTGTCCGTACGGTTTATATCACACCTACCTATTTCCGTCCCATTCGGAATGTTCATACGTGGGAAATCGTTTTTTATGTCTTACAGTGTGCTAGTGACACCTTTAAAAACAGACTGGTTTGCTCAGGAACGCTGTTACCAGATGGTCGTATGACCCTCCAAGTCTAACGTTATTCATCTCAGCAGTGGTGTGTCTGCGTCAATCCAACGAATCAAATCGGAGCATTAAGATGACTTGCACCCGGGGTCTAGGGGTACCGTCCTTCAATAGCAATGAAGAGCATCCTCGATCCGGGATTCGAAACCCACGGCTGCTGCAATTCAGTATTGTTGGCCTAAGATTTGCGCCTTAAGTAGTCACTCTCGTTCTGCCAACGGCTTTGTCAAAGAGAAGTGGAGGAGAGGAATAAATGTTCAAGGCACTCTCGTATCCTGGGGGTGGGAAATTGCTCCTAAAGGAGGAAGAATTCTCATTGATCAACTATATGTATGTGCAGAAGACCATGGAATCCCCTGCATTGAAGACACGTAACGTATTCCACAGGACATCTGGCCTGTAAATGAAAAGTGCCATGATCTCTGCATGGGCAAAAAATTCTGGAATAGTCGCCCATTCGGATATCCGCGAGGGTACTGCCAAAGAGAAAGTGACTATGCGAAAAACAGCGAATAACCGACGAAAAGATAACGTTCTAAGAATCTGGGCGTGGAATGTCAGAAGCTTGAACGTGGTACCGAAACTAGAAAATTTGAAAAGGGAAATGGAAAGACTCAATCTACGTTGATATAGTAGGTGTCAGTAGAGTGAAATGGAAAGAAGACATAGATTTCTGATCAGATGAGTATAGGGTGAAATCAACAGCAGCAGAAATGGAAAGAAGACATAGATTTCTGATCAGATGAGTATAGGGTGAAATCAACAGCAGCAGAAAATGGTGTGATAGGAGTAGGATTCGTTATGAATAGAAAAGTAGGGCAGAGAGTGAGCACCTCAATGATAGGGTTGTTATCAAAATCGACAGCAAACCAACACCGACAACGATAGTTCAGTTATGCATGCCGACATCGCTAACTGAAGATGGAGAGATAGAGAAAGTATATGAGGATATTGATAGGGTAACACAGTATATAAACGAAGACGAAAATCGAATACTCATGGGAGACTTGAATGCAGTTTTAGGGAAAGGAGTACAAGAAGAGGTTACAGGATAATGTCGGTTTTGGACAAGGAATGAGAGAGGAGAAGACTGAGTTCTGCAACAAGTTGCAGCTAGTAATAGCGAATACTGTGTTCAAGAATCACAAGAGGAAGAGGTATACTTGGGAAAGACAGAGTGATACGGGAAGATTTCATTTTGATTACATCATGGGCATCATGGGCAGACAGAAATTCCAAAATCAGGTACTGAACTGTAAGGTGTACCCAATAGAAGATAGACTCAGATCACAATATAGTAGTGATAAACTTAAGGCTCAAGTTTAAGTTCTTAGTCAGGAAGAATCAATACGAAAGGAAGTGGGATACAGACGTACTAAGGAATGACGAGATATTATTGAAATGGGCAGTCACAGAAACTGGGAAGAAAAACATAGATACAAGGACGGTATCCGTGAAGAAACCATGGCAAAGAGAAGAAATACATTTGGTCGACTAAAGGAGCAAGTACAAAAACGTTCCGAGAAACTCAGGAATACACAGACAGAAGTCGCTTACTAATGAAATAAATAGGAAGTGCAGGGAAGCGAAGGCGAGATGGCTGCATGAAAAATGTGAAGAAATCTAAAAAGAAATGATTGTCGGAAGGACAGACTCAGCAATCAGGAAAGTCAAAACTATCTTCGGTGACATTAAAACCAAGAGTGGTAACATTAAGAGTGCAAACGGGAATTCCATTGCCAAATGCAGAGGACAGAACGGATAGATGGAACTTGTTGACAAAAATAATATACAGAAGAATGGAAATGAAAGTTGAGGATATGCTAGATGGCTGTCAGTTTGGCTTCAGGGAAGGTAAGGGCAACAGAATGGCATATCTGACGTTTTGGTTAATAATGAAAGCAAGACTAAAGAAGAATGAAGACAAGTTCATAGGTTCTGTCGACCTGGAAGAAGCCTTCGACAGTGTGAAACGGTGCAAGCTGTTCGAAATTCTGAGAAACATAGTGGCAAGCTATAGGGAGAGACTGGTGATATCCAGTAAGTACAAGAGCCAAAAAGGAATAATAGGAGTGACGACCAAGAACTAAGTGCTCGAATTAAGAGTGTAAGACAGGGATGCAGTTTTCCATCCCTACTGTTAGATTTGTGTATCAAAGAAGCAATGATGGAAATAAAATGAAGGTTAAGGAATGGAATACGAATTCAAGGTGAAAAGATATCAATGATAAGATTCGTTGACGTCATTGTTACCCTGAGTGAAAGTTAAGAAGAGTTACGTGATCTGCTAAATGAAATGAATAGTCTAATGAATTGGACTGAGAGTAAATCAAAGAAAGACGAAAGTAATGTGAAGTAGCAGAAGTGAGAACAGCGAGACTCTTTAAATCAGAATCGATTTAAACAAAGTAGATGAAGTTAAAGAAGTGAGTTACCTAGGCGGTAAAATAACCAATGACGGGCGGAGCAAGGAGGAAATCAAAAGCAGGCTAGCATTGGCAAAGAGGACATTCCTGGTCAAGAGAAATCTGTTAGTATTGTAAGTAGGCGGTTTAGGTTTTTTCCTTGGTAACTGGATGTCATGAACTGCTATATATATTATGACTTTTGATCACTATTGAGGTAAATACATTGTTTGTTCTCTATCAAAATCTTTCATTTGCTAACTATGCCTATCGGTAATTAGTGCCTTCCGTAGTTTGAATCTTTTACTTAGCTGGCAGTAGTGGCGCTCGCTGTATTGCAGTAGATTTTTGTTAAGTGATTTGTGATACGTATAGGTTAATGTTAGTCAGGGCCATTTTTTTTGTAGGGATTTTTGAAAGTCAGATTGCGTTGCGCTAAAAATATTGTGTGTCAGTTTAAGCACTGTCTTGTATAATTTTTCTAAGGGGACGTTTCAATATCTAACATGGGTCTTAAATTGAAGAAGATATTTCTGATAATGTTCGTCTGGAATACAGAATTGTATGGTACTGGAACATGAACATGAACATAACCGGAACAGAAGAGAATGGAGACACTTGAAATGTGACTCTACAGATATATGTTGGAAATTAGGTGGGCAAGGAGAGGAATCAGGAAGTTCTGCGCATTATCACAGAAGAAAGGATTACGTGAAAAACACTGAAAGGCACAGGATGATAGGATAACAGCTAAGACATGAGGGAATGACTTGCACAGTACTAGAGGGAATTGCCGAGGTGAAAAGCTGTAGAGAAAGAATGAGATTGGAATACATCCAGCAAACAATTGAGGTCGTAAATTTCATATGCTACTCTGATATGAAGACGTTGGAGGTGGCCGAAGTGGCCGTGCAGTTCTAGGCGCTACAGTCTGGAGCCGAGCGACCGCTATGGTCGCAGGTTCGAATCCTGCCTCGGGCATGGATGTGTGTGATGTCCTTAGGTTAGTTGGGTTTAAGTAGTTCTAAGTTGTAGGCTACTGATGACCTCAGAAGTTAAGTCTCATAGTGCTCAGAGCCATTTGAACCACAGTAGAGGAATTCGTTTCGGGCCGCATCATACCAGTCAGAAGACTGATGATGTGTCAAATTGTAGATGGAACAGAATGGCACAAAGTATCTATCGTGTTTGGACTTGTTGATGGATACATCGTGATTCGTGTTCGACGCTTTATTGATTTATCAACGCTGGCTGACCGATTTGTTTACACATGGTGCTGTACTACCCATAGCCATGCAGTATAGCACAAGAACGGTGGTCGTGATAGGATCAGAACCGACTACGTACGAGACGTGTGTCACTCCTTGTCGATCGCAATGTTACCAACTTTATCTCTGTAGTGTTTCCCGTGTTTCCTGTAATGTCATCAACCCGCATTGCCGCGGCGCGATGCGGGTCATCGCTCCAGCTCCTCAGGCGCTCCGTCTGAGCCGAACTTCGCCTGTCCCGCAGGGAGCATGCTAGTTCGGAGAGCAAGCGTAAGAGCAGTACAGGTCGCCACATCTACGGACCTTTCGGTTCAGCCGCTGCCATTTTCCTCGACCAGTTCGAGCTCACATCACTATACCAATAGCTATCTGGTAGTCATCCGCCACGCGGATACAACTGCCCTTGCCCGGCACCACACAGCCGCTAGGACTCGACTCCGCTTTTTCACCCTGGGCCACCGCGCATCGTGACCCGCTGCCCCGACCCTGGACTCTGATGCTGGAACGTCTTGTACTGCTCGTGACATGGGACTTATATCTCTTCTGTATAAGAAGACAGTCTGTTTCGTTTGCAAAGAGCAATCTTCAGAAGACCCTTAAGTTGTCAAAATAGACATTCCTTAATTCACAAGAACGACTTTTCTGATTTGTTTCGAAGCGATAACTAGTCGCAGAACTGATATTTGTGAACATACACTGATTTGTCAATAAATTGATTTTTGAGTGTAATCAACTAAGTTTCTGTGAAAGTGCCTTAAGCCGGTATGTGAAAGTGCCCTAAGCCGGAGCAATTCAGATTCCATATGAAACTGCTGTGCAGAGCTGCTGTAGACTATCAGAAAGGATAGGAACACGGCAGCCATTCGCAATGCCACTGTTTCTTTATTATTCTGTTTTCTGTATAGTATAGTTGTCCGCCCAATTTCATGATCTTTTGCCTAAGATTTGGTGGATCGCTTCACCACTAAAAATAGTAAACAGATTGTAAGTCCAGATTTATTAACGTATTTTAAAGCTGATACGCAACTATTCAATATAGAGGGCGTTACTAGCAGTACATGACGCAAAATAGGGCTGCTGTACGCCTGTAAAGTCATATAGTGACACATACTAGTGCCAGACCGCTAAATTTAAACTCACTCAAATAGTATGTTGAGTGTAATGGTTAACTGTTACTGGTTAACGCGGTTTCTCGGTTTATAGAAATAAATTCCGAATCTGTCTTTAATTGTAGTTTAGCACTGTAGATTTCTTTAAACCCGCCAGCTTAACTAAGACGCTAATGCGCTGCTTCATGGACCCAGGTAGGGGCACTGGCCCCGCATCGAATCCGCCTGGCTGGTGTGCCGGTCAGTCTGGATGTGTTTCTTGGTGGTTTTCCACATCCTACTAGTGATTACCGGGCTGGTCCTCTCCTCAGGCCTCAGTCACACGACTCGAAGACATCGGAAACACGTTCGCACCATTTCATAATTTCCACTAGACGCAGACAGCTGGGGTACACTGATTCAGTTCTAGGGGTATGGGGTGGTGGTAGGAAGGGCATACGGCCACCCCTTCGAAATAACCTTGCCAAATCCGATTGTAACAATGCCTACCCTGCGAAAATTGCTGGACAAGCGAAACAAGAAGATGACTTAAGGTGTCAGTTTAAAGCTTAAATTTTGATACGCAAGTATTACAAAGAAACCAGTATAACTGCCACTGATTACTGTCTCCCTAGCCTTCCTTACAATCACGAGCTGTCTCAATTCACCGAGTATCTGCTTCTATCATTGAATGCTGGTCCATGTCAACACGGTGAGTGATACAATGGAGTGTGGAACCTCACAAAAGGCCATTGTCCAAGCGGGAGACAAACGTGCACGTCTTCTATAGCTCAAGCAGCACCAAAACTGCACATTAGTCTACTGGAGAGGTGTACTGTGGTGCAACTGGTCGAGAATTTGCCATTTTCCAATTGATGCTAAACGTCGAGACAATACATTAAACCTGCAACATGCATCTCCATTCCCTCTCTCAAAATACCTAAATATTTGTGACAACGAAGAACACGTATCATTTAAACTGTACTCCTACGTTCCTGCTTAATCACACCTTATTAAGTGGGCTTCGTCCCCAAATAAACAAAAAAATATTTATTTCTTTCACCGGTTTCTAATCAGACGAGAATATATATATATAAACACTGAATATTTCACAACATTCTTGTGTTAGGTTCATAAGAAAGTGGCATAACATGTTAACAAAGCTAAGATGAAACTAAAAAATATTTGCATATGGCGGTATGGGAATTTTCAAACCTACGTCTTACAGCAACATAGTGCATGACGTCCCCCATTACGTCATGACATATAAGTATGGTTATGGTACTCTCTCTTCAAGGCTAATGAGACGCCCTGATAAACCTGCAGGACAGAACAGGTAGTTTAAATTGTGGAAAGGGGCCAAAATAAGCGGCTGGGGCAATTACACTCGAAAATACAATTTTATTTATTTGACCAAACATTACAAGAGCCAAGAAAATTTTTTAAGTAACACAGCATTAATTTTTGCAACTTAATTACGACCTGAATGCGCCATACAATCTCATGCCTTAAGGGGAAGACCACATTCATTTAAAATCGGCTGAGAGCCAATAACTTAAGACTCAAACCAAAATCAGAATTCAAAAAAGCAGAAGGCCTTGTTTTAAATCAGTTCTTTAAAGAAAATGGGGTTCAAATGCCTCTGGGCACTATGGGACTTAACATCTGCGGTCATCAGTCCCCTAGAACTTAGAACTACTTAAACCTAACTAACCTAAGGACATCACAGACATCCATGCCCGAGGCAGGATTCGAACCTGCGACCGTAGCAGTCCATCGGTTCCGGACTGAGCGCCTAGAACCGCGAGACCACCGCGGCTTTCAATTAGGCTGAAGTCCCAAACTATCTCAAACCTTAACAGCAAAACAGCTTTAATTATAAAAATCGGCTGAAGGCCCATCACTTACGACTCAAACCAAAATAAATTTTTAAAAGGTCAATGGCCTTACATTAAAACAATTCTTTAAATTATGCTGAAGTCCCAAACAATCTTACGCCTTAAGGGCAAAACAACCTTAATTTAAAAATCGGCTAGAAGAAATACAAATACAAACAACAAGAACAAATAAGAAAAGGCAGCACATCCAACGGCGCTCAGATGTTTCCGAGGGTCGGCTGGAATTCAAACCCTAACGCTCGCTTAGGTGAGACAGGCAGTCAGCCCAACCATTCTCGATCCGACAAGAACCCACCCAACCGACAGACAGTCAACGGACCCACCCACAAGGTAACTTCCCCTCCACCAGACCAGCACACAACAGTGAGTTCAAGGGGACAGAAGGTATTGGCGCCTACAACGAATTATACATTGAGCTGTCAAACTACACACCGTGCTGGACATCGACAACACGATAAGGAAAATACACAGCCTGAATTTGCGTCAATGGCCAGGGCTGGTAACCGGGACGGTAACGCCCACAAGTCAGAAGATTCCGCTGGAGCGCTTCAATTCAAAATAACCAAGTACAGTTAAACTCCACCGGTGGGTGGTTAAACTTTGCCAACTTGAAAACACAAGTTGTTGTGTGCGGGAATGCCTCAGCAGCCGACAACGAAATCCACACGACACAATGTGAACAGTCGTGAACTTTCGTGTCCAGGATTGGTGAGCCACGGATCTCGTAGCATAGGGAACAGTACCACACACTCCGACCGCGTGTGGACGCCGCCAGCGGAGATATTCTCGCTGCTCCACACCAATCGACCAACTAATTGCACACCGCACAGCCGGAACTATAAGCGCCAGGCCGAAGATAGTACAAGTTACGAATATCGATACACCCCGCTGTTGCCACTTGCGGAGAGAGAGAGGATAACAGCACAATCGCGATAACAGCGGAAGAGTAATCACAGAATAGCAACCAAGGTTTAATGCAACGCATAACATGAGCCAGCCGCGGCTCAGCTTATTTCGTTGATTGGTAATTAAATCACATTTAATGATAAGGGTGACCTTTTTGTAATGAAATCACAAAAATTATCGGTCATCCGCTAATACCCTGTCGGACGTTCTTTTAGCCTGATTAGTGCAGCAACACGACATTAAATCTACTTAACAAGCCTCTGGAATTCTCCTGCTGAAACAGTGAGTCAGGCTGCGTCTACAGTCGACCGTGATTGCGAGAGTGTTGTCGGAGCAGCACGTTGTCGACGAACTGACCTCTAGCTTATGTACTCCAAATGTTCCATGGGACTCATGTCGGGTAATCTCTCCAACTGTCCACAATGTTCTTCAAACCACTTTCGAAAGTGTTCCAGTGACGATGCCATCGTTGAGAACGTGAAACCCATGAATGGCAGCAAATGGTCTCCAGGTACCCGAATGTGACCACTCCCAGTCAATTACCGGTTCAACGGACCCAGTCCATTCCATGTAAACACAGCCCACACCATTATGGAGCCACCACCAACCTGCATAGTGTCTTGTTAACAACTTGGGTCCTTGGCTTTGCGGGGTCTGCGCCGTACTCGAACCCCATCATCAGATCTCATCTACTGATATCTGACCAGACCTCGGTTTACCAATCGTCTAGCGTCCAACCGACATGATAACGAGGTCAGTAGAGGCGCTGCTGGCGATATCCTGCTGGTGGCAAAGGCATTTCCGGCGGTCGTCTGCATGCTTACCCACTAACGCCAAATTTCGCCGCACTGTCCTAAAGGATATGTTCGTCGTACGTCCCACATTGATTTCTGCGGTTATTTTAAGCAGTGTTGCTTGTCTGCTAGCACTGACAACACTACGCAAAAGCCGCCACTCGTCATCCTTAAGTGAAGGCCATCGTCCGCTGCGTTGCCTGTACTGAGAAGTAATTCCTGTAATTTGGTATTCTGGGCAATATTGCCGTTATCATCTCGGAAAATTAAATTCTCTATCGATTTCCGAAACGGAATTTCTATTGCGTCTAGCTCCAACTACCATTCCACCAACTAAGAGTGTGAATTCCCATCGTTCGGCCGTAATCTCGTCGAAAACCTTTCCACATTAATCACAGCTCCGCCAGTACACTGTCCCTTTATACCTTGTGAACGCGATGCTAACGCCGTTCGAAAACGGGCATTTCTCTATTTTATGACTTTTGTTACCTCAGTATATTACACCACATCATAAAGCAATGAATACTAATTTTCTAAAAATGTTACACCTCTGGTACCAAATTTGTGATTCCTTTAGGCTTAAATAGGTATCTTATCAACTGCTTCAATATTTTGGTCAAAAATTGGTCATAAAGTATTTTTTAGCATCAGATCGTTATTAGTTAACCAATGCAACCATATAACCTTGAGCACTATTTTGTAGCATCACATTTGAAACGTTTATCTTATTGTCTGAACTGTTTAATGTGTGCGTTTCACTTTTGCACAATGCTTCTTCCTAAACACCTCCAGAAAAGACTTCCTGATATTTAAACTCTAATTCATTATTAGAAAAGCTATTATAGGTCAGTTGTCTGAGCGGGGCGGAAACAAGAACCCTTAGTAATAACACATCGGATTCTTATACGAATTTTCGTAGCCAAAAAATGAGTGAGATTGTGTTTGACACTGACCAAAGTGTGATCTAATTTCGTAGATGAATATTAGTTGTTAAAAAGTAATAAAAACTTAAACATTTCATGAGCAGGTGCTCATAATTACACAAATGCAGTGTCAAAAGTTCATAGCTTCAAGGTCTAGCTGTTTCACACATAAAAACTCCTTCTTCGTGATCTGTATACACCTGATAATAGTAATAGAAATCCGATCGGTATTTAAATATATTATCATCCATTCAAACGTAATAAAAGTTGGACTTATAAAATCGAGAAAAGCGGTAAAATTTTCTGAGAAATGAAAATATACTAAGTTATACAAACATTTGATGTGTCATTGAAGATGCTCGATGTTATGTACGGTACATGAGATACCCATTAAGAATTTAAAGTTCATTGATTAATTTAGCAACTTACAATTATGCAGAGCATTGGATGAAGTTTTTTTGTGTTAATGTAGACTGTGCACTCTACTGGTGAATGGGCTATGGATACTGTTGCTGTGGGGAATTAGGGTGGTAAAATATTTTACCAATGGAGATATTGTTAAAATACAAAGTATTATGCCTATATTTTGAACTTTAAATCCTCAACAGACACTTCAGTTCCTGTACATGGTACAGAGCATCATTAAAAGGCGTTTCATATATTTCTCTAATTTGTTTTATTTCTTACTTTTAGAGAAATCATTCGTTATCCGTTATCAAGCTTGTTATTGCTGTGGCGAGTCTGAATTCTGTATCGTCTCTACTTGTTTCATCTTCATGAATTTTGCTGTCCCAATAACAAAAGTTACTTACTGCTCATGGTGTCGCGATCCGTAATTTAATTCCAACAGTACCACTCTATATAACACAACCACATTCCATTGTCCTTTCTTTGATTTATTCGCTGTTCAGCTTATAACTTTCCTTTGACAGCACTATGCATTTGATGCAGCTAACCTTCTAAGTCATTTTCTGCCTGACAGTATTATAATGTCATCGGCCAATATTGAATTATTTATTAATTTTCTCCGAACTATTATTCCCTCTTCATTCTCCTGTGTTTCGTTAACTGTTTCCTGTATTTACAGACTGAATAAAATTGGCCATTGGGTACAAACCTCTCCCAATCCTTTCTCATTTGCTGCTTCCCTTTTTATGTACTTCGACTGTTCAAAGTGCCGTCTAGTTTAGATGTCAGTCGTAAATATCCTTTCACCCGTATTATTTTCTTGCAGTTACTTTTACAGTTCCTAACAGTGTATTTCAGTGAACACTGTCAAAGCTTCCACTGAATCTACAAACGGTATAAATGGATGTTTGCCTTTCCTTACCATGTAGGGTCAGTATAGCCTCGCACGTTCCTATAATTTTCCGGGAAGCAAACTGAACTTTCCTGAGGTCATCTTCTACAAGTTTTTCCATTCTCTGTAAATACATAATGTCAATATCTGATTTATTAAACTGATGATTGGTAGTATTTACGCCTGACAGCGTTTACTTTTCTCGAATGTTATTTGTTAACATTCTTCCTGAAGCCCCAAGTATTTCGGTTGCTGATGCTGCACACCAGGTCTAAAGGTTTTGTCATTCCAAGGTTTTCAAGAATTTCAGGGACTATCATCCACTCCAAAAGCATTGTTTCGACTAATGGCTTTCGTTGCTCTGTCAAATTATTATTGCAGTGTCATATCTCCCGGCGAATCTTCTTTTGCTTTCCCTTGCCTTTCTATAATATTGTATTTATGTTCACCTGGTGTAATCACTGTTGTATGATGAAGTTTTGCCATACTTTTCTCACAGCCCAGAGTGCGGTGGCCTCAGTCGCAGAGGGATAACAAATCTCCAGGCGCTGAGCGCTGCTTATTTAAGTACTCCTAACACGTTATTGGAAGAGTACACACGCTTTAGGCTAACAATGCTGAGTGTTCGTTTTTGAGCTTGCTTTTACATACAGTAACGGGGGTACTTTTTTGCCGATATACGATTAACGGAGTCGAATATCCCACTTACCGAGATGCTTGCAGAGAGCGACAATTATTTCACGATAATAAGCACTGCGAGAAGGATATGGCTAAAGCATTCGTTAGTGACACTCCACTTCGTTTACATCGTTTGTTTGCCGTTTTGCTGGTTTGTTGTGCCCTTTATGATGCTAAAGCGTAGTGGCAGAAATATGAGGATAAGCTAGCGGAAAACGTTTATAGGAATATCGGACAAAACATTGAAGACGAACTGAACGAGAGACTACGTAACAGTTCACTTCATCAATGATTGTTTGCGATTCAGAATTTGTTTACGTTCGTAGGAGGAAATAAATTTCCTCAATACGGATTGCCAGAACCACTACTAGAAGACGACCAAACCAACAGAGTGTACGCATCGTAAACAGCTCATAATTCCGCAATACGCGAGTGAAACTTCGAAAACAGCGTAAAAAATCTAATGGGAGAATAGCGCAAGTATGGGAACGACTTTTTCACTGTGTTGACAGTAATGTGGGAGAGAGTCTGTTGTTGGATGCACTTGGTGGAAAAGTAAAAATATTCCTCACTTAAATCATGTTGGACCATTTACGACGCAGAGGAAGAACAGTTCTTACTGGTTAGGGAACAGCAGCCACTTTGCGATTCTGAATTTGGATCCCACTTTTCAGTTGGTGAAACTGCTTATAGAACGTTTACAATCGAAATGGAACGGCGTATCAGTGAACACACAGTAAGTAAAGTCTCTAGGAACAGTGAGCATGCCAGGGTACTACATGACTGCTGCTTAATTGTATGGGACGTGTGCACCATGGCTAACCGAAAAGAAGCAGAAGTTGTTGATAAAACACTTAGATATATTGGACAATATTAGCAGTCCTTGGGTGGTTTTACAGTCGCGTTTTGTGGCGACTTTAGGTAGAGATTACCCATTATACCATGGGGAACAAGGTCGGAAAGTTAGCATGTTTGTTGAGCTCAGGTATGTGGTGACCTATCACGTGGATGTACCTAACAGTCAACGTGCGCTCGTGAACTGGAGGCAACAGAAATGCGTAGGAGTTCTCTGATTTATTGTTGAAAATTGGCGAAGAGACACAAACTGAAGAAGGTGGTGAAATCGTTTTACCTGGTAATTTATGCGGTACAGTACTTTCACTTATAAGCATCATTTCTTCCATATATGGTAATCAAATTCAAACAACCACTAATGACTACCCTTGGCTTCGTGAAAGATCTACATTGACACCTCGAAATGGTCAAGCTGCAACAATTAACTCGACCATATTCATTCATCTTGAGAGAGAAAATGTACAACATACAGGATATATGAAATATGTAAGGCACAAATAGTAGGATATGTTCTTCACACCAAAATGGTACTGAAACAGAGGATGACAGACTAAACGCCGAAGTACTAAGTATCTTTTTCCAAAGTTGTTTCACAGAGGAAGACTGCACTGTAGTTCCTTCTCTAGATTGTCGTACAGATGACAAAATGGTAGATATCGAAACAGATGACAGAGGGATAGAAAAAACAATTACAATCCCTCAAAAGGGGAAAGGCCGCTGGACCTGATGGGATACCAGTTCGATTTTACACAGACTACGCGAAGGAACTTTCCCTTCTTCTTGCAGCGGTGTACCGTAGGTCTCTAGAAGAACGTAGCGTTCCAAAGCCTTGCAAAGAAGGGACGTCGAACAGATGTGCAGAACTATTGACTTACATCTCTAACGTCGATCAGTTGTAGAATTTTGGAACACTGGAGACTAGAAATCTACTCTGTAGGAATCAGCATGGGTTTCGAAACAGACGATCGTGTGAAACCCAGCTCGCGCTATTCGTCCACGAGACTCAGAGCGCCATAGACACGGGTTCCCAGGTAGATACCGTGTTTCTTGACTTCCGCAAGGCGTTCGACACAGTTGCACACAGTGGTTTAATGAACGTTACACCTCATTTTCTCCAACTCCGTAATCGTGGGAAAGTAACATGAGCAGAACACACCAGTATATTACATGCAACTCTTTCTCACAGGAGATGTTCAGTACGTCCTTCCTGCACACCGATACATGCTCGGATATGATGATATATCCCTGGAATATTATGTATTGTTACGCAGCACACCATATCACCGTCACTATAACTGTACATCTTGTACCGGGCCAGCCGGGTTGGCCGAGCGGTTCTAGGTGCTACGGTCGCAGGTTAGATTCCTGCCGCGGGCATGGATGTGTGTGATGTCCTTAGGTTAGTAAGGTTTAAGTAGTTGTAAGTTTAAGAGGACTGATGACCTCAGCAGTTAAGCCCCTTAGTGCTCATAGTCATTTGAACCATCGTGTACCGGGATTCCACACATAAGCGCTTTCAAATACCCCCGGAATAAAGTACAATGTGTTTAGGTCCGGAGAATATGGAGGCTAGGAAGTTGGTTCATCTCTACCTATACACCTATCCATCTGTCACGGAATCTGTTATTTAGAAGTTTCTGTTAGAAGCTGACGGAATGTAACACTAAAATGAGGAGGGGTTCCATCGTGCATGAAGTCCCTGCTTTGTCTCATAGTTAAAGACACCGCTGCTAATAGATTAGGTAGAACATTTTCTACGAAATTATAATAACTTGGTCCATACCAGTCACCAACAATTCCGGCCGAAAAATTGTCTGAATCTCTTTGTTGAGGCCAAAGGCTGAAATTACCGCCTCAGTTTGAAAGGTTCTTTTTTTTTATAACACGATCCATTTCAGGTTCTTTTACGCCCATCTTCGGATGTCGTAACTCGATGCTGTGTCTCCGAGCACCGCGGTGGAGTACAAGACGCGGTGTGCTACCAGCGAAAGCAGAACGTAACTTGCTTCAGCAGTTGCGTGAGGACTAACGTCTGCCCAAGCATGCCGATTATGAAAATTTTCAGTCTGATTTCGTTGAAATTCGTTGAAGAAAATGGGTTGTAATATGGGATGGCTCTGAGCACTATGGGACTTAACATCTATGGTCATCAGTCCCCTAGAACATAGAACTACTTAAACCTAACTAACTTAAGGACATCATACAACACCCAGTCATCACGAAGCAGAGAAAATCGCTGACCCCGCCGGGAAACGAACCCGGGAACTCAGGCGCGGGAAGCGAGAACGCTACCACACGACCATGGGCTGCGGACTGTAATAAGGAAACAGAGCGTTTCCAGACCCATGTTCAAATAACATAATTTCTTTGTTTACGTCTGAGGAATGTGTCCTGCAATTCGTGCCGCGTATTTTTTTTGACCCTGTATGTTAATTAACAGATTCATGGAGCAAGATAATTCTAGTACATATCCAGTCGAATTTTTCAACTATCCTAGGACACCTGGCGTTCCATCGTGCAAATTTACCTAGAAAAAAGTCGCCCCTATTATTCTGCTGCGAAATTTGTGCTCACCGAAATTGTGTAATGAAACGTTTCTTCATATAACTACGTAGAAGCGGAAATTGTGAGTGAAAGTGGCAGTGGCGAGAGAGTTTTTATACCCACAATCCCCATTGTTCCTTACAATTTACCACTAATCTTTAAACCTGTATAATTCATGCTGAACTTATGCTAGGAGCGTAAAAGATCCACAATGCCAGTCGCTGCGTTTTGCGGGTGTGAACCTTTGTTTCTTCTGTTTTTTCGCTCGGTAACTTCTACGTGACTCTCTTTAATGATAGTCTTCAGGATTTGTTTGCAGCACTATATTCGCAAAGTTTCTTTATCTTATTATCTGATCTGCTTATCGCCTACGATTGACATTCGCACAAGACTGCAAGTACCTAGAGAGAAGAATCTCTAATGTTCGTATAGCTGCTTCACTCTGGACCACTGGTCTCGTAAGTTGTCTCATGGACAGCATCTACCGTTCCCCTATGTGACGGTACGTCACATAAATATTGACATTTTTATCGGCTGTAGGCCGTTGTTGTTGTCGTCTTCAGTCCTGAGACTGGTTTGATGCAGCTCTCCAGGCTACTCTATCCTGTGCAAGCTTCATCATCTCCCAGTACCTACTACAACCTACATCCTTCTGAATCTGCTTAGTGTATTCATCTCTTGGTCTCCCTATTCGAATTTTACCCTCCACGCTGCCCTTCAATACTAAATTGGTGATCCCTCGATGTCTCAGAACATGTCCTACCAACCGATCCCTTCATCTAGTCAGGTTGTGCCAGAAAGCTCCTCTTCTTCCCAATTCTATTCAATATCAACTCATTAGTTATCTGATCTACACATCTAATCTTCAGCATTCTTCTGTAGTACCACAATCTGAAAGCTTCTATTCTCTTCTTCTCTAAACTATTTATCGTCCACGTTTCACTTCCATACATGGCTACACTCCATACCAATACTTTCAGAAACGACTTCCTGACACCTAAATCTATACTCGATGTGAACAAATGTTTCTTCTTCAGAAACGCTTTCCTTGCCATTGCCAGTCCACATTTTACATCCTCTCTACTTCGACCATCATCAGTTATTTTGCTCCTCAAATATCAAAACTCCTTCACTACTTTAAGTGTCTCATTTCCTAATCTAATTCCCTCACCATCACCCGACTTAATTAGACTACATCCCATTATCTCTGTTTTGCTTATGTTGATGTTGATCTTATACCCTCCTTTCAAGACACTGTCCACTCTGGACAACTGCTCTTCCAAGTCCTTTGCTGTCTCTGACAGAATTATAATGTCATCGGCGAACCTCAAAGGTTTATTACTTCTCCATGGATTTTAATACCTACTCCGAACTTTTCTTTTGTTTGCTTTACTGCTTGCTCAATGTACAGATTGAATAACATCGGGGATGGGCTACAACCTTGTCTTACCCCCTCCCCAACCACTGCTTCCCTGCTAAACCGTAGTTAAAGTATTTTATAAATATTATTAGTGTAAAAGATACAGTTAATGTTCTTGAAACAACTGACATGCAGCGATAATTTATGAGTGACATTTTCATTTAAAAGATTTCTATGGAAATGAAAAAGGATCGTGAAGCGACGTGATTGTGCGGCTGAGGAGGAAGGACGTATTTTGTGGTACACCCACTGTTTTGTTTCGCGATACGGAAGGCAGCCATTGAGCGGCGATACATATTTGATGTAAGTTATTCTATATTCTGGTAAAATAAACTAATTATTGTTATCGCAAAATGAATTTGTTTGTAATAGTTGCCGCCTCAAATGCTGGCAGTGGCTAATTATTTTTAATAAGAATTTTTTCAGTAATTTGCCCTGGGGAGGCTCATCTTCTGATAAGAATTAATTTATTTTTTAAAGTGTTCACAGTAACTGTAAATGCGTGAGATTTCGTTGTAAGAAACTTTCCAAATCGCAACAGATAATTAATTCAAATTAATGTTCATTTTTTTAAATTATACAGATTCCATGAGTTAAGGAAGTTATATCTTGGCCGCTCAACGGCAACAATCGAAATTATCTCGAGCCTTGCTTTGCAACCAATAAATAGAAATTGACAAAATTACATTATATTCAGCCTACAGCAACTATATTTTAGTCATCACGTTCAAAATCTATAGTTAGTACATGAATAACAGCGGCCCTTCAAGAACCCATTTCATATTTACTTATGCACGTAAGTAAAAGTGATAATAAAAGATAATATCCCTTAGAGAAAGAATCATGCTCTAACAGAAGAAAAATTCACCTGTTAAATTAAATAAAAATATAAAATATACAGGGTGAAAAGTATTTAAACCGACAAACTCTGGGAGGTTGTAGGGGACATCAAAACAAATATTTTTCCCTAATGTAATTTTTTCCTATGAGGAGTATCTAAACCGGTAGAGGAAGATTTCTCTCGGGGCAAATAAATTAAACCAACAAACATTTTTCCATTTTTTATGACCAAGAGACAATACATTTACACAACCCAATTTACAGCAACTTTTTTAAAATGCCTCCATTGACGCATAAACAAAGGTTACACCGTCGGATCATGTTCTGTCTGACACGGGCAAAAACCCCAGGAGTACCGATAATTGTTCCTGTTGCTCCTGCTAGCCGGGCAGCCAGATCCTCTTCTGCTGCAATAGCAGTTGCGTAAACAAGGTTCCGCATCTCTCCCCATGCGAAAAAGTTCAGAGGGATCTGGGGATAGAGCAGGCCATAGTACAAGACAGCCTCTGCCAATCCACGTTTCTGGGAACCGTCGGTCCAGGAATCGACGCACACGACGACTGAAATGTGCCGGCGCCCCGTCATGTTGGAACCACATGCGTTGTCTTGTAGCGAGCGGGACGTCTACCAGCA
This sequence comes from Schistocerca gregaria, assembly GCF_023897955.1. Lineage (NCBI taxonomy): Eukaryota > Metazoa > Arthropoda > Insecta > Orthoptera > Acrididae > Schistocerca > Schistocerca gregaria. The sequence goes on along the minus strand of NC_064928.1, from coordinate 206,254,680 downwards.
ATTCTGGCAATGCTCTGGCAAGAAAATTGTAATAGTGCCTACCATTTAATGGCATAGGTAGACCAGTTAAAGAGTCCCCAACAACACCGACCCACACATTAACGAAGACCCGCACTTGATAATCGCTAGTAACTGTGGCATGTGGGTTATTTTCACTCAAAACATGCGAATTGTGCATTTTGAAGACTCCATCACGCCCGAACGTCTCTTCATCGGTAAACACAGAGCAAGGAAATGTGTAGGATGCATTTCACACTGTTCAACGTACCACTGCGAAAATTGTGCTCTGGTTGGATAATCAACTGGTTCAAGGTTGTGGATATGCTGTAAGTGAAATGGACGTTGTAACTGCTCTCTAAGGACTGTTCTTACATTCCTCTTATTCGTCCCCATGTTGCGTGCAATTACACGAGTGTTGATTGAAGGATCCCGCTTCACATGCTGCTAGACAGCTTCCTCAAATTGCAGCGTTCTTACCGTGCGCCGGCGTCCCTGTCCAGGTAATCTGCTAAATGACCGGGTCTCACGCAGAAGTTTGTACACTGCAACAAAGGTCGTATGGTGCGGGATACGGCTATTAGGATATTGCTGATAAACCTGCAGTGCAGCTCGTCCGTTGTGGTGCGCCACGCAGTACACACCAACCAAATCAGTGTGCCCAATCCAGCTGTATCGCTCCATTAGTAAACAGAGACAATGCACTACTATACTGGTGGACAGCAGTTGCCTACAACTGAAGATCGTAATACGGCCTCTAACAACTGAAGAGTGTAATGCGGCGTCCACCGGTTTAAATAATCCTCACAGGAAAATATGACATTAATGAAAAATATTTGTTTTGATGTCCCCTACAACCTCATAGAGTTTGTCGGTTTAAATACTTTTCACCTCGTATATACATTTTTTTATACAGGGTGTTACAAAAAGGTACGGCCAAATTTCAGGAATCATTCCTCACACACAAATAAAGAAAAGATGTTATGTGGGTATGTGTCGGGAAAAGGCTTCATTTTCATGTTAGAGCTCATTTTAGTTTCTTCCACTTACGCTCAATGGAGCACGTTATCATGATTTCATACGGGATACTCTACCTGTGATGCTAGAAGATGTGCCTTTGCAAGTACGACACAACATGTGGTTCATGCACGATGGAGCTAGCTCCTGCACATTTCAGTCGAAGTGTTCGTACACTTCTCAAGAACAGATTCGGTGACTGATGGATTGGTAGAGGCGGACCAATTCCATGGCCACCACGCTCTCCTGACCTCAACCCTCTTGACTTTTATGGGGGAATTTGAAATCTCTTGTCTACGCAACCCCGGTACCAAATGTAGAGACTCTTCGTGCTCGTATTGTGGACGGCTGTGATACAATACGCCATTCTCCAGAGCTGCATCAGCGCATCAGGGATTCCATGCGACGGAGGGTGGATGCATGTATCCTCGCTAACGGAGGGCATTTTGAACATTTCCTGTAACAAAATGTTTGAAGTCACGCTGGTACGTTCTGTTGCTGTGTGTTTCCATTCCATGATTAATGTGATTTGAAGAGAAGTAATGAAATGTGCTCTAACATGGAAAGTAGGCGTTTCCGGACACATGTCCACATAACATATTTTCTTTCTTTGTGTGTGAGGAACGTTTCCTGAAAGTTTGGCCGTACCCTTTTGTAACACCCTGTATAACGTAACGAATGGCACCAACGTAACACCTAGTTACACTTGATTGTACAAATATGCATTTATTCTCTGTCCATTAAAAGAAGCCGAATTAGATGAGCGTCCTCTAAAGAAGGGTTTTGATGTAGTATATGGAGATGTCGCTGAAAAGAATGCTAGGGCAGTAAAGGAAGCGAGATAAGCAAACGAGGAGAAGTTGAGGTACAGAGCAGACAGCACTGAGGGTAATTAGGGGCGGTCGGCTGTAAGGCTAGCTGCCTGTGCCACCGCTGTCGAGCAGTGCTGTCCCCTAGGGGATGAGATGGGGAGAGGGTGAGGGAGGGAGGGAGGGAGGCAGGCTAGTACAGCGGAGAAGCTGAGGTTGTGACGCCGCGGCAGGCAGCAGTTATCGCGTGCTGCCGTGATTAATTGCAGCTGCGAACGGCCGGCGCGGCAATCACTCATGCGGCGTAATGAATACGCGAGCAGGGTGGCCCGGGGACGCTTTTGAGGACGTCTGCGGTACCGTCTCGGCTCTGCTCGCGGTCTGCTGGTAGCGGGATGGTGGGGCGGACGGGAGGTGAGTGAGGTACGAAACACGGAACAGGAGGCGGCGCAGACAGGCTGTACGTCCGCGTGCATCATTTCACCCAGCCCACGGTTTAACTTGCTCCTTGCTGCAACTGACTCAACTTACAAAACACAGTTTTCAAAATGTTTATCCGATCTCCTAGGAACAACTTGAACGTTATTCCTTCGTAACTCTGTTGTAGTGCAGTAAAACTAGCTGAAAACGGAACTGCAAGGGACTATCAGTCTAGAACCGTGCGACCGCTAAGGCCGCAGGTTCGAATCCTACCTCGGGCATGGATGTGTGGGATGTCCTTAGGTTAGTTAGGTTTAAGTAGTTCTAAGTCCTAGGGCACTGATGACCTCACATGTTAAGTCTCATAGTGCTCAGAGCCATTTGAACGATTTTTGGAAGGGACAATAATAATTTGACAAACTGGTCAAATTTCCAGATTACATAAAACACACTAAAGTGTATAAAGTAAGTCACGTGCCATGGTCAAATGTAGAAATTGGTGATTATACACGTATTTACATGCCCTTACTCGCGTTCACTAGCTGTTCGATTACTGTATATCCTACTCATACAAATAGAACAAAACTGTAGACTATTCCTCTTTGGTACACATTATGCAGGGTGATTCAAAAAGAATACCACAACTTTAAAAATGTGTATTTAATGAAAGAAACATAATATAACCTTCTGTTATACATCATTACAAAGAGTATTTAAAAAGGTTTTCTTTCACTCAAAACAAGTTCAGAGATGTTCAATATGGCCCCCTCCAGACACTCGAGCAATATCAACCCGATACTCCAACTCGTTCCACACTCTCTGTAGCATATCAGGCTTAACAGTTTGGATAGCTGCTGTTATTTCTCGTTTCAAATCACCAATGGTGGCTGGGAGAGGTGGCCGAAACACCATATCCTTAACATACCCCCATAAGAAAAAATCACAGGGGGTAAAATCAGGGCTTCTTGGAGGCCAGTGATGAAGTGCTCTGTCACGGGCTGCTTGGCGGCTGATCCATCGCCTCGGGTAGTTGACGTTCAGGTAGTTACGGACAGATAAGTGCCGATGTGGTGGCGCTCCATCCTGCTGAAATATGAATTGTTGTGCTTCTTGTTCTAGCTGAGGGAACAGCCAATTCTCTAACATCTCCAGATACTGTAGTCCAGTTACAGTAGCACCTTCGAAGAAAAAGGGACCAAAAATTTTATTGGCTGAAATGGAACAGAAAACATTCACCTTAGGCGAGTCACGTTCATACTGAGTTGTTCCCCGCGGATTCTCAGTGCCCCATACACAGACATTGTGACGGTTGACTTTCCCGTTAGTGTGGAAAGTTGCTTCATCACTAAACACAATCTTTGAAACGAAAGATTAATCTGTGTCCATTTGAGCAAGGATAAAATCACAGAAATCGATTCTCTTAATCTTCTCAGCTGCAGACAGTGCTTGAACCAATTTCAGACGATAAGGTTTCATAACTAACCTTTTTCGTAGGACTCTCCATACAGTTGATTGTGGAATTTGCAGCTCTCTGCTAGCTCTGCGAGTAGATTTTCCTGGGATGCGAACAAATGCTTGCTGGATGCGTGCTACATTTTCATCACTCGTTCTCGGCCGTCCAGAACTTTTCCCTTTGCACAAACACCCATTCTCTGTAAACTGTTTATACCAACGTTTAATACACCACCTATCAGTAGGTTTGACACCATACTTCGTTCGAAATGCACGCTGAACAACTGTCGTCGATTGACTTCTGCCGTACTCAATAACACAAAAAGCTTTCAGTTGAGCGGTCGCCATCTTCGCATCAACTGACGCTGACGCCTAGTCAACAGCGCCTCAAGCAAACAAATGTACAACTAAATGAAACTTTATAGCTCCCTTAATTCGCCGAGAGATAGTGCTTAGCTCTGCCTTTTGTCGTTGCAGAGTTTTAAATTCCTAAAGTTGTGGTATTCTTTTTGAATCACCCTGTATTTTAAAATTTCCTTCCAATATCCGTCACGATTACGATAATAGTTTTTCTGTGGTGTCTAATTTCGTACTGTGACACCCATGTTGAAATCATGGCCTTTAAGTGAAATCATGCAAACCCAACCAATATACATGAGATCAACCAGATATTCATTATTTCTAACAGTAATCATTATATAAATACTAAATCATCAACCTCTTATGAGCACGCAATGCGAGCTCTTTTCAGTCGAATACAACACACACTTTCTTTTTTTCCTACTGGGAGAAAATATCTTACTACGATCGCAGAAGTTTGTCATTCTGGAGTTACGTAATAATTACTAGAGAGGAATAACGAACATTTGATTACTCGCATGTGCACTGGCGGGAAATGTGCGATCACACTTGCGGCTAAGGTCTTGGTCTTGGAGGGAAAAAATTAGAACCCAACTTGTTGATCCCATCTTCCTTCATTATATTGGAACTTCATAAAAAAAAGTGTGTGTTTCTAATATAAATTTCAGGTGGCTGTCTCGATACGAGGCACGATAACGTCCTCTATAGACTATGTTCTCTCGGTTAATATGACATTGATAACTGAATATCTTTCTGTCTTTAATAAAGTACGGAGCCCGGTCGTTGTAGTCATAAGACGTTGTATTCTTCCTTCAAATGTATTAAAAATTAATTAATGTTCTTCACATTGGTTCTTTCATTGAGATAAAAGACCGTGTTAATCGGTACGACAACACGTCATACGAAAGTTGTTTCGCCATTAATTTACGTCTTGATTAATGGAAAATCAGTTGAAATGTCTACTTATACAAACATCGGTAATGCTTGTTAGGTTGTGCAGAGGGGCAAGCTGATCTTTCTTCAAGATGGCGCTCATATTCGGGAATGTACGGTTTGGGCGCTAGAGCGCGTCGAAGTCTGAGATACGAGGTGCATTCAAGTTCTAAGGCCTCCGATTTTTTTTCTAATTAACTACTCACCCGAAATCGATGAAACTGGCGTTACTTCTCGACGTAATCGCCCTGCAGACGTACGCATTTTTCACAACGCTGACGCCATGATTCCATGGCAGCGGCGAAGGCTTCTTTAGGAGTCTGTTTTGACAAATGGAAAATCGCTGAGGCAATAGCAGCACGGCTGTTGAATGTTTCTGGATTAAAAAATGGCATCCACGTCTCATCCATTTTCACAACCGACGAAAAGAAAGTCCCATTCATGCTGTCGCTGCGCGTCAACATTGCTTGGCAACATGCCACACGGGCAGCCATGCGGTCGTCCGTCAGCATTCGTGGCACCCTCCTGAATGACACTTTTCGCATTTTCAGATCGTCATGCAGGATTGTGTCCACAGAACCCACAGAAATGCCAACTCTGGAGGCGATCTGTTCAACACTCATTCGGCGATCCCCCAAAACGATTCTCTCCACTTTCTCGATCATGTTGTCAGACCGGCTTGTGCGAGCCCGAGGTTGTTTCGGTTTGTCACACGATGTTCTGCCTTCATTAAACTGTCGCACCCACGAACGCACTTTCGACACATCCATAACTCCATCACCAACTGTCGATGAATTTCAGTTGGTTTCACACCACGCAAACTCAGAAAACGAATGATTGCACGCTGTTCAAGTAAGGAAAACGTCGCCATTTTAAGTATTTAAAACAGTTCTCATTCTCTCCTCAGGCGGTAAAATTCCATCTGCCGTACGGTGCTGCCATCTCTGGGACGTATTGACAATGAACGCGGCCTCATTTTAAAACAACACGCATGTTTCAATCTCTTTCCAGCCCAGAGAAAAGAAATCGGAGGTCTTAGAACTTGAATGCACCTCGTAGGTCTGCATTCCAAAATACGTTAACAAAACCAACGTGTTTCAGCTGCCTACCTTAGAAAAGGGCTTCGAACTGCGTATCTCTTACGTCAAGGCAGTGCTACAACGGCAACCAGTACGTGTGGGTGTCTCTGAAATATTTCAATCGCTCTCTGGACTGGAAGAATGAGGTTCTCTACTGATATTACACATCTCCCATACACCGTACTCTTCTTACAATCGCACAGAAAGTATTCGAGAGGTGTCAGATCTGATGACGGTGCTGGTCATAGGACTGATCCATCTCTACTAAACCACCCTGAAGTGGAAAATGGAAATGAGCGTTTGGCGTCATTGGCCGGGAGGCCCCTTGAGCTGCAGGTCCGGCCGCCTTGGTGCAGGTCTTATTACATTCGACGCCACATTGGGCGACTTGCGAGCCGGATGGGGATGCAATGATGAAGACAACACAACACCCAGCCCCTGAGCGGAGAAAATCCCCGACCCTGTCGGGAATCGAACCCGGGCCCGTATGATGGCAAGCCGTCACGCTGACCACGTCGGGGTGGACGACGCTGAGGTGATTACGCACATCGACATCCGCCATGAGGCAGTCGCATATCCACCCAAACATTTATTGACACTACATCCAACAGGATAGGCAAAAAAATCTGTAATAAGTGTGAGGTAGATCCGTCCTAGTTGTCTTTTAGGCAGAAGATAGGGCCCAATGATATACGCTTCAGTTACCCCGATCCATATATTAATAACGATCCTGCGTTTTTGATTTTGAATTACCTGCGCATCCTATTGTCGTCCGCCCAAACATGCATGTTGTGATAGTTTAATACGCTGTCTGTAGCGAATGTGCTTTCATCCGTGGGTAACATCAAAGTCGGGAATTATGGCAGTAGCATGTGTTGTAAATACCACTGCGCAAACTGTACCCGTCGGGGGTAGTTGTCCACCTGCAATGCCTGGACGTTTCACAGGTGGTATGGATGATGACGGTGTTCGATGGAAAAACGCTCCTTGGTGACGTTCGCTAGCTGTGTTCTTTAGAGTTTTCTGTGCGTTGAAATCGTTTAGTAACTTTCGTGCTTTAGTTGTCAGCTGATGTTTCTTATTGTTACTAGTGAAACATTTCTATTTTTTTGTTTGGATAGTAATTTTGTGATGTTTTGATGGTATTGATATGAGCTGTGGTGCAATAGTATTAATATAAGTAGTTGCTTTCTTAGAGAATTTCGAGACCGCTATTGTTACATCTGTAAACAGTTTTACTTGTATAACTGAACTTACGTAACGTAGACGTATAGTTTTTTTCCTAATAACTCTAAAATTTTACCGTGAGTGAGAAGTGTGGACTCTATAGTAGGTTTGTGGGTAGTGGATTACGGTGTGAGATTTGTTCAAAGTATTTTCGTTGAGGAGAATGAATGGGGAAGCCAGTGGGCATTCTACGGAAATCCTTTCCTGGGACTACAGAATCTGTAGAAGAAATAAGTTAATAGAGGAGCAGGAGCGTAAGATCTGTGCCCTTCAGGTGCAGTTACAACTCGCGAAGGAGGGACTAGATAGGTTGAGGATGGTGAAGGATGGTGGGGAATGGGAACTGGCAGTTGGCAAGAAGGCAGTTAGGTGGAGGAGAAATTATTCAGACACTTTGCGTATATTCAATAGATTGGACCAGGTGTCAGTTGAGTAGAGAGTAGCCTCTTGTAGCTGTAGACATAGGGAACATGCAGCAGTCCTCAGCAGTTAGGAGGTCTAGGTTAGTCGCAGAGTCCAACAGAAAGAAGGTACTGCTGCTATGTAGTTCGCACAGTAGAGGTGTGGGCCAGCAGTTGCAGGAAGTGTTGGAGAGTGAGTAGCAGGTCGCCAGCATTGTAAAGGCTAGTGGAGGGTTGGCTCAGATGATCGACAATATAAGAGAGTTGTGTAGGAATTTTACAAAGGAGGATTAGGTAGTGATAGTGGGTGGAGCAGGGAATAATCTTGATAGGGACGGGTAATGTGAAGTAGCTGGTGACCTGGTAAAGATAGCTACTCAAACTGGTGGCACTAATTTGCATTTCGAGCAAGACCTTCAGCGTCATGATCGGCCTCATCTTAAAAGGGCTGTTAGGCACGTCAACATGGGGTTGGAGAGGGCGCTGATGGCATGGGTCTCGTTGCAGTGATACCAGTTGGGTCTATAAGTAGATCTGGTTTCACTAGGCATGGCCTCCACCTCAGTGAGTATGGGAAGGGAAAGCTGGCAAAGACTATACATGACAGTGTGATGGTGGTGGTGGGATCACTCATGGAAAATTCCTGTAGTAGTTGGTGTTCGAGCTGCACCTTGTTCAGATTGAAATCAGCTGATGGGTATACCTGCTCAAAGGAAGTCTCTCTAAGGCCTCACCTTCAGAGGATGTCATGTTTCCAAGTAGAGAAGGAATTAGCATATTTCAACAAAATATAAGAGGTATTAGAGATAAAGTTAGTCAACTTCTTAGAGATGTTGACTCTGAAATTATTGGTATGTACGAGGAACACTTAAATAATTTGGCCATTCAGACGCTTCGTTTTCCAGGATTCACAGTAACTGGCTGTTTTTCAAGGAGTTCCTTGCGGGTTGGGGGAGTGACTTTGTAGGTAAAAAACGGTATTCCATTTGAGTCCATAGAACTGCACAGAACAGATATTTGAATGTTGTGAAGGAGCAGTTGAATTTTGTGAAACTAAACTTCTCATTGCAGTTGTTCATAGGTCCCATAACTCAGACTTCAGAGAATTTCTGCTAGAGAGGGCTGTTGATTCACTTTGAGGGAAGTGGCAAAAAAAAAATGATATTGAAAGATCTCCTAAATTCGTATGATCTGTGCTCTTTCCATTTAGGTTGCAGGGGAACAGTAGTACAACCATACAGATTCATTGCTAGATGGGCATTGTGTTAGTAAAAAGGTGAATGGCATTTCAGACCATGATTCACAAATGTTAGCAGTAAAAGGCTTTTGTTATCAAACAAATATCATATGTAATTACAAAGTGTTTAGGAAAGTTAATCTAACAGCAATTGAGAGATTTTTAAACCTTGTCAAGGGACAAGAGCGGCAGAATGTTTATAGAGTTTACTCTATGTACCGACTACATTAACGGCTAAGTTGGATAATACGTAGACATGTACTTCTCTGTGCCATTGGGATAGCCAGATACTTCTTTATCGATACCAAAAGCCAAAATTGGAATTTTTGCCAGTTGGGTCCTTTCCCTTGACAATGCTTCAATTGATCTACTTCGTCGTAGACCTGAAGTTGCATGGAATGAGGTACTCGTCTCCTTACTGACTTGCAAATTTAATCACGTGTTTTGTTACTGTACCATAAATGCGCAGTAACTAAAATTTCGCTACTTTCTATCCTTTCTGTGTTGAAAATTAAACTGCCAACGCTCAATGGCCAAGATGTCTGTGACTCCTTAAGAGTGCAGTGTGGCCTCTTTGTAGCGCGGTAGATAGTGCGAAACAAGTACGAGATGGGTACGTGATCCTCCAGCACTGATGCCATTCCCATCCACGGTTATTTAGTACTTGCGACTGCATGTTGCAATTATGGAACTTGGGACCTCGATTGGTCGATAAATTGCAAAAATTGTGTTCCAACAACCATTTATAGCTTTTTTATTTGTTCTACAAATTTCGAAAGGTGAATAGAGTAATCTCCAGTCCTTCTAGCATGAAATACAAAAAGCATCCAGTCGCACATGTACATGGGTAAAACAGGGAACCAATATTTGCACTTGGTTTCCGTAAAAGTAATGTGTGCTGTTCTAACAACCCTACCACAACGAAGGTCAAAATTTAATAATGATTGTGGTGTTCCTCACACTGCTAAATACTGCATTTTGGGCAACAACAAAGTTATTATGCGGCGGGTGTAATTAGAGCACAGTTAATAAAGTCATATCATGTAATAATGAATAAACTAGGCATTTAGCTTTTCGTGTTTCCCAGACTGGTCTCGTTGTAAATTCATGGCTCAAACGTCGAAAATCTAGGTGGTGGTGATTCCAAGCTCTGATGCAAAGAGGCCTAGGTTTTTTTCTGCTATATTCAAAAGTTTTATAGATGTGTTTCACAAACCATTCATGAAGATTAAACCTTTGAAAGTTAGCACAATGGTGATGTAAAAAAATAATTAGCTGTCCGAATTGAAGTTACACTTAATTTTTATTGCTTTTGTTGCAATATCACGTAACACACAAAACATCACTTCACAATACAAAACATACTTGAAAACATCTTCCTCACTGTTAAATTTCACATTTTATAAGCTGACTACGTTATGCGTCTTTCCAACATGACGTCCAAGACTTTACTTTCTCAATGTCCGACTCTCTAACTGTTTACGTGCCAAAAAATCAAGAGTTACAAGTACGTCAAAGATCATAGTGGCAAAAGAAAGAATACACACAAGAATAATATCATTGCAATATAAACATATCGATGAATCAAAGTAGTTCTACATTAATGCAATGAAATCTGAATTTTGTCTCAGAAATATGTCAACTACTTTACAGAAACACAGTAGAATATTACTCGTATCGAGAGGTTCAGGTGAGGTGCCGTAATGGATACGTAATTCAAGTACCATTACACTCTTCACAACTGACAGTTTTTATCACATGTGTGAAGAGTACACATTGGTACAGACCCAGGGTCCAATTAGATCCCATCTTTTACAAATTGACGACTGTATGATTTTCGTTAGTCATGCTACAGGCCCTGAAGTTTACTCTATTAACGACACGAAACTGACAGTCTAAATAATTATCTACAAGAGTAAGGGCTGTTGGAATATTATTTTTGCAATACACGGTTATTTTGGTGAACGTAGAACACTGAAAAAGCAGAATGTTTTACCTGCCTTGCTCCTCAATCTAGTAGATGGACGTAGATACAAAACTATTCATACATTATAAACAGTATGAAATTGAAGAGTGTTTGCACGGATTTTCGGAATCGGTTTAGAGGGTACTGCCTTTGTATGAGTTTGCAGTATATAATATTTATAGAACAGAAAAACACACAGAGCGTTGTAGGCGTCCAGATTTCACTTCCCAGGCGGCCGGGGTGGCCGAGAGGTTCTAGGAGCTACAGTCTGGAGCCGCGTGACCGCTACGGTCGCACGTTCGAGTCCTACCTCGGGCAGGAATTCCTTAGGTTAGTTAGATTTAAGTAGTTCTAAGTTCTTGGGGACTGATAACCTCAGAAGTTAAGTCCAATAGTGCTCACAGCCATTTTTTTCACTTCGTATTGCAATCACTTGGAACGAATACGTTGAGTAGCAGTTTGTTCCACTGGTCTCACGAAGTCGTATATTGTTCACTATTTCCAGCACAGAATCCTACAGCCAGTACTTAAACAGGGATCAGCAACGTCTCTCCACTTCTATCGATGTCCATCGGTGGAGGGGACTTTCTCGTATTTACCCCTGCTTAAAACAGAACAGATTGACTTCTTTATATGAACTGTAGGCTATTATCGCCTAGCTGTAACTCACTTCGACTGTCCGAGATCATACCGCCAACGATTCATAATCTCAGTGATTGTAATTAGTTCTCAAATAATAGGCTGTTTCCTACGTTAAAAATATGGTTCACATTGTTGTTGTTCTTACTGATTATTGCTTTTAAATAGGTTTTACAGTCAATATTGTCTCAAAACATATATTATTTTTATGTAATTACAGATTAAAATTATGATATATATTAAGATTTGGTCACGTGATCGAAAACGCTCCGTTATAGTTTGAAGCTCGGGTGAGATCGCAGATTAGGAGTAAGACGAAGCTTACGTGTGTTAGGGGTAGTGTTAGCCGAAGTAAAGAGGTTTTTGGCTACTTTTTTCTGCAGAAAGTTTGGCTATTTAGTGATGGAAACACGATTACAGCTTTTAAGTAACAATACAAAAGGAATTTTGTGAACACTGATTGTGGAAACCTTACGAAACCTGATGCGTTTTGCTCCACCTATTTACAGCGCGATATGTGATACTTCGGGTATTATTTTCCCTGCTCCCTCCATCATAAAAGTAGCTCAAAACTAAGGAATTATAGAACTTCAGCAAGTGGGTTCGTATATTACAACTAGATTGTCGACTATCAGTCATGACCTACGAACCAAAGCACAATAAATTTATTCTTGGCAAATCTTAGAGCTGTTTTCCTTTCCAGAAGACACGCATTAGAGTTGATACCCACAGCAATAGCTCCGTCGTGGAGCGGATAGCACAAACGGCTGCACATGAAGAGGTCACGTGTTCGAATCCTGAAGGCTCATATATTTGTAAAAGTTCAACACGAAATACGAAAATAGTGTCAGTTAAAACTGAGTGAAGCATTTGTTTCCATGATGGAATGTATTATAATCGCTTCACATTAACCTTAGCGTGAGAAATGGATAACAGAGGATAAAAGCATTTATTTTTCTGACAAAGAATTCACTTTTTGGAAAGCATTGCTAGTAGTGAAAATATCGCCATATGCCTACCGTACAACAAGGTGTAGGACGATAAGAGCTTCTACGAGGTGAGATATAAGGCATGTTCGACATGCAGGTAACACAGACGTTAGGGCTCTGCAGTTTGTAAGAGTAAACTGACGTCATTGCATCAAGCAAACTTACTTCTTCTTCATGTAAGATGGTGAATTTTCAGAAGTTTAAACAGTAAGGATCCTAGCTGGACAGTACGAAGATAAAATTTTTTTTTTTCAAAAAAAAAGCGTTATTTCTATTAAAGTAACCCGTGGGTGGCCCAAAGCATTAGAAAATATCTTTTTAAACTTGACTAGTTTTAACAGAGATTCCCAAGGTATGCCTATGCAAGCAGCAATGAAAACACAATAATATCCTGTTTCATATCGGTGTTGTGAAGTTTTATAATTGTGATTTGGTTTTCATATCAGGGGATTCAGGATTCGTTTTACAAATAAGTTAAAATATTCTTTCGTGGTGGGTTCGATCCAGCAGTCTATGGACATCATGTTATAAAATTCGATGGTTTATCGCCCCAGCTGACCTACCGAATAATTTATGTGAAGTTGTGTAAAACGACAATTTTCACTAAGAGTTTAGTTTCGTTCAGTGTCGCTATCCTTCCTTGTAACAGAGGGAAAGCATATCACGGAGGTAATTTTAACTTCACAGTGAAATACATTTTTAATTTAGTGAGCTTGTTCGTCCACCTGGTGGTAATTTGTCGGTACAGAGCAACAATATTTTACGCACGTTCTCATTCTCTGGAATGCCCAAAAACAACTTTGCAGAAGTTTTTGTAGATGCAATTGTACAGTATGGTACCCGGAAAGTAAATTCAAAAACATGCAGTTGTTTATGTTTTGAGTTAGCGTTATTACAGCAGCAACAGCGAGATAGCCAGTGACCTCACAAGCGTCACACGACTCGAATGGAGCTTTTTACGGACCTTTCAAATTATTTGAATTTCAGTTCCGTTTTTACAAAAGAATACTGATACAAAAACTAGAAAAGCGTTTTAGGAGCATAAAATTAAACAACTGACCATTTAAGACAATTTCCAGAAAGCATTCGAATAGCATATTCTCTTTTTTTTAACGCCGCCCCCCCCCCCCTTTCCACCGCCATCACCACGCCGTTTGATGTGACCATCCTGATTTGTTATGACTTGCCGAGTTCTGGAAATTTCATTGCTCATCCGTTTTGTAAGCTATTCTCTGTGAAGTATGGCCGGTCGCTATACGACTGTCGTCATATCACACTGCTGCTTCTTGTCTGGCGCTCGTAAACTCTGCCGGTAGCCACCTGATAACGAATTCAGCGGTTTGCAGGAAAGGAAAGAAATTCATATGCAATACTCTTCTACATTTCACATATTAATATACAGCTCTTTGTCTGCCAAAACAGAGTTACTAAACACAGCCTTCCGAAATGTCTTCACAAAAGAAGACGAAGTAAATATTCCAGAATTCGAATCAAGAACATCTGCCAACAAGAGTAACGTAGAAGTAAATATCCTCGGAGCAGTTAAGTAACTTAAATCACTTAATAAAAGCAAGTCTTCTGGTTCAGACTGCATACCAATTAGGTTCCTTCCAGAGTATGCTAATACCATAGCTCCATACTTAACAATCATATACAACCATTCGCTCGACGAATGATCCGTACCCAAAGACTGGAAAGTGGCTCAAGTCACACCAATATTCAACACAGGTAGTAGGAGTAATCCACTAAATTACAGGCGTATATCATTAACGTCGATAGGCAGCAGAATTTTGGAACTTATATTGTGTTCAAACGTTATGAATTACCTCAGAGAGAACGGTCTATTGCAACAAGTCAACACGGATTATAAAACATCGTTCTTGCGAAACCCAACTATCTGTTTACTCACATGAAGTGCTGAGTGCCACAGACAAGGGATTTCAAATTGATTCCGTATTTCTGGATTACCGGAAGGCTTTTGACACTGGACGCCAGTCGTGGCCTCTAGTGAAATTGCGTGCCTCTGGAATATCGTCTTACTTATGCGAATAAAATCGTGATTCGCCGTCACAGTTCGTAATAACTGACGGACAGTCATCGAGTAAAACAGAAGTGATTTCTGGCGCTCCCCAAGGTAGTGTTATAGACTTTTTGCTGTTCCTTATGTGTAGAAACGATTTGGGAGACCACCTGAGCAGCCGTCTTAGGTTGTTAGCAGATGACGCTGTTGTTTGTCGACTAGTAAAGTCATTAGAAGATCAAAACAAATTACAAAACGATTTAGAATATAATATATATATTTGGCGCTAAACTTGGCAATTGACCCTTAATAGCGAAAAGTGAGTTCATCCACATGAGTGCTAAAAGAAATCCGTCAAACTTCGATTACACAATAAATCAGTCAAATCCGAAGGACATCAATTCAAATGAATACCAAGGAATCCGAATTACGAGCAATTACAAATAACACAGAGAAAATGTTGTGGAGGAAGGCTAAGCGAACGACTGCGTTTTATTGGCAGAACACTTAGGAAATGTTGTAAGTAGGCTGTTTAGGTTTTTTTATTTGTAACACCACCTCTGTATGAAAATCACTGGCTGGGCTGTGTGCAGTCTGTGGCTGGTTGGCATTGTTGTAATGCTCGCCATTGTAGCGTTGGGCAGTTGGCTGTTAGCGGCGCGTAGCGTTGCGCAGTTGGAGGTGAGCCGCCAGCAGTGGTGGATGTGGAGAGAGAGATGGCGGTGTCTTGAAATTTGTAAGAATGGATGTCATGAACTGCTATATATATTATGACGATTAAGGTAAATACATTGTTTGTAGTCTATCAAAATCTTTCATTTGTTAAGTATACCTATCAGTAGTTAGTGCCTTCCGTAGTTTGAATCTTTTATTTAGCTGGCAGCAGTGGTGCTCGCTGTATTGCAGTAGTTAGAGTAACCAAGATTTTTGTAAGGGAAGTGATATGTGCAACATATAGGTTAATGTCAGTCAGGGCCATTCTTTTGTAGGGATTATTGAAAGTCAGATTGCGTTGCGCTAAAAATATTGTGTGACAGTTTAAGCACAGTCTCGTACAATTTTTCTAAGGGGACGTTTCAATGTAACACATCTACTAAGGAGACTGCCTACAGTATGCTTGTCCCTCGTCTTTCAGAATACTGTTGCGTGGTCTGGGACCCTTACCAAATAGGATTGACGCAGTACATGTAAAAATTTCAGAGCAGGGCAGGACGTATTCTATTATTGTAAGATAGGGGAGGAAGTATCACTGAAATGAAATGATACACTATTCAGAATCGACATCATTAGAACAGAGGCTTTCTCTTAGCGGAGGCATCTTCTAACGAGATTCCAATCATTTGTCGTGCGAATGAGAAAATATTTTGTTAACACTGAGCTGCGTGGGGAGAAACGATCACCACAATAAAATAAAGAAAATCAGAGCTTGTACGGAAAGATACGTGTTCATTCTTTCCGCGCGCTATGCGAGATTGGAATGATAGAGAATTGTGAATCTGGTTCGTTGAACCCTCTGCTAGGCCCTTAAATGTAATTTGCAGAGTATCCATGTAGATGTAAATGTAGATGTCTGTACACGGTATCAGTTTACCTATATACTACGACTTGAATAAAACAGTAGTTGTAGATTCTACGCTCTCTGTCCTACTTTCGCCACGTTATAATATTTTCCTCAATAGTTGTTGGCTTCTTTAACCAGACAAGGGCCTTCCAGCTCAGTAGAGTATTCCAAAAGTACCGATATATTTTCACGAAACACACCTGCAGTACTGAAAACGTGTATCTACAGAACAAGGGCAGATATGAGGCACTAGAAATCATTAAATTTCAAAGTGACCACGCTTCATGTCACAAAGCGGAGAACATGATATTTTTAAAGATGTTACTTCCATATTTCTGCTCCCGAGTGTATCCGCCTCATTGGAAGGTAATTTCTGAATTATGATGCTTTGCGCCGATTATATTTCGTTTCTCAAGTTTCTTTGTGGATTTCCTCATTTTAATACATTCAAAACTAGGCAAGTTTTGTACAGCCTTGGAGATTGCTGCAATTCGTAGCGGAACGACCAGCTCCAAAATACTATCTCATTTTCGTTTTGAACTGGTTCTGCACTCTATTTATACAGTAAACAATCCTTTCGCAGTGTGTTTATAGATGTCAGACGCTTGGGAGCGCTGCAGTAGTGGTTGTGAAATAACTGCAGGAGTCCAACAACTCTTTGTTTTAGACTGAGTTTTATTCCTGAACTGAACGCTTGGTACTTCAGGTAACAGCAGGCGAATGAGTTCAGGGCCCTGAGGTTAATGACTTCGCAGCTCGCTCACATGTGTGGTGAACCTCACTGATTCACAGTCCATGGAGCATGCGACGGCGGTAGTCTCGAAAAAAGCGAGCAAAATGCGGAGGAAGTCCGTCGTGCTAGTACACAACGGAATCAAGAACTTGATTGGGCTCCAATATCGATTCTCGGAAAAGTTCAAGCATGTCAGGCCATCTGATACTTGTTATTGTTTGCTCTGCAAAAAGGGACGATCTATAAATATTACTCTTGGGCATCCTCAGCCATATATTTAGTTTTGGGGCATTTTTATTTAAGGTAGGAGACGGATACTGGCAGAAGTAAAGCTGTGAGTACCGGGCGTGAGTCGTGCTTCGGTACCTCAGATGGTAGAGCACTTGCCCACGAAAGGCAAAGGTCCCGAGTTCGAGTCACGGTCGGGCACACAGCTTTAATCTTCCAGGAAGTTTCATTTTTATCTAATTCTTGATGGCCAACATCCGGCGAAACCATACGTGTGAAATATGAAGATGGTGTCTGTTCCCGAAAGAGCAGAGACGATACTCATACAGTTAAAGGCTAGTCGGCCATTGACCTTCTTCTGTGCGAATGCGCAAATTTGTCCAACCACTTACGGCGCTCATCAGCTTAGTTTGGTGCGAGTAATGAATTAATGGGGAAATATCTATTAGGAACATGGGTCTCACGGGAAGCTTGCAAGGCGTAAGTCCGTGCAGTCGCACTATCTTCTGTGCCCTCGGTGGCTCAGATGGGCAGAGCGTCTGCCATGTAAGCAGATCTCGGGTTCGAGTCCCGGTCGGGACACACATTTTCAGCTGTCCCTATTGATGTATATCAACAATACCTGTCGGCAGCTAGGAGTTTCGATTTAATTATCATATGTGTGAAAAGTGGTGTCATCTGAGCGAAGGAGGTTATGGAATACGGACTCCAAAAAGTCGGTACACCATACAAGGGGCGTAATCTTCCACTTCAAGGTGTTACATTATCTGACGGCCACACGCTGCTTCTTCAGTGTAAATCGAAGAATCAGCCAGACGATTGTTGAAAGTGCAATTTCAGGCACAGCCGACGAAATTTTCCGGACATCGTCGTGAGATGTATACAATCATCCAGAAGACATATATTCGTCACAATTGGCGGCTCTCTTCCGTAACTCAGACGGCCCAATTCCTTTTCATATCTTTTAAAACCAAATTTCCGGAAAACAGTGGATACTGTTTCTTCTACAGAGAACATCTCGAAGACCTGTGAGTAGGAACTGGTTGGATTAAGGTTCTCACGAAAATGAATCATCACTTTTCTGCCACATTGTACTACACTACTGGCCATTAAAAGCTGACGTGCTACAGACGCTAAAATTGACAGGAAGAAGATGCTGTGATATGAAAATGATCATCATTTCAGAACGTTCACACAAGGTTGGCGCCGGTGGCGACACCTACAAAGTGCTGACATGAGGAAAGTTTCCAACCGATTTCTCATACACAAACAGCAGTTGACCGGCGTTGCCTGGTGAAACGTTGTTGTCATGCTCGCATAAGGAAGAGAAACGCGTACCATCATGTTTCCGACTTTGATAAAGGTCGGATTGTAGCCTATCGCGATTGCGGTTTATCGTATCGCGATATTGCTGCTGCCTTTGTCACGATATTGCTGCTGCCGTCGGTTGACATCCAGTGACTGTCAGCAGAATATGGAATCGGTTGGTTCAGGAGGGTAATAGGAACGCCGTGCTGGATCCAAACCACCTCGTATCACTAGCTGTTGAGATGACAGGCATTTATCCGCATGGCTGTAACGGATCGTGCAGATACGTCTCGATCCCGGAATCAACAGAAGGGGACGTTTGCAAGACAACATCCATCTGCACGAACAGTTAAACGACGTTTACAGAAGCATGGACTATCAGCTCGGAGACAGTGGCTGCGGTTACCATGGACGCTGCATCACAGACAGGAGCGCCTGCGATGGTGTACTCAACGACGACCCTTGGTGCACGAATGACGAAACGTCACTTTCGGATGAATCCAGGCTCTGTTTACAGCATTATGACGGTCACATCCCTGTTTGGCGACATCGCCGTGACCGCACATTGGAAACGTGTATTCGTCATCGCCATACTGTTGTATCACCCGGCGTGATGGTATGGGGTGCCAATGGGTACACGTCTCGGTCACCTCTTGTTCTCACTGACGGCACTTTGAACAGTGGACGTTAAATTTCAGGTGTGTTACGACCCGTGGCTCTACCCTTCATTCCATCCCTGCGAAACCCTTCATTTCAGCAGGATAACGCACGACCGCATGTTGCAGGTACTCTACGGGCCATTCTGGATACAGAAAAAAATTGGACTGCTGCCCTGGCTAGCACAATTTCCAGAAGTGTCACAAACTGAAAACGGGTAGTCAATAGTGGCTGAGCAACTGGCTCGTCACAATACGCCAGTTACAACTGTTGATGAACTGTAGTACCATGTTGAAGCTTGTGGGCGGCTGTACCTGTACACGCCATCCAAGTTGTGTTTGACTCAATTCCCAGGCGTATCAAGGCCGTTATTATTACGGCCAGTGGTGGTTGCTCTGGTTGCTGATTTCTCAGGATCTATGCACCCAAACTGCGTGAAAATGTAATCACATGTCAATTCTAGTATGATATATTTGTCCAATGAATACTTTTGTTTACCATCTACATTTTTTCTTGGTGTAGCAATTTTAATGGCCGGTGGTGTAAATTTTTCGGTAACGAGATGCCACATAGGAATGCCGTATAGGTCTATTTATATTTCGTCTCGGGCATTATCCTCAATCACTACGCTGTGTGTTTTCACGCCTGCGCAGTGCGGCACGTTGAAGCTGGGGTGTAATCACCGAGAATAAACGCCCACCGACGCGAGGAACGGCAGCGAGAGGGAAACCCTTGTGAGATATCCCTTACCGCCTCCCCACAAGCCCAGGCCGGACGCACACCCACCCAACTGAGACTCCCCCCCATCCCCCCCACTTTACACACACACACATCTACCTGCTGCACCGTATCGGCCGCCCACGACGCAAACAGGCCGATAAAACTCTCCGGATGCCGCAGCCGCATCGGAAAACACTAGCGGCCGTTCCGGCATACGACGGGCTTCCGTCCTCAGGGAGGCAGTCTGCTGCCGCACTGTTTACCCGGACGCCGAGGGCGTTCAAGGACTGCCTGTACTCAAGGCGAGACTGTTCATTAAACTGGGGTATGGACGGGGATTACTTCTCTCTCTCTCTCTCTCTCTCTCTCTCTCTCTCTCTCTCTGTGTGTGTGTGTGTGTGTGTGTGTGTGTGTGTGTGTCATTTTACGTTACAAGTATACCATTGCTGACTGCTGTCGAACAGACAGTATCTAAGCGGCGCAACAGATATGTGGGCAGTTATACGCATACGCATAAGACCTGTAGGTGATCTGCCACGGCGATGCAACTCACGTGATAGCGTTCTGCCAACAACAAGTGTTCCTGCAATTACTTACTTATTTATTGTTTAGTTTAGCAGACTAGATTACGATCTCAAGGCTCCAACTTAGGTCGGACCAGGAATACCATATAACATAATATACAATGCTGGGCGAAAGGTAAGGACAAAAGTACCTTTCGCATTGTCTGGTCATTGCCTAGCAACTTAGCACGTTGAAAAGAGGTAAGTACACAAAAATAACTACTGCTGTATATTAGACAAAGTAGCTGCAAGAAATACGCAATGGGACGGACAAAAAATGGCTTAAATGGCTCTGAGTGCTATGGGACTTAACTACTTACCTCATCAGTCCTCTAGAATGTAGTAGTTAAACCTAACTAACCTAAGGACATGACACGCATCCATGCCTGAGGCACGATTCGAATCTGTGACCGTAGCAGCAGCAGCGTGGTTTCGGACTGAAGCGCCTACAACCGCTCGGCCACAACTGCCGGGGTAGAATAATTAAAGCATGTGGATCAGCGCTGAGATTGCGAGCCTTGCAGCCCTTTTACATGTAGTTGCAATGGCTCCTTCTGTGTGATGTGGCTCCCGTGATGTATACCGTTTGCAAGCCTAGGTGCCAGTACTTGACATTCTCTTCCAGAAGAGGTCAACAGGGAGCTACAGGACACACAAAATATTGGTTCACTTCAGTAGAACTCTTTCATATACGAGAGTCGCTTTTAAAACAGGAACAGACAGCACATCGTTTTCGCACATACTGTCACCTGACGCCGTTCACGGCCGGCCACTATTGGCCAGTCTCTCAGTACTCCACCTGCTATGATTCTCGTCGTGAGGTATTATGATGACAGGTAGGCAATGCAAAATAGAAACATATATTACAGATCTGGCCGTGAAGTTGGTAAGGAGCTGGCGGCATAGTCTGTATCTGCAACGACTGAAATAGTTAGCAGTCGTGCGTAAAAATTATATATGAAGATGGTACCCAGATACCAGCGGTGACCATGCAACCCATTTTTAGAAAGATATTACAATGAAATCACTACGCTTAGCTGCCTGCAGGCGTTGATATATAACAACGGGGGCAGTCGAAAATGTATGTCCCGAACGGGACTCGAACCCGGATCTCCTGCTTATATGGCAGACGCTCCATCCATTTTTTTTTTTTAATCTCATTCTGATCGCTTTTGTTCGTTGCATCTGCTCGGGGCGGACGTCGTAAGATATCCGTTTAAGTTCGTTGTTAATCCATTAGCTGAGTTTTTTTTTTTTTTTTCTTACAGAGGGCTGATAACACTTTCACCGAACACGCTGAGCTCCCGCGCCGGCTCCCATCTGAGCTACCGGGGACAAAGAGAATAGTGCGACTGAGGGACTTATCACCGGCACGTCTCCCGTGAGACCCACATTCCCAATATCCCGGTCGGGGCACACATATTCGGCTGTCCCCGTTGACGTATATCAACGCCTGTATGCAGCTGAGCGTAGTGATTGCGTTGTAATTTCGTTCTAAGAACGGGTTGCATGGTCACGGATGGCATCTGTTTTTTTTTTTTTTTTTTTTCAGACATGTCCGAATCAACAGATCAACAGATACCATCTTCATATGTCTGTGTAGTTAAGGCTCAGCGGCCATTTCACCATCTTCTTCTGTGTGGATGCACAGACAGTGCCCGAAATCTTACGGGAAACGGAAAAAAAGCCTTGAGTAATAAGTACAATGGGCAGGAGTGCGATGAATATAGTGCGGGACAATAAGTTGGGAATGTGGGTCTCACGAGAGGCGTGCCGGAGGTAAGTCCCTGCAGTCCCACTTTCCTCTGTGTCCTCGGTGGCTCAGGTGCCGGCACGGTAGCGCAGCCTGTTCGGTCAGAGAGCTGGTTGGCCTCTGTAATAAAAAAACTGAGTGGAAGGATCAACAACTAACTTGAACGGATGTCATGTGCCATCCTCAACGACCAAACATAGCGAACAAAATGAAAAAAAAAGATGGATAGATCGGCTGCCATGTAAGCAGGAGATACCGGGTTCGAGTCCCGGTTATGGCACACTATTTCGACTGTCCCCGTTGGCGTATATCAACGCCTGTGTGCAGCTAAGCATAGTGATTTCATTGTAATGTCATTCTAAAAAAAAATATGCTCTACTTGTGTTGCATACATATAATTACAGGTATCTAGAGAGGCATAACTTATCCCATACTTAAGCGCCTCGTTAGAGGTTGCTTCCTATCAGCTGACAGCTATGCTACATTCCTAGTTAACGTCCCGAGCAAAGACTGGAGGAGAGCTCGCTAGATACTTGTCACAAGGGGCGGTATCGGCGCGAGTCGCGAATCGTGTATACAGCGATATCCATTACGGACCGTGGTCTATATCTGCAACCCGAGACATATGTGGTATCGAAAGTTGATGCCACACCGCCATTATATTTCACATCTCTGGCGGTGTTGCTTGTGCGGTTATACCGCTTCGTTTGTCGCCGTGTCAGTCAGTAATCCGGCCGAATGTGAAGTAGCCTCAGTTATTCGGTTCTTAAATGCAAAACAATTTCTACCTGCTGCAATTCACCGACAGCATGTATAATGAATGATGGAAATGCCCGTGGATGGCGTAGACTGCTTACTCAAGGAAGGACAAATGCTCACGATGACGAACCACCTCGATGGCCTACTGTTATGAATGAAGACTTGACACAAAACGTTGATGAGACTCTTCACTATTGACGAGTTGCATCAAAAATTTCAACATGTTTCAAGATCAGTAGTTTTTTATTTTGTTACCGTCATACTTCACTACAAAAAATTTGTGCGGGATGGATGCCGAAAAATGTTGACAGAGGAATATAAAACAATGGCACATTATTTTTCCATTTCACAGTGTAATCGCAAGGATGGTGACGAGTTTTTGAGTCACATTGTGACTGGTGATGAAATGTAGATTGAGCACTAACCTCCTGAGAATAAACGTCAATCCACTGAGTGGCATCATTGAAATTCCCTTATGAAACCACACGTTCCAACAACCTTCAACAAGAGAAATAATGGCCAAGGTTTCTTGGGACCGCAAAGGCATTCTTTAGCTGGAATTTTTGCCTAGAGGAATGACAATAAATGCTTAGCGGTATTTAAGTTTACACTCGCTCTTCAAAGTCATCAGCGGGGATTACTCTCTCCTGGCGTCGTTCTGCTTCACAAAAATGCTCGGTCTCACGTTGCGACAAGAACAAAGACGCTACTAGACTCCTTTCGTTAAGATTTACTGGATTATCCACCACACAGGCCTGATCTGGCACCATCAGACTCTCTTCAGAACTGAAGGAATTTCTTTGTGGAGAGTGCTTGGAAAATGCCGACAAGTTGAAAGAAACTGTGACTGTCTGGTTTAACCGCTAGTTGGTAGAGTTATTTGATGCTGGGATCCAGAAGCCGGTGCCACGACTTGACAAAAGTTTCAGTGTTCATAGTGATGATGCTGAAAAGTGAAAAATATCTGAATATTGGTGATAAAGTTTACGTTCATAAAATACTTTCTCTTGTTCCATTACGAATTGCTCGTGCGCCGACTAAAACACCATGTTCATACTCACTAAAATGTTGATAACCTGCAATTTTATATATATCGTTTGCTGCTGATACAATGGCAGGTTATCAACATTTTATGGAGTATGAACACGTGTGTTTTAGTCGGCGCACGAGCGATGGGACACAGCTTGGCCTATTCCAGACGCTATCTTTCCCTGTCGAAACGTTAACAGAAGGTCAGAATGTCCCAGTACGTAGGGATTAGCACCTCGCGCTCCTACTGAACTTAGTGAGCGTCGGCACTCACTCTCGAATTCGAACTTAACCATTTGCCTTAGCTGGAAGAGTAATTCATCCGTCTGTGAGTGTCTCCGGTCGCGTGCAGCTTAGAAAGTCTCGGGAGCATTTCTCCTATTTCTTGATAGAGTGATAAGACCCATGTCAACAACAGTAAGACAAGGAAAAGAAATGTAGTTCGTATATTCAGGCAATGCCTACGGAATGAGTTTAGGTAACGAGTGCCGGCCGCGGTGGTCTCGCGGTTCTAGGCGCGCAGTCCGGAACCGTGCGACTGCTACGGTCGCAGGTTCGAATCCTGCCTCGGGCATGGATGTGTGTGATGTCCTTAGGTTAGTTAGGTTTAAGTAGTTCTAAGTTCTAGGGGACTAATGACCACAGCAGTTGAGTCCCATAGTGCTCAGAGCCATTTGAACCATTTTTAGGTAACGAGTAGGTGAGTTTTGCTATTGGGGTTTCCTTTTTATGTACAATGGTCGAACTAGAATTGATGGTAATGGCATTCAGGTTACTGCCAGAAAATCGTTTCTGCAAACGAGAATTTTTTTAACAATAAACATGAATTTAAAGTTTAGGAAGTATTATCGGCCTGTGGTTATATAAAACGATAAAACGATAAAATATTCAGACAAGTAGAGAATAGCAAATTTAGAAATATGACTCTGAAGAATGCTGATGATGTCATGAGTGGTTTAGGTAACTAATGTGATGCTGAATAGAAATGAGGAGAAAGGAAATTGGGGGTACAATTTTACTTAAACAATGATTCAGTTAATAGTACACATCATATAGCATCAAGGAATTCTCAAGTTGATAATGGAGGGAAGTTCGTGAGGTAAAAAACGATGGAACACACCAGCGTTTGTATACGGTAAGCAGATTCAAATGTATTTAAGGTGTTAGGGTTAGGTAGATTCAAATGGATCTAAGATGTTAGGGTTAGGTAGTTATGAAAAAGACTAGGTCAAGTTAGACCAGCGTGGAGCGATGCGTTAAAACTGTTTTTGGACTGAGGACCACCCCGACGACGATGTGACATTCCTTCCTATACACACATCAGAACGAACTACTTGTCTCTCAATGAAAAATCGCAAGTGATCCCTTTGGTATATATATGTCATATACACGGAACAAATGTTATGTTTCACTACATAAATGTTTTCAGAACATGCGATGCAGCATGATATCTGTGGAGGAACAGTGATTGTATTATGTTCACAAAACCTTATCACCCTTAGTTATTGCGAGTAAGTTTTTGGGCACCAGTAAGTGCGAGCATTCACTATTCAGTTACACAACTCGACACACCTTTGACTTTGACAAAATGGGATGGGAGACCTCATCTTGAGGAATGATCTGCCAGTGATGTCTAAGCTCAGTGTATAGCTGGTTCAGACAGTGGATGTTGCCTTTCTCCCTCTCTTTGAAGGTTATCCCTAATATTCTCTACGGTGTTTCGATCAGCAGATGCAGCAGGCCACAGCATCACTTGAATATAATTCCTTTCAAACGATTCAGACGCTACTCTGGCGATATGTGGTCTGACACTACCACGTATGTACAGTAATTCAGGACCATATTCTTCAGCTACAGGAAGCACCAAAGGTAGTTATATGTTATAAATATAAAAAAATTCTCTTCGTGTTTCTCGAAGAAAGACAAGGACTATTTTTCATTTAGTCACCATTCCTCCAGGGCCACAATTTTAGCACCTTAATATTTGTGGGCGGCGTGCATATTCATGCGTATTTCTGTGTCACTTTGTCGCATGTATATGATTACTCTTCTTGAATCTCGGTACAACCAAGCGTGATTCATCAGTATAGTAACCCACTGCCAAAATTTGATTTTGCTGCATCACAAAAACCGACGAGCACTATTTCCGTGAGGAACAGCTGGAATCCGTAAGTCCTCTTTCGTGCAGACTGTGGTAGGGTACCTTACTTACATTTTGAAAAACAGTTCATAGCTTTCCGACAGTGAAAGATCTTTTTTTCAGGGCTGTGTCACACAGAAAACTTGCAGTGGTAACCACTGGTTTTCCTTAGTACCGTTGTTCTGGACAGGAAAACAATTGATAACGCGTCTACATTCTTGATGTTCACCTCTACGTGTATTTAGAGCCCTCGCAGCATCAGCTTGTGTTGCGCTTGTTTCAGTTATGACAGTGGCCTTAAACATTTGCTCACACTTTAAATGATGAAGTTCTTCCACCATTAAATTTACCCTTAACTGTTATTTAATCAAACAATGGAAAATCCGGAATGGAATGTAGCAATACCAGAGAAGGAAAGTTACTACTCATCATACAGCGGAGATGCTGAGTCGCGATAGGCACAACAAGAAAGATTCACCCAATTGTAGCTTTCGCCCATTAAGGCTTTTGTCAGCAGTAGACAGACATACAAACACACACACACACACACACACACACACACACACACACACACACACACACACGCAAACGAAACTTGCACACACGTCTGCAGTCTCAGAGAACTGAAACCACACTGTTATCAAACATTTATAACGATTTGGCTTACGTCTTAAAAACACACTCACGTAAGTCTTTCCAATGTGGCAGTACAAAACTGTAACATTGGCTACTATGGTAACATAGTAGAATTACTAGTACTTCACTACTCACTTCCAATCTATTTAGTAGCTTGCTCATTTTTTCTAAACTTTTCTAATTTTATAGTTGTTCCTTTAACAGTTTTCATATGTTTATACAATAGCACCAAATGTCCACATCCGTAAAGTATTTATGTGGTCATGCTGCTGGCCGCCATGCAAGATACCCGGGTTCAGTTCCCGGTACTGTAAGGGATTATTTTCTTGGTGGGAGTGCTGGTACAGACCGCATGCAGCCTCACGAGGGCAACTGGGGAGGAACTCGAACGGTTAGTAGCGGTTTCAAGGTCACGAAGTCCGACAAAGATTGTGAGAGCGGTGTACTGACATCGTGCCACTCCATATCACAGCCTATGACGACACTGACAGAGGGTGATACGACGGTCGGTCGGGGCTGTTTACCGCGTCTCCTCCGAAACCACTTGACTGATTGCAACGAAACATGCTGTACGCTAGAAACATGCAGCAGTTTACATCGCATATATATATATATACACGATCGGTTTCAACAGACTTTGCAGTCATCTTCAGGTCTTAAAAATCGTTTTGTCGTGAAACGTCTTCATTTTACGTTGAACATCACGCCAAGTTTGGATATCCAATTTGGTGTTAGGTCCAACGTAAAACGAAGACGTTTCACAACAAGAAGATCATAAAGACCTCAATATGACAGCAAAGTCTGTCGAAACCGGCCTTCTTATGGAGATATTTTATGCGATCTAGGCTGTTCAATGTTTTTAGCGAGTAAAACAGTCCGCTCTCTCAGTATTTTCAAAATAAGAGTTCAATCAGACTTCACATTCAACTATTTTACTCTTCGGCGTTAATCGCTATCCCGTAGGGTGATAAGAACTACCTACCTATCAAAGCGATGGGGCGGGGCTTTGTAGAAAGCATAGTATTTGAGAACGCCATCACTTAGCGACTTGCAATGATCTTTGTACGTAATTTCAAACGCTTACGAAATTTTATCTCACCGACAGCCAGCAGAGCATGATGAAAGGTAGAAATTTTGCCGTTTCCAGTTTTCAATTTTTCATGCAGTTGAAGTTCCTTTTGAGACATGACACATTTTACAGATAGTTTGCACATATATTGCTAAATGTAAATGTCAATCTACGTACTTTCACGACATAGAGTTCAGAAGGTATCACATCATAAACAATGAGATGCGACCAAAACTACCCTATCAAGCATAGCGTTTAAATTTGTCACTCTTTTGTTTCTAACTCTGCTCACAAAAAATATCGCAGACTGTGTCGAGATATGCTACTGAATGTACGTACAATATGATATCCTTGAACGACCCATAGTTCGATATGTATGACGTCATGACGAGTGGGGCGCGTGAAAAACTGCCGCTTCGTTGACGTTTGATTTATTATTTCCTTGTTACTAACTAGCGGTAAGACCGGTTCCTGTCAGATCACCAGTGTTAAGCGCTGTCGGGCTTGGCTAGCACTTGCATGGGTAACCATCCGGTCTGCCGAGCGCTGCTGGCAAGCGGGCTGCACTCAGCCCTTGTGACGTACACTGAGGAGCTACTTGACTGAGAAGTAGCGGCTCCGGTCTCGTAAACTGACATACGGCCGGGAGAGCGGTGTGCTGACCACATGCCCCTCCATTTCCGCATCCAGTGACGCCTGTGGGCTGAGGATGACAAGTCGGCCGGTCGGTACCTTTGGGCCTTCATGGCCTATTGTGGGAGAATTTAGTTTAGTTTTTGTTACTAATTCAAAGTGCAACACATTTTGCAGACAGTACCCACATATGACGCTGAATATACCTACTAAATTATATCATTGTATGAGCCATAGTTCAGCAGATAAGACGTCATTAACAGTGAGAAAAACGCCAGGTGCCGCGAGGTGCGGACATTGACACACGGCTATAAGTAAACACCCGAGCAATCTGGCTTACTCCGCTAGTATTAAATAATTATAGAGGAAGAAGAGGCTTAAAGCGATTAAAAACTTGGTGTTTTGCCGCACGGCAGGTCTTGTCATGGTGGGAAACTTCGTCAGAGAGGTTCACCGTATGAGCATCTAGGATTGTGATTCCAGTGGTGGTTTCCCATTGCCTTCCACCGATGATGATGATGAAATGATAATGAGGACAACACAGCACCCAGTCCTCGAGGTGAGAAAATCTCCGATCCAGCCGGGAATCGAACCCGGGCCCTTTGGCGTCACAGATCGCAGCGCTGACCACTCAGCTTTCGGGGTGGACTTAAAGCAGTTGAGAGGATGGAAAATGTGGGTCATGACACTCAGATGTAGACCACAGGTATTCTCGTACGTGGTGGAAAAAAATACAGTTTTAAAGCTCGCCCTTTGTTTTTCCTCTCTAACGATGTGAACGTAAAATTAAACGGTAATTTTCTGTGGGCGAGAATCCCTTACAGCGCAAAACGCAGCAGTAACGTGCATGCCAGTTGTTATTGAATGTTCTGCAATCGTCCAATAAGCAGTTATCGCGAACATGGCTGCCGAGTGAATTAACGCACGTGTAGGTACTTTCGCGTCGTTGGGCGGAAAGCAAATGGGATCCCCTATACACCACGGTCCGGCAGTGCCGAATTTGCAAACAGTTTATAGCGGGAAACCTGTTTGGCGTATAAACGCGGACGTTTTACAATTACTGTAATGCATATTAAAGCGTGTGTTATTCAGTGCTCTAGTAGAACACACAGACCTTTACATTATTTCCTACACCTAAAACACATTCCGTAAATGGAAGGACCATTGTGTGACCGACCGAACCACAGTTCTGCCGCTCGGGCGCTCATGAAACGCCTGGAGTTACATCCAAGAAGTAGTTCAGAATGTGAGGCAGTAGGGAGACATTAATTGCGAAGTCAGCGAAGTGCAAGTAGTAGGTTACCTGGTTATGACAACATAAAGTTTCTTTTTTCCAATGTTATTTCCAATCTTTTTGTACGCCCAAAAGTTATTCACTTTCTGCTTTGGCTGCACGTGCCTATGCTTTTAGTTTGTCATTGACGAAATACTGCTTGTGGCCGTGCTGTTCTAGGCGCTACAGTCTGGAAACGTTGGCAGCTTCGAATCCTGCATCGGGCATGGATGTGTATGATGTTCGTACGTTAGATAGGTTTAAGCAGTTCTAAGTTCTAGGGGACTGATGACCTTAGAAGTTAAGTCCAATAGTGCTCAGAACCATGTTTGATGAAGTACTCTTATGTACGGAATTGAATATCGTGAGGTTATAGTTTCATACAAGGCAGAGACCTCTTTCGTAAAAAGCAATAAGTATTTAGTCCACAGATACTGTGTGCAATTTACTTTGTTTTCTACACTGCTGTTGGTAGTCAGTGTAATAACAGAGTCGTGAAAGAAAGAAATAATTCAGATCGAACTGCATTAACTAGGTGGTCATTAATGTAAGGGGGAATCTTGCTGGAAAGGATTGAACCTTGTGGATATCTAAAAGTATTGCACCCCAAGCAGATAGATGAATAACCCAGACCTGCGGTAGTGGAGCTATAAGCCACAACTTTATGCGTTCTTTTTATTGGGTACAATTCGGGCCTTAGTTTTTACTGTACCTATAATCCTACAAATCGGTATAGTTTGACCATCGTGGTTACTTTGACCACTCAGAGATAACATTTTACAGGTCAGTGCAGGCTCTCAGTTGAGTGTTTAGTATATTCTGTTTGGTGTAAAAGTTCCATCATTATACGCTAAATGACGCCATGTAGTGCCGAATTTCTTGCACTACAGTTGGCGAACCTGTTGTGACGTATGGTTGTATACGAAGAAGTGTGTTAAAATTTCGTTGTGCGTGACCCACCGATATTATTTAACTCCAAAGCGATATATGTTTCCGCTCTATGACACATGATAATCCAAAAATTCTCAATACACATTACTTATTCGTTCTTTGTTCCACATGAATATACTACGGTTTATGAGGTTATGTGCATGTGTTTCGGGGGGATGTGTATGTGTTTTGGGGCTACCCTGACCACTAGTGGTTGCTACCCCCCGGATTATCGATGCAAACTTTGTTAAACCATGTTGATGCTAATGACAGCGTGGAACCAAAGAACACACACATTAACCATCGTCATGTAGACAAAGGCTCATTTGTAATTGTTAATGTGACTAAAAATCAGAAAAACTAATGCCAGTACTTACACTGCTCAAATTGGGCGCTGTCATGGTTAAGACAGCGATTAATGTACAACATAAAACGTCAAGTAATCCCGGAAACAAGGAATGAAGTTTCTGGCCACAGTTGCCAGATATAAATAAAGAACAGATAAACTTAATTGTCACAGCAGTGGATGCTTTGAAACGAGGATCTAGGTCTAAGACAGATGAAATCGAAGGTATACGCTCGGCTAAATTTGGAGCTATGTGTGTGGTACCCCGTCCTAGTATCTAGGCGCTATGTACGTGGTGATGTATCCTGGTTCTTCACTTTATATTCATAATTTTGATGATTGCTCACACTGTGGGATTTATGTATCGAAAGAATTTTTTTCTTTGATTGGACATAATCAAACACTTAAACCAGTTAATTAATTAGTGTCGTCCAAGTTTCATAGTTCTTTTGAAATATTGACAACAGATGGAATAGTAGCTAACTTTCGCCACCGACAATTTGTTCATTACTTATGTACTTCAGAAAATGTATTGTACTAATTAGTATGAAATCCTTTCATAAAAATTGCTATGTTGACAAACATATACATCACAGAGCCACAATGAGTAACTGCGTGGTTTGAGGCGTCATGTAACGGACTGCACGACCCCTCCCGTCGGAGGTTCGAGTCCTCCCTCGGGCATAGGTGTGTGCGTTGTTCTTAGCGTAAGTTACTTTAAGTTAGTTTAAGTAGTGTATAAGTCTAGGGACCGGTGACCTATGCAGTCTGGCCCCTTAGGAATTCACACATATTTGAACATAAACATCACAGAGGTAATACAAAACAGTCATGATGATCACATTTAAATCTTAAAATTTGTCTAACTGCATCCTGTTTACTGTACTTGTAACAAAATACTTTGATTTAGAAAGTCAGATACTTTCAGTCGACCACAGAAAATGGCATCTGGTGATTTTTTTTCTCGTTATTGACCTCTTGTTCCAAGATGTGTCAGATTAGATATTATTTTCGCATTCACTCAGCTCGTGAAAAGACCATCATAGCAAAATAATCGAAATTAGAACTCATTCGCTGGATTGCCGGTTATTTGGGGGCAAGCTATATGACTGTTAATCAAAACGCCATGGATCCCGGGTTGTAGCGCGCCCACTACTTACATTCTAATTAAAAATCATCTGCGATGGTTGCCACAATCTTCTCGCATAACTAGTAAGACTTCTTCTGCCACGTCAAAAAAGGGTTGGAGGTTTGTGGTCTTTTGGTACTCTCTTGCCGTGAGATGGGAAATTGTACCTCAAATGGGGAATAGTCAGCAATGATAAACGGAATGTGGACGCATAATTCAATGGAATATCCACAGGTGTGTGCTCTGTAATTAAAAATAAAACATGATGATCTATTGGCAAAAGGCCGGCATGTGTGGCCGAGCAGTTCTAGGAGCGTAAGTCTGGAACCGCGCGACCGCTACGGTCGCAGGTTCGAATCCTGTCTCGGGGACGGTTGTGGGTGATGTCCTTAGGTTAGTTACGTTTAGCTAGTTCTAAGTTCTAGGGTACTGATGGCCTCAGATGTTAAATATCATAGTGCCCAGAGCCATTTAAACCATTTGCACTATTTTTTCTATTCGCAAAACATCCCGCGTTTATCACGCAATCCGATCTCAGTGTAAAGACTGCCAAAGCGGAAGTGACCGAGAGAAAAAATACAATAACCAACGAAACGTTAATGTTCCAAGAGTCGGAGCGAGGAATGTCAGCAATTGTAATGTGTTAGGGAAGCAAGCATGAATAATATACAGAAGAAAAAATGGCTCCAAGCACTATGTGACTTAACACCCAAGATCATCAGTCACTTAGACTTAGAACTACGTAAGCCTAATTAACCTAAGGGCATCACACACAACCATGCCCGAGGCAGGATTCGAACCTGCGCTGCGACAGTATCAGCAGCGCAGTTCCTGTGTGTTGCGCCTAGAACATCTCGGCCAAAACAACCTTTGGAGAAAAGAGAACCACTTGTATGAATATCATGAGCTCAGATGAAACCCAGTTTTAAGGAAAGAAGAGAAAGCAGAATGGTGGAACTAGTGTACAGTGCGTCTATGCAAGGGCAATGTACCTGAGGACAATAGTGTGGAAATGTAGGATGTAGATGAAGTGGGAGATATGATACTGCGGGAAGTGTTTGACAGAGCACTGGAAGACCTAAGTAGAAATAAGGCCCCAGGAATAGACAATATTGCATTAGAACTACCGATGACATTGGGAGAGCCAGCCCTGAATGAACTCTACCATCTGCTGAGCAAGATGTGTGAGACAGGCGAAATACTCTGACTTAAAGAAGAATATAATATTCCAAACCCAAAGAAAGCACGTGTTGACAGATGTGAAAATTACGAAACTATCAGTTTAATAAGTCACGGTTGCGAAATAGTAACAAGAATTCCTTACAGATGAAAGGAAAAATTGGTGGAAGCCGACCCCGGGGAAGATTTATTTGGATTCCGTAGAAATGTTGGAACACGTAAGGTAATACTGACCCTACGACTTATCTTAGAAGATAGATTAAGGAAAGGCAAAACTACTTTTCTAGCGTTTGTAGACTTAGAGAAAGCTTTTGACATTGTTGACTAGAATACTCTCTTTCAAAATCAGAAGGTGGCAGGTGTAAAATATAGGGAGCGAAAGCCTATTTACAATTTGTACAGAAACCAGATGGCAGTTATAAGAGTCGAGGGACATGAAAGGGAAGAAGTGGTTGGGAAGGAGTGAGACAAGGTTGTAGCTTATCCTTATGATATTCAATCTGCGTATTGAGCAAGTAGTAAAGGAAACTAAAGTAAAATTCACAATAGGAATTAAAATCCATGGAGAAGAATCAAAAACTTCAAGGTTCGCCAATTATATTGTAATTCGGTCAGAGGCAACAAAGAACCTGGAAGAGTAGTTATACGGAATGGACCGAGTATAGAAAAAGCAAAACGATGATAATTGAGTGTAGTCGAATTAAGTCGGGTGATTCTGCGGGAATTGGATTAGGAAATGAGACACTTAAAGTAGTAAATCAGTTTTGCTATTTGGGGAGCAAAATAACTGAGGATGGTCGGAGTAGAAGAGATATAAAATGTGACTGGCAATGGGAAGGAAAGTGTTTCTGAATAAGAGAAATTTGTTAACATCAAGTATAGATTTAAGTGCCAGGAAGTCGTTTCTGAAAGTATTTGTATGGAGTGTAGCCATATGAAGCTTTCGAAATGTGGTGCTACAGAAGGATGCTGAAGATCAGATTGGTAGATCACATAACTAGTAACTGGGTATTGAATAGAACTGGGGGAAGAGAAATTCCTGGCACAACTTGACTAGAAGAAGGGATCGGTTAGTAGGACATGTTCTGAGGCATCAAGGGATCACAAATAAAGCATTGGAGGTCAGCATGGAGGGTAAAAATCGTAGAGGGAGACCAAGAGATGAATACACTAAGCAGATTCAGAAGGATGTAGGTTGCAGTAGGTACTGGGATATGAAGAAGCTTGCACAGGATAGAGTAGCATGGAGAGCTGCATGAAACCAGTCTCTGGCACATCAACAACATTAAAAATGGATATAACGCAAATCGGATAATCCGCAGCATATATACTGTATGTGATCTAAACTATCCGGACACTCCGAAAAACAAAAGTTTTTCGTAATAGGTGCAGTGTCCTGTCACGTGCATTTTGCTGCCACCTACTGCCAGGTACTCCGTTTTAGTGACTTCAGTAGTCATGTACGCTTTTATGATTGTAAATTGCTCTGTTTCTTAGTAGTCAACACGTGGAGATGTTCTGGCAAAACATATTTAATAAATCCAGCTTTGCGAGTTCTGTCAAAATGAAGAGAAAGTTCACATGCCGAACGATGTTGAATCTTCCTTTGGTCCTGTTTGGGCTTACAAACAAAACAACTGACAAGAGAATAATTAAAACAAGCGAAAAAAATTGGCCATGTTGGAGTAAGACTCGCCACTGAAATTTCCGTAGAAGCATATATACAGAGTCATGCTTGCGTAGCTCAGTTGGTGCAGCACTTGCCCGTGAGTTCGAGTCTCGTCAGACTCACAGTTGTCATCTCCCAAGAAGTTTCATTTATATAGAGAGTTCATCCCTTCCTGGTATCGAGGAGATTTTCAATTTTTGCCTGTTATCGGCATTGATACTAGCAAGATGCCGGTCCGAGAATTTTCGGAGTTTACGAGAATGTTTTAATTTCAAGTTTGAATTCGGATAACAAATGACAAAAGAAATATTTATTAGTGTGCAGTAATTACCAAT
This sequence comes from Schistocerca gregaria, assembly GCF_023897955.1. Lineage (NCBI taxonomy): Eukaryota > Metazoa > Arthropoda > Insecta > Orthoptera > Acrididae > Schistocerca > Schistocerca gregaria. The sequence goes on along the minus strand of NC_064928.1, from coordinate 206,219,484 downwards.
TAAGAATTTCGGATTTTCCCCATTTCTTTGTTCTGTGAAATCCTACTTTTTGTCAAATGTCATGATTGCGATAGCTTATGAAGAGTGAGTTTTTGAATATCAAAATATGCGACATAAAGCAGCATCTTTTGAATGAGTTGACTTAGAAGCTTACAATGTTTCAATCACCAAGGAACCATAGACCTTAATATGTGAAATAAATTTGATCGTGATATGTCTACTAGTTCCTGTGGAAAAGGGTTCTTAACAATCGGACAGCCAGCCAGCCAGAGAGGCAAAAAAGCGAAAGTATAACGGTTCCGTTTTTAGACTGAGGCAAGAAACGCTATCTACCTTCTAATCGTGAAGATAAAAATTACATCAGCTGTGTTACGATTCAGGGCCAAACACTTTCCGCGTTCTTTTCTCGTAATAAAGCAGTATTGTTTGTTGCTCAGTTAAATATCACTGTCTTTCCAAGGTATGTAATACAGGCTAAGAAAGCCGAAGAAATCATTGTGACGCTTCAACCTGTGGAGCGGGAATCCGAAAGCTAAACCAAGACCAGGTAGATCACATGTACACAAACACAGGGACAGTCGCGTACTGTGCGGGTACTTGTATAAAACCGACTGAAATCAGCAAAAGCAATCACCCGTGAGTTCCAAACTGGTACCATCACTCAGCTATTGAGCTCAGCGAGTTAAAAACAATGGGGTAGAGCGGTCACGCAGCTTCTCATATTCCCCGATATATCTACAGTAAATGCTACGTGACGCTTGGGGTGGTGTTAGGAACGACGTCAGTGGTCAGTGGATGGCTAGGTGTGGTTGATTTGGAGGGATAACTTCCGCTGTGAAACCCAAAGGAAGGGTTTGGGTTTGGAGCATGCCTGCATATCGCCATCTGCCATCATGTGTAGCGCCAGCAATGAAGTACGGAGGAGGTGGGGTTGCGGTATGTCGGTGTATTCCGTGGTGCACCTACGAGAAGCTGATCGCAGAATGATACTGACACATTGAGCACCATTGTGTTCTGACTACAGCAAGGCGTAGTATGGAAATAGAGTATTGCGACCGAATAACAGGAGGCCTAAGGACAGCGATAGGACCCAACGATGGAAGAGTACGGTATCTATACCCTTCATCAAAAAAGTAACTGATCAGATCGGCAAAGTTCTATGGAAACATAACGTTCGACCGATTTTCAGACCAACTAAGAGCCGGCTTGTGTGGCCGAGCGGTTCTGGGAGCTTCAGTCTGAAACCGCACACCCGCTATGGTCGCAGATTCGAGTCCTGCCTCTGGCATGGATGCGTGTGATGTCCTTAGGTTAGTTAGGTTTAATTAGTTCTATGTTCTAGGGCACAGATGACATCATATGTTGAGTCCCGTAGTGCTCAGAGCCATTTGAACCAACGCCATACAACCCGGATGAATTATCGGTCGCTGAAACATCCGATAGTGAAAGCCTTCATTGTATCATAGTTAGGAAACCATAATTGTTTGTATCAGTATGACAATACACCTCTAAGCCAGTGGTTTCCACTTCTGAAGCAGTGATTTATGGACAATGAACTGGTCTGACCAGAGTAACGATGTGAGTTAGAAGGTGGATTTTACTCCTAGCTATAGGGGCCAGTATCACTGGTTTCGGTTTTTGAGTTAGAATGGGCTGACATTCCTCCCCAGATATTCAGGCTCATCAATGAGTCACAGGCAGAATGAATGTCGCTAACAGGTGTCTGGATACTTTGATCAGATAATGTTCGTTCTAGCTTGCTTTCCTTACCGTAGGCACTTTCGGGATTATGACATCTCCGAGTTCGGTGACAGTAGATGCCTTAAGCTCCATGACTGTTAAATGAGTGTGTCACGTCTCTCGAGAGATTCGGTCTCTAATTTATGTGCGGCAGAAAACCGTAAGTGCCTCCTGCTCTGTGGGCCAAGCCCGTTGTTTCCTTCGCGTCAGGAAGATCTGGGAGTGAATTTTCTGCTTGATTTCACACCATATTCCTGCACTTCGTCATCTTTTCCTTCAACCCAAGATGCCTATTCCAACTTTTCGTTGTTAAGACCATATTACTCTCGATCTTTTATAGTCTCTTTTTCCTCATGACTTGTACTTGTTAACACTGACTTGAATTTCGTCCTCATCGACACGTTTAAAACGTTTTCTTCATTGCTCCCTATAATCCTCAACTCTGTTGTTGATGTTAAACGTTTCAAATTCTTTTATTTACTAATTTCTTATAAGATCGCTCCTCGATCCCATTTCAGTTGATTATATGCTGCTCTTGTTTTCCTTCTTGTCGATCCAGGATTCGCTGCCATACAGCAAGACAGGTAAGTCCATGGTTTTTGTAGTTTCCAATTGTGTGTTCCTCGTCTCCTTCGTTGGGGTTCTGTTTACAGCTCTTCATATGTGCTGAAATTGATTGATTTCTTACTACACATCAGTATCGTTATTCCAACTGGTATTCCTCCCTAAATACCTCAGACTGAGATGACGCTTTGGCTCCTTGTCTTGAACCTTAATTTGTCTAGGAGTTATCCAACTGAGCTGGTGGATATTCTCGAATAGTGGAATAGTCTTCACGGTTCATATAATCAATACACCAAATCTGTAAGATTGGTTTATAATTTTGCATTAAGAGTACATCTGCTTACAGCATTGATTTGAAATGGTCTTCAGTTGGTTTAGATGATCTTTTCAGTTTCGTGTTTCCATTTATTTTATTCATTTAGTTTCTTATGGGATCATCAACATAGTTTTTAAGGGGTGTCGGTGTTAAGACACATCCCTCCCAGACACTTTGGTTTATTATGGTTTCTTCCGTTGTCATCCGCTTGTGTTTGTATTATAATTTGAATATAATTTTTTTATTGTCTCTATTGTCTGCATGGGATATCCTTCTATTTCTTGGTCAAAGACTGTTTCTAATAACCACGTGAAAAGCTTTCTCGTAGTCAGTAAAAGCAAAATTTGTTTGTAAATCGTCATTGCGCGGACTTTCCCAACCTTTTGCTTCAGCTGTGACGATCCGTCCAGAACAGTTTGGATTCACTCCGCACCTCTCCGCTAAACTTCAGGTCCTAAGGATCACTGAACACTTCAGCAAAGTCTTCAACGCTGCCAAGTCGACAGCTGCCGTTTTTCTGGACTTGCAAAACGCCTACGACAAGATCTGGCAAGACAACCTCGTACACAAAATGCTGACACAGACCCCTATACCGGATATTTATGTCAAGATCGTTGATGACTTCCTCCGTGGTAGGACTTTCCTAGTGGCTCAACGGGGAATGCGTTCTGGCATTCGCCAATTGTCGGCAGGCACTCCGCAAGGATCGGTGCTATCTCCCATCCTTTTTAATATCTATGTAAATGATATGCCGGTCATCCCCGAGTGCCACCTTGCACAATACGCTGACGACACAGCACTATACACCACTGGCCGCATTACTGACGCCGTCGTCGCCCGCCTCCAGCGACAGGTGGACGCCGCCATCACCCGCTGCCGGACAAACAAAGTAGCTCTCAATGCTGCCAAAACTACGGCAGTTTACTTCGCGAAACGGCGCCCAGTCCTCCACCGCAATATCTCGATTGCAGGCGTGCAGGTGCCCTGGTCCCCGACAACCACCTATCTCGGGGTCCAGATGGACCACAAGTTGCTCTTCCACTGTCATGCGGAGTGTCACCAACAAGGGGCAAAAGCTAACGAGGGCTTTGTACGCGCTATTTCGCAGTAGGGAACTTAACCCGCATACCAAGCTCCGCATTTACCGAACAGTTATCCAGCCTGCCCTCACGTATGGATCTGCTGCATGAGCCACGATTAGTGTCACCAGGATGCAGACGTTGCAGCGTCTGCAGAACAAGGTGCTCAGGTGGAGCCTGCACTCCCCGCCGCTCACGAGAGTTGTCACTCTCCACGAGGAAGCGGATACCGTCCCCATAAACACGACCATACGCAACAACGCGCGGCGGCTCTGTGACAAAGTGGATGCCTTGCGGGACACTGTCCATGGTTTACGCCACGTTGGGACCACACTTCCACGCCCCTGGCATCGACATCCGGTTCCCCTAACCATCTTAGAGGAATCGGATTCCGACCATGGCTAACGATAGGCCCGGTACGTCCACCACGGACGAATCCTTTGACGGGTCTAGTCACCATTATACGTCCAGTACTTTCCAATCATACCTGCCCACGTTAGGCTAAATTTTTCTGCCTCACTCATGTAGAACTGTCACCGTCAGAGGGTGGCACGGGACTACAAGTCCCACCGCCACACCTCCAAAGTGAATGGCAGAGACGCAGTCACTGCCCTGTGGATAAATTTACTTCATCACCAACACGGTTAGACCGCAATAGACCCGTTATGCTGTATTGTAGCATACCAAAAAAAAAAAAAAGGTTTCACTGGAATTCCTGTAATGCTAAAATACTATCGTTTGGAGAAGTCGTTTCCCTCATATCTTCATAATTATCAACACATTTCCTAACCTTTCATAAAAACTGAAATAGGGGTCGTATAATCTTTCTTAGTATGTATTGAATTAACATAGAAGCTTTTGTAATACCCCTCACTATTTAGACGTAAATTTGTGTAATTTTTATATCCCTTTTATAAAGACCACAATACCCGTCAAAGGCGGTGTTGGAACCTGCTCGTGCGAATTTGTCTTCTGGCGCTTGTTTTATACGATTCGATTTCATCTCTCTCCATGCCTGCACTCTTGGCTGAGTGGGCTAGCGAGCAACATGCAACTTTGACTGCTACCGTGAGCACACACAGCAATGCATATATGCATTGTGGGCTCAACTGGCGATTCAAGGATCGAGTCTTACATACACTCCTGGAAATGGAAAAAAGAACACATTGACACCGGTGTGTCAGACCCACCATACTTGCTCCGGACACTGCGAGAGGGCTGTACAAGCAATGATCACACGCACGGCACAGCGGACACACCAGGAACCGCGGTGTTGGCCGTCGAATGGCGCTAGCTCCGCAGCATTTGTGCACCGCCGCCGTCAGTGTCAGCCAGTTTGCCGTGGCATACGGAGCTCCATCGCAGTCTTTAACACTGGTAGCATGCCGCGACAGCGTGGACGTCAACCGTATGTGCAGTTGACGGACTTTGAGCGAGGGCGTATAGTGGGCATGCGGGAGGCCGGCTGGACGTACCGCCGAATTGCTCAACACGTGGGGCGTGAGGTCTCCCCAGTACATCGATGTTGTCGCCAGTGGTCGGCGGAAGGTGCACGTGCCCGTCGACCTGGGACCGCACCGCAGCGACGCACGGATGCACGCCAAGACCGTAGGATCCTACGCAGTGCCGTAGGGGACCGCACCGCCACTTCCCAGCAAATTAGGGACACTGTTGCTCCTGGGGTCGTCCGCATGTATCCCGTGCCACCCAACGTGCTCTAGAAGGTGTAAGTCAACTACCCTGGCCAGCAAGATCTCCGGATCTGTCCCCCATTGAGCATGTTTGGGACTGGATGAAGCGTCGTCTCACGCGGTCTGCACGTCCAGCACGAACGCTGATCCAACTGAGGCGCCAGGTGGAAATGGCATGGCTAGCCGTTCCACAGGACTACATCCAGCATCTCTACGATCGTCTCCATGGGAGAATAGCAGCCTGCATTGCTGCGAAAGGTGGATATACACTGTACTAGTGCCGACATTGTGCAGGCTCTGTTGCCTGTGTCTATGTGCCTGTGGTTCTGTCAGTGTGATCATGTGATGTATCTGACCCCAGGAATGTGTCAATAAAGTTTCCCCTTCCTGGGACAATGAATTCACGGTGTTCTTATTTCAATTTCCAGGAGTGTATATTGCACGACGATGAACGACATTTAATAAATTAACTCATATTTTATCGTTACTTACATGTGGTGTAGCGTAGATTACTCAGTGTTACTACTGGAGTTCTCAGTTAGAGCCTTGTATTGTAGAAAATATACTGATTTTCTCTCTGCAGTTCTCCCTCTGAGTACAGCAGCGATCGCGCACGGAGATCAAGATAGAGCCGAGTGTGTAAGAGCTGTGTCGCAATTCGTCACCTCAGTTGAAACAGTCAACATCGTCACGTAGGGTTTAAGAGTCACACAACTATCAAGCAAAAATGTACTTTCGTAAATGTTGAACATCGTACTTCAAGAGATCAGTTTGTTAATTAGTGGATCTAGTGGCGCTTTAATAACCAATTGCAGTTGTAACATATCATACTTACCTTGATACCACGCCTTGCCACAGGAGTGTAACTCTTTTTATCATTCATCTAATTAAATCAACTAATAACTTGTATGTTGTATCCAATGAGCAATCTCGCAGACAGTCAAACAACTCACATTGATTGCAGAACGATTGTAGTTTCTCTGTTCCTAAGAGTTGTGGCGTCTCATAATACTGGTAAGTAATGAGAGAGACGTGTTGTGTAGTCTTACGAGCATACAAACTAGACTAGACTAGGCAAAATTCCGACCGCAGTTTTCAATAATCATCTTTATCTTAAATAATTGAACTTCTGAATATGTTACTATAACCCAAATAATAATTATATTTGCGCCATGCTGGTGACCAATAATATGAATAAAATCTAAAATTAAATATTATCTCTAGTCTTTCATCGGACGCCTCACCTTAATTCAGACAGTGTCCATCCGTTCAAAAATTCATCTGCTGTGAACGCTTCACAGCTTTTTAGGCGTTTTAAAAAGTGTAGAAGCTCGTCGAATGTTACTGACTAAACTCTCTCATTGTATTTGTGTGGCGCATGTTTCTTTTTCTTTGTAGGAGATTCACAATAGCATAATTTATATCCTCTTGTCTGGTGCTCTTCATTGATATTATGCACTTCATGACGTTGATTTTTACGATACTGCAGTGCCTGTGTTATTCCAAATGGCGATGCAATGTTTCTTCCGACATGTTCAAATGTGTGTGTGAAATTTTATGGGACTTAACTGCTAAGGTCATCAGTCCCTAAGCTGACACACTACTTAACCTAATTTATCCCAAGGAGACACACACACACACACACACACACACACACACACACACACACACACACACACACATATATCCATGTGCGAGGGAGGACTCGAACCTCCGCCGAGACAAGTCGCTCAGTCCATGACTGCAGCGCCATAGACCACTCGGCTAGGACATGTTTACATAATGAATGTACGAGTATTTAGTTAGTAGACATATTGTAACGACGTCTGGAAGTTTGTGTCTCCCCGGGAGACGTGCTCCGGTAGCCTATTGCTAAAGCGGCGTCGCGATAAGCGGGTAATCCAGGATCGAATCCCGGTCCGAAACAAATTTACATTGTTGTCATTTCATTATACAGCTGATAGTTGTCCACATTTGCAACTGCGAATATACACTACTGGTCATTAAAATTGCTACACCACGAAGATGACGTGCTACAGACGCGAAATTTAACCGACAAGGAGAAGATGCTGTGATATGCAAATGATTAGCTTTTCAGAGCATTCACACAAGGTTGGCGCCGGTGGCGACACCTACAACGTGGTGACATGAAGACACTTTCTAACTGATTTCTCATACACAAATAGCAGGTGACCGGCGTTGCGAAGTGAAACGTTGTTGTGATGCCTCGTGTAAGGAGGAGAAATGCGTACCATCACGTTTCCGACCTTTGCAAAGGTCGGATTGTAGCCTAACGCCATTGCGATTTATCGTATCGCGACACTGCGTTGGTCGAGATCCAATGGCTGTTAGCAGAATGTGGAATCGGTGGTTTTAGGAGGGTACGCCGTGCTGGATCCCAACGGCCTCGTATCATTAGCAGTCGAGATGACAGGCATCTTATCCGCATGGCTGTAACGGATCATGCAGCCACGTATCGATCCCTGTGTGAACAGATGGGGACGTTTGCAAGACAACAACCATCTGCACGAACAGTTGGACGACGTTTGCAGCAGCACGGACTATCAGCTCGGAGACCATGGCGGTTACCCTTGACGCTGCATCATCGACAGGAGCGCCTGCGATGGTGTGCTCAACGACGAACATGGGTGAACGAATGGCAAAACGTCGTTTTTTCGAATGAATCCAGGTTCTGTTTACATCATCATGATGGTCGCATCCGTGTTTGGCGACATCGCGATGAACGCACATTGGAAGCGTGTATTCGTCATCGCCATACTGGCGTATCACCCGGCGTGATGGTATGGGATGCCATTGGTTACACGTCCCGGTCACCGCATTGACGACACTTTGAACAGTGGACGTTACATTTGAGATGTGTTACGACCCGTGGGTGTACCCGTCATTCGATCCCTATGAAACCCTACATTTCAACAGGATAATGCACGACCGCATGTTGCCGGTCCTGTACGGGCCTTTCTGGATACAGAAAATGTTCGACTGATACCCTGGCCGGCGCATTCTCCAGATCATTCACCAATTAAGAACGTCTGGTCAATGGTGGCCGAGCAACTGGCTCGTCGCAATACGCCAGTCACTACTCTTGATGATCTGTGGTATCGTGTTGAAGCCGCGTGGGGCAACTGTACCTGTACACGCCATCCGAGCTCTGTTTGACTCAATGCCTAGTCGTATCAATTCCGTTATTGCGGCCAGAGGTGGTTGTTCTGGGATGATTTCTCAGGATCTATGCACCCAAATTGCGTGAAAATGTAATCACATAACAGTTCTAGTATATTATATCTGTCCAGTGAATACCCGTTTATCATCTGCGTTTCTTCTTGGTGTAGCAATTTAGTGGCTCGTAGTGTATTTCGTGTATGCGGGTCTTTCTTGAGTGAACACATCGCCTCTTCTTTGTCCGTATGCGTATGTCTGCCTGACTGGAGCTTGACCTACTGTTCGCGCGCAGTGGCGCCGACATCGCGCTGCGGCAGCCGCGGGAAGCACTGTCCGACGCCGGCGCCGGCGCGCTGTCCGACGCTGCCCCTCCTGCTCCCCCTCCCTCACTGGCTCCCCCTACGGCGGCAGGCGTCGCGACGCTAGCCGCCAGTCGCCGGCGCGCAACCCGCCTCAGCGGTCCAATCTTCCGCGTCCCGACGCCCACGTCTGCCGACGTCTCTCACTCCGCCGCGTCGTATTCCGTACGCGCGTTGCGTCCGTCACCCCCTTCGACGGTCACCGCTGGACTCCGTCGCGAACACACACCTAAACCACCCATTGGAAAATGATGCCCCGCTTCCCAGCTCGCGTAAACCCCCTGCCCAACTCGTAAACACTACCGTCGTTTTTCGCGGCAAAATTCAACCCGTCCTAAAGCTGACATTACGAACCAGAATCTCCGATTTGCACCGCTTTTCATCAGCAACTTCCCAACATCCATTCTCGGGTGTAGTGTCTGAATTCTTTTTACTAATACCTGCATTTCAATTAGAATCTCCTTCATCATGTAGACATTTCTATCCCACCTGTAGCGCCCTGTGATTATGAAAAGTGTGTGTCAATAATTCCGCTAAACAAACCAGATACGGGAAAAACACACTGTGCGAAACAATAACAATACCGTCTCCGACATGTGTCTAAATCACTTTTAACATTTCACGTCTGAATCTTCAGTTTGCGTCTCGCCTGCATCTTAAGCAGTCATACCGCCCAGGATCTGTTGTGGATGACATTTTCTACGAATATCTACTATTCATTTAGAATCATTTCAGAAAAATTTGTGTGAAATGAAATAAAACTTTCGCGAACATACAGCCACGTGTGGCGTTCTATAATGACAGCTGCAATGTGTTGGGATTGAAGTTGCAGATTTACGGCTTAAGCTTCAACAGTTCGCGCACTTTCGGTGCAACTTCTTCAAATAAGTGATTAACGTTTAGCAGCACTGCTTCATTGACATTTAATGGACGATAAAAGTGTGGTACGCCACGGACTGCAATATCATAATCTACTGCACAATGGGGCTTCCTGTTATGGCAATAACGGGAATTTTCTACGAGTTCTTGAACAGTAAAAATTTCTAACCTCTTGTATGTGTGTCGAAATGTTTACAAACGCAAGCCAAGAAGTCACGCTGAAATAAACGTAGGCACACTACCCCCGGAACATTGTATGATCCATCTCGTTAAATACGTTCTCACAAAATTTCGCCTCGGCAGTGAAATTTATTTAATATAAACTAATGAATAGATCCTATTAGAAAAAGTACGCATGCGCAAGCACAACTTCGGAATTATTTAGTGACGAGTGACTGTGATATTAACTGCATTAGCGGAAAAGAGGTCCTTTTTATTTAGTGCTATCATCAAGAACAACTATATAATTATCGCATGAGGAAGATTATAAATATTATTATTTCCTTTCTGCACTTGTTTTGATAATGCCCTACATCATCGGTGACACAGACGTATGAACATATGGGGAATGACCTCATTTTAACAGATAGTTCAAAAGTGGATAACTGAAGCTGCAAAAGCTTCCGTTCCATGACAAACTGCACAGTACTAAAACAAGTGTTGTCTGGTCTCTAGTTGCCCTCTCCCAACCAATGTATCGCTTTAAATTGAAGTGTCATGAAGATTACTGAACAGATTAACAAAAAGTTATTCTTTTCCGTTCTAACACGAAAGTTTTGCGCTATCATGAACGATCTTGCCAAGTGCTGTTTCCAAATACATCTAAACCGTGTATCATCCGTTTCAAGAGAAAGCAACAGGTTTACTATAAATCAATGCGTCTGGTTTGTCAGCACATTAAAAGAGATCTGCCGCTCGTACTAACATCCATCAAGCATAGTTTCTATGTACGGATGCTGTCGGTTCACGCTGATGCGAAAAGTTTCTGACATGGAGGAGAATTAAAGAACTCATACGTTCTCTTTTCTCCACTCCACAGGCACGCCTGTGACACGTGACCTCGAGAAGTAACACATCAGTCAGCGCTAGACGAAGCTGCTCAGCTCCTTCACAAAAAGTGTCCAGGTTTGTAGAATAAGAGTTTCATGCAGTGATGCCTGCAGCTAGATGTTGAATGCAGTGTTTCGCACGATGTAGACGGAGCTGAAATTAATTTTCCAGAAATGTGTTATATCGTCACTGAACACGTGGAAATCTGTTTCTTTTCGTGGTAGGTAAAAAACAAGAAGTCAAAGGAAAATAGGTTAGACTGGTCTTTTGTAAAAATGAGTAGAAAAATCACTCGGATTTCCTTTTCAAAATGCTGAAATATGTATAGAGAACGCACTTACAAACCTGTCGAGTTGTGTAACAGTTAAGGCATAACTGCTGTGGAAGAAAGTTTCCACTCAGAAGAGTTGAGTTACAAGTTCGAGAAGCTGTTGTCTGTAGGAAATAACGCATTTTTACACCAGTACCGCACAGGTAACCATAAAAAACAATTATGATCCGTCAGGGGTTATGATGTGGTGATCGTATCAGAAGCGTCATTAAAATTATAGCTGCGGAAGGTAGTCCAGCCCAAGACTTCGTCCATAGATTAGTATGGATACACGAATTACAAAATATTTTATACAGTTGTTGTAAAATGGATGTGGTTACAAGCGAATAAAGGAAATAGTCCTCTATAATGGGCTACCATTTGACGAATTAACCGTATTGCTGTATCCATTAGGATGAACGGACCAACAGTGCACCAATTGCGGACTTTATTGGAATGTATGAGGCAGTTCTATGTCATCACATATTTGGAAATGTACTAAAAATAAGTGGAACACATAGAATTCGCCGTAAAATTACGTAGATAAATATTCACACGTCAGGTGAGTCAAACGGTTGATTTGCGCCAAAACCCAAAATTTGTGTGAGACTTTAAACTTCCTCTCAGTTTGCACGCGTAAAGTGTTTCCCCCTTCGCTGCAAGTCTTCACGAATTCCATTAATCCTCCAAAGCGATGATTGATAAACGATGGTCTCTTCTTCACTTACCTAATCCAGACGCCACCCACGAATTCACAAAGGTGCTAGCGAACACAGTGCATACAAGTGAAAATAAGAAACGTTCGTAGAGTGTGTACACAGAAAATGCAAGGCAGTAGGGTTTAAGGACCACCAGAATATAATCAGCTGAATGTTCAACTAAATACCTAGTATATGCTCATTGTACGATGGAGTAAATATCTTATTTATTGAAGATATATGTGGGAGAAGCAAACGAGAAAAATATCGCGGCGTAGGTGTGGTTTGTGCGAGATAGGGTTTATTATGACATTGGTAAGTAGTTCTGCCCCTTCAGTCAAGTTTTAAATACACAGGTTGAGTGTTACAGAATTCCACGAATTGCAAACTGAAACCGTATAAAATATCGGTAGTGACGTTGTCGTGATGGAAACTGAAGTTAGCTAAATTTCTACTGCTGAAGAGCATGTATTTTTTTTTCATATTAGGGAGAAAAGTGTGTAGAACAGTTTTGAGACCTTCGATGAGTAACATAAATGTTGGTAGCTTTGGCTGTGTGTAGACTAAGAGGAAAATGTTGCTGTACGTTTCGCTATAGCTAAAGTGCACGAGTACATAGAGGGTGATGTACTGTCACCGGAACAGGAAGCCAGTTTTATTGTGAGTGTAGCACCCTTTAAATTCCAATAAAGGTCAAGTCTTCAACAGTGTTTCTACTGAATACTTTTCCAGTTTTTAATTTACTCGGCAGTAAAGAAAGTGTTACAGGTATATAACACTTCTGGTTTTGCAGGTATTTCTCCCCTATGTTGAGCGAACAAAGAAGTGTCTAGTCGATGGGGCGCATTAGACGCAAAAAGAGGTTATGCTAGGAAGGAGTGAGGGGTGAAATGAGCGTTGTAGCTATTGAGGTACTGTGTTGTGAAACAGGAAGTACAAAGAGCGTCTCTTGTGGAGGTATATGTGTGTGAATGGTGGCTCAAGGGCAGGAGAGTAAGGGATGAGACGTTGGTGCAAGTGGACGTTGCTGGACATTGGGGGACGTAGCACTGAGGCCAGGTGGGATCTCCTGGAGCTGGAACTGAGCGAGCAGTCGTGATGGCCAACTACACGGCGGGGGCGAACACGACGGCGGCCCTCTATTCCGGCCTGTACTCGCTCACCTTTTCCTCCTACCTGAACGCCACCACGGCGCTGTCGCCGTCCTCGTCCACCTCCACAGAGACCTCCACCTGGCTGACCGAAGCCTACCGCAACGCGACAGCCGGCGGCCTGCTGTTGCTGGACTGGTCGGGGGTAGACCTGGAGGCGGAGAGTCTCCAGTTCTTCAATGGCACCGCCGACGCCTCGGACGCTTCGCCACTGACCGCTAACTGCTCCACCGCCGCCGCACCGGCAGGAGCGGCTGCGTCGCCGGCGCCGTGTTGGGGACCGGGGGCCGGAGGCGGCACGGACGCAGCCCAGCACGCGGACGACGGGGGCGGGGGGCGGCGCTACTGGAGCCTGGTGCTGGTGCTGTTCCCCCTGCTCACGCTCTTCGGCAACGTGCTGGTCATCCTGGCCGTCTTCCGCGAGAAGTCGCTGCAGACCGTCACCAACTGCTTCATCGTCAGCCTGGCGCTCGCCGACCTGCTGGTTGCCGTCCTCGTCATGCCCTTCGCCGTCTACGTCCTGGTGAGTAGCGTTGTCCCACTTGTCTGCTTTTTTACTTTTGTAGTTTTAAAAAATGACACTATTTGGAATAAGTGCAGTCGGTGGGATAAGGTGGAATGAAGGGAAAACATATTTAAAATAGAACCTAACTATGTGAAAGAATAATCATGATGGTACATACATGTGTACACAATTTACACGTTACACAGCAGTGAAATGCCTGCTAGGAAACAATATTTGATGTAAGAACGTAATCTTCGGCCAACATTTTTTCGTTTCGGAAATCGTATTCTCTGTAAATGTCAACTGGTATGACAAGCAGAGATAATGGACTACCGCAATGGCGATGGTTATAATAAATGACAATGCAGTATCGAAATTATCTACTAAATTAGTTTCAAGAAACGAAAATGGTATTTGAAATAAGATAAAATGAAAAGGCAGCTTTTATTCGTGAATGATAACGTACTTCACGGCTAATAACAGCCATACAGTTGCAGGATAAAAATTTATTAATATCCTTGAGCACGGTTTCGGTATATCTAAATATACTTTCATCAGAAGTAAAAACACTAAAATCACATCCTGTAGTGGAGATACATAAAACAATTGTGCCAAACGCGTACTCAGTATCATAGCATCATTACTTCGCTAGTTCACAGGCGAAGTAATGATGCTATGCTGTGTTCGCATCGACCCTCTGTCCATAATTATGTGGTATAAATGGAGATGATGTTTTAACTACTGACGACGCCTTTGGCACAATTGTTTGTGTGTCTCCACTTCAGAATGTGATTTTAGTGTATTTTACTTCTGATGAAGGTATGTTTAGATATACCGAAACCGTGCTCAAGGATTTTAATAAATCTTTATCCTTCAACAGTTGGGCTGTTATCATTTATCGTGAAGAACTACAACAGTAGCGGTTTCAACCATGTTTACAATCTTGAAATAATAACGTAGCTTCGTAAACTGTTGGTATGAAGCTGGGCATCCATAAGGACCTCCTTTTGCCTATGAAATTTCAAAGAAGTACTTGATTTGTAAAAAAAAGAGGTTCCAGTACTGTAATCTTCCGGGAGTATTTTTTCCGAATTTAGACTCTTCGAAGGTTATTTTAAAGCTTGGTTTCGTCAGCGGTATCGGTACGGCGTACTGGCGCTACCGTCTCACATCAAGCACATTCAAAAAGTCTCTTTTATGTTAAAACTTTTCGTCAGATTTTAAGTTTCAGAACTAATTTGGTATGGAATATCATAACCCGGTTAAGAAAACCTTTCTAGCAATACCTCATTCACCTCTCCACGATTACGATATGATGAGAAAGAATAATGTTGAGTTGATAAGAAAATATACATGTTGTTAATGATGCCTCAGTCAGTAATATAAGTTAGTATTAATGTTGGATAACCAAGCTCGTATTTTTCTATGTCACTTTTGAGTAAGAACTCAATTTACCTGCGATTCGCTAAGCTGACATCATAGAGAACTGCTTGCCATGAGCAAGTCAACCAATGTGTGTAGCACTACGGACGATACCTAAATAAACTCTAATACTTAGTAGAAGGACCAAAAGTACTTTTGAAAAGAGCTAACAATTGTATTTACATCGTATCTGTCCACCACTGGAAATATTACAAGCGTTACCATAAACTAAGTGCTCCTGATGTGTGTTATAGGTTCACAGAAAATGAGCAGTAAATGTTTACAGTTTACCTTTAATGTACCTTAACAACTAATACATTTCAATAGTGGTATTCAAATGTCGCACCTCATGCGGAAGAAAGCGGTCTTGAGCAAAAGCGTAAGAATATTTTTACTGTAACCAGCAAATGGACTCAGCTTGTGTGACAAGCATTATGCAAGGAGAAGGGGGTGTAAAAATTTGATGAATAAGCACCATGAACCTCGCGCATATGCCGCATTAGTTGCGAAGAAGAACATGCATCTTAGTGCGTTATTTGTATAGATGAGTGTAATGTAGAAAATAGGGATGCAATCAGCGCTTATTCCTTGTCCCCAAATTGATATAATAAATGTTACGCACTCTAGGTGGTGACCGCCTAAAACAAATTTCATTTTATATCGTGCAGCTTCTGTCTCTTGTGTTAGCGAAATATACAGATTGATATTTCATCACGTGTTTCAGAGCTTTACGAGACAAGGAAACAAGCAAATAATGATATCTGAAATTACTGTAACCAGTGATGGATTGCTGATGATATAATAATGAAATTTACAGTGTACGTAGGTGTATAAAACTAGCACACCGTGTTAATGTGCAATAAATGAACATAGGAAAGTAATACGTCAACGCTGTCGTAGTACTATACATGAGTGTTATGAAATGAGTTACTGATAGGTCAGCGTCGTGATAATGGGCTATATTTTTTTTAATATGATTCTGAGTCCCTATCCTAGAGTAAATTTCTAATAAAACTATGCTACCTAAACATAAATACGTTGTGCATCAGTTCTGTTCCCAACATTCCGTAAGAGGCCACAGTTTATGTCTCAAGGAATACTTACTCTTCAGTTTCCGAAGTACTAGAGTAGCTGCTATGGTCCTGCATCACTCGTATGTCTTGCCTCTGTTTTATGGCAATATTCAAAATGTCGTTGAAGTATACAAAGAGTTGTCAGTGATGTTTGTCGTCCCAAACTACACGTTCACGGAAAGAAAGAGATATGTAAAGAAATATTTTCAAAGGGTTCAGTAGTGTTTAACGAGCTTTTCAGTTTACTATTGATGAACGGTCTGTATAAAAGCCTCTGGATTTATCTCGAGATTTATCTCCAGATTAAAAAAAAAATCTGCATTTGTTGCCGCCTTCTGTTCCTTTTGGAATACAAGTTCTTAATTTTTCACTTTGTTTATAGCTGTTGTTTTCTCAGCAACTGCATGTTTTTCAGAAAAAAAGCAGTTGTCAGTTGCACAATAAGGAAATTTATTTCGCTTTACCGATTAACGTATTAAACTGTCATCTTCAGAAGCCTACAAAATTTAGGGTATTATAAATGATTAGCACTTGGCCATGCTTATATGTAAACAACCAGAAGTGTATTACAAAACATTACTTAATACTTTTTAGCATATATCAATATCTCTTTTACTGGAGTATAATACCACGACATGTCAAAAAATGTACATATTGTATGTGATGATTGTAAATACTGGTTGATAATTTACGGTATATTAGTGCAGTAATATACATAGCCAAACTGTTGTGCTAGCGAAAGGAATATGCATAAAATATGTAGAAAGGAAGCTATGTATATGTAATGCATATGAAACGTGGAGAACAAAGTTCCATATAAGCTATTGGTGACAATGATACATGAATGAAGCGGGCTAATTTTCAATATTTTGTAAGAGATTCTATACAGTCAAAACAGCATATGTTTCACAATGCAGGCTTATCGTCAAACAAATCTGTGGAAGTCAGTCAGGAATTTCCTGTATGTGCAACTAATGACGGAATATTATTCTGAAATATCTAAATTATTATTAATACTGCATTAATACATATGTCACATTAAAGATGTATGGGAATATCTAGAGCTCTATACTGTGTTATATTCATGGGATAAGATTTAGAGATCCCGATTTCCCTGTTTTTATGCGGTTAATACGCATAAAAACCATATGAATGTTATAAGTGGTCTACGACATGTCACTTAAATGATTTTCTTTCACTGTCAGTTCAATAAATGATTTGCGCTTTTGAATGACAAAGTAGCTCAAATGGTTTTCATAAAAAGAGTATTTGTGCGTCACGCCAAGAATCATTCGGAAGCATTTCTGTTATATGGGAAAATCGTGATAAACGTTCCTAGTAGATTAAACAGTCTGTGCCATCTTCCAAGCCACTTTGTCAGTCGCAAAGTAAAAATCTTTTGTTTTCAAAAAATTGTTTGTCCGTGAGCCCGTCTGTGATCGGGAGATACTGCTACTGATTTCTGGAAATTAGGGCTGATTCTACCGAAAGCCACTTCTCACGATCTGGGATTAAATGCATAACGAGGTCGATAACTTTCGTGAATTTAGACAAATTTAAGTTTAATTTTTAATAAGGCTAAACGAACTCGTTACATACCGCGAAGTCCATATAGCAAGATGTTGAATTTCTCAATAATCAAACATCTGATGTCTCACATCGTCGCGTGACAGAAGAACGTAGCGCTTTGCAGAGATAAATATTTGCAAAGACGCTGCCTTATTAGCGTTTATGGCCATCAATTGCGCTGTCATATACGAAAATAATACTTGAAGCAAGATGTAGACGAAATGAAAAATGTTTTATTGAAACGCATTTCTGTAAAATACATTTTAACGTTGTGACTAAGGTTCTTGGTAGGTTAAGACAGTGGGCCAGATGGGGAATACTGAAAATTCATTTCGTTAAATCGTCACTGGACCTCATTAAACTTGTTCTAGTTTAATCCTAAAAATTTAATGATAAATATCATGTTTCTTTAAGACGGTTCATCACAGTTTCTTCCGTAACATGCGCAGTTATGAAGTTCGTCAGACAAATTTCTGCTTTGAAGTAAGGCAGCACTGAATACAGTCACATGCGGATACTTAAGAGTAATAACAATTTTTATGAGCTATGCGTTCTGTACCAAAAATATTTTCCCGATCTGTTTCAACTTCAATCAAATTAATAAGCATTTCTACCTCACAATAGGATTAAAAACTTTTTTTACTAGCGGCACTGAACAATCGGGATTAGAAAATTATGGGGTTCTTCAACCAGATATAATGAATGCTCCATGATTCTTGAAAACCCCTAAGCTTTTGTGAAATGGTTCTAAGTATCGAAACTAATGGCCCAGCAAATTATAGTAGTAAAAGGGACTTATAATTCGTCGTATGGATAACATTTGGATTTTATCTGTTGAGAACGACCTATTACTCCTTTTTTTTAATGGAGCGATAAGCTTGCATTCCTTCGGCATTACGAACCTGTTGGAAAATCAAAGACAATGATGCAATGTCTCCTATGATCTACAGTGGAATTTTTCGTACCGTTTAGTAAATACATTAACCAAGCCAAGCCTTCAATGTCGCTGAACAGAGCTCGGTTTGATGACGGGAACATTACGTTTCGGGGGGGAGACAGTATCTTACCTTCTTCCTTGGCACTTTCTTTTACAAAAATATATATATCCATGTTTCATGAAATTCCTTGTAGACTTTAAAAGAAGATATAATCACTTAATATTTCGATCGAACGGGTATCGAACACGGTTGAAAACAAAATGTTTTAAGTAATCAAAAATACGTAGGTACCTCACCATCTCAGTAGATGAAGAAGATACGCTTGTTACCAGTACAGCAAATTATGCCTGTTGGAGCTGTATAATTTTTGGTATACTTTATTTTAGTACCTGAAACTGTTTATGAAGTATGTGGTATACTGAAGCTCCGTAGGTAACCTTGGTATGATTTATTATTGGATATATAGACGAGGGCTGCTAGAAATCCTTGGGTAACAGAAGAAATATTGAATTTAATTGATGAAAGGAGAAAATATAAAAATGCAGCAAATGAAGCAGGCAAAAAGGAATACAAACGTCTCAAAAATGTGATCGACAGGAAGTGCAAAATGGCTAAACAGGGATGGCTAGAGGACAAATGTAAGGATGTAGAAGCTTATCTCACTAGGGGTAAGGTAGATACTGCCTACAGGAAAATTGAAGAGACCTTTGGAGAGAAGAGAACCACGTGTATGAATATCAAGAGCTCAGATGGCAGCCCAGTTCTAAGCAAAGAAGGGAAGGCAGAAAGGTGGAAGGAGTATATAGAAGGTTTATACAAGGGCGATGTACTTGAGGACAATATTATGGAAATAGAAGAGGATGTAGATGAAGACGAAATGGGAGATACGATACTGCGTGAAGAGTTTGACAGAGCACTGAAAGACCTGAGTCGAAACAAGGCCCCCGGAGTAGACAACATTCCATTAGAACTACTGACGGCCTTGGGACAACCAGTCCTGACAAAACTCTACCAGCTGGTGAGCAAGATGTATGAGACAGGCGAAATACCCTCAGACTTCAAGAAGAATATAATAATTCCAATCCCAAAGAATGCAGGTGCTGACAGATGTGATAATTACCGAACTATCAGTTTAATAAGCCACGGCTGCAAAATACTAACGCGAATTCTTTACAGACGAATGGAAAAACTGGTAGATGCAGACCTCGGGGAGGATCAGTTTGGATTCCGTCGAAATGTTGGAACACGTGAGGCAATACTGACCTTACGACTTATCTTAGAAGAAAGATTAAGAAAAGGCAAACCTACGTTTCTAGCATTTGTAGACTTAGAGAAAGCTTTTGACAATGTTGACTGGAATACTCTTTTTCAAATTCTAAAGGTGGCAGGGGTAAAATACAGGGAGCGAAAGGCTATTTATAATTTGTATAGAAACCAGATGGCAGTCATAAGAGTCGAGGGGCATGAAAGGGAAGCAGTGGTTGGGAAAGGAGTGAGACAGGGTTGTAGCCTCTCCCCGATGTTATTCAATCTGTATATTGAGCAAGCAGTAAAGGAAACAAAAGAAAAATTTGGAGTAGGTATTAAAATTCATGGAGACGAAGTAAAAACTTTTAGGTTCGCCGATGACATTGTAATTCTGTCAGAGACGGCAAAGGACTTGGAAGAGCAGTTGAACGGAATGGACAGTGTTTGGAAAGGAGGATATAAGATGAACATTAACAAAAGCAAAACGAGGATAATGGAATGTAGTCAAATTAAATCGGGTGATGCTGAGGGAATTAGATTAGGAAATGAGACACTTAAAGTAGTAAAGGAGTTTTGCTATTTGGGGAGCAAAATAACTGATGATGGTCGAAGTAGAGAGGATATAAAATGTAGACTGGCAATGGCAAGGAAAGCGCTTCTGAAGAAGAGAAATTTGTTAACATCGAATATAGATTTATGTATCAGGAAGTCGTTTCTGAAAGTATTTGTTTGGAGTGTAGCCATGTATGGAAGTGAAACATGGACGATAACTAGTTTGGACAAGAAGAGAATAGAAGCTTTCGAAATGTGATGCTACAGAAGAATACTGAAGATAAGGTGGATAGAGCACGTAACTAATGAGGAGGTATTGAATAGGATTGGGGAGAAGAGAAGTTTGTGGCACAACTTGACTAGAAGAAGGGATCGGTTGGTAGGACATGTTTTGAGGCATCAAGGGATCACAAATTTAGCATTGGAGGGCAGCGTGGAGGGTAAAAATCGTAGAGGGAGACCGAGAGATGAGTACACTAAGCAGATTCAGAAGGATGTAGGTTGCAGTAGGTACTGGGAGATGAAGCAGCTTGCACAGGATAGAGTAGCATGGAGAGCTGCATCAAACCAGTCTCAGGACTGAAGACAACAACAACAACAATATTTGCCAGCAAATATCTGAAAATATTCATCATCATCATCTTCATCACCATCATTTGGAGGAATTACAGCCTCTGAATTTCATAGTATGTGGCAATGTAAATATTTTCTATGTCACCTAACACTCATTTGACTACCTGCCTTACACTGCCAAAACTTCATCGTCTCCTGTCCCTTCTCAACTTCTTGAAATATTCCCTCCGATCTTTTCTAATTGTCATTACTGGTGCTGAACATACGCGGCTTGGGGCATTTCCCGATTTAACAACTGCTTAAGGGGAGGTTTACTATCTTTTGGTTCAAAAAATCGATTTTTTTAAAAAAATTGCATTTTTGGATCCAGAAATGTGTAGGGAATCCACCACTGAAACGGTTTTTCCGAATACGGAACGGAAATGTTTGTTATTGCCGGTTGAACAAAAAAAAATACACCCGCCTGAAATCGGCCTTTCCGGACGCCTTGGGAGGAAACGCACAAGGTTCAAATGAGAGTTTGAACGTGTGTGTTTGGAAATTAGCCCCCAAGCATTTGAATTCTGGTGCGAAGACTGTGGAGACTGCGAATTTCCTGGCAGTGAGCAGCTTCAACGAAGGGTATTCAGCAATTATGGAGACCATGACAACGATGGACGTCACGCTGGAACTCTATTCGACGCAGTTCGCCATGCAAGCATTCGGAGGACCACCGGATTCAAGCGGCCGAAACCCGCTTGTCACCGGCCGTACGAGCGGCTCTGGAGCAGCGCAGGGTGGTCCACATAGAGCAGAACGCCTTCTATGAGGAAGAGGAAGGACTATTTTATGAACACGGAACAGCAGATTGAGCGTACGTTGCTAATTTAGCATTTATACAGGGTGTTTCATAAATGACAGTTATATTTGAAACGGCAATACAAACTAAACGAGCAGCGATAGAAATACACCGTTTGCTGCAATATGCTTGGGACAGTACATTTTCAGGCAGCAAACTTCCGAAATTACAGTAGTTACAATTGTCAACAACAGCTGGCGCTGCGGTCTGAGAAACTCTATAGTACGATATTTTCCACATTTCCACCATGCATAGCAATAATATGGCGTAGTCTCTGAATGAAATTACCCGAAACCTTTGACAACGTGTCTTGCGGAATGGCTTCACATGCAGATGAGATGTACTGCTTCAGCTGTTCAATTGTTTCTGGATTCTGGCGGTACACCTGGTCTTTCAAGTGTCCCCACAGAAAGAAGTCACAGGGGTTCATGTCTGGCGAATAGGGAGGCCAATCCACGCCGCCTCCTGTGTGTTTCGGATAGCCCAAAGCAATCACACGGTCATCGAAATATTCATTCAGGAAATTAAAGACGTCACCCGTGCGATGTGGCCGGGCACCATCTTGCATAAACCACGAGGTGTTCGCAGTTTGTACCACCACAAATTCACGAAGAATGCCAGATAGCGTGATGCAGTAATCGTTTCGGATCTGAAAAATGGGCCAATGATTCCTTTGGAAGAAATGGCGGCCCAGACCAGTACTTTTTGAGGATGCAGGGACGATGGGACTGCAACATGGGGCTTTTCGATTCCCCATATGCGCCAGTTCTGTTTATTGACGAAGCCGTCCAGGTAAAAATAAGCTTCGTCAGTAAACCAAATGCTGCCCACATGCATATCGCCGTCATCAATCCTGTGCACTATATCGTTAGCGAATGTGTCTCGTGCAGCAATGGTAGCGGCTCTGAGGGGTTGCCGCATTTGAATTTTGTATGGATAGAGGTGTAAACTCTGGCGCATGAGACGATACGTGGACGTTGGCGTCATTTGGACCGCAGCTGCAACATGGCGAACGGAAACCCGAGGCCGCTGTTGGATCACCTGCTGCACTAGCTGCGCGTTGCCCTCTGTGGTTGCCGTACGAGGTCGCCCTACCTTTCCAGCACGTTCATCTGTCACGTTCCCAGTCCGTTGAAATTTTTCAAGCATATCCTTTATTGTATCGCTTTTCGGTCCTTTGGTTACATTAAACCTCCGTTGAAAACTTCGTCTTATTGCAACAACACTGTGTTCTAGGCGGTGGAATTCCAACACCAGAAAAATCCTCTGTTCTAAGGAATAAACCATGTTGTCCACAGCACACTTGCACGTTGTGAACAGCACACGCTTACAGCAGAAACACGACGTACAGAATGGCGCAACCACAGACTGCGTTGTCTTCTATACCTTTCACATCACTTCCAGCGCCATCTGTTGTTGACAATTGTAACTACTGTAATTTCGAAAGTTTGTCCACCTGAAAATGTACTCTTGTTCCAAGCATATTGCAACAAACGGTGTATTTCTATCGCTGCTCGTTAATTTTTTATTGCCGTTTCAAATATACCGGTCATTTTTGAAACACCCTGTAGCTAGCACAAAGCTGCTCACCTGGTAGTCGAAGACAACGCTTGCCACAAATGGCGATAATTACTGCACGACAAAACTCGCGATGTAGACACGTTTAGTAACTGCAACGGAATGTTGTAGAGAAAAATTTGTGTTGAGGATTAAGGGACCAAACTGCTAGACTTACACACTAATAAAACTTGCTTAACCCATCTTATGCTAAGGGCATTACACAAACTACTAATTGTGTTCCGTTCTTATCTGTGAATCATTCTAAATAAAGGACAAAACGTTTAAAAGTGATACTATGGCATTATCAGACACCTCTGTCAGAATTAACCTATTCACCAGCATACCAGTTTGTAATCTGCCGTCGTTATGCAGTCCTGCAGTGCTATTAATACAGTTTCCACTGGGGCTTTGCGTTCAGTTAAACAAACTAAAATGTCTAATATTTACATGAGATTCTGACTGAATTATTCATAGTTTGTAATCCGCTATATCATATGGAGCATTTAGAATTATTGCACGTTACTGAATACGAGTTTTATCCTCTCATACCTAACTAGATACTTTATCCTGAACTGTCACAAATTATAGGTGAAGGTGAAGCAGTATCAGATGATGAAGCAGTGAAAAAAATGGTTTATCGTAGTTTCATTCCCCATTCTTAGTGCTAAAGAGTTCTATCAATTTCTAAAGATGGCCATATATTCTTCACAGCTGTAATCTAGGGATTTCCAAAGGAAAAGGCTCTGAGGGCAACAAATGATGCTTTGAATCTCAATGGGACCTGAATAACACATTTTTTCGTAAATTAAAATAGGGAAAATATAACGAGATTCACTTCGCTTAATGCAAACACAGTATTCAGTGGAAATAAGAGGTACACATTTTTACTGTTTAATACACTTAATCATAGATATGAAATTTGTCTTTCGAAGAAAATGTTTTTTCCAGGTATGACACTAACGAAGTCTGTACGAGTCAATTGCCTTGGAAATGTTCGTACCACATGTTCCTTCTTTGTTTGGATTTTGTTGATTTCAACACACAAAAACTGAGCTTACACCATCAGCTCGTAGGCCTACCACATACCGATAACAAGCCACGCTCAAAGTCTTCAATCATCGGTTAGGTTTCGTCTGAAAGAAATTTGTGAACAAGTTTGCCGGCCTGAGTGGCCGTGCGGTTCTAGGCGCAACAGTCTGGAACCTAGCGACCGCTACGGTCGCCGGTTCGAATCCTGCCTCGGGCATGGATGTGTGTGATGTCCTTAGGTTAGTTAGGTTTAATTAGTTCTTAGTCCTAGGGGACTTATGACCGCAGAAGTTAAGTCGCATAGTGCTCAGAGGCATTTCAACAAGTTTTCCATCTTTAAATCTGTTCCTCGTGGTGTCATCAGCGTGCTGCTCAATTATTTCCACTTGTAGTTCTGAGTGAACATATTCCACTTCACAACGAAAGCGGTTCTTCAAAATCTGAGTATCCTTGGAATGAGCATCTACATCTGAACATATGGGATAAAAGTCTTTCTTCGGATCCTGAACTAATTACCCTGCAACAAGAAAGGAAAACTTGAAACGTACGCAACCCTCAACAACTGGCAACTGCGGAAGTGTGAGAAAATGTTCTGCCTCACGTTGTGTTCTAAAGGTATCAATTACTGTGTGAAAATTTTGACATGTGTGTAAAGGTCACAAATAATACTGTCC
The DNA here is from genome assembly GCF_023897955.1 of Schistocerca gregaria. Taxonomy (NCBI): domain Eukaryota; kingdom Metazoa; phylum Arthropoda; class Insecta; order Orthoptera; family Acrididae; genus Schistocerca; species Schistocerca gregaria. Next base: position 206,194,486 of record NC_064928.1, on the reverse strand, counting down.
CTTCCTTGAAGTTGTATTACTCATTTCATTTGAGTGGAGAGTAGACATTAAAGCTATTTCATAGGCGTTCTTTGTTCAACAGGACTTCCAAAGGACTGTTTTCATCATTCAGAAAGATTTCAGTCTCTGTTCTCAAAGAAAATGAGTTTGAGGACTTACTTCCATACAGTATGGGAGATCACTTGGCAAACATTCTAGCTCTTCTAGGAAAGACTTAAATTAAGGATGTTTGATCCACTGCGCTAAGTGAAATTCATAAAATAAATTACAGACTTGTCCACACGGGACGTATTCACTGATTTTGCACCAAGTATTCCCTGATGAACAACGCTGATTATTGTTAAGTATTTGGTAACAGAACTGATTTCACATTCGCAGTTTAGATTTCCAACGAAATCTACGTATTTGCCACGCATCTAACACCCTTCCCCCCCCCCCCCCCCCCCCCCCCTCCCTGATCTGTTGTTACAAATTTCAGTCGCGAAAGAGGAAGGTTGTACTTTCCAGTTAAGGTTAACTATACTCCTTGGACGATATCTTCACCTGATGGTGTACCACCCGAAGAGGTGATTTCTGCAAGTACTTCATTAACTTTGAAGTCGGCGGTAATATCTCCAAAAAAATTTGAGTATTATCGGAGATGTTTGCAGATTCGCCTAGAGATACAGAGTATCAAGCAAACTTACATCCCTTCCGATGTAACTGCTTTGATAAATTACAAGTTGAACACGGGCAACGGCTTTGGCGCTGTCAATACACCGGTTCCC